>NC_091848.1:36387800-37012800 GCF_037783145.1 Equus przewalskii
TCTCTCTATGGAAATTTTGCATCATTCCAAGCTCTCAGTTTGGAAGTTGATGCACTCTATTTCTATTCTTTACAGTCAGTTTGAGAAACCTTAAAATGCATTTTTGACACAACTCAAAGTTACCCCTCTCCTATGCAACATGATTCTGATCATGCCCTCCTGACTTATGTGCTATTGTTATCCAGAATTTTCTCTGTCTTCTTTTATTAATCCCACAAATGAGAAATTACTATTTTATAAATTCAATGTTTCATTGGATTTGCACATATTTACTATTTTCTTTGCTCGTTATTTTTTCTTGCATCTTTTTTTTTTTTTTTAAAGATTGGTACCTGAGCTAAAATCTGTTGCCAATCTTTTTTTTTTTTCTTCTTCTTCTCCCCAAAGCCCCCCAGTACATAATTGTATATTTTACTTGTAGGTCCTTCTGGTTGTCCTATGTGGGACCCTGCCTCAGCATGGCTTGATGAGCGATGCCATGTCTGTACCCAGGATCTGAAGTGGCAAACCAGGGCTGCCAAAGTGGAGCATGCGAACTTAACCACTCAGCCATGCAGCCGGCCCCTTTTCTTGCATCTTATAACTTCCTTCTAGGATTGCTCTTCTTCTACTTGAAATAAATTCTCCATAATTTCCTTTAGTGGAGTTTAATATAATTAAAATATTTAAAACCAAAAATGTTTCTATTTTGAAAGATAATCTCAAGATATTTTTGAAAGATAGTTTTGCCAAGTATACCATTCCAGTTTTTTCTCCCTCAGCACGTTGAAAGTATTTATCCACTGTCTTTTGGCTTCCATTGTTGCCATTGAGAAATCAGCTGTTAGTCTAATTGTCATCTTCAGTAGATGGTTTGTATTTTTTTCCTCTGGTTGTTTTTAAGACATAGTTTTTGTCTGGTTTTCTGCAGTTTCACTATGATATGGGTTATATGTCTTTTTTATTTAGCCTCCTAAAGGTTTGTTGGTCTGAGGAGTCGTACTTTTTATCAGTTCTGGAAAATTCTTAGCCATTAGTTACTTTTTTGAATATTGCCATTTTTCCTTCCCTCCCCCGCCCCCCCGAGAACTCCAGTTAGATATACGTTGGACCTTTTCGCTCTATCTTCCTTGTTTCTTCACCTCTTTTTCATATTTTCTATATTTTCATCTCTGGGCATTCCCTTGTCATCTGTCTTCTAATTCTTAATTCTCTTTTCAGCCATATCTAATATGCTGTTGAGTTTCCTAATTTCAATTATTATATTTTTTCATTTCCAGCATTTCCACTTAGATTTCTTTCAAATCTTTTTGGTCATTATGTATAGTCTCTTTTTCTTTCATTTTCAATTTATTCTTATTTCTTTTCATGTAGTTTTATATATAAAAGTGTCTGATAATTCCAGTATTTGAAGTCTTTGCTTGTCTAGTTTGCTGACTTTTGCTCGTGGATGCCTTTTTTCTTTGTATGTTTTGTGATTTTTGACTGTAATCTCTTATTCCTGAGAATTTTATCAGTAAGTGATAAAATTGGGTTGAAGGTATGTTCATCTAGAGAGCTTTCAAATTTGTTGCTGCCAAATATCTGGAGGCACTGTATATCAGGGCCACTTTTTCCTCACTGTTAACAGGATGTGTGTGTGTGTATTTGAATTTACATACCAGAAAGCTCACCTGTTTAAAGTGTATAACTCAGTGGTTTTTAGTATATTCACAAGGTTCAGAGCCACTTTTAAATAAGTTCTTGGCTTAAGGTTTAGACCACATAGGTAATGTGATTTGTGCTGCACACCCACGTGAGGACTAGGTTTATGGTTACAAATTCTTGGGTGAGATTTATTTTTCTTTCACCTAAAACCAAGCTTGAAGGGCCAGCTTTCCTTGCTGTTGCCTTCTAAAGGGTGGCTTTGTTTCTATTTGCTTTATACCCAAGGTATGGCCTTTGGGGGTCCCTGCTTTATCCAGGATTTTCTTTCAGACTCCCTTCCTGAGAGTTTTATCTCCTATCTTCTGCACCCCCGTGACCATCAGAACAGAAGTTCAAGGTCACAAGTATTGAGCAGATGCCCCAGGGCAGCTGCCAACTTCACAGTGAGCTCACCTCTCTGAATTCTGGCTCTGGGTTCATTTTTTGGCCTCAGAAGATTTGATTCTTCACTTACTTGGCAACTCAGCAATGCATTTAGAAATATTTAAAACAAAATTTTTTATTCAGCATTTTTAGTTGTTTTTAGTGACAGGGTTATTTGGAATACTGCAGGACTATAGTCTGCCTTTTGGTTTTGTTTATAGTGTGCGTTTATTTCCTGCTTCCATCTTTAGTCACCCCTCCAGGGAGAGAGCATGGTTCAGTGTTAGCCACGTGCTGTCTTCGTGTGGCCATTCTTTTCCTTTTGGAGACTGCAGTGGAATTTCTAGAGCTGACTAGGGTCTGGGCCTTTCACTCCTTGTTCCCTGAAGAAGGGGACATTGCTGCTTCCTCAGAGGCCCAGCCAGGCTCACCAATGGCCAAGTCTCACACTTTTCTTAAGGCTTAGTAGAGCTAAATTCATTTTCTTGCCTTTGCTCATGGCTTTCCAGCTTTGCGGCGTGGGTTTTGAGTCCCTTCTGCCTCCCCACAATCACTTATTTCTGGCTCCTTTTGAGAATAATTTTTTTTCATTGTGTCCAGTTGACCAAGAGGATAGAGAGAGCATCCTCAAATCCTTTCACCTCCTCTCAGGAGGGCAACTTGCCTTGGTGGCTCAGATAGGAAGAACAAAGGGAACATGCCTCATGGGTCACTGTTGTCCGTAAACCCAGAGTCTCAAGTTCAATTTATGGACTTGGAGGCTTCCCCTGGAAACACCCCTCCACATCCCATTTCCAGCTGAATGTGGGCCTTGCCTGTCTGGGGCTGGGCCTCAGAGGAACCCAGATGCCTGGACAACTTCCCTCCCCCTTCAGGAAGCTTCTGTTAATTATCACTTACAGGAAACAGAATAGGAAGCATGAAAACAGTAATTCTCAAGGGACTTTGGGAGGAAATGATTCCCTTAGGAAAGTTTGTCAGAATCTCTTGTGGAAGTTTTTATAATCACCACCCTTCCAACCCCACTGCTTCTGGTAGGAATGGACCAGAGTGGGAAAATGTTGAGAACCATTGATCTAGAACTACACTGTCCAATATGGTAGCCACTGCCTATATGTGGTTGTTGAGCTCTTGAAGTTTAGCTAGTAATATACTTACTGGATTTTAATACCAGAAAAAGAATGCAAAATATCTCAATAATTTTTTATATTGATTACATTTTTCAGTGGTACTGTTTTGAATATATCGGATTAAATAAAACATTTATTAAAATTAATTTCACCTGTTTCTTTTTACTTTTTAAAATATGGCTACTAGAAAATTTAAAGTTACATATGTGGCTTGCATTTGTGGCTCACTTTATATATCTCTTGGACAGTGCTGATCTAGAAGATAGCTTGTTCCTTTTGGGCTATGTGTGTGTGTATGTGTGTGTGTGTGCATGTGTGATATTTTAAGCCAAACTGTAGGTTCTGCCAGCAGCCTGGACTGGTCAGGTGTTTGGGCCATTTTTGCCTGACTCATATAGATAGAAGTGACTTCATTCATCCCTGCAGAGGTTTCTCTACAGTGCCCACAGCTCCTCATCCTAAGTAGAAAGAAAAATATCATTCTCAAATGGGGAAAATGAAAATGTGTTTTTCAAGGAGCCATGGAATCAGTGATAACTTCCAGTGGTCCTTGTCCTTGTCACTGCTCTCTCAGAAACTCATTAAACTCGTGAGCATGTCTTCCATATTCACTTCCATATTAGGCTGGCTGTTTGGGGAAACAGCTCTTAGATGCTGTTTGGATTTTGGTGTTATCCTTCAGGGGCCCAGCACCCCTAGCCGTGGCCGGGCTCTGGCTTCCAAGCTGTGGCCGTGCCATGTGCATAACGGGGTAGCTTTCTCAGGTTGAACTTGGGCGTCCTACCCACCTGCTCTGACTCTGAACCCCCTGCCTTAACAAATGACACTCAGTGATATAGATGACTTCTTCTGTGCCCAGTTTACCCTCAAGTGGAACTTCATCCTCACAACGTTTTTAACTGATGCTCTCTTTGCCTTCATCTTGGGCGATACAGGAGCAAATGATCATTTAAACATATTTTCTGACTAATATGAATTCATTTCTAATTTATGAATTTCAAGTAACAGTCCCTACTAAGAAGCAATATTTCCTCAGCTCCCCCGAACTGGACATAAGGGAGAACAGGAGGCTTTGCTCTAACACTCCTCTCCAGCTCTTCATCCTTCCAGCTCAGCACAGCCGAGAGCTGGGGGGCTTGGGCTGGAGAGGCTGCCTGGTGACCTGGGCAAGGGGTATGAGCTCCCTGGGCCTCCTCTGCCTCCCCTGCAAAATGGGGAGAAGAAGAGCACCGACCTCTGACTTCGTGCAAGGGTTATATGAATAAGTGCATGTCATGCGCTTACATCACTGTCTGGCACATACACACATGTGTGATTGCTTTTATCATTTTTTAACAAAATGAGATCATACTGTAAAATCTATTTTTAAGCCTATTGTTTTAACTCAATAATACTTGTAGAATATCTTTATTTTATAATATTTTAATGACACATAGTATCCTTTTATCTGGATATATTGCAAGTGGTTTAACTGATCTCTATGAGATTTTTAGCTTGCTTTCTTTCTTCCTTCCTTCCTTCCCTTTCTTTCTCCTCTTTCTTCCTTCCTTCTTTTCCTTCTTCCCTCCCTCGGATTCTTTTTGACTATTGTAAACAATAATGTGATGAACATCTGTGCAGCTAAATCTTTGTCCACGTTCTTGAGTATTTCCTTAGGGTAGATTCAAAGAAAACAAAATTACTGCATCAAGCCTATTTGCATTACTAAGGTTTTGACAAGATTGCCAAACCCTTCACATGTTTTTTCAGAATCGTGCATGTCCCACCTCCTGCCTACGAAAATAGGTGTCAGGATTAAAAAGCCAACTTTTCCCCTCCTGCCACCCAGGAGGCACAGGTCCCAGCCTCGGTGCTCATGAAGTGCCTCCTTTCCTCTGCTCACACCCGAGCTCTGCCCTTCGCAGCGCTCTCCAAGCCTGCCAGACTCCAGCAGTGCAGGTGCTCTTCCCCGAGCCCCCATGTTCATCTCTTTCTATCCGTTTTCATCATTTATTCCACTTACTGTAAATTTTAATCCTACATTGTATAGTTGCTTCATAATTTCTTTCATTGGATTGCAAGAATAATTACGGTGGGGAAACAAAGAAGGGTAGGATTATTCTACTTGAAGTCCCTTCTTTACTGATATATCTGCTCATGGCGTCTTTTCTAAAGGTTTACTTCTCTTTTCAGAAGCCGGCAAGTTCTCACGGGTCCGTTTTCTGATTCTTTCAGCTACGGTAAGGGACGACTCGCCAGAAAGTAACACTGACCTGCACGTAGAAAACATCACTGCTGATCACAATCAAATGAACTTTTCGACAGCAGCCTCCAGCGAGGGTGTGGAGACTCAGACCCCCAGAGACAGCCATGCTTCTTCCGATGCTCCAGGAAACTCCACGGCACAACCCAAAACGGCACGTGCTGAAGGAAGGAACAACTCTTCAAGGAGAGCAGGTTTCACCGTTTCCTCTGTTGGGCCTGAGATAGCGACAGCTCTGACTTCCCAGAGCGGCTCCTTGGGTGAGTCTGTGCTGATAATACTCATTCCGCTCATCTATGTCCAGTCCTGGAAAACAAAATTTCTGCCAGTCTCTGCTCCCCACCCCGATCCTGAGCCACAGTGCCCGTCCAGGCTCCTGGACAGGGGATCAGACCCGTGACTTCGGCTCCGTCTGTGGCATGCTGTGGTTAAGGGAGTCAGAAGTACGGACCAGACAAGGGTGCAGATTTGCAGAGAGACCTGACCAATCCTGTGGAATCTACATTCCGTGGCTGGATTGAATCCGCACTTCATCCAGTGCTCCTGCCACACCCCTCAGTCTCAGAGGTACCAGGTCTGGTGGGATGCGCAACTGCATGTTTGTGTTGACATGGCTCACGGGGCTGTTCTGGCTCCAGTCTGCACGGCTGAGTGGTTTGCCATTTTTAGCAAAGCATTTCAGGAAGGGGCTGGGGCTGGATAAGCAGGATTTGATTGAGGAAGGGGAGACAAAGAAAACGAACACTGATTAGGTACTTACTGCATACCAGCATGTCTAGTCTCTCAGTTCTCACTGCAGACCAGTGAGATCCCATTATTCTCATCTGAGGAACTTGGAAACTGGAGCTCAGAGAAGTTAATTCATTCAACATGTGTAGGTCAAACAGCTAACAGGTTTCAGACCTGGGATTTGAGCCCCAGTCTGTGTATCTGAGTGAGGTAGGAGGGGGAGCTGAGGAGTGAGATGCCTGGAGCAAGTGAGCAAAGATATGGAGGCAAGAAGAGGAGCATGGCTACTTGTGGGGCGGCAAGGCTAGGAGCCTCCCTTGGGGGAGGGTGTAAGTCACACACAGAGGAGAGGACCAGTGTGTGGGTGGGGTTAGGGACAGTCATGGAGAACTTTGAAAACCAGACAATTTAGATCTGATGTGGAAGGAAGAGTCACTGAAGGTTTTTGAGCAAGGCAGTGACATTATGCAAACAAATTTGGGGAGGATTCACCTGGCAGGTGAGTATAAGATGTCTGGGGTGGGATATGGGGTGGAGGGAACCTGGGGTCAGGGGGACCGCTCAGGCAGACACAGAAATACAGATGCCAGGAGCTCTCAGGGATGGAGAGGAAGGAATTGGCAGGGACTCGTCATAGGGAAAATTGATAAGACTTGGTAACGGCCTAAAAGGAGAGGATGAAAAGTCAAGGATGCCCCCGTGGTTTCACACTGTAGTGACAGGAGGTCTGGTTGGGGGACTGAGTTATGTAAAGAGTACATGTAAAAATATTTTATGTACCATTCTAGAATAATGGGTATAGAGCTTAGAGACTGCACATGACACTGCCTGCGTTGTTGGTCATCCAGATATTGGAAATTTTGTTTATGTTTCATTCAAGTAAATTCTGGGACCGACTTGGTGGAATGTCAGTGATGAGTCATGACGATCAGAAAGCGATCTCTGATTCCATGTCATCTGGTACTTAGCTTCCTTGTGCCCCTTTTGTGATAATTCTACCACAAAATGCAAAGCATTGTCCGTGATCTCAGAAAACAAAGATCCTCTTTGTCTCGGTTTGTGGTCTCTCATTCAGGGGTTAATTTTTCATAGAATGAATAATTGCCCCTAATTTCTTCTCATGTCTATCTATTTTATAGAGGTCAGAGGGGAGCTCACTAAAAGATTATTCTGACGTTTGGAAGTCTGCTGGTGGAATTTTAATTGGTGCTGTCTGCTTTCAGCCTGGGGAAGGCGGCATCCGCATCCGGCAGTTCAGTACCACTCACACAACTTATCTCAGTATTGAAGTTCTTTCAAGTATGTTTTCTTTAATTGTATAAGGAGGAAAATAATAGTTGGTCTGCTGGCTGCCCTAGGCCTTTCTGTCCACTAATCCTTGCTATCCCCTTCCCTTCCACATATACACACATACACCTGCAACAAAGACTAAGTGTTGTTGGTATGTGTGCTTGCCCAAGAAGCCACATTCTGCGGTGAATGAAATGGTGACCACTGTGTCATTTGATTAGAATTAGATTTGTATTTCTTCGTTGTTGCAAAAATGTTTCTTTCAAGGTATACATTTTTCTAGGCATCATTTGAAAAATCACATGTGCAGGTGTTTGCAAGGCTGCGGTGGTGGAGTACTCACGTTTCTGCTCTTCCAATTTCCGGTCATCAGTTAAGTCTCCGCTCAGCTATTCCATCTCCACAAAGCCTTTTTCAACCCTTGGATCCTCTGAGCCACACACCTTGTCTAGTGCCTGTCTGCCCAGACAGACCGTAATCCTCCTGAGGACACAGGCTGTGTCTGTAACTTGTCTTCGGTTCCCCACTGCCCCAGAACAAGGTACAGTCGATAAGCAGTGGGGATTAGCATTTGCCCAAATATCACAGGGCGTGTCCAGCCACAGGCCAAAGAGAATGTGGGGAACTCTTCCCGCCCTCTCCCTTCTCTGAGGTTTTATTCGGGCTGTGCATGCTGCCTGTCTGTTCATCCCCATGCCATGGGGAGCAGGGCAGAGAGGGGTGGAAACATTCTTGGGAAATAGAGGTTAGGTTGCTTCAGAAATTACCATTTCAAAATTTTTATAGGTCAGAGGTTTTTAGAAGTACTTGGCAAGACTAGGGGTTTGGGTTTATGTCATCCAAGCAAAAACTGAACCCAGAGGTGCTTTCTGTAATGCCTCTTTAAAGCAGACGACTCCTCTTGCGTGTACTCTGTATACAGTTTCCTGCTGCCTGGGTACGGATATAATTTATGATCGTGTTTTTAGGAGATTGCTTTTTAAGATTATTCTTAAACATTGGTAAGACTGGATAAAAGCTGTGATCCTTTCTAGCTTCAAAGTTCTGTGGTTCGGTGATTTACAACCAGCTTTACTAAGTGGTAAAGGAAGCGTTTTCTAGGAAGCTACACTTTGATTCTGGTCAGAGTTATTTAATATTTGTAATTTAAATTCAGCCCATTACTGTGGTATATCTGAAAATCAGCCTACGTTTCCAACTTTACTGGGCTGGACTCTATAGTCACCTACATTTTTCAACATTAAAAAAATAATTGGCCTTCAAATTCCTTGAGCAGTCATCCTTTTAGAATCTTATGCTTCTAATTTTTGAAGAGTACAATCATATCTTTTCTATTCCTTGAGTCTTTCACTGAGCGTTTGTCTTCCTTCTTAGTGAGCGGGGTGTTCTGTGCTCTGCAGAGCCTCACCTCCCTCTTAGATACTGGAGGGAGCTTTCGGTGCTGTTAAGTGAGGGGATAGCCAGGCATCTAGGAACGTCTGGATCCAGCCTGCCAGCCTCCACTCCTCCCTGAGGGAGGGCAGAGGGACATGCACAAGGACCTGAAGCCACAGGGGAAACAACATTCTGCTCGATTTTTAAGGCTGGGCTGGTACCTGCTAACTAGGGCTCTGATCTGCCTTCTCCCTCCTGTTAAATCTAAATCTAGAGGTTTTACTGTCCCTCTCTGAGCACGGCATCCAGGAGCTCCAGGCACCCCGGCGGGAGTGCTGAGAGAGCCGGCAGGACTTGCAGAGCAGACCCGGCATCGCCTGGCCCGGCTGGCCGGCTCTGTAGAAGAAGGGGAGCCAAGAGGGCATGTGGTGGGCGCATGTGCCTTCTGATGCCGGGCCACTCCATCCACTGTCAATGTGACCCAGTGAAAGTTCCGGCACTTAGACCAGTCAGATGAGTGATGCTGCTCACTAGGTGAGCACTAGGATGGCGAGCGAGGAGCCTGGCCCGGGGAGAATGGGGCTCTTTCTTTGAAACATGAAGGGGTTAGATCAGATGATCCCTGAGGCTCCTTTCTAGTTCCAGTGTCTGTTATTCCAGACACATCCAGCCTTTGTATTCTGTGCCTCTGTTCACTCCTCGCTCTGCTACGCAGAACCGGCGTCCAGCACAACCTCTTCTGAGGCTCCAGGAGCCAGGAGTTACCTGCTCCCCAAAATAAACTGTATGCCAATAAATGTATGCATGAAAGCAGGCGCAGGTCCAGACAGCGAAATCAGATTTTAAAAAAGAGATGGGAAGCCTTTTGAAATCATTTTTCTCACTGCTTTGCGTCTTTTGCTGCTTTATATCTTTCTCTACTTTCCGTATTTTGTATAATGACCATGTAGTATTTGGTCATTAGGGGAAAAAAGTAAGTAAAGCAACTGACAGGGAAAATGTTCTCTTTTGAAGGCAGAAAGAGATACGTGTATGTTGATCTGTGTGAGAGTGGCTACAATTAAGCACTAAATTTAGTACAGAGCTTCCTGGAAACCAGGGCACAAAGGGAAACCGGGTGGGGCACGGGATTGTTGTCAGATAAAGCAAGGATGCCATTTCATCCCTAGGCATAAGTGTTTTGGGGGCAGTAAATTCTAAGAGGAATATTTATGTAAGGCATGTTGAGAATCATACTAGAAAATGCCATCAATGCCGTCGATTGCTGTTTTGTGGAAATTGTGTTACTGTTCTTTAAAGGGCGATATTTTATAGGATTCTCAATAGGAGCTGAGGGTGTAATAATGGAGGTCAACTCGTGAAAGTATTTCTGTGGGCAGCTGAGCTAATGTGGTCTAGGTAAATTGCTTTGTGGTGATTTCACTTTGTAAAGGAAGAGCGCATAAATAACTCAGAAGAGTGTAGATTTAGCATATCTTTCTCAAATATCAGCGGTTCAGCTAGATTTTTGGCAGATTCTGACGAGGAGTCAAGCCAAGGCTGAGCCTTCGGATGCATGCCTGAGGTTCCAGTATTTCGCGTTGTGATTGGAGAGTGACGCACATGGTTTACCAGATGAGCAGGCATCCTTTCCACCTCCTGTTGTAAAGATCAAGGAACTTGACTTATTTCTCTTCCCAAATGGGTGGTCCTCCTGTTTTTGAATGGCTGCTTCAAAGGAAGAAATGAGCAAGGAAGGGCACTTATTAAATAATCAATAATGCTGGCCTGTTGATTAGAAACATGGTGAATTTCCCCCTGGCTGTATTTAGCGGGCTCTCCTTTAATAGTGTAAGTGGTGATTGTAGATTAGTTTGACCAAACATTGCCTCCTTTTAATAAAGGGGCACCAGCTCTACAGCCTTCACGTGGTTTTACCGTGAGGATTAAATGAGATTGTGCATATGAAGTACTTACTCAGCACAATGTATAAAGGTGGCTATAAAGTACTGGCACACAGTAATTGGTCAGTAAGTGGCAGCTTTTAATAATGATGATAATGAGAAGATGAAGCAGTGTTCCACAGAGCCTTGGGGCAGGGAAAGCATAGCTGTTTTATTGTTGTGACTTTTGTGGTTGTGTTTCTGTGGCCACTGATCTGCCTGACAGGTATTCAGGCTGAGTCCAATATAATGCCACTGTACGTCAAATCGATGAAATAGTACAGTTTACTGGGAATGAAAGTGCTTTGAGACAGCACCCAGCAATCCCACAAGGCTGTAATTTGGTGGATCTGGATAATAACTCTAATGAAGGTAGGCCTGAGGAGCTAAGTGGGTGAGAGAGGGTTTGGGGCATATCTATATTAAGCTTTCCTTTTTTAGACTAATGCCTTTTTGTTTTGTTTGTTTTTGCTGAGGAAGATTTGCCCTGAGCTAACATCTGCTGCCCATCTTCCTTTTTTTGTATGTGAGCCACCACCACAGCATGGCCACTGACAGACGAGTGGTATAGGTCCATGCCCAGGAACTGAACCTGGGCTGCTGAAGTGGAGTGTGCCAACTTAACCACTAGGCCACCAGGGCTGGCCGTGTTTTTGTCTTTAAGTAGGGGTGGGTTTAAGTAGGCTGAGGCTCTATTTTTGTGTCTGGGTCTTTCTCTTTCTTTGTTTCAACTGCTAGTTGTGTGGATTGCCTGCATCTTCATTTTGTCTGATTAAGGTCCAGAGCTGCAGGCTGTGTTCTAGGTTCTGTACAAGAGTAAGAGGAACCTTTTTGTTTCCTGCACTCATGCTTTCTCTCTCCCTCTCAACTATATTTTATATTTATTTGTGCTTTTGGTCACAGCTGCACGTAAGACTGGCCTTCAAGGAACCATTTATAATGAGAACTTCCTTCTTCTCTTTCCTGGGTCACAATTAACATTTTGAAGGCTTTCATTATATAGGTATAGAGTACTTTTTTAAATTTTTGGCTTAAAAATAAAAAATGCACTCTTTTTTCTTGCTTTTGCATATTGCCCGCCATGTTTCTTCCCACTCACCAAGTTTTCCTGCAGTTTATCTGTTTGGAATGAGGATTTCCATATGCCCTTCTGGAGGTTAGTTCTCTACAGTGTCCTTTGGAAAGTTCATTGCAGAAAGGAGCCATCAGCAAGCTGCCCATACATCTGTGGAGCACATCGCGCATTTTGACCATTGGTGTATAATTCAGTTCTTGAGGTTCTTGACAGTTAATCCAGTGCCTGCCGTCATTTCATTAGAAAAACTCTTCCCAACCCGGAGTCCTCGATCTCCTAGGCCCCACTGGAGGACTCTGTAAGCTTGAGAGTCGGTCTCCAGAGCCTAAAGAGGCTAACTATAATAATGGAGCCTGCCTGCTTTTGATGGGAACTAAATCACATCAGTGGGGTAACATGAGGATCACTTGCTGATTAGAAGCTCTGTTACTTAATTAATGCAGTTCAGTTAATAGTTTTTCAAAACGTGAGGTTTACAGTGGCCGTGAGGTGTGAAATAATAAAGAAGCCTTGAAGTGACCAGGCCGGGAACCACTGTTCTAGGCCAGTGTTGTTCCGGCTATGGTCTGCAGAGCCCTCGGCCTCCTCCGTGGTGACCTGGGGGCTGGGCATCCTGGAACAGCTCTACTTTTCTTCGTTTTCATGTATGAGTTTTAACTATAATAGCATTTGAACAAAAGGATTACACTTCTATAATAAAACAGATCAAAAACATGTATCTTATCACATGGTCTGTCCTGTATAAGCTATAAGGCAGAGTTCAAGAGTACAAGTTTTTAACCCTCCTCTATAAAAACCACGGCAAATCATGTATCAAGGCTTTCTCCTGATTTCCTTTTAGCTTGAGCTGAAGCTTTTCATTGTGCTTGGTCCTCAGTGCTTCTCCACTTAGCTCGGTGAGAATTAGAGCCAGTGGGAGAGAGAATAGTGTGTCAGATATGTGTATCTATATCAGGTCCACATTATCTACGTTTATCTACCAAAGTGTAATAAACATTATTTGTATCTAGATACATCCCTGATTTTCTGAAACCCCTGAGTAGTCTTGAAGCATATATTCTTCCATTTTAGCTTCTGAAAGTATGGAGGAGGTGAACAGCTCCACTGTGCTCCAGAGCCCCTCCGTCAGTCAGACAAAACGAGTGCCTGTTGCCACCACGTTCCCCGATGGTGTCCCAAGGATGCTCCAGTCTTCAACCGTCAGTCTGGGACCTCTAAACGAGACAGAGAGTTTCCCCGAGGACTCTGAAATTGCCACGACTTCAGCATCAGTCCATTCTTCACCCTCTGAGGCAGAATCGAAAAGAAACGATGAAGTCATGGGGAATCCAGGGCATGGGGAGTTCACTGAGCCATTCACAGAAAATGGATTTGGCCTTACATCTTCCGAGGTCTCAGTGGGACTTTGGCAAAATGATTCCCCGAGTGAGTATTCAATGTTTATTTGATCTATTATAAATGTTTTTAAGTTGTTGAATTTTCTCAAGGGATCGCTTCAAGACCATTTGCAATCTCTAGAGAAAGCTGTGCTCTTCGATAACATTACGCCATCTCCTTTATCTGGCATACCACGTTCTCTCATTTTGGTTTTCATCCTTCTGAGAACGTTGAGAAATTAGTTGAAGGGGCATCATTCCTCGTGCTTTCTTGTAGATGAGCAAACTAAGGTTCGGAGGGTTTGCATAACGAGTGCACGGTCATTTAGCTCACTCACAGCAGACGGAGCCCCCAGCCTCGGAGCTCCTCCTGTTGACTGCATCTTGTCACTCTGCCGCATTGCCTTCAAAGTGACATCTGGCCCCTCTTAAAACTACCTTCCGGTGTTTTATGTACAGATCATCTTTACAAATAAAATGTGCAGATATAAATATATTCCCCAAATTCATGATTTTAGTGTACCCCCTATAGGTGATATTTTGTTTGCTATATTTCAAAATTAGAATAATCTTTCCTAACAATGGAAGTGTTTTAGAAAAACGCTTCTAAGCACTGTATTTGGGCATATCGTATTCATTGGACATGACAACACACTCACTCCCTTGACCACTTTTTTGGGGAAAGAGAATAAAACACTCAGGTTACTCTGCTACTTTGCACAAGCTGTTTAGAACCTTCCCTTTTCACCAACTTTTATTTTTCTTTTTTTGATTTTATTTACTTATTTTTTTTGAGGAAGATTAGCCCTGAGCTAACTACTGCCAATCTTCCTCTTTTTGCTGAGGAAGACTGGCCCTGAGCTAACATCCATGCCCATCTTCCTCTGTTTTATACGTGGGACGCCTACTGCAGCATGGCTTTTTACCAACGTGGCACCAGGGATTGGAACTGGTGAACCAGGGCCGCCAAGAAGCGGAATGTGCGCACTTAACCGCTGCACCACCAGCCGGCCCCGCACCAACTTTTATTTTTAGTATTGCTGTCTTACTGACACTGAAGAGTTTTGAAATAATTATTTAGAATATGAAAATGCATGTCAGGTTACACATATAATATTTTTCAAGGTCCTTGCAAAGGGGACCATTTCTTAGAAAAGACTCACGTCTCCCTCGTGGAGGGATCGCCTTCAGGTCCATGTAACGGCATTTTTTTCTCTGACTCCTTACAGCCTCCAGAGGACACCAGCTTGCCAGCAGCTCTGAGGCAGAGAACAGAAGCCCCATGTCTCCGACTCAGACTGTGTCTAGGTCACTCCCATTGGTCACAGATGGAGAAGGCACTGCACGCTGGTTCTCGACCGACAGCAAGACATTCACAGATGTGACAGGAAGCTCTACTTTCTATCCTGATGTTGTGAACGCTTCGGATTTGACTCAGTTCTCAGCCTCTGCCCCACAGTCTAGAGGAAGCGACACAGCACTGGGTGATAGGGGCTACTCTGAGCCGGCCACCGAGACTTTGTCTTCACCTGCCTCAAAGAACCAGAATTCCTCCTCACCACGTGGTGAACGCTCCAGTGAGTGTCCCCTTCCCAGAATGTGCCACACGGATGGGAGAGGGGCTTCCTCAGCTTGGGATCTTCCTGAGGCTTAATGAAACATCTCCAGAGGACCCTCTAGTTTCATTATTTCCAGCCCATTCTTCTAGCTGGTTGATACAGATACACCTGTATATTCCCCGTTTTTTCTGATACATCTCCAAGATGCTGCTGTTGCCACCTGCCCTTCCCACACACAGCTCAGGGACTTCTCTGTCCACCTCCTTCCATTCCCTATCACCCACCCCACACCCCCAAACCTGCCTCAATCACACAGCTTCTGGAAGGTGAAAATACCACCTTCTTATGAATGGTTGTTCACCCCAGGTCTGGGCATTCATCAAGAGAAGATTCTCCCTCCCCCTTGTTTCAAACAACTTTGCTGAGATATAACTCACATTCTATACAATTTGCCCATTTAAAGTGTACGATGTGTTGCAGTGGGTTTTAGTATGTCCACAAAGTGATGTGCTACCATCGCTGCTATCTAATTCTAGAACATTCTCATCACCCCAAAAAGCAACCCTGGCTCATCAGCAGTCACTCCCCAGTCTCTCCTCCTTCCAGCCACTGGCAACAACTAATTTACTTTTTCTCTCTATAGATTTGCCTATTCTAGACATCCCATATAAATGGAATCGTACCATATACTTTTGTGCTTTTCACTTACCATAATGTTTTCAGGTTGCACCCATGTTATGGCGTGTAGCAGTATTTCATTCCTTTTTATGGCTGAATAAGATTCCATTGTATGGGTAGACCACATTTTGTTTATCTTCTTTGGAAATGTCTATGTAGATCTTTTGACCATCTTTTAGATTGGGTTATTTGTCTTTTCTTTTTTAGCTGTAAGAGTTGTTTGTATATTATGGATACTAGTCTTTTATCAGATATATGATTTGCAGACAACATTTTCTCCGTTCTGTGGGTTGTCTTTTTACTTTCTTGATGGTATTATTTTCCGTACAGAAGTTTTTAATTTTGGCGAAGTCAAATTTATCAACTTTGGAAATCTTTTCTTTTGATATTCCTTTTAATAATGTTTTGGGTTAATTTTTAAAAGCAATTCTCAGGAGGCTTGTCAATGTAAAGTGTGTGTTGACTAAAGCAAAAATGCATTCACTTATCATTTAAACTTATAATAGGTGTAAATTCTTACCCCTCCACCACTAGTAATAGCAGCTGCATTTCCCCCATATGAGCATCCTAATTGATGAGGAAAAGTAGCATTTATTGCTACTCATGTGGTATGGAAAAGCATGTGCTTATCATGAAACAATACCACATGTATGGGTGGAGGATATTTATGCTCTTATATAGCTCTGCATGGAAAACACATTATCTGTCTCCTATACAAAGGAATCATGTTCCCCCCTCACCATTGTGGGGCTCAGAATTTTTACCCTCTCAGACCAGATGTTTAGGTTCTATAGCCTTTTGCCTCTCCATCTCTCAGTACCCTTCACTCTGCATTAATGCTCAGTTGGTTCATGTGGAAAATGTGATCTCAGGGTGAGCAGATCTTGGGGTTCAGTTATAAAGAGCTGGATAAGGAGTAGCCTCATTCCTGAAACCACCTCACTCTGGGTTGATCTGATGCTTTCTCTGGTTCCCGCTGAATCACCCCAAGCTGACTTATCCTGCCCTTCAGCCTTTCAGTTCTCAGGCTGTTCCCTTTTTTGAGGTCCTAGGCAGCCGCTCTGTTTCAGGTCATGACCCTCCACTTTGTTAAGTCTGTAAGCTTGACATGTCATTTAACACAGCCTTTACCACCTTCCCATCCCAGGCAAGTGCCTCTTTGCCCAGGGAACTTGTGCTCAGATGCATCCAACTCTCACCTCTCTCCTGGTGTACCTTCCGTGGGTCTCTGAAGCCCTTCAGCCTGGGTCATGTCACGTCTCTGTCTGGGTCTTGGCTTTCTCAGTGCTGCTCCAGGTCACTGTGTATCCTTGTCCCCATGCTCATCCCTGTCTGTCAGTTAATGCAAACCTATCATGAAGTGAACTTACCCAACACTCAGCTGAACATCAGTTTTCCATCAGGGTGTGTCCATGGGGTGTCAAGAGCTAGCCTGGTCTGGGAATAGGAATAAGAACCGGGAGCAGAGCCTGTTTTCTCATAGAGCCAGATTATAAAGTATTTAGGCTAAGAAGAATTGAACCTCATTTCCATCATTTCTGAAAAGACAGGTTTATTTGATAATCTGGTATAGTAACCTAAGATACTTTAAGCTTATAGTGTAAAGCATATGCCAAAGAAAGGGGGAAAAGGATATTTGTTCATGAGTTACCTGTCCTTATTCCATCCTCAAGAAAATAAAACAAATGGATTAAAAAAAACAAAAAACCAGTCCACCTTTAATCTCTGATCCCAGTACCATTTCTCAATGATGTGTTAAGACCAGGAACTAACATTCCATGATAATGACAGGCCTGGTGTCAATTCCTGTATGGCTGGTCCTACCAGGAGTAACAGCCTCTGGAGTGGTGTGGTCCTCCCTCCTGGGCCTTGTCAGAGGATCTGAAGCCCCAAGTGGGTTGTTAATTTTTGCCCACCGTTCACACCCATTCCCCACCCCCCAGTTTCCCTGACAGAGACTCTCTTTATTATGTGTCGCCAAGCAGAAGTACAGTATTGATCCTGTCCACTGAAGTAATAAGCTGTCCCGTAAATCCAAGTCACCTGAACAGATATGCTGGCCCGCAGAGCCTCTTGAGGGTTCGGTCACTGACCGTTAAGTTGTTGTTTGCAAGAACAACACACGTTGCAAGTTCCAGATAAACACCCTGAGAAAGCTCAGGGGAGCATTTTGGCTAACGAAGTCCAGGACGTGAGGCTTATCCCTGAGACTCATACACAGTACCGTTGCTCTGCCCTGCATTGACTGGCCATCTCCTTTTCTATCTTCTTGTAGCCACTGAAGACGGTCCTGAGCTGAGAGTCATTTCCGAGGCACAGGAGGGGACTTCCGAGGGGGCGACTGGAGCCCGTGCTCCCAGCCCGCACACTTCAGCCACTTTCACTGGAAGCGGAGAGCGCACGCTGAGGTCTCTCACCAACGGGAGCACCACTCCTGGGGACGTGGGGCACTCTGTGGCGGCGCCCAGAGAAACAGAGAGTGCCACCCAGCAGGGGAACGTGACCATGACTGATGACGCCCACCTGGTCTCGGGTTCACCAGCGGCCTCGCCTGCCCTTGGAGGTGACGAGCAGAATCTCTTCCCACGTTCCTTCAGCTCATCTGTCAGTTTGCTCACAGCCCTAGAATGATTAAGTTCACTCTCAACCCAGAAAGTACCTTACAAGCTCTTCACGAAGAGAACTTTCTGGGTTCTCCCGCATCCCCCCACCCACCCCGTCACCATTTGCCTCAGGCATTTGCTGTGTTGTCTGCCAGGATGCTTGAAATAAAGGAGACCAGCCACACTGTGGCTAAGGCCAGTCTCCTGGGAAAGAAATATCTCGTTGTGCAGAATGGAAAATTGGGAGGGTTTTCCTTTTTCCATTTAGGCGTAACAATTGTTCTATTTGGGGTCTTAAGAGTTTTTTAGATACCCGTTTGCTTTTATCAAAAAAGGCGTGTGGAAGGAATTTGGACCTATTCGCTATTCTTCGGCCCCTGGCCCCACGTCTCTTTTATTATCATTTCCATTGCTGCCACCCTCTGTCCTCGCAGGAGGGTAAATCTACTCGGTGCAGACTCCAGCCCTTCCTGCCTTCCCATGTTGTCTCTATCCACAGTGCTCCCATTGAAAACCACTCTCCAGAGAAAGTGTTTCACCCGCTGGCTTCATGGATAGGACATTGAGAGTCTATTTTATAGTGTGTGTGTTCAGGAGATTCCCTGTTGGTTTAGTTGACCTAACTTTAGTTTTTCCATTTGTAGTCACTGGAATTGGCAGTCCCTGGAATCAAGTGAGTGGCACAGACGTTGAAGAGAGAACTTCCAGCGACTACACAGGCCACACCTATGTTTCGTCTACTTTCCCCAAAGGAGAACGGGCATTACTGTCCATCACAGACAACAGCTCATCCTCGGACGTTAGGGAGAGTTCGACCTCTTCTATTAAGATCTCAAACTCTTCCTATTCAGACTACCCTTCCTCTTCTCAGGCTCAGACTGAAAGAAGTAATGTGTCATCCTACGAAGGGGAATATGCTCAGCCTTCTACTCACTCCCTGCTTCTGCGCACAGCCAACCTTCCGTCCTATACACCCACCGTTAATATGTCAGACCCTTTGGTGCTTCTGGACAGTGATACTGGCTCGCTTGGTGACTCATCTTCTTCTTCATCAGGGTCCCCTTTGCCTCTGCCCTCAGTGTCACAATCCCACCAGTTGTTCTCATCCACCTTACCATCAACCAGGGCCTCTGCTCACCCACTGCAGTCCACTCCTGGTGCGCCCATACCTTTGTCTTCCTCACCACCACCTGTACCAATATCTCTGACAGCATCTACCCCTGCCTCGAAGTCCATCTTCCAAACAACCCTACCGCCTTCATCTTCTACACTCGTCCTGCCCAGGGCAAGGGACACTCCTGTGACTTCAGTTTGGATGTCAACAATGACATCTGTAACAATCCTCCCCAGTAGTCGAACAGCAGATCCTAAGAACCAGAGCAACTCACACCATGAGCAAATCATTACGGAATCAGAGCTACCAAGCCTGGAGTCTCTGCCCACAGAGGCCACCGAAGCTGTAACAATGAGGTCTACTTCAGGGATCTCTATGTCCCCAGCCTCAACAGAGTCCTCTACTGAGCAGACTCTGCCAGCCACAAGCACCAGCGTAGCCCAAACGTCTCCAGCTTTGACAACCACCTATCTCGAAACCTCCTCTCCCCCTGTGACCACTCCCAGCCCCGCATCAAGCACAGCAGCTCTGACGGCTGGCCCCACAGTACAGACTACAACCAGAAAACAGCTCTTGACAACCAGTCCTGAAATTCCAGCACCTCCGATCTCAACAGAAGGTTCTGTCACCACAGAAAGGAACCAAGTCCGTATAGATGCTACCATCCGATTGGTCCCCCTGACCAGTACACCCACTTCGGCAGAAGAACTGACCACGGGGGTTGGCATTACAGAAGAGGACACCCCAACTTCACATTTCCTCAGAACATCTCCTTCTCCCCAAACCACAGATGTCTCTACAGCTAAAATGTTGCCTCCTAAATCTACTGCCTCCACTGCTCGGAGCAGCACGCAGTCACCAACAGCATTGTCCTCTCCAGCCTCAGGTAGAACGCAGTTGCACAGGCACCCTGACAGCTCCACAGGCTCGGGATTCATGTGAATGTGTGACAGTCGCTGGTATTTGCAGTAGTACAGTGTCTGTTTTGTGATCTCAAATGCTTCCTGTTGAAGCACTTAAAGCATCAAATAATGTCATGGTGCACCTACTTTTCTCACGTCTGAGTTACATAATTCTTCCTGAAGAAAGAGGAGAGGATGCTATTGGCCGTGTGTGACATCAGTAGATTGTCAGTTGTAGCCTGTAATGCCCCGTAATTGCAAGAGCTTTTCAAGCATGCCTTTAACTCTTCCAGGGCCAGAGCAGGCCAGTGATGAGGGACTGGAAGGTGGAAAAATTGCGTATGAGACACGGAGCCACTAGGTGCCTGCTCCCAGATCAGAGCCCCGAGCTTCTGAGTCAGTGAGCCGGCTCCCCAGTGACCAGGGAGGCTTCTCTTGATACCCCCAGGCCTTTTGTCCCCCTAAAGTTAAGTTGCTAATTGATAATGCGGAGGAGGGCACATGTTCAGTACAAGGATGATGAGCTAACCTTTTCCCAGAGTGACTGTGTGACCAGGGCTCCCTCACGTCCCTCTTGAGGTTATCTTTACATCCACACTGACGTTGCTGGGCGTGAACAGTAAAGCCATCCACGTGATTCTTCATCATTTAAGGAAAGGTGGAAGGAAGGAGGGTCATGTGTCTCTTGATGTCATGCTCAAAATTGTACATGTGGCTT
This sequence comes from Equus przewalskii, assembly GCF_037783145.1. NCBI lineage: Eukaryota > Metazoa > Chordata > Mammalia > Perissodactyla > Equidae > Equus > Equus przewalskii. The sequence continues at coordinate 36,408,562 of NC_091848.1, forward strand.
GTCCAGACCCAGGAAAGGAACACTGATATGGGTGAAGGGGTGAAACAGAGACTGACATCTTAAGAAGAAAGAAGGAAGAGAAATGCTTTGTAGTGACTAGTGCAGGGAGCTCAGTTAGGTTCTAACCAGTCAGCCATCATCACCCTGGCGGTTGGAGGGTCATGGACCACCCCCACCACCAGCCCCGCAGCGCCCCCAGTGCTTCCTGTGTGCCAGGGGCCCCAGCACCTCTGGGAGATGAAGGGTGTATCCTTCTCCTGGCAATTGTGGGATCCCTGCTGCAGGGCTCACAAGCCTTCACTTCCAGAGGCCAAATCTATTCCAGTACCAGATGGAACATGATTCACAAGTCTCCCCTAACGCCAATGATAGCCGTTGCTCTCATAACTATAGACGAGCATCATCAGGAGCATCGTTGCTGGCTGTTGATATGTTTTTTGTGACTGTGTTCATGGATATCTAGGGGCTGTGCTTCTACAGGTGATTTTAGGTACATTAAAATATATAAAAGTAGCAATGAGGAATAGGAGCACCATCGTTAGGGTTATCCCATTTGTTTTCAGGGTTATTCTTTTGGAATTAGACAGTGAGAACTCCAAACTAACTGGAGTGTGACGGTGCCAGTTATACAGACCACTCCAGCGAGCTGTGGTCCCTGCCCCTAGGAGCTGGGAGTCCAAGATGACACTGAAGCTTGTGCATCATTAGGGCCTGGATGAATCAGATAGGGTTCATTGTCACATCATATAGAGAGAGAGCATTGTCCTACTTAACTCCGATCATTTTTCTAGATGATTGCACAACACGTGGAGGCCCACTTACATTTTGAGATTTTTGGATAAAGTGAAATCTGGCAGGAGGGAGGATGGTTGATCAGGGATCTTTTTCCCTTTAACATGTCTTAAGTTGCCATTGATTCAGGTAGAATTTTGTAAGTATCACAACGGCAGTATAATCATCAGTCCTGAACTGGGCGACCTGTGGGCAGCGTTTGGACTTGAACCAGTCGTTGCATTCAGGGACTCAATTGTCTAACACTGTCTGTGTACCCATGCTAGTGCCGGTATCCAGTCCCACCACATCTCTTCTGCCCTCTTGGGAACCCGTTCTATTTTAGTAGTGTGGCCTTTCAGAGCAAGTAAACAGAAATAAGCAAGAATCAAATATTAGCTGGGAGAATTAAATATTTACCTGGAGCTGCCTTTCCATCTCCTGTGTGATTAACTGCTTTATTCCTGGAATGTGTTTTTAGCTAACAGCTGTGCCACTAACCCTTGTCTTCATGACGGGAAGTGCGTTGTGGACCCCACCAGCCGAGGGTATCAATGCGTGTGCTCACCTTCCTGGCAAGGAGATGACTGCAGTGTAGGTAAGAGAAGAGCAGTCCCCAGTGGTTTACACTACAATGTCACATTGAGATAGGCAGTAAACTCCTTTTTCCTCCAAAATGTAAGGGAGTAAGATTTTTAAATTAATACCTTGCTTGTATGTTGTCTGCAGAATAATATCAGGCAATAACATTGACAGGCCTCCATGATCTGGCTCCATTCTGTGGGCTCCCTACCCTCCTGCCACACTGGACCATCCGCAGCTCCCGGAACAGCCCTGCAGTTTCCTGCTCCTGGCCTTCGCTGTGCTGGTGCCTCAGCCTAGAATCCCCCCACCCACCCCCTCACCCACCCATGTCTGCTTATTAAAGTCCTTCTAGTCTTAATCCAGATGTGATTTGAAACAGTCCTAATTCTCCTTCCTTCAAAATCTGCTACTTTCTCTGTACTTCCAAATCCTGCCTTGTATTTATAGTTAGATGTATACGTGGCTGCCTCCACCCTCAGTAGACTGCAGCCCTTTGAGGACGAGGGTCCTGTCCCACTCAGCTCTGGGGCCCCACCACACCTGGTGCCTTTTGGCCCTTAGTAAGCACTTACTGTAATGGATTATGGTTTTGCTGTCTGCTACAGATTCAATATGGCCTCGTTTTCTTGCCTCTGCAGATGTGAATGAATGCCTCTTGAACCCCTGCCCACCCCTGGCCACGTGCAACAATACTCAGGGATCCTTCACCTGCAAATGCCCGGTTGGGTACCAGTTGGAAAAAGAAATATGCAATTTGGGTAAGAGACTTAGTCTATCTTAGAATGTTTTCTGCACCGCAATATATTTTGCAAAATAACGTTTATTGTTTTTCTCCCTAATCAAAATCAATATTTGTCCACGTTATAAACTTAAGGAATATAGAAAGAAGTGAAAGATGCTACCTATTATTCCACCACTCAGAGATTTAGCACCTTATTTGCAATCTTTTTTAGTGTGCATTATATTTTTACGTAGTGGAAATCACGGTATTTGTATGAACTTTATATCTTCAACATTTCCCATGTTATTAAAAATGTTATATAGATATCTTAATGACTGCATAAATATGCCATCATTTGTGCTTAACATTATTTGCTTAACCATTCCACCCTGCAGTTAGGAAAAAAATATACCAAGAGGGTATTCTAACCACATCATAAAAAAAAATAAAACATTTTAGGGAGAGAAAAAAAGAGAATAAAACCCTGATTACCCTACCACATTCACGCATTCTTTTCATGTTTAAAAATGATCTTCCTGTTCTTCTCCACAGACAAATATGTTTTTACAAAGCTGCTGCTGTAATTGGACTACACAGTTTGTAATATTTTGTTCCCTAATTTGACAGATTCGTGAAGCTGGTTGATTTTAGATGTAGTCTCCATTTTACAGATTAAAAAGCAAACAAACCACCCAAATGAAAACTAAGGCCCTGGCAAGGTGCTAAGTGGCCAGGCTTACACAACTGCTTGATGAGAGGCCACAGTTCCCCCTTCACACAGTAACGTGTTAATCGTCAGGGCTTTCTTGCACACAGGGTATAACCCTGTGTTAGCGTGCCAAGTTCAGTACACAGCTTGTTGAAGAAATTATAAGTGAAGAGCATATTGTTATCTAAGCTGGATAAGGAAACTGGTAGGTAAAGTGACTCATCTTTGAATCATCTTAAATCACCCAGTGTGATGCTTCAAACACAAAAGTGCTCAGTAAATATTTTTTGATTGACCAAATGTCTGTGTCTTTTAAAAGTGTTATTTACATGAATTTCTACTGCCCATAGGCTAAGTGGAATCATCAGACCTTTTGAGAAGATTGGTACCCTACTTTTAAATGATAGAATTTTGAAAATTATTTAGAATATAAGCATCATGTCAAAGGATTACTTAAAGAAAGAAAAGTCTAGGAATATAGATATCAGTGAAATAAGAATAAGAATTCCTCTTATTCTAATAGTTTATTTGCTTTGGGGAAACTGTCCCTTTTAGGTACCCTGTAAGAGATAAGCCAGGGGTTTTCAGTTTAAGAATGGGGAAGATGGAAATGATTTTGTTTTGAAACAGTGTGAAAAGTACACTTGCCCAAGAACTCAGATGCCTGGCTTCCAGCTTCAGGGCCACCAACTATGGCACGTGACTCTTGAGCCTCAGTTTCCTCATCTGTGAAATCAGAGCTCTGCTTCCCACTCAGGGCTTTTGTGAAGATAACATTAAATAATGTATTTGATGACAAGTGTTGGCAATGATGTAGAGAAAAAGGAACCCTCGTGCATGGTGGGTGGGAATGTAAATTATGGAAAACAGCCACTATGGAAAACAGTGTGGAGGTTACTCAAAAAATTAAGACTAGACCTACTACATGATCCAGCAATTCCACTTCTGGGTGTTTATCTGAAGGAAACGAAAACACTAATTCAAAATGATATGGGCACCCTTGTGTTCACTGCAGCATTATTTACAATAGCCAAGAGATGGAAACAACCTAAGTGTCTGTTGATGGATGAATGGATAACAAAAATGTGGTGTATATATATGCAATGGAATACTACTCAGCCATAAAAACGAATGAAATCTTGTCATTTGCAACAACATGGATGGATCTACAGGGTATTATGCTAAGTGAAATAAGTCAGACAAAGACAAATACCGTATGCCTTCACTTATGTGTAGAATCTGAGAAACAAAATGAATGATCAGACAAAACAAAACAGAAACAGGCTCACAGATACAGGAAACAAACTGACGGTCACCAGAGGGGAGAGGGCGTGGGGAGATGGGTGAAATAGGTGAACAGGATTAAGAGGTACAAACTTCTAGTTATACAATAAATAGGTCAAGAGGATGTAATGTGCAGCATAGGGAGCATAGTCAATAATATTATAACTTTGTATGGTGACAGATGGTAACTAGACTTATTGTAGTGATCATTTCATAATGTACATAAATACCAAGTCACTATGATGTACCCCTGAAACTAACAGGATATCGTACGTCAATTAAACTGCAATAAAATAATAATAATAATAATAATATGTATTTGAGCAAGCTTTGAAAATGGTAGAGTTCTCCAGATGAGAAGTATCATTTAACGTTAGTCTTCAACCTCCTGGACCAGAATTGAAACCAACTAAAATAGTAAACGACTTTGAATATGAAGTAATGATTATGACTCTTTAAAAAAAAGTCATTTAGATAACTTATGTAAATCAGCAGTTACATTTGAAGTGAAAAATTGCCTTAAAGCCAGATGATGTAAGTACAGGCATGAAGATGTAACTGTGCCTGGGGAGACTGCTGGGGCCCAGAGGACACTGTGTGATGCTGTCTTCATAGTCACACTGAAAGCAGAGGCCACATTTACTGTCATGATTCAGAAGAGATCCGTATACTTAACATTTACCATATGTATATTTCTATACAGAGAGTCTGGGTGTCAACCTAGACTTGTGAGATGAAGATGAAGGAGTGGGGTGAAGGTTCTAGAAGCCTGTGTGTGGAGTGTCCCACAGGCACCACGGATCAGGAGGAGAGTGCTTCTATTGTGTTAACAATCATCTTTCCCTTTCAAGTCATTTAGCTTCATTGTTCATAAACATCAGAGGAACATGCAAATTAGCACAAACTGAAATGCTTTCATTTGGCCAAGAATGTTTTCAAAGAGCTCCCTGCTGCTCAGAAAGAGTCCTAAGCAGCTGGCTTCACTGAACTGTAGAACAAGCAAAAAGATGTTAAATAAGGATTAAGGGCTTTAGACAGTAAGTATAAGATGTTAAATGTTTTCCCTGGCTCATCTGTGGGCCTTTTTCTTAATTCAGCAGGCAAGCTTTCCGTGAAAGAGCAGCTTCATGGATTTCTGTGTTTTGGGTTATTTTTTTTTTTTTCCTGTCTAGAGGGAAAGATAAGAATTTAATATAAAGGAAGATAAGAGCCAGATATGAAGCAGGCCGTACTAATTTTTGGTTGCCTGCCCATTTGTAAGTTCCATTCCCCTCAGGACCAGTCAGCACAAATTGATGTTAACTAGAATTTGATTTTATGTGTGAAATGGGACTGCTTTCTTTCATGTCTGGACCCAACGAGATCTTAAATATGGGTGGTTTTCATTATGTGGCTTATACTCATTGGAGTCTAGCAGCCCCCTGGAGCGGGGTCCCACTACGCATGTTTGGCAGCTTTCTCTGTAGCCCCATGGTTGTCCTAAGAATATCAGATTCCTCAAGGGGCTGCGGGTGTTTGGAGGGAAGGAGAACTTGGAAGATGGGCACACATGACCTTATATGTTAATTTTGGCCCTTGGGAGCTGGATAATCTTGGGAAGTTACCTGACTTCTGGAAGCCTCTTTTGTCAATGATAAAATGGGCATTTCCTCTGAGCAAGAGAACGAGGGGTAGGTGGGGGTGACTCTGATGAGAAGAGGAAAACTAAGCATGCCCTCGAAACTGAGCACTTAGCTTGATACAAGAGCTAGAGACCAAGAGCTTTCCTCTAAAGCTTTATAGGGACCAACGAGCATTTTTTGGCTCCACATCTCCCTCCTCTCCTCGTAGGATTATGTTCTTTAGGCCAGCTCTTTTTTCTTCTTTGTCACAGCTTTAGTGAGCATCTATTATGTGGGAGGCTTTTAGAGAGATGTCAAGAAGGCTCCTTCTCTCAGCAGTCCTCGTACATACACAAAAGGCTCCTGGGAACCTCTCGTCCAGAGATTTACTCTGTCTGAGGCTTCAGCTCAACTCAGCAGGTGCTCACTTTACTAGAGAGGAGCCCAGAAGAGGGAGAGGTGGTCTCCACCCTCAAGGAGAAAGAAACACATTGAGATTGTCCTGTAAGGTGGAATGAAGCTGGATGCCCCAGAGATTTACAAACATAGCCTGGCCTTGCGTAGGTTGACCTGTTGTGTGGTCTAACGGGTTATGTTCTCATTTTCAGTTAGAACCTTCGTGACAGATTTTAAATTAAAGAAAACATTTCTTAATACCACAGTGGAAAAGTATTCAGACCTACGTGAAGCTGAAAAGGAGATCACCAGAACAGTAAGTTTCCTGAAAAGCATCTTCCTTCTAGTCCTTTGTTTTTCTAGAACAGATTTTATTCAGAATTGGAAGCTTCTTGGGGATCAGCTGTGTCTCCTGGGCTGTTCCTTTCTTTGATATTTGGAATGTAAACTTCATGATGTAGTAAAACGCCTCTTGGAAACAGAAGGAAGGTGTTGAGAACTAGCGGTGCCCAATGGAAGCGTTTCTTTGAATGTGTCTTCACGTGCCTCCTTCGTCAGTGCCTTGGCGTTTCTTTTCCATGTGCTGACTCATAGTCAAGACATTGGGATGACACGTACCAACAAGAGCTGTTGGTGACGAGGAAAGACCCACAAAACCCTACTGTCCCATCTGCTGTTGATATGCTGTGTCACTTTCTCCCTGTGATTCAGAACTTGGGCAGAATGATGCCCTTTTTTCTCAAGAGAATGCCAAAGCCGTAACAGTCCGTCCCGTCACCCAGGGTTGAGAATCCACTGCATAGGTTATCGAGGGGCCTTGGATTCTTCCTTCCCTTTTTGCTTACTTTTTGTCAGGAAAAAAAAAAAAAGAAAGAAAAAGAAAAATGGAGAGGAAGGAAGAAGAGATGATAATGAAGCTCAGATAGTAAATTTTGCATCCCAGTTCCTACCTGCGTCTAAGATTTGGTGTTCAGAAAATTGAAATTTGCCATTAAAATAAATTTTAGAGATTAACTGATTTCTGACTTCAATTTTACTTGTTGTTTATGGGTAAGAGTTAGTGTACTAGCCCAAGCCTATAGGATTTTATAGGACTATGGATTTTATTTGTGTAAAATTTAGATTCCCCTTCCTTTTCTCTATCTACTAAGCATCTAATCTGTGATAGGCACTTTACCAGATGCCTCACTCCTGTTAGAGGTATTGCCAACACCTTTACAGAGGAAAAACTGGGAGGCTCTGGAAGTTAATGACATTGCCTGAGTGCACACAGAGTAGGTGCAAATTTAGGGAACAGTCCACTAAGCCCATGCTCACTTCTGACACCAACTGCAAATTTGGGGATCCCCAAGACCACCGTCAGTTTTGATAATTCACTAGGAGGGCTCACAGATACCACTGAAAGCTGTTATACTCATGGTTGTCATTTATTACACTAAAAAGATCCAGGTTGCAATCAGCCAAGAGAAGAGATGCATGGGGCAGAGTCCAGGAGATTTCCAAATTCTGTGCTTCCAACTGTCCTCTCCCCATGGAGTCATGGGCAGTGTTAACTCCTCTTGGCAACGATGCGTACAGTATTCATGGAGTATTGCTAACCAGGGAAGCTCACCCGAGCCTTGGTGTCTAGAGCCAACATGCAGGCAAAGTCAACTGCCCACATGGCTGAGCTTAGTCCCCGGCCCCTCTGGAGGTCAAGCTGATATCTTGTAACCCAAATTCCCTGGCCATAAATCACTTTGTTAGACTACCTGGAGTGGCCCAGCGCCTCCAGGTAAACAAAGACAGGACATTCCAAAGGCTTAGAGTTTACCTCCCAGGAGCTGAGGGCCAGGCCTCTCTTTGGGCAAGGTTAAGTTCTTTATTGTACAGCAGGGGTTTACATTTCCTAACCCTATACCTGGTATCCTTGTCACTCCATCACAGCTGCCTGGTGGTTGTGCTGTAGGTCAACATTTCCTTCCAAAATAGTATAGGGGCTTAGAACCCATGCAGAGGTGCACTCCTTCCCATTATGCAGTGCTCAGTGACTTTTCTGACTTGTCACTTTTTACCCAGTATCGGCATATAATTTATTAGTGATGTGGCATCCCCACCCCCAAGAAATAATGACGATTGAGGCAGTGACTGGAGAAACCACTCAAGTGGCCTTTCCCAACACGCCATCCTGTTCTTAAATGTACCATTTCTGTTTTTACCTGGGGAAAAAGTTTAAGTAAAATAATAATAAATCATGGCCTATCAGAATGTAAAGGAATGTCATACAAAGCCAAAAGGGTTTGATAGCATCCCGTGTCTGAATCCATCTTGTGAAGGGTGAGATGTGTCTGACACACTGGCTTTGAAGACAGGTGAGTCTGCATTGATCAAGGTATCAAGACCCTCTGCTGCTTGAAAGGAATCCCCAGCCCCTACCGTGGGGGGAGTGAGGAACGGTCCTTCAGGCCCTAGAGGGGTTTTCTGCTCTTTTCGAGGGCACAAGGCAAACACAGGGAGAGTCGCTCTTAATTTGCTCTCAACAAAAGGGCACTTGACCCATATAATGTAATTTCCCATGGAGAGCCTTTGTCGGGAGGACCTATCTTTGAGTTAGGTCAACTCATTGTAGATGATGAGAGGTCTGTGTAGGGCCTGCCAGATCCAGGGTAGCCGACAGGAACCTAGCCTTTTCAGTGAGGCCATTCGCTATGCGAAGTCCAAATAAACAGTTGCCTCTGACTTTTTTGAAACCGTGGGTCTTTGAAGATGTTTTTGCATCCAAGGGTGCTGTTCTGAACATCATTTCCTGCCAAGATTTTCGCCACTGATTTACTGTGTGCCTCTCTCCCTTTGTACTCATGGAACAACAGAGTAAGAGCAGAAAGGCATTTAAGAAGGGAACAAAAAAAGGACACCACTCCCATGCAAAGCTGCCTGCTGGTAACTTGATGGCTGGAAAATGCCTATTTTATCCTTAAAAAATGAAATTGGTTCTAGGTCCAAGGCTTTTGTTTAACTCCCAGTTAACGACAAACCTGTTCTTCCTTTCAGTTAAATCTGTGTTTCTCCACATTACCTGGTTATACCCGATCCACAGTTCACGCTTCTAGGTAAGTGACGGAATCACGTTTGTTTGTGAACCAGTCTTTAGAAGGGGGAGGACATTCCAGCACGACTGATAGCAGCAAAACTGGGCCCTGTTCTGATGGAACCCTGGGGTGATCCAGGCCAAGGTCACTGGACCTTCACGCTCTCCCATGCCCTCACTGGACAATGGAGACACTCGTTTCCCAAAGACTCTGGGGCCTACCGGTCATTTTAGGACAATTACAATGTACACACTTTGCCCATAGGGAGTCCAGCGCGGTGGCCATGTCACTACAAACCACCTTCTCCCTGGCCTCCAACGTGACGCTGTTCGACCTGGCTGACAGGATGCAGAAGTGTGTCAACTCCTGCAGGTCCTCCGCGGAGGTCTGTCAGCTCTTGGGATCTCAGAAGAGGCTCTTTAGAGGTAAGACAGAGGCCCTCTAGGAGGACTGCCCCCCCCCATACAGTTAGGCACAGACCTGGGGTAGAAATGTAAGGCATTCGGGGCTCAGGCCCAAGAACTCATCACAGGCAAGCCTATTTCTGAAAGGGATGTTAAGCAAAAGGCCTTCATGTGTATTCATGCGTTGTGCACATGTGTGTGCACACACACACACACAGTCCTGTGCACACAGCCTTGAAGTCACCTGGTCCTTGGCATGCTCCCTCTTCTGTGTCTGCTCTGCAGCACTGGTACAGGAAGGGGTATGGGAGCTGACGTAAAGAAGCAGAAGTCACTCTTCTTTCCCTTGAAAACTTGCTTCTCTCTCTGGGGAGACAGAAATTCACACACAGAATGTCCATGCTTGTCAATGACCCCAGACCTTCCTTGTGATATACCGTTAAGTAAAAATAAGCATGTGCGGTGTGACCCGTCTTTTTGTTTGTTTGCAAATTATAAATGCACAGAAACAAGACTGGATGAATGGGGCCCAGACTGCTCACCGTGCTGTTCATGATCATTTCCCTTTTCTTGTCCTTGCTTTATCTGTGCTGTCAAAAGCTTCTACAGTGCATCTAGTGTGAAGCAGTTGAAGAAAGAGATTAGAGACAACAAGTTGGGAAGGCAAATTTGGGTCTTGGAGGGGAGGTTTCGCTCCTGGGATGGGAAAACTGCTGGAGTCAAAAGTGCTTCCTTGCCAAGGAGGCTTTTCCCTGCTGCCGTCTCATCAGTGATCAGAAGGGGCTCCGGGTAGCTCCTTTTACTGCACAGCTAGGACTGGTGAAGGCTGTCAGGCTGTGTGAGCCTCCCCATCTGGCGTCCAGATGCTGCACAAGAGATGTCGGTAGCAGGCTTGGTGCTCTATCTGCTGGTAGATGCAGGACATTGCGGTATCTCAGTGCTTTGTGAATGCTGGTCCCCAGAGCTCTCCTCATGGGCCAGACATCACAGAGCCTGGGAGCCCGGAGTTAACCTTTCACTCTGGGATAAATGCGGCAGCTTTGGCCCATTTCAGGGTTTTTTAAAAAGAAAAAAAAAAGGTGCTAAACTTTCTGGAGTTGAGATTGCTGTCATTCAGCATCGTTGGAGAATTAGCTAAAGAGTTCATGGCCTGGTATATGGTGCTCTAGACTGGGAAGCCAGAGCTCCTTGGTTTTACTTTGTTTCTCTTGCCAGCAATTCAAGGGTCCCAATTTTTCCACCCCAGCAAGTAGGAAGGGGGCCTTTCAATTCACTAAACACTTACGGAGTACATCCTGTGTGGGCAGCATCATGCCAGGCTGCTTTTTTGTCCCCAGTACATGCATTTCATGCCTTGCAAATCCAGTGCCCAGACATCTGGATTTAGAAGAGCCTGCCCGTAGCTCAGAGCCCTGTGCACACTCTGAGCCGCGTCCTTCCCGCTGCTCAGATGCGGCTTTTGGGAAAGCTCCCATCTTCCTTGCTGAGGTCTCATTCTTTTTTTTTTAAGGCTTCATTTTTTTTTTTATAGCAGTGTTAGGTTCACAGTAAAATTGAGAGGAAGGTGCAGAGATTTCCCATGTACCCCTGTCCCCGCACCTGCTGGTCCCCATTCTTGACCTCTCCTTTCAGAGCACGTGAGAGCAAAGCTGCCCGTGCATCGTGGTGAAAACAGGCTCACTGCTCTGCTTTTCCTCCCAGGCTTCTCCAGATTTTGCCAACACACGCAGCTCTGTCTCTCGCTCATGTTTCTGAACGCTAGAGAGGTGGGCCTGCCGGGCAGTAGCTGTCAGCTTCTGACACCTGGGTGTTTCCAACATGTGGGCAGCGCTGGGCGCTGACATTGGAAAGGCGGGTTTTCCCCTTCGATTCACAAAGTATCCACTTCCTCGCCTTGCGGAGAACTGCAGCTCGAGTGTCTCTAGAGGTTTAGAGTCTTTGGAAATCCCCCAGGGAGTGTCTCGGCCTTAGATTGACATAAATTCTCATTGTCTGTTCGGCGGATGTTATGCCCAGGAAAGACCATGGGAATTATGGATGTAGAAAACTCACATCGCCAGGCTTAAAATGAAAATGGGATTATACGTGGTTCCATTTGATGGATTTATGACAGAATGTTCTTTGAGAATTTTTAGGACTGATCCCTGTGTTGGAGAGGCAGGGCCAGCTTTTCTTGCTTCTGCGTGAACCTGCTTCTGTGCAGGGAAGGGTGGCTTCAGCAGGGCAACGCTGGATTAATGGGCAGGATGGGGGGAAAACACGACATTGGCCTTCCAGAAAATATCTAATCAGCCCAGGCAACTCAGGCTGGCTGCTGGACAAGGCTAGTGCTGGCCTGGGCAGCCTTCTGCCCTGGAGTGATTTCTTTACATGAAGGCTTGAGGACTGGCGAAGCCTTCAGAAAGTTCAGACAAGGGATTGTGGAAGTTTAGAACCTCTCTGGTGCCAGCTCTGCACTGTTTGCCTGGTGAGATTTTCCATTTTTTATTTTTCTCCCTTAAATACAAACTTTTCACAATAAACAAAGGAAATTCTATCACACACACAAACAGACGTCTGATTTAACACGCCAGCCTCCACTGATAAAGACAGGAAATTCAGCGTTGAGAACTAAAGCTGTGTCCTAAACTTACCTCCCTGGGACCAGGCCGTCCACTGGGTCTCAGTTCTCAGGGCTCAGAAAAGGAGACAGATGTTGGGACCCCTGTGTTGGTGTCTGCACAGGTCACCGGAACCTGCCTGGGCGGGGCGGTCTTGCCATGTTCAGAGCTGGTACCTGGTTTCTGGAACCAGGAAGATTCCAGAATCTTCTGGAAGATTGATGTCTTCCTTAAGGTGGGCAAGGAGATCATGCCTCACTACACAATATTTACGCACTGCCCTTATGCGTCTTTCCCTATCTGAACTCGCTCGTGCCTACCAACAACAGTGTGTATCTGGCTTGCCTTGCCTGTAGGTGGCTGTGAGAAAGTTACCGTTCACTATCCAGTTGGTTTCATTTTTTTTTCCTACTGCCTGTGTACCCCATTTACATGTGTCTTTTTTGTCGGGCCTGTCTTAGATGGTAAAATGCACCCTCATTGTGTCCACTGTATACAACCTCAGAGGGGGTCCACTGTATACAACCTCAGAGGGGACCACATCTCCAACAATGAATGCTTTTTCATAATAAAGGAGATGGTTCTTTGTCATTCGTGAAATGAACATGGCCCACGTGTCCAGGGCTGGGCAAAGCCAGGTGGATGTACAGGTAAGAAGCAAGGCCCTGAAGTAAAGGAGGTAACTGGGCTGAAAGATGCCTTCCTCCTCTGCCTGCCTGTCTCCCTTGGTAGTGGCCTGGGGACTGACTGATGGTCCCACCGCCCCTTCAGCACGTGCGTATCAAGCATTGCGTGTGGCCCAGTCTCTGTGCACCGCGCTGGAGACGCAGAGATGAATCAGGCCTGTCAGCACAGTGGGGAGACGGGTGACATAAATACACGGCAGTCCCAGGGAAGCCGGTTATCTTCCACACCTCTCCTTCAAATAAGCCTGTTAGGCAGCAAGCCGCCCTGCCCCAAGAGTGTGCCGTGACCCTGTAGGCTGCACAGACCCAGAGCTGAGAAGCACTTCAGCTTGAGTCTCTCTGCTTCCTGAGAAGACGGGGCGTCACGCTTTGTGGGTTTGTGCAGACTCTCCCACTGCGGTGCCTTCTCATGAAGGTGCAGGAGACGCCACAAGCGTCCGGCGTCGTCTTTGCATGGACGCTGGAGTTGGGCTCAGCACTCTTTCTTCTCAGTCCGGTTTCTGCATCCCCGTGGCACACCGTGTGAACTTCCGGTCAGTTGCCCTGGGCTGACCCGGGCAGGAGTGGCAGAAGGCAGTGCTGCATGCACCTCTGAAAGGAGCATTGCCCCAGGCAGACCTTTTTGAAAACCGCTCTCAGAGCCTCTTGAAATAGAAAGTCCATACATCTTAAGGTTTGAAGCGGAGGACGTTTTGTTTTGTTTCACTGTCTTGTTTTTCCACTTCAGCGGGCAGCTTGTGCAAGCGGAAGACTCCGGAATGTGACAAAGAGACCTCCATCTGCACTGATTTGGACGGCGTGGCGCTGTGTCAGTGCAAGTCGGGGTACTTTCAGTTCAACAAGATGGATCACTCCTGCCGAGGTACTGGCAGGGTCCCCAGGGTTTCTGTGGTCCGTGCTAGACCAGGGAAGATGCTTTCCTCTGCCCAGGCTCTCTCTCTGCTCTGGGTGTGACTGTTCTAAACTGGGGGCAACTGGTTCTTGTTATTTTGCTCACAGCCGGATTGAATACGTTATCTCCTTGGAATAATAGCGTTATCTCTGACTGGTACATGCGGGTCTGGCCAATCAGATGCAAAGGAAAAGAAAAGAGAATGGAATGCCTGTGGCAGCAACGCCTTTTCTTTCTTTTCCACTTAAAGGAAGTTAGAAAAATCACTGTTTTAATTCCCAAAGCTTTATTCTATTGTCTGCTAATCTTTTAAAATGGAAATACAAGCATGGAGTCAGGCCCATACCTTTCAGTGGTGGTAGACAGGGTGCCAAGGAGGCTCAGGAGACCCGAGTCAGAGCCCAACTCTGCCCCACCTGTCATCTTGTGCAAGCTTTGTGGGACCTCAGTTTCCTCTTCTCTGAAATGGGTACAGTGATACTTTAGTGGATATTCTGAGAATTAAAGAAGACAGTGTACATGGAGGTACTTTGTAAACTATCAGTATTTGCTCTTGTATTTTACCCAGGCTGTTGTTGAATTCATGAGTTCCAGTTTTAAAGGTTTCTTGAAGGATTTAAGGGCAGAAACCTAATTCTACTAACCTTTTAGGTGAGGCTTAAATTCAGTAACTCTGAAATAAAGGCTGCTCAGTGGAGTGGAGTGCAAGAATGCTGCTTTAAAATAACATTAATTCAAGTCCAGAGCACTGTGTGCCCTGACTTATAAAAGGCTGCCAGGATTTGCGATCACCAGAAAAACTGGCAGCATAAAGGCTGTAATGTAGCTCTAAGCGTTGCTTCACGTCAGAACGTGTGCAGCACAGTTTTCCTGCTCAGTCAACGCCTGCTGGTAACAGATGTACTGGAATCTGAGTAAAGATCGCATACCGGGGCAAGGTGACATGCCACTCATTCTGTCAGGACTTCCCGAGAGAGGATAAAAATACATTTCAGGGCAATGCGCTCCTCCTGAGCTTCAGACCCTCTGACTTAGGTGTGTGCACAGAGGGCTTTGAAGTGTGCACCCTCAGCCCTGCGCGCAGGCCCTGTGAGGGGTTTGGAGGAGGAGGGGCAACTCTGTGTTGGGCAGCGGTCCTGATGCATGACAGCTTCATGGCGTTTCTCACTTCCATGTCAGGCTGCCACTTTGATGCAAAAGGCGATGCTTCCTAATTCCATCTTATCTGGTTGAATACAGAGTGTTCCTTGCCCTTCTTAGAAACTGGGGCATTGAGCCCTGCTTCGTGTGGGAAATTGACCTCTGCTAAAATCCATGTGGGCTGGGGTGCCGTGCAGCCGGGGGGAAGAAAGGCAAAATGGGCAGAAGTGCGGGCACGTAGGAGCGGTGGCCCCTGCATGCTGTGCCTCGGGGGTTTCTCTCGGCCTTGGGAATGGCCTGCCACCTTTGCTTTTGGTTTGCCCGAGCCGCTTGCCTCCATTCCAAGTCAGCGATTTCATAATTGCGTCACTTACAGACTAGCATTAGCAAGAGCAGACCTGCCAAAAATTTTCCAAATGCAATGACACAGACACCAACAACCTTATGTTTATCAGGTAACGAACCAAGAAGCAGCATAAGGAAACCTTGGTTAGCTTTTGGGCTTGTTGCCGAGGCCCTGAAAAGCCTCCTTTCTGCACTCTCTTTGTGGATTAGATTTTCATCGGTGACCATCAGGCTTCTGATGAATGGATTTGGGAGCTCCTTGGGCCACAGCCTTATTGGCTGGGTTCTGATGGGTTAGCAGTGACATCTTCTGGCCATTGTGCTGGGGCACAGGAGCATTTAAAACAAGTCCCCTTTGGGACACCTCAAATCCAGAATCAGTCCTCTGTATAAATGGAGGATAGAGGTGTGTGGGTGTGTGTTTTCTAAACCTTTGCAATTCTATATTGTTCTCTGTTGTACACACACACACACGTACCCTTCTGAGTGTCTCACATGAAATGTCTTTACAGTGTCTTTACCAGACTTTCAAAGCATCGTATAAAATTCAAGAAGGTGTCCTTCTCATAGGTGTGTTAGCTTCCTTCCATCATGCAGGCATCATGATGAACTCCAACTGTCGTTGGCAGGTCTCTTTCACTAGACCACAGACGTCTTGAGAGCAGTACCTGTGTCTAGAATATGCTTAGCACATTGTGGGGTTCGACAGATGTCTGTTGAATGAACAAATGGATAATAGGGCAACAAATATGATAGGACATGATTGGCAGGTCTTGATTAATTTCCCACAAGGGAATGAAAGAGTCTTTAAGATTCCACCACTTATTTTATTAAAAAGGCCAGAAGACTTGAATTTGTGTTCCGTGTCTGTAGGAGAAGCCCAGTTTGGGCGTATATGCTAGCTGTTGTCACACTGATTTCATCTTCAGTGCTCCCTGGGTGAGAGCCACTGTAGGGTGTGGCAATGAGGAGCTAGATCCTAAGGTGCCCTGGAGTGCCTTGTAATAAGGTTTCCTCTAAGAGCCCCTAGAACAGCACCAGGCTCACACTAGCACTCAATCTTTGATGAACAATGGAACGAGCCCATTTGAAATACAGAAATATCAGTACGCCAGGAGTTAGGCCACTTCCGAAGCTAAGTGAAAACAGCCCAACCCATCAGCTCACAGGCAGGATGACAGATGGACCTCACATCTGGCGAGATGACAGCCACAGGGTGGAAAGCCCCCACCCAGCAGATGAGGGTTGGGTGGGGAGATTTGATGTAAAAACATTTCCAGGAAGAAGTGTTCAGGATAGAACACACTGGTGCGACATCAGCCGGCCTCAGTGCCGAGATGCGTGGGGATGAGTCACTGGGGGTGCCAGCAGTCCCTGGGTAGCTGCCCTGCAGACAGAGCTGTGGGTCATCCGGGGGTGGCATCTCCCGCTCCCGCCACCTGGCCAGCCGTAGCATGAGGGCTGCCAGGGCACGGTGTGTCCCACGCCCGGGGAGGCAAGAATGCTCAGCTTGTTCCTTAGAGAAGGCCCTGTGTGGGTAAGGCCAGCAGAGCACTCAAAGGGCTCAACGATTTCAGAGAGGGGCCTGGTTCCTCCTTTCCTAAATGGGATATGATTATGCTCCACCTCATTGCAAAAAAGACTTGAAGCACCCAATGAAAATTCCTGTAACAGAAATGAGATTTAATTTAAAAGGTAAATCAGGTTGAAGGAGAAATAAAATGACTACTTTGTTTAGGCTGGAAGGAAAGTGAAAATACAGAGAGATGTACCATAAGGACCTGCGTGTTTGCTAAAGATAAGCCACTCGTTCAAGTTCTGAGCTTCCTGGACACTGAGGCAAGAGAGAAACATGATTTTGAAAATAGGTAGGGATCATAAATAAAGTAGAGTAGTTTAGAAACATCCCCATCTCTCTAGGCCCTGGGGCCTGAGAGAAGTTTCTCTGGGCCGTCCTCATCAAAAGGTTACAGAGTCGTAGTGGAGCAGTGTGGTCCATGACATCCGGCAATAAATACCATAGGGACTTGCCCACAACTGCTAATAGTAGCCCTTAGTATAAGAGAGTGTAGCTCAGGAAAAGTGATTCCGTGGACCGAAACAGTGCAGCCCAGGTTCACAGCTCTAAGGATCTGCTGTGAGAGAATTAGGGATTATTTAGAACAACGTTTTCCAAACCGTTCTACAAAACTCTAATGATACGTCAGTGGTCTATGACAAAATAGATGCTAGACACATTTAGCTGTCTAACATTAAAAAACAGAAGGAAGAAGGACAGTAAGCACATCTAGTAGTTAATGTTATTCTGCGTTAATGTGTAACAGAGGATGCAGGAAGTCTGAAGGCTCTGCCCACCCAGCCTGCAGGGCGCACACCCTGCTGAGCCATGCGTGCTGCTGGTGTTCACATCTTGCCGTTAGGGTGTGTGCTGTCTGTTCAGGGCTTGCTGCTCTGTGCTGTGTAGCTTTTCTTACCTGTGATCTTTTATGCAGCGCATATCGTACATTAATCATGAATCAGATTTTTATCATTCCTTGCAGCAGTGACTTTGTCTATGAGGCCATTTTTTATTGTCTGCTTTCATCCGAGCATGCATTATGCTTATGGTGTTCTCCCAGCTTATTGTAGTGTTGAAAGTGTTCCCTGATCAAATAAATTCAGGAACTGCTGATCCAGGGGAATGGCGGGGCCATAGCCCTTCACGGAAGCAGCGGCCCATGAGCAGCACCATCAGAGTTCAAAGTTATGTTCTCGGGTGACGGGCCCTTTAGGGCTCATCTAGATATGTCCAGAATCTGCTGCACAGACTATAGGGTGAGCATTCTCTTATGAAAACTGAGGCACCCACTAGGACCATGGCCCACAAGATGTCGCAGCTCCCACTTCCTTGTGGAAGGGGGCTGATGGGGCCAACAGCAGGTTTGAGGTTTGACTTACATTAAAAAAGGTGAAGCATTTGTCTGTGTGTTTGTGGAAGGATGTTACACAGGGGCCAAGGGAATTTCCAAAAAGAATTGCATTTGTTGCATAATAATTACGACTACAAACATTGATTTGATGGTTACTGTGTGCCAGGTTAGGTCATTTGCATGCCTTATTTTACTTAATCTCCTCTAAGAAACTATAAAGTAGGTATTATTATTATTATTATTGTTATTATTATTATTATCCTTTTTTTAATAGATGGGAAACTGAGAGCCACTAAGAAATTAAGAAAATATTTTTGATAAAATTGAGTTGAGCTGGCAACAGTATTTAGGCCAGGTTATAGATAATGCTAAAGCTATTTGTAGTCCTCTGGTTCTAGAATATTCTTGTGGATTTTAGGGTGGCTGGTGTTTAATAACCGTCAGTTTGGGTCAAGGGAGGTGAATAGACACATTCATGGATTTTCCTTTTCTCTTTTCAGCATGTGAAGATGGATACAGGCTTGAAAATGAAACCTGTATGAGGTAGGTTCCATGTTCATTTATTCTGACGAATTTGTTACAAACCTTATTTAGAAGTTCCTTGGGTAAATTGCGTCAGTTATTTCTTTTGATATTTGAAACTAACTCTTGTTCTTTTTCTTTGTTGGCTTGCAGTTGCCCATTCGGCCTTGGTGGTCTCAACTGTGGAAACCGTAAGTGTGCAGAAGTCTCGAGTTCCGCGTGGGCGGGGGCCTGGCACAGCAGCTGGCGCTCAGGGTCTTCCCCTTTCCCTCAGTTCGAATCCGCCGTCTTCACAGCTCCTGGGCTGGGAGGTGTGGAGAAAGCAGAGTCCAGGGGCTTGAGGTCTGCAGGGGAGGTAAACACACTATGGGAGATAAACTCCACAGCCCTGACTGCAGAATGCTGATCTGATAAATCAGGCGGGAGGTGGGAGGCAAAGAGGGAGGGACCACACCCATGGCAAATAGAACCTTCTGAGTTCTTGGAGGGGATGGAACTGGAGGTTTTGGAAGACTGACTGGCAGGCATGAAGGGAGAAGGAATCCGGGCAGAGGGAACAACTTCAGCAAAGGTCTGGAGGCAGCCTGGGTCCCTGGTATTCCAGAGACAGTGCGTCAGTGTGTGTGGCTGAGGATAGAAAGAGAGGAATGCAGAGAGAAGGGGAATCGGTTGTCAGAATCTATGAGGACCAAACCATTGGGAGTTTTGATGGCCAGCCTGAGAGTTTAGACTCTGATCAGTATCCATGTGGAACTAGCAAGCATCTTGGAGCAGGAAAGCAGAAAATCAGGTTTGGCCGCAGTGAGGAAGATGGACTGGCCAGAAGGGACCACGGGAGGTTAGAGACTTGCAGCAAAGTCCCAGCTGGGGCGCAGGGCTAGAGACAGACCCGGAGTCACCTGCTCCCAGCTGATGTGGACACACCCTGAACTACAGAGGGTAGGATGGTGGTGACGTGCGCATGGAATCTAATCCTGTCCTTTGAGAAAACAGTTGTGTTCCATTGAAGACCACTTTCACTGACATTTTCTTATGTTGAATCCCAAGAAATTGAAATCACCCTCAAAATTATTGGAAGAAATTCTGGGATATAGGATGTACTGGGAATAATAACACTCCATACTTTATTTTAGGACAGCTTTGTCTCTCTTTCTACAGATGAACATGCCAACAGTTCCTATTCTCAGTTTACTAGACCAAAATTAGACAAGATTTTATTTGCCATGTGCAGAAGTCCCCAGTTTCTGTTCCCCAGTGGTACACCTTACATTCTATGTCCTCAGTGGTATTTTGTTTGCTCGTAAAGCTTCTCTATTAGCAAGTTTCATTATTGAACTTCCTTTAAGTGTAAATAATAAAATAACATAAAACAAATTCAATCCTGAGTACAAAACTGACATAAAGCTCTCAGTGTACTCAGCATGCAGCCACTCAGGCCAGAGTCTGGAGATCTGGAATTACGGATCCATCTAGGATCACTGGTGACTTTGGTCATCTGATTTGTCCTGACTGCAAAAAAGCAAGAGGTTACAGTAGAGAGCCTAAGAGAAAGACTAGGGAAACACTTCTAGAACCTAATATATTTATAGTCATACTGAATAGAGGGGAGGAACCCACATCATTAACATTTAGTAAAAAAAAAAATAGCAACCTTGGGGCCGGCCTGGTGGCATAATGGTTAAAGTCGTGCGCTCTACTTCGGCGGCCCAGGTTCACAGGTTTGGGTCCCAGGTGTGGACCTACACACCACTCATCAAGCCATGCTGTGGCAGCATCCCGCACACAACATAGAAGAAGATTGGCACAGATGTTAGCTCAGCAACAATCTTCCTCAAGCAAAAAGAGGAGGATTGGCAACAGATGTTAGCTCAGGGCCAATCTTCCTCACCAAAAAAAAAAAAAAAAAAAGCATAACCGGAGGCCACTGAGTGGTGGAATAAACAACTGTATACTCTTTAGTAGTCCTTAAGGATGCCCTGGTGCCATAAAGCCATTTAAGCACAGGTGTTTGTTATGATGGACCAGAGTCATAGATGAACACACCAAATGGTGTTCCCTGTTACTGTTACCCAGTTATATGACCCGGTTTTTACTCACAATGCTTCTCACACCAAATGTGTGGGATTTTTCCTCACACCAAGCAACTCTGACACTAACTATCCAGAGTTAGTGTCAGAACCCACAAGTTAAGGGCTCAGCCCCACAGGACGGCCCCTACTTCAGACACCAATCCCAAGTCCAGGCCTCCAGTACTTCTGACCAGCCAGCTATAAATCAGGGGTTCCCATGACCCCCTCCTCAGCTTCAATCATTTGCTAGAACAGCTCCCAGAACTCAGGAAGGCACTTTTACCTACTATTGTTGGTTTATTATAAAGGACGCATCTCAAGAACAGCCAAATGGAAGTGATGCATAGGGCAAGGTACTGGGGGGATGCTCAGGGCTTCCATGCCCTTTTGGGCACACCATCGTCCCAGCACCTTTCTGTGTTCACCAACCCAGAATTTCTCTGAACTCCGTCATTTAGGGGGTTTTTGGAGGCTCCATCACGTGGTATTGACTGATTACATCATTGGCCATTGAGGTCCAGGGGTGGGGCTGAAAGTTCCAACCCTCTAATCACGTTTCGTTTCTCTGGCAACCAGCCCTCATCCTCCAAGAGTCACTTCATTAGCATAAACTCAGGGACAATTTAAAGGGGCCCGTTATGAATAACAAAAGATGCTCCCCTCACCCCCGTTGCTCAGAAATTCCAAAGGTTTTAGAAGCTCTTATGCCAGGAGCTGGGAACAAAGACCAGACAGATATTTCTTAATATATCACAGGTACTCAGTTTAATAAGGTGATAAAGTCATCATACTTTACATTTTTTAAAAGTTAAAAAGTAGTTAAAATTCTTTTTAGGTGTCAGCGCTTAAAAGAGTAGGCTTCAGTTTTTTGGAGGTTTGGCTTCTATAAAACTGTCTGGGTAGCAGGATAGGTGCTCTCCTGAAAATCACTGTTTAGACAAGCCAGTTTCTCAGCTGGGCTCAGGGTTATTGTACCTTTGTGTTCAGGAAGGTATCTGTGCTTTAAAGGGGCTGCCTGGGGTACAGAGATACCTCCGCTCACCTTGTGGTGTGACTCACTCCTCGCTCCTAACAGGAACCGAACCATAGCGCACCGTTAAACCGCTCAGAGAACGGGGTTGCTGCACACAAACTGACCAAAGACAGCCTGGGTCTTTCCCATGTGCAAGAAGGAGGCTGAAGAGTCAGACAAAACATTGAAGATATTTGAGACGTGTTCACCAATGCCGGGACACTAGAACTAAACGGCACAGTCTTTTGGAAGGGAGAGTTTTAGGGCTGACACTGTTACGGAGCAAGGGCTCGCCACCCGATGTGCCCAGAATCCAACACTGTGTCACACCGGCTTTTGAGGGAAGAAAGGCTTTATTGCAAGATCGATCTGCACAGAGACAGGAGGTGTGAGCTCTGAGATCTGTCTCCCTGATCCAGGGCTTGGGGCAAAATTTATGGGATGAAGGGCAGGGCAGTCTGAAGTGTGGAGATAGATGACTGGCGGTGAGGAGAAGTGAGGTAATTGATGGTCTGTGCGAGCGTAGTCAAGCTTCATGGCTCTTTATAGGCGCGTGCTCACAAAATGTGATGTTACCATGATCTGAGGGTGGAGTTTTCAGCCCCTCAATGTCAAAAGGGTCACTTATTGGGCGCTTGCGCAGGCCAGTTGATGGGTTGGTGATCTCAACCAGCCTGAAATGGACAAGGGGTTGTTTCTGAGTTCCAGAAAAACCTCTCTTAACTACTCTGTTGATAAGATGGGGTCAGTTGAACTGGTCTTAGAGGGCCTGTGGCTACAACAGTAGCGATTGCACCACAAGCCTGGGAACCTTATCTTAAGACATTCCAAGTATTAAAAACAGAGGCTTAACTAATATCATGGATGATGGCTTCAGAGTAATTTGAGGAAGCTAGGAAGGTGCAGCAGAGCTGTACCACTTGTGCAAGAAACTTATCTGAATACAATCCCATCAGAAGGCAAGGAGAGAGTGAGTGAGACAGGCGAGGAGTGTGGAGGTCTGGTCGGCTCTGAGGTGAGCAGGGAGCAGGAGGCGAGAGATGCCATATGCACAGTCCTCCTGGGGCGTCAGCCCTGACAGGCCTCTCACAGGTCGAGCCAGTGCCTCAGACTTGCTTTGGTCAAGCATCCCTCTGAATAGGTTTTACCAGAAAGTGCTTCATATTTCTCAGTGAATGGAAGCGTGATCCACAGAGGGAAGATGGATACAGGGGAAACCCTATAAAAGTTGAAGAAAGGGGAGTGAGCTGCAGGGCATTGTTCTCAGTGGCATTTAGTGATTTTTCTTCAGAGATCATGAAATACTATATATGCCTAGATATACTCCTACATCCACTGGCTGTTCTGTGAGTTCCTGTGTCTCCACTTTGTGTTTATGGAGTCCTGAAAGTAGCCAGGATTTCTCTGTGATCCCGAGACTCTTTTCCTCCCCATTTTTCCAAGTCACAATCATTATGTCCAGCAGAGGGCAGACTCCTGTCTGGATGGCTAGCTAGCTCCTCGCCACCTTTTGTTGGTGACTTGTTAATAACTCTGTGGCGGTGTGTGAATATCACTTTATGATTTTGATATCTGTGTCAGTTTTAGCGTTGCAAAGTGGTTCATAGTGGCTGATAATAGACACCCCCTGCCGCCTACCCCTTTCTCTGAGGTCTCAGACTGGCCGTGGGTATTGATGAAGAAATGGGAACACCTGAATCTCATCCCCATCTGTGGTCATAATGCCCAGTGAAGTCTGTGGCTTGTCACTCAGAGTTATGTGCCAAATAGCAGGGCCCTGACCACCCACTGCTGTCACTTCTGCTATTTCCACCAAGACAGTAAGTGCCTTCTTGGGGCTGCGGCTCAGGTTGGATGTTTTATAGGCAAGAAATGCTTGTCTCTATGCAGACTTCTTGGGGCACACACTCTACCCAAGCCCGATGAGATGGGAGCCCAGCTTTGTCCAGCTGAGCACATGGTCTTGAGATTTTTCCCTCACTCCTACAATCCTGGGAGTCATCCAACTCCACTGTGTTCTGGGTTTGGATATAACCTATGACCTGCCTTTCTAAAAGTTCCTGTTAGCTTTCTAGGTGTGCCCAGGTTTCACTCCTTACTCCTTACAGAGACTATCCTTCAAACTGGAGAGAGCAGGACGAGCCCTTCTCTCAAGTCCTTTAGGCCCTGAGGTAGTGCTGGCCCAGCTGGACTTCCCTATGTACCTGGCAGGCCACCTACATCTGGCAGCTGAGATCTGTACCTGTCTTATCACTGCTCTCCTTTTCATTTCTTTCCATGTAAAATATGACTCTGTTTATACTGCAGACTCCAACAATTCTGTCTTCTTCTCCCACTTGTCCAACAGCCCCAGAATTCTCTTACAGATTTGTTATCAGAGATGCCCCCGCCTCCCCCGCCCCCAGCCTTTCTTCAGGCGTACGTTCCTGGGCGTGAATGTCACATTGTAAGATCTCCCATGACATCTTGGTTTGCTTCACCTCTTTTCTCTTTTTATTTACTTTTTATTTTTTTAGTTTTCTTTCTTTCTTTTTTTTTTTTTTTGAAGAAGATTAGCCCTGAGCTAACATCTGCTGCCAATCCTTCTCTTTTGGCTGAGGAAGACTGGCCCTGAGCTAACATCTGTGCCCATCTTCCTCTACTTTATATGTGGGACGCCTGCCACAGCATGGCCTGCCAATCAGTGCCATGTCCACACCCGGGATCTGAACTGGCGAACCCCAGGCTGCCAAAGTGGAACATGAAAACTTAACTGCCGTACCACCAGGCCGGCCCCTCTTTTCTCTTTTTACAGTAAATGCATCTTGTTTTTTCATAGCACAAAACAACCCATACCCGTTAATTTTCCTTTTGTTGACCCAAATTAATTATAAAATAGATATAACTTAAGGGAAGAAGAAAACTAAACAGTCTCTTCACCCATTAAACATCACTGTTAATACCCTGGTATCCTTGTACCTGTGTATCCTCGCTACCAAGTGTGATCCATGGACCAGCAGCATCACCTAAGAACTGTTTGCAAGTACAGAGTCTCAGGCCTCTCTACTCCGGACTTACTGAATCAGAATCTGAACTTTAACCGGAACCCTAGATTTGGTTAATATGCAGATTTGTATACGTATTAAAGTTTAGGAAGCGCTATACCAGAGGTGGGTGTGTGTGTATCTTTTCAATAGAAATTGGATCACACAGAATATACTTTTTTGTAACCTGCTTTTAAACCTAGTGAACTGTGCAGTGTTTTCATTTACGTAATTTTATAATGTCACTTTTGATAGTTCTGTGGAGTTCTACCTTGCAGATATACCATAATTTACTTAACCATTCCCCTCTTATTACTTATTTAGAATCTTTTTTTATAGTCCCATCCTCTAAGTCATTTTTCTGTTTTGTGGTTATTGTCACTTTGTGATTACAGAGCTCACATAGTTTTCCTAGATTACCTTTTTCTGGCTGCAGACATTTTTTTCCATCCCTCTTTCTTGTTCACAACATGCCCTTTTCTAGGTCATCCTTTCCTTTCAAATATTCTGCATCTCTCCAGTGGAGCCTCCTTCCCCACTAGCCTCTCAGCCCGGCCAGCAAGGATGTAGAGCCACTTTTCCTCATGTGTGGCCCTCTTCCTCCTCTTCCAGTGAAACCAGAACATTCAACTTAAAGATCATCTGCATTGTCTCCCCACCCCAACCCCTAGTCCGGTGGCAGGTGTATAGTATCGTGTAATGCTATTAAACTTGTTGTTACATTGAGTTTAAAAAATTCATACCAGTGGAGATGCTGTGTGTTGGCAGGAGTCACTCATAGCAAACATCCAGGAAGACAGCACTAAACTGCTTAGGAGGAAGAAGAGATAATTAACTATCCAGAAGTCAGTGGAAGTCTCATCCAGCTAAGAGCAAGCATCTCACTCAGTGTTGACGGGCCTCACTTCATGTTGGAAGGGAAAGGAAGCAGGACTTGGGGAGAGGGGACTGTTGCTCTGTACCCCCTGTTAGGTATGTTCACAAACAGCCTGAAGACGTGAGGAAGGCAAATTCGAAAGGTACAGAGAGGAAAAAAAGAATGCTGTGAAAAGAGATTCTAAAGGAAAGATGATGCAAGAGGAGTGGGAAGATTTAAAAGGCAAAATTCTGGGCCCGGCCTGGTGGCATAGCGATTAAGTTTGCAGGCTCCACTTCAGTGGCCTGGGGTTTGCAGGTTCAGATCCTGGGTGCGGACCTACACACCACTCATCAAGCCATGCTGTGGTGGTATCCCGCATACAAAATGGAGGAGGATTGGCACAGATGGTAGCTCAGAGCCAATCTTCCTCACCAAAATAAAATCAAATCAATAAAAGGCAAAATTTTAATCATACATCACTAATGAGCCTGATCAGTGAGGGAAAAATGGGGAGAACTGAGTGAATTTTAAAATAAAACTAATGTGGCTGCTCGGAAGGGTCTGTAATGAGTTTAAGAGTTTTAAAGGAAAGTGTATTGGTTTATATGATTCCGACACCAATTCTGCTGTGTGTTTTCTCCACATCACCAAGCAATTAACTCAATTCTGACACTGTCTCCAGGGAGACCCCACAAGTTAAGGGCTCAGTCATCAGGCTGCCCCGTCCCCCATCAGACACTGTTTGTAAGTCCAGGTCATCACCTATGCTTCTGATCGGAGGTTTCAATGACCCCCACCTTGATTCAATTAATTTGCTCTAGTGGCTCACAGGACTCGGGAGACATTTTGCTCGCTAGATTACTGGTTTATTATGAAAGGATATAACTCAGAAACAGCTAGACAGAAGAGATGCGTAGGGCAAGGTTTCAGGAAAGGGCTTAGAGCTTCCATGCCTCTCCCAGCACAGCACTCGCCCCCATCTCTGTGCTCACCAACCTGGAAGCTCTCCAAACCCCATCTTTTGGGTTTTTATGGACACTTCATTACACAGGCAGGATAATTAAATCATCGGCCATTGGTGATTGAACTCAGTCTCCAGGCCCTCTCCCTTGCCTGGGGGTCAGAGAGGGGACTGAAAATTCCACTGCTCTGATCACGTGGTTGGTTCCCCCTAGCAACCAGCCTTCATCCGTAGGTTACCCAGGGGCTTGCCAAAGTCACCATTAACATAACAAAAGACACCTTTTCTGCTCTCGACACTTAGGAAATTCCAGGGGGTTTAGGAACTCTGCGAGGGAGGACAAAGACCAGATGTATATTACTTATAAATCGCAATATCACCGTTGACGAAGGCTCTTCTGGACTAAATAGCCTTAGCTAGCTTGAGGAACAAAGACAGTTTATTGGAAGGATTCTGGGGTATGTCGTGGCATTCCCGCATCACGAGTGTCTCCCTACAAGACAACATGATGGAAAATAGGCTCGCCAGACAGCTTCGAGTGTGAGTCACTCATTCAGCCATTTTGAAAGAGAAGGTTGTCTCTCTCTTTCCCACATTGACATTCCTGGGAAGGAACTAATTGATCCAGCTTGGATGATGTGTTTACTCCCAGACCAATGCCCTGTGGCCAGGGGAGGGGGTTACATGTACAAGCATGACCACGCCCACCGTAACCTGCACATGGAGCGGGGTGAACAGTTTCCAGAAGGGGGTTGGCTAAGCAGACAGTCCAGTAGATTCCATCCAAATACGCATGTAAGCAAGGACAAATATAGCTTATAGGAAAGGCTAAGGCCCAGAATGCGTTGGTTTAATGAAAAATGCCAACAGCAATGACAGCAACATCAACTTATGATCAAACCACAAGAAGAATAAAGAAAAGATAGAGCCATTGCTTGGGAAAGACTATGAAATGTCAGCAAATGTCAGAGAGAAAGTAAAACTAAGAATTTCAAGTTCATCATTCTGGAGAATCTCTTCAAAGGAGGAAGGATGAGAGACAAACCAAAGACAACACTCATTGCCTTCTCTCTCACCTTGATAGACATTCAGAGCGCCTACAGATCAGTAAACATTACAGTAGGTATTGATTCAAATCCCGTGGACTTGGACATCATCACGTGGCCTCGTAATGAATCTAAAGTCAGTGCTTAGGTCCAAAAGTTTAGCTGTAGTTCATGAACTGACTTGACAGCAGGTATGAGAAAAAAAGATCTGTGGGTTGTGTTGTCCATAAGCTCATCACAAGTTTCCAGTAACCTGACTGCCAAAGAATGTCAAACGTGCTCGTAGGGGGCTGGGGCTTCAGAGGCGGGAAGGCGATTCGTGGGAAGCTGAGAGGAGGAGATGCTGGTAAACAGAGGCAGCCCTGCCTGGCAGACAAGTCTCTCAGGTGAAAAGTTATCTTTGGTACCAGCTCTCTTCCTGGTCAGGCTGCCTTTCTAATGAAAATCTTACAAAAGGGTAACTTCCACTCTGTTTTCAGAGCTTCTGCTGGGTCCCTAGTTTCTCAAAAATAATCAGCTTAAAACAGTAAATACACCAGAGAGGAATATGTTGGGGTGGCCTATTTTGCTACCCTTCAACAGAGAAAATGTGGAGGCGCCTCTGAGGATCCCTTGCCTGGGGCCCGGGAAATGAAAGGGGAGGTCACCAGCCGAGGTGCTGCCGTGGGGTCCGGTGGGGAGGCATTCCTACATATTCATTTGTTTATTCGTTCCCTCTCCCTTGCTGTCCACTTGTGCAGCCTATCAGCTCATCACCGTGGTGATTGCAGCAGCCGGAGGCGGGCTCCTGCTCATCCTGGGCATTGCGCTGATTGTCACCTGTTGCAGGTGAGTGACAGGAATTCACGTTATAATTGTTTCTTTGCCTGTGCTGAGCAAGGGTCAGTTTTTACTCTTTTAAACAATATTTGGGGTGGTTTACAATATTAAATCATAATATGTGACTGAACCATTAAAAAAAGGAGAAAGAGAAATTCATGATAGGGAGTGCCTTTGAGGAAAGAAAAGGACAGCAAATGGGACTTTATTCTTTATTAGAAAAGAATATCCAAAAACATAAGAAACCAAAAAGAGATAGATTAGATTTCCTCAGAGTTAAAAACTTCTCTGCTTCAAAGAACATTGTCAAGAAAGTAAAAAGACAATGCACAGAATGGGAGGAGGTATTTGAAAATCATATGTCTAGTAAGGGACTTGTATCTAGAATATATAGAGAATTCTTACAACTCAATAGTAAAAAGGCAGCCCCATTTAAAAATGGGCAAAGTTCTTGAATAGAGATTTCTCCAAAGAAGATATACAAACAGCCAGTAGGCACGTGAAAGGATGCTCAGCATCATTAGCCATCAGGGAAATGCAGTCAAAACCGCCATGAGACACTGCTTCACACCCACTAAGATGGCTATTAAAAAAAAAAAAAGAAAAGTACAAGTGTTGGTGAGGATATGGAAAAATTAGAATGCTCATACACTGCTGGTGGAAATGTGAAATGGTGCGGCCACTTTGAAGAAGTCTGGCAGCTCTTCCAAAAGTTAAACAGAGTTGCCATTTCACCCAGCACTTGCACTCTTACCTGTCTTCCAAGAGAAATGGAAACACATGTCCACACAGAAACATGTACTTGAAAGTTCATAAGAGCCAAAAGGTGAAAATAACCCCACTATCCATCAACTGATGAATAGATAAACAAAGTGTGATATCCATCAACTGATGAATAAACAAAATGTGATATATCTATACCATGGAATATTATTCAGCCATTAAAAAGAATAACATCCTGCTACATGCTATAAAGTGCATGAACCTTGAAAATATTATGCTAAGTGAAATAAGCCAGTCACAAAAGACCACCTATTGTATGATTCCATTTATATGAAATGTCCAAAATAGGCAAATCTAATAGAGACAGAAAGTAGACTAGTGGTTGCCTTGGGCTTGGCGGGCAGCAGGGAGAATTGGGAGTAATGGCTAAGTATGGGACTTCTTTTTGGGGTGATGAAACTGTTCTAAAAATTGACTGTGATGATGGTCGCACAACTGTGAATATACTAGAAACCATTGACTTGTACACTTTAAATGGGCAAATTAAGAAACAGACAAAGATGAAAGGGGTTACCTGACATATTTTAGCAGTCGAGAAGTTGTAGCAGGCATGTGGGATAAACAGATATTCAGCAGTGTAGTTAGCTCTGAGCTTCCTGGAAGCCAGTGGGATTGGGTTTCTACTGAAAAAGGAAGCGAAAGGAAGAAGCTGATCCCCTTTCTCTGTGATTATCTGTTCAGATAAGGGAAAATTATGACCTTTGACTTAGATGATAATAAATGGTGCCAATTATCCCAACATAACAGATGGAGGGAACCTACCAAATAGCAAGTTATCTTCAACCATTGCTGTGAGGGACGTTATCAGATGTCCTCTGTCTCCAGTAAGTCTGCAGAGAACAATTTGCCCTAACTACCCATTCGGGAATGCAGGCCTCATGGTACAGCGTTTGCCATTATTCACAAAGTTGCCATCAGATCATCAAAGATAAACTACATGAGTGGAAATAAAATTCTGGGTATGAGACTAGAAGAAGAGAGGTAAAACCTGAGTGCCCAAGGGACGTAAGCCTCGTATTTGCTAAGTGTCCTGTACCAGGGGAAGAGGCCTGTGACTCTTGGTCACTGGGAATGGAAGGTACTTGTGAATTAGTAAGTCATTGTTTGAGACCGGATGCCCACCCTCCAGGGAGCAGCACAGTGGCAGGTCTGTTCTGAACTTGCAAGGAGGGACAGTGCCTAAGCCACATGCTGGACATTTGGTTTTATGACCCTGAATCATTTGAAACTTTCCCCAGAAAAGCTTACTTATGGGAAAGTGAAGTAGAAGGAAGAAACTTCAGATTCTGTTACCTGGGGCAGATATGACTGAACATACCTGACCCCAGGCCCATTAGATGGGTGAATTTTTCAGTCAGTGAACCATCATAGACAGGAGCTTGTTCTAGGGTTTCCCCAATCCGCTGAAATGAGAATATGTACAGGTCTGCAAACAGGTGCATTTTGCAAACAAAACAAAAGGTCTGGTTTTCATGGTTTATGAAGTTGCTTCCTACAGTAAAAGAGCACTGGCTGGGGGTGGAGGCCTCAGTTTTAGTCCCAGCTTTGCTAGTAGCAAAATGTGACCCAGGGAACAAGTCATCACAAAGCCAGAGTTGCCCCATCCCCAGAGCTGCTGTTTTAGTAAATCTAGGTGAGACCTAGAAGCTTCTGTGTCAATTCTGATGCTCAAGTAGGTTTGGAACCACTAGACTAAAGAACCTTGCCGCGCCGGCCCGGTAGCTCAGCGGTTAAGGGCGCACGTTCTGCTTCACTGGTCCGGGGTTCAGTGGTTCGGATCCCGGTGAGGACATGGCACTGCTTGGCAAGCTGTACTGTGGCAGGCGTCCCACATATAAAGTAGAGGAAGATGGACACAGATGTTAGCTCAGGGCCAGTCTTTCTCAACCAAAAGAGGAGGATTGGCAGCAGATGTTAGCTCAGGGCTAATCTTCCTCAATAAATAGATAGATAGATAGATAGATAGATAGGTAGATAGATAGGTAGATAGATAGATAGATAGAATCCTGAAAGCCCTTCCAGCTCCAGCCTTCTGGGAATTTCTAACTCCTGTTTCCCGGGCTGCCCCCAAGATGCAGCAATCTCCATCCCCCAGGAGCATCTGCCTCTCCTTCCCTGCAGCTGTGTTTGTCCTCTCTGCCTCTCTAACCTGTCCCTTTGAGTTGGAAGATTTTTTTTGCATCTCATTGCAAATTTTACTTGTTTTAGGCAAATACTGAAAATAATAACATTCCTCGGTGGACAGCTCCAAAGAAATATAATGGTAGCTTTGAGTCTAATTTACTTTGTAAAGTAATGGATCGTGCTTTCACAAATACCATTTCTTCCAGAATTCATTCATTTACATTGTTTCAAATATTTTTTACCCCACAGAAAGAATAAAAATGACATCAGCAAACTCATCTTCAAAAGTGGGGATTTCCAGATGTCCCCATATGCTGAGTACCCCAAGAACCCTCGCTCACAAGAGTGGGGCCGAGAAGCCATTGAGATGCATGAGAATGGAAGCACCAAAAACCTCCTCCAGATGACAGATGTGTATTACTCGGTGTGTATCCCGTGCCGGGGCGACCTCAAGGCTCCAGTTTTCTCTGTGAAGTAAAAGGAGTCTGTTTTGTTGTAGTGAAACCACTACAGCTAATTAATGGTTAAAGAGAATGACTGCATGAGCCTCTTCTTCACGTAACTTCATATTCAGTTTCCTTACCATCTCTTTGCTTGGTGTTTATTAGTTTCAACATTGAGATATGAAAGGTGTTTCTGCAGAGCACATTACTTTTATGGGGTTGTAGCAGTAACCCACCGGTTACTGAACTTGCTTTAAAGTTATAGGCTGGGAAACTGAAAGAGAGAGAAAGAACTTAGCGATGTTTGGCCTTTGGCCCTTCATTTTTATCTCTGGTCAGCCATGCTTTGCCTCCTGTGGTTGGGTAGTTAAAACCGGAGATTGGAAAAAAGGTACAAAGAGAACAATTCAGTGTCATCCTCAACAAGTACTTCTCAGAGGTTTAGGTGATAGACTCAGTAGGTCTTTAATAATTGGCTGTGTCCAGCCCTGGGCTGTGTCGTTTGGAAAGAGGGGAGACAACGTTGAACCCTTGCTTCTTCTAATAACCCATGTCTTACTCCCATCGCTGCCCAATTCACTTTACATCGCATGGCGTCAGCCAGAAAGCAAACACAGGCAGAGTATCTGAGCTGCAAAATAAACAGATGCTAGGTGACTCCTCAGGCCGTGGGGAGCTGTTTGAGGCACAGCAGTAAACACGAAACCTCGTCCTCTGGGATTAACTGCTCTAGGTGATCCGGCGACAGAAGCCACAGCCCCTCTGGTTGCTATGGGATTGACCGCGAGGCCTCAGACTTTGGATGGGAGGGGCGCGTTTGTTCACACGGAGGAAGCTGCTGTTTCAGTGGACTCTCAAACTTTGGAACTGGAGGAAGAACAGGAAGAAACAAGGGGATCGATAAACATAGGCACCCGCTCAGCTCTGGTTCAAATGCTTCCGTTGATATTTCTGCAGAAGAGCTTTGCTTTGTTCTGTCTCTGTCAGGAAAGTCCTTTGACTCTAAGAATGGCAGCCATAGCTGAGAGGTATCTTACCCAGGTGTGCCCACCACTCACACCTCTGCCAGGGACGTGTCAGGCCCAGCTTGGCGAGATCGCTTAGCAACAATAGGCCTGCCGCGTCACAGGACCCGACTGCGCTGCGCGTTTCCATGGCGTTAGCTAGAGAGTGCCTTTAAATAGATATAGCCAAGAACTGAAACGAACCCCGTCTTCATTTCAAAAATAGGCTGAGCAGCGTGTAGGAGAGCCTAAGCTATGGCACGAAGCTGTTCCCTGAGGGAGAGAGCTGTCGCTCACAGGGGTTTCAGGGGTACTTCGGGCTCCCCAGGATTTGTGTTTATTATATGCAATATCTAGTGTTTTATTTCTGCCAGGCAAGTGTTTGCCCCTGGTGGTCCTGAATAAGGGCCTCCTCACAGCAGCCCTGTCATTCCCAGGGAGCTGCTTTTGCACATCGGATGGGTAGTCCCGATCCACTGAGTGGGATCTGGTCCGAGACACCTGAGAATTGCTGTTGGCCTCCTGCTTGAGGTCCTGACTCCACCTCCAACAGGTGGTCGTATGACCTTGCGAAGGTCAGTCGCCATTCATGGCAGGGACAGTAGCCTTCTACTAAATGCCGGAGAGGATTTAAAGACTTTGTGCTCCACAGAGAAAGACACTTTCTTAGAAAGTCAAGATCATAATCACATAATTAATCTTGACAATCAACATAATAATTAACCCGGGTCTTTTCCTCTGTTGGTCTAAAATCACTGGGCTGCCCTTGAATAATGTTTTTTTAAATCCCCTTTTAAAATATGGGCAAAGGTTCTACAAAGAGATGAACCCGGAGGTCCAGATTTCTAGGTTAGACCTTGCTCTGCTATCTATAGCTGCCTCCATCTTAGGTTTACTAAAATGTAGCATTCTTTTTTTAAAAAAAAAAAAAAACTACTAAATTCCCATCCTTGACTGATAAATTGACATTTTCTCTCTTCTCTTTGGCCACCAGCCCACAAGTGTAAGGAATCCTGAACTTGAACGAAATGGACTCTACCCGGCCTACACTGGATTGCCGGGGTCACGGCATTCTTGCATCTTCCCTGGACAGTATAACCCATCTTTCATCAGTGATGAGAGCAGGAGAAGAGACTACTTTTAAGTGCAGAAGAGAGAGGGACCCATTGCTCTGAGCAGACTGCCCGGGACCCTGTTGCTCAGAGGACTGCACCCGGGGGGGAGCACCAAACACTGGCTGCCCCCATGATTTATGGAGCCACACTTGAGTGGCAGGCAGAAAGTGGGACAGGCGTGAGGGGCGTGAACACCGTGCAAGAGGACAGATGGAACCTGTGGACGTGGAACCCTAGGCTGCTCATCTGGCACCTTCGTTGTTACTGTGAATGTGAACATGGGCCAGTACCAGGAGAGACTCTGAGTGACGCGCGTGGCCAC
This sequence comes from Equus przewalskii, assembly GCF_037783145.1. Classification (NCBI taxonomy): domain Eukaryota; kingdom Metazoa; phylum Chordata; class Mammalia; order Perissodactyla; family Equidae; genus Equus; species Equus przewalskii. The sequence continues at coordinate 36,442,775 of NC_091848.1, forward strand.
CAGTCGATGGATGACAGTTAGCGAGGGCAGATCACTAGGTTTCATGGCAAGGACCCAGTTCTTCGTTAGTTTGCACTTTAGTAAACTGAGTAGGGAGGTCTCTTTTTGGGTTTTTTTTCAAGACTGTTCCAGGCAGAAGGCCTCTTTTCCTCAGACACTTCCGTAGGCCTCAATTTGGTGATGAATTTACAGCAAAATACTGGCTCTTTAGTTGTTTTTCTGCCCAGTACCTACAAGCTAACCAACAGCCGATGATGTTGATAAACATACCACTAAGGTTTGGAGATGCTGTGGGTTAACGTACAGTATTTTAGTATGTTGCTAGGTCTTCTTGTGCTGCAGCCCCCAAAATGAGGAATTGAAATTTGTGGGGCACAGCACACAACTCCAGTTTTTTTTGGTCAGAGTGACACATTTACGATTCTTTTTTCCCTTTGCAGTTAAATCTCACTTATTCAAATAAGTCTGGATCAGGGCAAAGCCACTTCCCTTTGGTTTTAGCTCAAGGCATCCAGCTGCCCCGTGGAGAGGCCCAGCAGGCAGTAGAGGGCGCTGGCGCTGGGCGACGGCCCCGGTGGAAGCTTGACAGCCGCAGGCGGTGGGGCGCTTGGCATCCCTGAGGACATTGCTTGGTGCCGGGGACACTGACCTCCATCTTTGAGGCCGAGGCTGCTTCGTATGGAGTAGAAGTGGAAAGCTGAATGCAGGTTGGGTCTCAGCTGGTATTTCACCACTAAAGGAAAGTAGCATGATGTAGTCGCTGCAGCTGAATGTGCTCAGAGGAGTGGGCAGAATAGGCAAGTTGGGTTTCCCAAAACACCAGTGCTTTAGGAAGCTGTGTGGACTCCTGAGGAAGCTGGGGTAGAACCACACGTGAGTCTGCCTACCTGCTAGTGCGGCATCTTTGACTCTTTCCCTGATCTTGTCCACACACTCAGTATGAACTGTCAGCCGACCACTCAAAGCTATTTATTCACTGAAGAAATAACTTATTTTCTCTCGTCCAGTGATTTGTACCTCTTTGTACTACTACATAGTTCCCTACAGAAACGTGGTTATAATTCAAGTCAGCGTTGGAGAACTGAAGACTCCCGGCCAGTTAGGGAGTCAAGAGTCTGCCTTTGGGAAGGGAATTCCCCGGGTCTTATTTATTGTGCCTGTGACGTGGGTCCTGTAAGGTGTGGGGGGGGGGGGGGGCGCGTATCCAGTGCTCAGTGTCTTTAACCGCTTCCTGTGGAACTGTGATTGTTCTCGTCATCTGCTCTTGAAACATCCTGGTTTGGGATGAAGTGAAGAGAACACAGGTAAAAGGATTGTTCCCACCCTGAAGCTTGGAGCTCAGTGGCACCCACATTTCTGGAAATGGTGCAGCCTCTGGGAACAGCTCTGTCGTGGGCGTGGTTGTTTCTTCAAGGGTCTCTAATCTGTTCAGAGTGTATTTCATCCGTATTGTTATGTCATCCTCGTCTGAACAGTTTGAAGTGCGAACTCCTGTGTCCCGTGGCCTCCCCCAGTCACTGCCACCTGCTGCAGCAGGGACGCTAGTCAGGTGCGAGGCCTCTTACTGGTTCAGTTGCACTCATCTCGTGAGACAGATATAAAAAGAATTCTGTTTTTGTCAGTGGATGCCAACTTTAAAATCTCAGAGCATTATTACCTTTTTGAAATCGTGGGTCTTGCGTCTCTCTGTGGAACCAAAGAGCTCTTTGTGCCTCAGGGCCTTGCATCTCACTGGAGTGCTCGAGCTCCTGCCCTCAGCTCACCTGAGCCAACAGACTTGGATCCCTCGTCAGGGGGCCCAGCTTCCTGGCTCGTGACACAGATCCTTACTCATCCCCAGGACCCAAAGCCATGGCGGGGGGCTATTCCCGGCCATACACCTTTGCCACCTTCAGCTGACCTCACAGGTGACAAATCGTCCCCAGGGTCAAGGCCAGAAGCTATAAGCTCCACAAAATGAAGTATCTGTCCTGAAAGCATTCTAGAGAAGAATCCTAAAGTCCAAAAAAGAGTGTCCTGTGAGTTCCAGAATGCATTCCTGTGAATGGGTTTTGTGCATATGAAGTGGATTAAGAATGTTGTTCTGTGCACGTGAAGTGGATTAAGAATGTTGTTTTTCTTTCACTGTGAAACAAGGAGGCACCCTGCAAGGTTGCGTTCACATCATGTCTGCAATTACTAGGAGGCTCGTAGGGGTGGGGAAGGTGCATCTCAAGAACATGAGGGTCTAAGATGAAGGGCTGGAAACAGCAGGACTGTTCCCCAGTGCCAGGTGCCCACCGGAGTGAGGAAGGGAGAGGCCAGCTTCACTCCTGCTTGGGGCTAATACCTCCAGAAGGCTCCTGCCTGGGCTGAGGGGAACCAACTGGTAGGGCAGCGCAACCTCTGGACTGAGGGGACAGGGCTGACTGCACCACAGCAAGCAGAAGCTCTCAGCTCTGGCCAGGTGCTCCGTGTCAGCCTCGCACCTGGAAGGTGGGATTCATGCACACACAAGTGCCACAGTCCTGCGTTGGAGCCCCACAACTCGGGGAAGGTGGGAGGAAGGGAAACGTGACATTCAACTGCCCATGAGACGCTTAAACTTCTGTAGGGAAGAGCAGGGCCAAAGGGATCCATATGTCCCATAGCATACCAGAGCACACAGTGGCTCAGAGCAAGGCGGTGCTTGCCTGCTGGCCTCCCAGCATCTGTGGGTTTTGTTTAGGCTTCAGAGGGTCTTGTTTCTCATCTCCTTCCCCTTTGCCCCATGAGCTAGCCCAGGGCACTGGAGACAATTTAGGAAGTCTAGACAGCCCCAACTAGCATCTCACTGTTCCTCCCACGGCCACACTCTGTACTTGGCCCCACTGCACCCTGGGGGGGTGGGCATGAGAGCGCCCACTTCTCGGACGGGGGAACCTTTAGAGGATAAACGCTTTGCCTTGCCGAGCCAGGATTCAAACTCTTGTGCCTGGCTTGCACTTCCCACTGTACCTCCCTGCCTCACCTTCCTGGCAGATGCTCCACCATCCCTTGTACTTTAAATGTCAAAGAGGCCATGAGAGTGTGGGCTTTGAATGTTTTTTGAAAGAACCTTCATCTTGTTAAGCAGTAACTAAACTAGTGACATGAAGTGCAAAAAAAATGTTGAATCCCCTTTTGAAAAAGTCCTTTCAGGTTTCTTGTCACGTATATTTCTTGGACACTTGTCATCAATAAGAAAATAGTAGCTGGCTCGTGCTTAGCAAGAAGCATAGTGGTACATGGCTTTGGGTGCAGGAGGTGTAAGGTGATGACCTGAGATTTTGGCAAACACAGCCAGACTTAGACGTCCATCTGAGGGCCGCTTTGCCTGGTTGCCGTGGTAAGGCCATGGCTCCCACATCTTGAAAGCATATTTTTGTGAACATCATCAGAGTCAGGAACATATTCAGTCAAATGTCTTAAATGCTGACAAATCTTCCCCCTTTGACAGAAGTTTATTTTCAGGAGCAGCTGAGTCATTTAGAGCCAAAATTGCTGAATGGATGGTGTCATCAAGCTGGCTGATAGCAATGGAGGTCGAAAACTAAGACGTGACTGTTAAGTTCTTGAAGAGGTAACGCTTAAAGTTGGCCCAAACTGGAGGGCAGCACCTTTGCAATACAAGGCTGGATGGCTGCCGAGGAAAATGTCTTTGAGTGATGATGTGATGTGAAGGTTCCCAGGGCAGACACGTCACGGTCATCCTTTCACGTGGCTTTTTGGGGCCTCCGTTAACCCATCATGCCCACTGGTGAAGTGCCCGAGTGCCCTGTAACTCTGAACTTCACCTGAAGAGACTAGAGCTGTCAGTCCAGTTGCTCCTGGCTTACTTAAACCTAACACGCCCAAAACTAGGATTTTGACCCACAGTTCTAAGAGACACTGATTTTGAAACTAGAGCACTTCTTTGGAGAGAGGAAGGATGCAAAGTTCAGTATTTCAGTGTTTTATATCTTATTTAAATCAGAGATATTTTTTCTATGTGAAAACTTTTGTGGGGATTAGAAGGGACATTTCATTTCCTCCTTGACAAAGCGTCCTTCTGAGGTTCTTGTGTGCATTTTCGGAAACAGAGATACAGTTTTGTAGAGCTGGCTTTTGAATATGTGTTCTTCACTCTTTGTCTTTTCTTAAATCCCCAGAGAAGGAAACTGGTTAAAATACTAGGAACATTAAAGTATTCCATGTCAGTTAATTTGTTGTGCTAAAGTCTCTTTTCAATAGTGTTACAATCCATCCTATTTAGTGTAAACTGCTCACAGAAAGGCCTGTGAAAACCGAAGGGGACAATTACAGTCTAAATAGAGGTCTTACTCTGGCTCTGTCCCCTCGGCATTTTCAAAGAGGTGATTTCAAAGGATTTGCATATTAGATTCTGGTTTTATTTATTTTTTTTTTTGGACATGTAATAATGCACTTTAGGTGCAGAGTTCTCTGGGTAGAAAGGATGGGACCAGACAGGGATGGGATGGAACCAGTCTACCTGGGGAACTAACCCAGGTTTCTGTGTTACCTGGCCTGTTTCTTTAAAAAAAGATCTTTTATCAGGGGTTGCTGTGAGTTTTGTTAATGTTTGTGTTGCTAGATGTACGGTTAAATGGAGCATGTAGCTGGAATATTAACTTTCTGAGTGTTCACATTGTCCTGAATTTCTCTTTGCAAACCTTTAAACCTTAGCCCCTGGTTGATTGTGTTAAATCCATTATGAGAATGTTATTTAAAGTTGTATTATAATTGCAACCTCCACTAATTATTCAGTACTGTAGCAGCAAAGTATTATTTGTAAGAATTCGGTTATTTTTATACTTATATCCACTATAAGTCTGGCGTTCTAGTCAGTAAAATGATGCAATAAAATAAATATTTTCATGGTGTGTTTTTCTCTGTAACAAGCAAACCAGACCAGAGTGCAACGTTATTTTTCATGCGGGCATCACTTAAACAGTGGGACAGTGGCCTCTTGCATGGCAAATGTAGGGACTGAGTCGTTTCTGTATCCTCAGTGCCCAGCACAGTGAGGAAATACACAGGTTGGATGGATGGACAGATTGACCTACGTGATAAGTCATGTTTAACACCTGCTTTTGTTTACTCTTCTCTCTGTGGATTGGAGAACATGAGGAACCAATTCCCCACTCCCACTCCATACCAGCTCCTCATGTCTTGGAGGAGAAGGAAGTAAGCCTGTCTACGTGGTGGGGGGAATCTGTGGAACTTTAAGATGGTGGGCCATGGGCCTTACACTTATGGTGGCCAATGAATATGGCTGCCTGGCTAGATTTATGTCCTTGGGTGCCTTTTGTGGGAGCAATAGAGGTGCCTCTCAGATGCTTTATTACAGAAACCTTGGCAATAGGAGAAGCCACTGATGACAGCTTGGGGCATGAAGGTGACCTTTTGGCAGATTAGATCAGGGTGGCTGCCCATCAAACATTCCTTACTAGAGATGACCAGCAGCGCTCTCCTTTCCTGACCGGCTCCCTCCCACTCAGCTGTTAACAGTCCCCATGTAACAGGAACCCAGTACTGATTCCTTTCTTGTTCCTGCCCAGTTCAGCCAGACCTTAAAAGCATCACAGAATTTCCAGACCCACACTCCCCTGGTCACTGTTCAGGGCCTCAGGTGGGAGGACCTGCTGTCCACTGACAAGCTGGCCTGGGGGCTTGTCCTGCTCATGCCTCTGACCTGGCAAAGTTGAGCCTTCACCTCTGGATCTGAGTTGCCGGTAAGTAAAGAACTAAACAATATTTTTAGACCCTTGGACTTAAAGGACTTCAGCAATGCACACTAAGTCATTTTCCAGTTGCTTGGAAAGGTAAGGGATGCAATACAGAGATTAGATTGTCCAGAGTCCTCCTGTAGTGGCTGCTGAATGGCCAAGACGGTGGTAAATCCCCAGAACTGGCACATGGCATCTTGCAGCCACCTGACGCAACAAGCATGACCTTCAGACCAGAAAGATACAAGAGAGAAGCCAGGAATAAAGATATTTACGTTGATTTTTATTGACCTTGTCAACCTCAAAAATAAAATAGCCAGCTATTTTATCAGCAAAATGAATTTATTCAAGAAGAGCAGAGAACTGCAATTCAGGACAAGGTAGCTACGGCAAACCATAGGCAAGTCTGAAGAGACAAGGGGAAGGTTAGCTTTTCTCAGGTTTTAGGAGGAAATTGGGGAGGGTTGTTTTGAATAAAAGTTCATTGGAGGAGAACAAAAGTTGCAGGTTGTGGTGGTTTCTCATTGGCTGTAAGTGGGGAGGGGGTGTCAGTGCATTGTTGCTGGGGCAGGCAGGAAGCTTCCTTCCTTTTCTTAGACGCAGGAGATAAAATTCCTACAGTAGGAGCCAGCCTGGTGGCACAGCGGTTAAGTTCACATGTTCCACTTTGGCGGCCCAGGGTGCGCTGGTTCGGATCCTGGGTGTGGACATGGCACCGCTCATCAAGCCATGCTGTGGCAGGCGTCCCACATATAAAGTAGAGGAAGATGGCCACAGATGTTAGCTCAGGGCCAGTCTTCCTCAGCAAAAAGAGGATTGGCAGCAGATGTTAGCAATAGGCTGATCTTCCTCAAGAAAAAAAAATTCCGATGCGAAACAAGTCCTCGCTTGTCGAAATCGTTCTTGTCTTCCTTCTTCCTGGTGGTTATACAGGCTGCAACAGAGCGGTACATGCATGAAAGCTCCCACTTCAGGGCTTCGTAATTCCACTGTAAATGAGGTTTTCTTTCTTTTTATAAGCTCATAAAAACTTATAGCACCATCAGAAGGCCGTGGGCTCTGACAGCTGATGCAAGACACTCTCTGACAGTTTCATGGCTGTTTTTCCCAGATAGTGATGTCAGGTCTGCTCAGCTCTCTGAGCCTCAGTGTCCTGATCAGTGAAGTGGGGATAATAATTCTTGTTTCACAGAGTTGTTGTGAGGATTAAACGGGAGAATTCATATGAAAACACTCTATAAACTACAAAGAAACGTAACGCTATTGGTTCTCTTTAACAGGGCCCTCCTGTCACCAAAAGAAAGACAATTGCAAAATTAATACATCAATTCAGGGGCTGGCCCCGTGGCCAAGTGGTTAAGTTCGCATGCTCCGCTTTCCAGCGGCTCAGGGTTCCACCAGTTAGGATCCTGGGCACGAACACGGCACCACTCATCAAGCCACGCTGAGGCGGCGTCCCACATGCCACAACTAGAAGGACCCACAACTAGAATATACAACTATGTACTGGGGGACTTTGGGGAGAAAAATGAAAAAATTAAAAATATTAAAAAAAAATCAATTCAATGCTGATTCACTACTAACTGGTCCTGAAGACCTTGGACTTGCTGTCAAAGTGTTCTTGTCATTTCCCCTTCCTTCTTGCTCCCACCTGCTCCCCATATTGTGAGGGATTAAAGAACTCAAAATCATAAACTCTGTAGGGATAAGACTCAAGACTGTCCTGTTAAACATTATATGCTCAGTGCCTGACACCTCATAGGCATTCACTAAAACAAAGAATAAGTGAGTAAGTGGGTAGATGAATCATCCAATAGAATAAATGTGTTGAAGTTGAAGGTGCCAGAGATCCAGCCCCTCAAGTAGCTGCAGGCTGATGACTAGCTGATGGCAGATAAATATCTAGCCATGACATGTAACTGAACAGAACCCTTAGCAAAGATCTCTCATAGCAAAGCTCAAGCAGGCATTTGCGGACTAAACACCAAAGATACCCTAGAAAGCCCTTCATCTGATGCGTGTGGAACAACTCTACAATGGAATACCACTCAGCAGATGAAAGGAACAAACTGCCGCCACAGGCAGCAGCACGGATGAGTCTCACAAGCATGTGCTATGTGAAAAGAGCCAGACAAAGAGAGGCTACATACTGTATGATTCCATTTATATCACATTCTGGAAAAGACAAACTATAGGGACTGAAAATAGGTGACTGGTTACGTGGAGGTGAGGAAGGGGATTTCTGCCGTTCACCAAATATTTCCATCTGTCTTCCTTCCGGGCACAGGGTAGTATGCACTTCTCCACCCTCTTTGAAATACGGCCATATGACTTGCTTTGGCCAAAGAAATATGAATGGAAGTGAAATGTGTCACTTCTGGGAAGACACTTTAAGAGCCAGTGTGTGATATTCACTCCTTTTGCCTCAGCAATTGTGGAAATACATGTTGAGATGGAACCCCTGTTGGCCTGGGGCCCTAAATGACTAAGAGGAAGATAGCCTCTTGCTAACCGGACTTGGGAATACACTTTTGTTTTGCTGAGGCACTGAGGTTTAGGAGTCGCTTATCATAGCATTACTTAGCCCGTCCTGACTAGCTCAACTCTCCAAAAGGAACGCTAGTCACTGCAGTTCATATGAATTGCTTGATTCCTCGTTCAATGCCGTGGGACATTTATGATTACCATTAATATTCTTCAACTAAGCTGTTTTAAGTTTGTTTAGAAGAATTCAAATCAGAAATACTTACTGAGTGGCTAATACTTGCCAAGCCTACTATGTGAGGCTTTGTGACACAGATGAGCTTTTGAACCAGAATGACCCAGGTTTGAAATTCACCTTTACTGTTATTAGCTATGAGATCGTGGTGAATTTCTTTAACCAACCTGATCATTAGTTTCCTCTTCTACAAAATAAAAACAATAATTCCTAATTTGGAGGTATGTTGGGAGATTAAATGATAGGATGTCTCTAAAGTATATCTGAGTATTGGGACACAGCATTTAGCTCTGGGCCCAGGATGAAGCAGACGTTGAATAAATGTGTGTTGGTCTCTGTAGCAGGCATGCTTGAAGCAGCTACCTTGTTCACATAAAGCTAGAATATTAATTCCTCTGCCCTTCTCTCCTGCTTACTTCACAGTTGTTGTCAAATCCCATTGTAAGGCGTTATCACTGTGATATTAGTACGGTCAATAAGATAAAAGTTGTTCTGGGCAATACACTGTTAATTTTACACTCCATGGAGAACCTGAGCTATATTTAGCCCAGTGATAACTAGGTTAATTGAGGAACCTAACCTTTCCTAACTGTCCACACCCATCACCCCTACCACGGAATATCTTGTCTCTCACTTCCTTATTGATTGGTCTACATTGAGGCTCATTCCTTTCTAAAGACCCAGGGACTGGGTCACCTTTACTCATGGTATCGTAGAATGTGAGACCTGAAAGGCTTTTCAGTGAGGTCATCAAGGCCAGTGGTTTACAAAACCCACCGGTGGAGAGGTGCTAGTCCAGGAAGAAGACATCATTGTGCTGAGGCCAAATGCATGAAATAAGTAGTGAGTTTTTCAAAAAGCTAAATTAAGGGGCCAGCCTGGTGGCATAGTGGTTAAGTTCCTGGGCTCTACTTCAGCAGCCCAGGGTTTGCAGATTTGGATCCTGGGCACGGACCAATACCCAGCTCATCAAGCCGTTATGTGGCAGTGTCCCACATACAAAATAGAGGAAGATTGGCACAGATGTTAGCTCAGGGCCAATCTTCCTCAAGTAGAAAGAGGAAGATGGGCAATAGATGTTAGCTCAGGGCCAATCTTCCTCACACGTAAAAAAGCTAAATGTACTCAATTTAAATGCAATCTCATGAGCTAATGTCCTTCCTACTTTTTTTAGTTATAAAAATGTCCTTTACTTTATGAAACAATGGTGATAGCAGATGGTAGTTTTCTTTTATTTTTTGGTACCCATGCTTAGTCAACAAGCACCTCTGTGTCAGTCCCCCTCCACACCACTAGTTTGGGAAACATCACTAGTTTTTAAAAAACCTTTAAATCTGGAAACCACTAACATGGTCCAGCCCTGCCATTTTACAAAAGGGGAAATTGAGGCCCAATGAGGCTGAGTTGCTTTTCCCAAAGTTTCCTAATGTCCCTGCTTGTATTTTGAAGACAGAAGCATCACCATGCAGTGGGCTAGAGGAGTGCAGGCTTCAGAGACAGATCTGGATGTAACTCCTGGGCTCCAATGAGCTGCTCCTAGGGTAGGGCCATGTCATTCCTCCCATCTTAGTCGTCCTTGGTTTTTGTCCATTTTTAAAACTAGGGTAGCGTCAAGTTTAAAAACGGAGTCCCCTTCAAGAGGACAGAATCAGGCTGGTCTCAGACTTCTTCACTGCAACATGCACAGCTTCAAGGCAGTGAAGCAATATCTGCAAGATTATTCGTTTCATCATGAAAGAAAAGAAAAGATTTCGGGGAACCCAGCACCCAAGAAAAACTATACGTGGTGAAATCCTGCCAACCAAAAGAGGAATCAAAACACCGAATTTAGGAATGAAGTCATGAGGGATAAGTTTTGGGTCAGTTTAGATAGAGAACTAAGACTGAAAATGAAAGAAATAAGATTTTGAAATAGAATACAAGTGTTACAAAACCATGACAAAGTAAAAATAACGTAACAAAAAAAAAACAGGAGACGTGAGAGAATGAGATGCTCTCTCTTTTTTTTTAAAGATTGACACCTGAGCTAACATCTGTTGCCAATCTTTGTTTTCTTCTTCTTCTTCTCCCCGTAGCCCTCCAGTACATAGTTGTATATTCTAGTTGTTGTAGGTCCCTCTGGTTGTGCTATGTGGGACACCGCCTCAGCGTGGTCTGATGAGCAGTGCCATGTCTGTGCCCAGGATCTGAACCAGCAAAACCCTGGGCCACTGAAGCAGAACGCAAGAACTTAACCATTCTGCCACAGGGCTGACCTCTCTCTCTCTCTCGTTTTCATAGCAGGTAGATCAATTCATGCTGTTTAAGTTAAATAAGTTTTTTGAAATAGCATATCTTACTAAGGGTTTTCACAATATTTTCTTCTTGATTTTAGAGGAATGTTTTTGGAACTACTATCTCTTACAGTAAAGAAACCTTTTTTTGAAGTTTGGCCATCATTTCATTTTCACTTCACTTGATTTTTCTTCTTTTAATTCAAATTAAAATCTAAGTGTTGAGCCAGCCTTCATGGTCTAGTGGTCAGGATTTGGCACTCTCACTGCTGAGGTCCCAGTTCGTTTCCAGGTCATGGAACCACACCACTCACCTGTCAGTTGTCATACTGTGGCAGCAGCTCACATAGAGAACTAAAAAACTAACAACTAGGATATACAACCACGTACTGAAGCTGAAAAAAAAAAAAGCCAACTAAGTGTCATTCCAATTGAAAAATAGCATCTATATTGTGATCTCATGCTTATAAAAATATGCTTATCTATCTATTTCCATCTATTCTCTCTCCTTCTATTAGTCTACATGCATGGAGAGATATCTCATGTGGTGTCCACAGACGTTAACAATGGTTACTAGATTGTGGGTGGCTTTTCCTTTCTTCTTCATGCTTTTCCATGTTGTTTGAATTTATTTTAATAAGCATGTCATTTTAATAGAACAATAAAATTATTAATTTAAAAAATAAAATGAGGACAACAATATATAACTTTCAAAATTGTTGAAAGAGTATGTATGTGTGTGTATATATATAGTGATGTGTGCGTGTGTATAGATAGGTAGATAGATAGATAGAAAGATATAGATATAGCCTAGCACAGTTCCTGGCATATTGTAGACACTAAATAGATGCTAGATATTATTATTATTGCTTTCTTGGAGAGAAGAAGAGCCTTAAATCCTGACTGTAGTCACCTGCAATAGTTGAGGTTCTTAGTTGCAGAGATGGGCATCCACCCTGGTTGGTTTATTAAAGGATAACAGGTGGCTCACATAATCTCCAGGAGAGACTTGGAAGCTCTCTAGACAGGAACAATGGCCAGATCACCCTGCAGGAGCCTTCCAGTAGAGACAACCCTGCTGCCACTCTGCTCAGTACAGACCACACAGCTCCCACCGCTGACTCCGGCCAGGGTACTGGCACCTCAGGTTCTGCTGCCCCTGAAAGCCAGAAATGTGAACTCCATCCAGCACTGGTTCCCTTCATGTCTGTCTTCTAAACAAGTCCTCTGCAGGTGCCTCTAGTTTCTGGCTCCAAGTCATAGCCTGCACCCCAAAGACAAGAGAGGCTGTGAAAGTGAGGTCTTGGCTTGTACCTTAGAGAGGTAGGACTCATGATGGAGATTCCCACATACGGGAAGGGTGGTCAAAGATGCTGAGCAGACTCAAACAGGGCAATCACCATTGGGCATGCCTCCTAAGTATCCCTTACAAAGCCTGGGGATCCGAAGACCAAAAGCATCCTAAGAGCACTTGAAAATTATGGTAAATTGGTTCCTTACTTATTCAAAGGTTCTTCTGATTTATTGAAATATATTTACATAAAATTCTAAAATCTCAGAGAAAGAATCCCTTATCCAATGTAAACAGTGTTATCAGAGACCTCTTGATTCTCTCTGACAGAGGGATAGAGTTGTTATAAAAATATAAACTGTGTATAAAGAAAAATATTAAAAATCAAATGGGTAAACTAAGGATTTACAGCAGATATAACAAGAGGGTAAATATATCTTGATGTTCCAAAACTCATACAAATTAGTTTTTAAAAAGAAGAGAAAACACCAAGAACCCAATAGATATGTAGGCAAAGGGCATGCCCAGATGATTGACAAAGGAGAAAGTGCAAGAAGACACACAATATGAAAAATGTTAACTCTCACTTATAGCTGGGGAGGAAGGGAGACTACCACTGTCTGGGGGCCAAGCATGTTGCATGGATAAAAATTTCATCTTCACAACCAAGTCACGTTAGATGCCATAATCTGCCTGTTGTATATAAGGAAATGATGTTCAGAAGGATTTGGTAACTTGTTGACCAAGAACACTTGGTAAAGCTGGCACTGAACTCGTAACTGTCAGGCTTCAAAGACCAGGGTCTTTCCACTGACCAGGCTGCCTCTCTAGTGATCAGTGTTGATCAAACCAAACTCTTCACCTACGAAATTGACAAAACCCAATGCTGATGAGAACATGGTGGAAAAGTTCCTTCTTGTAAGAGACTACGAGCAGGTGAGTAAATTAAGAAAATCCTTTAAATCTGTTAGTACTTATTAAGAGCCGTAAAAATGTTGATTTCCAATGACCCAGTCATTCCACTTTGGGGGAACCTTCTCTTGGGGAATAATTTAATACACGGAAAGAGTTACAGGCAAAAAGATGTTCATTGTGGGTTTGTAAGTGAACAATTAGAAATAACCTAAATGTCTAGACTTATGTAACTAAATTGGCAAGTGTTTATTTTCCTCTTAATAGAATATTATATAACATCATTAACATTTTCTATAAATATGAAGTAAAAAGGAAAATATTATTTCATATAGTTTTTTTTTTAAACCTATACCTCTTGATATCAGGATTAAGGAGTGAAGAAATGAGGAAGATTTCCCTTTTTATATTTCTGTATTCTTGAAATTTTTTCATAAAGATTTTATAATTTTAAAAAAATAAGTAAAAATAGGTAAGAGAAAAGCTTGAAAATAGATATACCAAAATATCAACAATATTGGGGTAGAAGGATTATGGGTTTTTTCCCTCCTTATTTTATTTTCAAATTTTATTTGTAATATATTACTAAAAATATATTTTATAACAGAAAAATATATCATTCTAAAATTAAAATATGGTTCCAGTAAAAAAAAAATCATAGTTACACATTATTGTCTCTGGAAGATAGTCATTGTCTCCATATCACAAATGAGTAAACTGAAGCTCCGGAAGGCTGAGTAATTTGCCAACCACTCAGAGGTGAACCTTGAATTAAGCCTTGACCTGTCTGACTCCCACCTTTGTGTGCTTTCAATTCACCCTCAGGACCCACCTCAGCTGAAGCCCTGGACCTGAAGGAAGTCCTTGAATGACCAAGATGTATGATTCGACTTCATGGAAATCAATGACATGTGGTGACGTGTGGATGCGTGGAACTCTCAGGCATTCTGGTGGGCTATGCAGGGAGTCCTTTGTTGGTCAATGGACGTCTGACTGGTTGTAACTTAGAGGGGAGAGACAAAGGGAACTTCTCACTCCACATGACGTCACCCGACATATGGTGCCAGAAGGCAGAATTATCAGCAGTTGGCATTGACTTGGACATGATAAGAAAGAAAATGCGTCAAAAATGACCCTTAGCCTGAGAGGAAGTAGATATTGAGGATTTATGAAGAGAGTGTCTCTAGTAGAAGAAGATATAGGGAAAGTTCTCCAAATGACACCCTTCTTTGTGGTAAGCTTCAGCACGAAAGGCAGAACTGATATGTTGAAGGAGAGATATGTTTCAGGACGTTAGAGAGGAGAACATTCAGTTTAAAAAATGTTAATACGAGTTAAAACAAATCTAGGAAACATAAAATATGGAATCCCAGAATCTCAGGTTTGGAAGAGATCTTAGCCATCATTTATTCCAACAACCCTAAAAAAAGTGCTTAAATTCCCTCTCATCTGAGTAGATGTCCCAGGAGCAGGGAGCTCCTTTGCTTTGAGGAAGCCCCCTGCGTATCTCAGTAACTCCAACTGTTAGAAAGTTCCTCCCTACTCTCAACCCAGTTATTTCCCCCTTCTTGGACCAGAGTCCTCATCAGAGAGGCAAGGAACTTGGAAGGGTGAAGGAACTGGATTGAGGTTAGGGTCGTGCAGGGTCAGATTTGAGCAGAGCTAAGCAGGAGAGATGAGAGAGTTGAGGATGGGAAGGAGGGTCTGTATGAAGACCGGCTGGGCTCCAGGTGCAAAGAGGCGCCAGTGATTGGGGGCACAGGCTCTTCTGCTCAGGGTGAGCCATAACCAACCTCCCAGGCTCACTTGAAAAATGTGTGAGGAGAAAGAGGTTCCTGCTCATCCCTACGACCTTCTCTCTGGCCACCTTGCAGGCATGATGGGAGAAGAAAGAGGCTGACAAGGTAGTAGGACAGGGTAGATGACCCTGGCCACTCATGCAGACTTCTTGGGTTCACATCCCCACTTATTAGCTCTGTGGCTCTGGGAAAGTTATTTTTAATCACTCTGTGCCTCAGTTTCCTCAGATGTAATAATAATAGAATCTACCTCTTAGAGTTGTGATGAGAATTAAATGAGTCAATGTCTATAAAACACATACACCAGTTTTTTACATATAGTTAAGTGCTATGTAAGTGTTTGTTAAACATAAAGCATTTTGGAGTTCAAACTGTGGACCAATCAATTGAACTATGACTTCAATTTCATGATTTAGGTAACCAGTTTCATATACTGCCATGTTTCTTTTTTTATCATATTCCTGACAACCTCCTAAACTACGAAACAGGTTGAAAATCACATTCTAACAAGATAGACGTTATAACAAAAGTTGCAAGAGAGTAGATCTTAAAAGCTCTCATCAGAAGAAAAAAATTGTTTGTAACTACATGTGGTGATGGATGTTCACTAAACTCATTGTAGTAATCATTTCACAATATAAACAGATATCAAATTGTTCTGTTGTACACCTAGAACTAATGGAATGTTATATGTGAATTATACCTTAATTGAAAAAAAAAAGAAGACAAAGTCTTCTAAAGGAGAAAGCAAGTGGGAAGTGGGGGTTGGAAGGAGGGGAGGAGAGAACGTCTGAAACAGCTGTGTGGGAATCCGGGAGGAAGCGGATTCAGGACGTGCAGTTATATTGGACAGACCCGAAGCAGCGGACTTGTGGGGGCAACAATCGCCACGTAACATAATTTTACTCTAGCAGAACTCAGTGGTGGGCACGAGAGCAGAGAAGGGGCCAAAGGGTTGACCCAGAATTGAGGTTTCGTTTGGCAGGTGACACCGGGACGGGAGGCTACTGGCTGGAGGGCTTTACTGTGGGTGAGAGCCTATGTGTCTGGACTTAGAACAGGGAAGGGTCAGGTGAAAATGAGGGCCCACAAAGGTTAGTAACTTTAATCTATAAAATAGATAAAAACTCATACACTTTATTTAGTACACTATAAATAACCCATCCCTTAAAACAACAGGCAAAAGTCATGAACAGGTACTACAAATAACCTGACAAATATATGGAGAATGTTCACCCTCACTAGTGGTCAAATAAATGAGAACTTGAATACTGAGCTATCATTTTTCACCTACCATGGTAGGAAGAAACCTATTTTTTTAAAATGAAAGTACTTCATGCTGATAGGCGAGAAGAAAACTGCAGGGGTGTAAATTAATACGAATCTTTAAGAAGATAATTTGGCAACAATTTCTAGAAGCCTTAAAATTTTTACCCCTCAAATTAGTAATTTTACTCCCTGAGATTTACACTAAGGAAGTAATACGAAACGAAAACAAAAAACAAGAGAGCCACTTCCTTCTCGCTCCCTTGTCCCCCAGCACTTTGCTTGTATCTAGAGAACCAAGTCAGTTAACCTTCAGGAATAATGGAACTTCAAGGCCGTTCATGTCCCCTGAGGCTCTCTGTGTCCCCAGACTGATAAGCATCACAGTAAAACCAGTTTCCTCAGCCTACTTCTCTATGGAGGCAGGTGGGTCAAAAATCTCCTAACTTCATTGCTAGTGATCCCTGCATATCTATTACTCCTAAATTGCTGTTATTAGCTCCTTGGTTATAACCCGCTAGATGGTGAACTGCTCAAGGGCAGGGACTCAGTCTTACCTGGTTTTTTTATATCCACCTCTACTCCCTTTGGCTAACACGCACATGGTAGATGCTTAATAGATATTTATAAAATTGGCTGTCACTTCAGAGCTCTCCACCCCATAATGCCTCATTCTCTACCCTCTTTAGTTTGTACATTTGGTGGAAGATCAAGTTGGCGTCTTTTGTCGGTTAATTTCTTCTTAAATGAGCTTGTGTATGTGCCAACCAGTTGGCACTTCAGGGGTGCTATGTTTATCAATAGACTCTTTCATCATGTACCGTAGAGCAGAGTTCAGGGTCCATGGCCTCTCTTGGCCTATCAGCAGCAATAACTTCCCATAACTTGCTAATAAAGGGATGTGGTGATATGTGGATAATAAAGTATGGTCGGGAATCAGGTGACTCAGGAAAAGTTAAAACTGAAAAGGAGCTCAGGAAATGATGGTATCACTCAACCCCGACTCCGATTTTACAGATAAGGAAACTGAAGATCAGAGAGAGAATATTTCCAAAGGTTGTGTAACTGGTTCACGGAATGGTTGGGATCAGAGTCCAGGGTCTAGACACCCAACTTATTATGATTCCCAGGACACATGTTGTCTTCAAAAGTATGTGTCCTGAGAACACATGAGCTACAGAAGTGTATGGGAGAGGGCAAGGCCGGCGAGCCCAGTTGTTGACTGACAAGGCAGAGCTCCACAATGGAGGCAGAAGACACCAGTGATCCTGAGAAGGCGTGGCTGGAGAACACGGGTGGGGAGGTGGGGCAG
Source organism: Equus przewalskii (assembly GCF_037783145.1). Classification (NCBI taxonomy): domain Eukaryota; kingdom Metazoa; phylum Chordata; class Mammalia; order Perissodactyla; family Equidae; genus Equus; species Equus przewalskii. The sequence goes on from NC_091848.1 coordinate 36,460,073, forward strand.
GCATAGACGAGTGTCTGGATGAAGTAGAACCAGTGTGGCATGGTAAATAGAGTACGATCTTTGAAACCTGGAATTCAATCCCAGGGCCGCCATATATCCCCTTGTTACTTAACTTATCTAAGACCTAAGTTTTTATTCTATAAAAACTTGCCCGTAGAACTGACTTCTCAGAATTGAGTTAAAGGAAACAATGGATGTATCATAATATTCAACTCAGCAGCAGCAAAGAGCTCTGGAAGATGGTAGTTTGTGACATCCTCATGGAGGTCAAGTCTTGTGGTCCTTATAGGAGGCTAAAAGTGAGCACTCATCCCTCTGTCAATCTTCAGAATGCTTTGGACAGAGATGAGCTCTTACCTTGGTGAGAGAGGACCTATCACCAATAGGCTGATTGCACTCCAGAGCAGGTGTTGGCAAACTTCATCCCTTGGGACAAAGTCAGTCAACTGCCTGTTTTTGTAGGACTCACAAGCTAAGAGTGATTTTTACATTTTTAGATCACTGAAAAAAAATAAAAGAATCATGTTTTGTGAAATGAGAAAATTACGTGGAATCTAAATTTCGGTGTCCACAAACAAAGCCTTATTGGAAGACAGCCACGCTCATTTGTCTGCAAGTTTTCTGTGGCTGCCTTCGTGCTCCAATGGTGGACTTGAGACGTCATGACAGAGGTGATGTGTGAGGCTCTCTTCACCGCACACTGGTGTTCCACACACTGCACATCACGGTGAGCAGTTATGACTCAACAGTGTTTCAAATGCCATGTGTATGGTCGTACGATGACATTTTGTTCTCTTTTTTAAATTACCAATGCATACCCATCATATCAAAACAAGAAAAGAAGAGAACAATGGACTTCATATGTCATACTTTTAAATCACAGTATGTACGATTTTGGGGTGTTGTTTATTTTGTTATCAAATTAGATGTCAAAGCATTATTCATTATGCAATGATGCTATAAGTGGGCTAAAATAATAGATTATGTTAATATTACCAGACTAAGAACATATCACAATATTCCCAACTCACCGGAGAGCAACCATCAGAAAACGCAGAAAATTTTAAGTGGAATATCTCCTCACAGCAGAATGTCTTCATAAGATTAAGTAACAAAAATGAGGCTGCGATCAGAGCAAGTTTCCAAGTGGGTCAATTGTTAGCTAAGCAAAGAAGGCGATTCAGGGCTGGATTAATTAAATTGTGCTTGATTGCAGCAGCCAAAGAAACGTTACCAAAGGAAAGAAACTTATGTGAGACGATTTCAGCAAGAACAATTGCTCTGAGAGTTGAGAACATTGGTAACAGGATCAATAGTCACTTCATAAGCAAGGCAAATAATTTTGAGTGGCTTTCCTTGCCTCTTGATGAGTTGACAGATGTTCCCAATACTACTCAGTTGTTTATTCAAGGAGTCAGTGACCAGTGTGAAGTGACTGAAGAATTAACTTCTGTGAACAACCTCTGTGGAACAACTTAGGAAAGAGTATTTTCAAAATGGAATTATACGCTTTAAATGGGTGGATCGTATGGCATGGGAATTTTCAGTATAAATTGAAGTAGAATCTGCTAGGATATGTTGCAACTGAAGGTGGTAGAAATATGTGTGGAGCAGAGTTGTATTCATTTACAAAGCTTGTAAAAATGTTAGACATTTAAAGCTTATGGTTATTCATTATATTATTCATGAGTACGTATTTTGTGGAAAATATTTGAATATACCATGTGTTGTGGAACCAGTAGTGTCAATGGTGAACTTGATTCGCTATCAATGGGGTTAACCATCACTGGTTCTGTGAATTTTTGTCAGATAAGCTTTACCCTGACTTAGCCTACTAGAAAGCAGTTGGATGACTCTGCAGTAGTAAAATTTTATCACAAGTTTTTGAGCACAAGACTGAGACTAAAATCTTTCTGAGTGAGGGGCCGGCCCCATGACATAGTGGTTAAGTTTAATGGGCTCCACTTCAGGGCCCGGGGTTTGGTTCCTGAGCCTGGACCTACGCTACTTGTCTGAGGCTGTGCTGTGGCAATGACCCACATACAAGAGAGTGGAAGATTGGCACAGATGTTAGCTCAGGGTGAATCTTCCTCAAGAAAAAAAATCTCTGAGTGAAAAGAACCACTCTCAGCCACTATTATCAAACAAGAGTGGCTTTTGAAATTATCTTTTGCTGAAGACTTGATATTGCTTCTTAATGAATTCAACTTATAAGGGAAAACAGAACTTACATGCAAATTTTGTACTGTGGTAAAATGATGTTTAACAACTAATGTTGTGTAAAATTCACAAGTCGTGTCAGCTGCTTTCTGTACTTCCCATGGGGTCAAAAGTTAAAATGAGAAGCAAGATCTTCCTTCCCACACAAATTTGCCACAGACGTATTTTCTGAACTTGAACTACAGGTCCAGCATTGCTTTTTAGACTTCAATGCAAGTGCAAAGAAAGTTTCTGTATTTCCAAATCCATTTTACTATACAATTAAGGAGCATCTACCTAACTTTCAGTTGGAAGTGGTTAATTTGCAATGTAATGTCATGCTGAAAGGCAACTACCAGAAGAAGAATCTGATAGAACTCTATAACTGCCTTCCAAGCAATGAATATACTTAATTAAAATTGCATGCTCATGGACCGAGATCAGCATCTGGTAGTACCTATCTGTGTGAAAAGATATTCTCAAGGAGGAAGTATGTAAAATTTTATTCTAAATCAGCATTAACAGTTGAATATTTGTGATCAATTTTGATGATAGGGAACCTAATTTTGAACTTCAATTAAGCAAAATATTATCCCCCTCTATAATAATTTCATCCTTCTACTAGCAAAGCAATAGTACCAAAAATTGTGCTCAATTATTATTATATTTTAAGCTTCATGAGTAAAAATTTCTTGGAAATTTGTTTTCTCTCTTGTTATTTAAATATCTACATAATGTCCTCAATTTTACTTCTTGGCCCACAAAGCCTAAACTATTTACTATCTAGCCCTTTATAGATCTGAGCCATAGTCCTGCCTGTACTTCCGGTTCCTAGCTCTGATATGGGTGTTATAATGGTAAATCTACTTCACAGTTTTGAATTAATAAGTGTAAAGCGTGTAGAATGGTGGCACCTGGTAGGTGCTTTTTAAGTGTAAGTTGGTACTAATATTAACAATGGTATTTCTATAGTTCTTTTGAACTATACAGAGTTGTGGTCATCACACAAGGTAATGTGTAGGCAGAGGAAAGCCTGTGGTGAATAAAAATTCCTTTAAGACAGTCCTATCTAAAATTGCCCTGGAGAGATTTATGCCTAATCCATCCCAGTTCACTTTTTATTATTGTTCTGTTCTTTTTTTTTGGTAGCAGCTTTATTGAGATAGAATTCACATACCATACAAGTCTCTCTTTTAAATTCAATCCATCACCACAACCAATTTTAGAACATTTCCATTGTCCCAGAAAGGGACTCGTGCTTCTTAGCCATCATCTCCCAATCTTCCCCTCTCCCTAGCCCTAGGCAACAGCTATCCCACTTTCTGCCTATAGATTTGCCTATTCTGGACGTTTAATATAAGTGGAATCATCTTTTGTGACTGGCTTGTGTCATGTAACATAGTATTTTCAAGCTTCATCCACATTGTAGTGTGTATCAGTACTTCATTCTTTTTATGGGGGAACAATATTCCATTGTATGCATATACCACATTTTGTTTATCTGTTCATCAGTTGATGGATATTGGGTTCTGTCTACCTTTGGGCTATTATGAGTAATGAACATTCATGTACAAGTTATTATGTGGACTTATTTTTATTTCTTTTAGGAATATACCTAGAAGTGGAATTGCTGGGTCAACTGGTAACTCTATGTCTAACTTTTTGAGGACTTACCCGACTATTTTGCAAAGTGGCTGCACCACACCAGCACCATATGAGGGTTTTGACTTCTCCACATCCTCACCAACACTTGCAATTATCTGTCTTTTCTCTTACAGCAATTCTAGTGACTAGAAAGTGATATCCAGCTCACTTTTAATTCTCTGGGATGGAGTATTGGGGAAAACTACCCTTCTCACCACTCTACGCTGGGCCCACGTCGGGGCGCCACCCTGGCAACCCAGTCCTGCAAGAGCATCAGAGTATTTCCCTAACACTTAAGTTTTTCTCAGAGGAGAAAAGGACCCCAGAGATCGTGGCCCACTGGTAATTAGTGTTTCAACTCACAAACCCACACATTTACACCATCCTCTAAGAAGGCATCATTGAGAGATGTGGAAATGTTTTTCAAGGGACTACGAAAGCGTACAGGGCAGATTATTACAAAGCATCCTGACTCAGCAGGAACTGGGACAAGACTGCTTCTGGAGAGAAGTTTTGTAGACGCCATTGCTCAGCCCCACCTCCCACCTCCGTCCCTGTGATTTACAGAGACTTCTGTAAGCCTTGAATGTAGAGTTAAATGCAGGCAGGAAACAGACCACGGGGGTCTGTTACCAGTGGGCCACAATCTCTAGGGTCCTCTTCTCCTCCGAGAAAAACTTCCCAGGAACAGGCACTTAGCTGATTAAAGTCGATCAGAAGATAACTCAAAGTTCAGCTCCAGCTCAGAGCTGGTTCGGTTTCCTCTTTTACTAGTGTGATGCGACATTTTTCGTGTTGGCATTCTGTATTTCTTTCTTAGTTAACTCAGCTCTTTGCTTCCCCGACTCCCATACATTTAAAGGCCCTCTTCCTCAGCATCCACCCAACAATGTGTCCCCGCAGTGTTTCCAAACTTCAGTCAATTTTGTACCACCCTCGGGATTCCTGACAAACCACGCAGCATCTCTACTTTCTTCCCTACTTTTCTTGAAGTTCACTTATTTTTTAAAAACCTAAATGAATTTACTCTTTAAATAACCTTGACATCATCACCTCAAATAGAAAACTAGTTTCCTTTGGCATAGATAGAAAGTCTTCGTAAAATAAACACAATAAAAATAAAGTGTTATTGGATTCTAGGTGGATATCTTTGATTGCCAAAGGCTCTGTGCCAGAGGCCTGCTCTCTCTTCCTTGTAAAGGGAAATGCACAAGTATCAGAGAACAGTTAAAGATAGATTAGTGGTAAGTGAGACTTTTCTCCTGGTGGAATGAGGATGACTGAAATAAATTTGAAAGTCAATTACTTTCCCTCTCTAAGTGAATCAGTGTTCTCTAAAGGTGTGTCCACAGACCGCTTAAAATCATCTTGTGTGCCGTGAGCACAGTGGCGCTCACATCCAAGCATGCATCAGAGCTACCTGGAGTCTTGCTAAAACACAGATGGCTGACTCATTCAGTAGGTCTGGGCTGGGGCTTGAAATGTGCATTTCTAACAAGTTCCCAAGTCATGCTGGTGCTGCTGGTGCAGGGACCGCTCTTTGAGAGCCACTGCCCTTGTTGCATCCTCTCTCCCTTGAGGAGTAACTGGACTGGGGAAGGCTGACAGGGCAAACCAAGAACCACTGCAAACCCCCAACAGGGGCAAACCTGCTCCCATCTGTTGTTGGCAATTTTCCTCTCAAAGAGCAACAAGCCCAGGCCGAGTGCTGGCATCCCAGAGAGCAGTGTTATAATCTCTAGAACCACTCACTTCCTCTATGAGGAAACCAGAATACAATCTGTGGCTGCCAAGAGGGAACTATCTGACCTTAGTAAAACCTCCCCATAATCCACTCAGCTGGTGGAGGAGGAAGTAGGTGAGAAGCCACTACTTGGGGAAAGCACCTCCATGTGACTTCTCCAAGAGCTGACTTCCAGAAGACAGCTAATAAAATGAAATGAATAAACCTACGAAATCTCCCATGATGAGAAATACTTTTTTTAGAGCTAATGAAACTCAGTGGGGTGAATAGCTAAGCAATTGTCAAGCTTTCCAAGCCAAGACTCCAAAAGCCAGTGTCTGCCCCTTTTGAAGGTCAAGGTGTTTTGGAACACATCTCCAGTGGTTAAAAGTCCTTGTGTCGGCATTCGAACCTTCCTGAGCCCTTGACATCATTTGCATGCGAGAAGAGAAAATCTCAAGAGAGCTCAACCATAGGGCTGCCTCCCAACAAATCAAACCACACTAATCTGTCCATGTTCCCTTCTAGGGCCATTCTTTATAGAGGCACATTTTTTACATAATTGGATATTTATTAAGAAGCCTGCCTTTTTCCCACACGATCACAGTAGAACAAGCACTGTCTCTTATTGCTACCCGTAATCTTCACCTTGTGTGATGCAGTCACAGTACCAAGGACAGTCACCATAATCTGCTCTCACTGAATATTTCAATCAAGGACAGTCACCATAATCCTCTCTCACTGAATATTTAAAGTTTAAAAAAATTTTTACACTATACATAATAGTGCAGCAATATTTGTACATATAATTTTCCCTTCATTTGAAAATATTTCCTTAGAATAAAGTCCCAGAAGGTTGTTTCTCAATCGAAATATAAGAACATTTTTATGCTCTCAGTACCTGTTGCTGAGCTGCCTTTGGAAGGGGGTGTAGCATTTGTAAGCATATTACATGTCTGCACCCTCACCAGGATTGGATATGATCAATGTAAACATCTTAAAAGATGTAAAATGTTGTTCCACTTTTGTTTTAGTCATAGCATGTCTTTAAGGGGGTGAAAAGTGGAGTGTTTTTCCCACATTTCTTGCCTAATTTTATTTTCTTTTGTGGATAATTTGATTATGACAAACTACTTTTGGAAAACAAATTACCCAAATGCACTGTGAGCCCAAAGACCTAGAACTATGTCTTGTTTACTTTGCATTCCCTGCTCCCTGTACATAGAACACACTGGATGGCATTCGTCCATTCTGTCCTCTATTTACTGAGCAAGTGCTATATGCCAGCTCTTCTGTGTGGTGGGGACAGAGGAGTGAACAAGGTAGGGAAGTTCTTAAGGAAGGTGAGCAACAGACAACCGAACCAACAAAGAGACAAAGTGATTTCACATTGTGATGAAGGCTATGGAGGAAATGAACTGGGCATGGATAGTCAGTGGGTAGAACAGGTCCTTTGGAGAAGACCACCAAGAAGACCCTCTTGTCATTCCTGCTTAATGTTCCCATGGCTTCCTGTTATTGCGCTTAGAATAAAATCCACGCTCCCTGTGGGATCAAGCCACAGTCTGCATCTTTAACATCACCTCCCTCCAATCTCCTCCTAAATCAGTCTTCCTTAAAAACACCAAACTTGTGTTTACTGTCCCCTCTGCCTTGCATGCTCTTCTCTGATGTTTGAAAGACAGGCTCCTTCATAATATCAGGTCTCAGTTCCGAGATCAGCTCCCATGAGAAGACTCTGCTGACCATCCTATTTGAAGAAGCGCCTTCTACCCCACAAGTCGCTATCCCGTTGTGTTTTATTTTCTTCATAGTGTTTATCACTCTCTGAAATTATCTTCTTTATTTTTTTTCTGCCCACCCCTCAGCCTCTGTAAGCTCCAGGAGAGTGGACCTCCACCTTCTTGTTCCTGCTCCATCTTCAGCGCCTGATGGATGGACAGACGTGCCTCAAATATCTGGCATCAGTTGAAGAGCCACCTGAACTTTTCCTGTAAAGTATATATTAGCTGAATAGTTAATTTCAGTAGCTATGAATACCGGGATTGGAAATGGTTCTGTCAAAACATCATCAATTAGACATTTGAGTTGGGAATATTTTTTTCCCACAAGCCATTTCTTTGGGAATAGTTTATTGAATTAGAGAGGAAAATAACAGATCAACTTCATTTATTATCCAAATATGATATTGATAATTGATGAAAATGAACCTGGGAAGACTATACTTATCAAGGGACTAAAATTAGTCAGAAGCAGTAAGGGCAGTGAAATTTCTTGCAACATTTGATGTTATAGACAGGAATAGTTCTGTGAGTCTAGTTATTTAATCGTAATAGAGATTTTAGGTTTCTTATGCTCCTCTAGAGCCTTAGAGCCTTATCATGGTACTACTGTGTTGCAGAATAAAAGTACCTAATCAGGTCTCTTAACAGATCAAATTCTAATCCTGAAAGGCTTTGACACAGCTCTCTTCCGTTTGCCTTATGTCCAAATAGTCAGATGAGTTTTAGATTAATGAGCATGTCTTTTTCCTCTTCATAGTGAATGGAATCAGTGCTAAGTTCCCCCTGAAGAATAGTTCTGTGGTGACCAGGCAATTATGGGTAAATTTAGCTCTTTTTTGGTTGACTCTGTGACAGAGTCACCTACATACAACATTGTTTCTATGGGAAAGTGGGGTCTGTATTCTTGACTTGTAAATAAATTTCTAGAATAAAGCTGGTGTTGTACTAATAAATATAAGCTCTTTTCCTTGCCCAAGTTTTGAATCATGTGGGAAGTAAGACAAAGAATATGGCAGTTGGAGACAAAATATCACTTTTAATAAGGAGCTTAGGGGGCCGGCCCCATGGCCTAGTGTTTAAGTTTGCATGTTCCACTTCGGCGGCCCAGGGTTTCACTGGTTGGAATCCTGGGTGCGGACATGGCACCGCTCATCAGGCCATGCTGAGGCAGAGTCCCACATACCACACCTAGAAGGACCCACAACTAAAATATATACGACTATGTACTGGGGGTCTTTGGAGAGAAAAAGGAAAAATAAAATGTTTAAAAAAATAAATAAATAAGGAGCTTATTTTGGAGAATGTGGCTTAGGGCTTCCTAATACCAAATCCTTACACTTCCGGGTACAACAGTCCTGAATGTCCGGGTTCTCTCCCAGAAGGGGAAAGGCAGGATCTGAGGTGAGTAGTCCCGGTTTGTTCTTCTGAAATAACTCCCGACACCTCACGTAGGCGAGAGGGAATAAAGGTGTGCCGAGAGACCAGGAGCATGCCACTCGTTGAACTCCCTCCACGTGGAAGGAAACGTCAGCAATGAGGAAGAAGCACGTCTGTCAAGGAGAAGCCCTGTGTCCATTGTCTCTCTAATCCTAGAACACTGCAGTCTGGTGTGGATTGGGTTAAAAGGGGCCTAAGAAAGGATGATTGCTGATCCACACTTTCAGGAATGCCTGACCTTCTTGTTGCTCACATTTTTCCAGATAAGGCCATGTAAAAGTCCCAGGTGAAGAGACACAGGTGCCTCACAGGCCTCCATCCCTTTCTGGTGGCTCTTCCTTATATGCTCAGCAGACAAGAGGTATAGAAAACCACAGTAAATATTGACACTGTTGTCATATAATGGCATTAGCAGACTTCGGCAAGAGAGAGCTCTGTCGTACTACTCCCTTGAGATCTTAAAACCAAGATAAGATAGAGCCGTGGGCTCTTCCCAGTTTAGGAGACAGGATTTGAGACCCTGTAGCTAATTATGTGACCTCAGGCCACTTTTTCATTTTTCCTAGCTTCCTGGTTAGCTTTTTATAAAGTGGACATAGAAGATCAAAATGCCACGTAAAAATGGCAGAAAGGGACAACATATTTGCAATACATACGTAAAGAACTCTGACAACTCAAAAATAAGAAGACAAAACAACACAACTAAAAAATGGGCAAATGATTTGAATAAATATTTTACAACAGAAAAGATGTGAGTGGCTAATAAGCACATGAAAAGAGGCTCAGCATCATTTGTCATCAGGGGATGCAAATTAAAACCAAAGTGAGATACCACTACATACCCTTTAAAGAGTTAATATAATAAAAGCTGATCATAACCAAGTGTTGGCAAGGATGGGTAGCAACCGGAACTCGTATATTGTTGATGGGAATGTAAAATGGTACAACTGTGGAAGACAGTTTCATGGTTTATTAAAAGTTAAACATATACCTGCCATATGATGTAACCACTTCCACACCTAAGTATTTACCCAAGAGAAACGAAAGCATATGCCCACACAAAGACTTGGACACAAATATTCGTAACATCTTTATTTGTGATAGCTGAAAACTGGAAACAACCCAAATGTCCATCAGCAGATGAACAGACAAACCATGGTACATCCAGCATATTCATACAATGGAACACTATTCAGAAACAAGAAAAAACAAACTATCGGTACACACAACAACATAGATGAATCTCGAAATAATTATGCTGAGTGAAAGAAGCCAGACCAAAAAATAAAAAAATAAACACTCCCAAAACTCAGTACATCTGTACAATTCCATTTATATACAATTCTAGAAAACGCAAACTAATCTACAGTGACAGAAAGCAGATCAGTGGTTACCTCTAACTGGGGGTATGAGGAATGATGGAACAAGAAAACTTTTGGGGGTTATGAGAATGTTTGATATCTTCATGATGGTGATAGCTTCATGGGTGTATACACATGTCAATACTTTAAATATATGCAGCTTCCTATACATAAATTACACCTCAACAAAGTTGTAGGAAGAAGAAAGGGAGGAAGGAAGAAAGAACAAACTAAGACAGTAAGATGGATGAATTTCAAGATCATTGTGCTGAGGGGGAGAAGCCAGACATAAAATAGTACATTCTATGTGACTCCATTTATACACAATTCTAGAAAAAGCAAACTAATCTCTACTGACAGAAAGCAGATCAGTAGCTGACTGGGTTGGGGGCGGAGGGAGGAATGACCTGTGAGGGGCTGAGAGGAAACTTTTGGGTGTGATGGAAATGTTCTGTATCTTGATTGGAATGGTGGTTTCCATTATGTATACATCTATCAAAACTCATTGAATTTTACACTTTAAATGGAGTCTTTTGTTGAGGTAAATTATACCTACCTCAGTAAAGTGAGTTTAAAAAAACAGAAAAGAATTTTAAAAAGGCCTTTGTTTAACTCCTGGCGCCAGGAATCACTCAAGCTGAGAATAACAGCAAAGCATTTGGGCCTGAGGGTTGTCTTTGCTTGGAAAAAACCTTTAAATGGGCCTCTCAGTTATATGAGAGCAAACCCCAAATCCTATTCCTAAGTGGAGAGTTTTGGGACAACAAGGAACTGATCTGTTGTATAATAATAGAACAAATTTGTTTACACTGAGGTCAGAGTTAAAATCCTGGCTAATCTTCACAAGGTGTTATCGGTTTCATTTCCGTGGCTGGGGCTAGACACAGGGGCAGTTGGGGTCCTGGATTTTCAGAAGGGAGGACTAGATTGAGAAGACCCTCATCCAAGTGATAAAGCTGGTTCCTGAAACATGGTGAAAGTAGATGCTGAAGAACAGAGGTGAGGAGAGGACCAGGGAGGGGGGTACATGACCAGTGAACAACCAGGAGTGAAGAGATGTCACCTGTTTGAAGTTTTTCCCTTTTCTGTACTGTATTTTCCACTCCTGGACATGTCAACGACAAGCCTTCGGTGAAGTTAGATTAAATGCTATAATTTGATAGTAACTGTGTTTGAGGGCATCCAGTGGCGGGGCGCAGGGGTTGTCCAGTAGAGTGATATGCAGAGAGCCATGGAAACTTAGAGACATGATTACAAAGGATTGACTCAGAGAGGCCCAGATTGGTGGTCCACAGTGAAAGGTGACAAAAGCTAAGCAACAAACAATCTGGGGACACAGGTAAGCCCCCCCTCAGGGATTCTCGGCACTACAGCTGGAGGAAACTGGATTTCCTGCATTCAGATGGGGGTGGGTGGAGCACACCCTATATTATTGGGTGTTTAAAGGAAGGGTGACCTTCTAAAAGGTGGTAGCTTGGGGACATTTGGGAACTAAAGAGATTAACTACCCTCTCCCCAACCTCCCAAAGAATTGGACTGTCCTGGGTTATTTTGGACTATGAGACAGAAAAATAATCCACAAGGCCAGGTCCACCTCTTCTATCTCAAAAGCTCAGACGAGACCTATGGTATACGACCAAACCCTAGCTAGTAATTGCCTTTGGCTGGTTTGACGTCACTTAATGACTGGACTTTGTACCTGAAAGAGAGTTAAAACTCAAGATAGTTGGGGGGCCATCATTTCCTCCTCGGAGCTCCCAGGAAGGACATCGAAAATGAAAGGCTTCACTCCCCTCATTCTTCTCACCCTCCTTTTTGTAACCTCAGGTAAGGAACATTTAAAAATTTTAATTCTTTTCACCACGTTTGTTGTCTTTGAGATAGAATCGGCAGGGTTAAGCTACCAATTCCCACAGTCCAACAGGTGGACTATTTTATGGATGAAGTTTCCTCTCCAACTCGGCTCGAGGAGACAGGGCATTTCAGTCTGCCACAAAAGCAGACAGAACAGTAGTAAAGAGACCTCTGGACTAAGGTTTGGGGTTCAGCAAACCAGAGATTTGTCCTTGAGAGTTCCTGAGGCCAGACAAGAACAACTTAGTAGGTTTCAGGGGCCCAGGGCTCTACAGTTGCCTTCTGGATCCCTTCCCATGATACGCACAGAGGGCTGGCCACAAGAAAAGCTCTCCTTTCACAAATGTACTTGAATTTGAGGGTATTAGACCCAAAGGAATAATTGTGATGTTGAACGGACTTCAGAAACGGACTTCCTCTTCTGAGTTAAGAAGGGTTATTGGGGGGCTGGCCCCGTGGCCGAGTGATTAAGTTCGCGCGTTCTGCTGCAGGCGGCCCGGTGTTTCGTTGATTCGAATCCTGGGTGCGGACATAGCACTGCTCATCAAACCACGCTGAGGCAGCGTCCCGCATGCCACAACTAGAAGGACCCACAACGAAGAATATACAACTACGTACTGGGGGGCTTTGGGGAGAAAAAAAAAAATCTTTTTTTGAAAAAAAAGAAGGGTTATTGGGCAAGGGGGAAGTGAGAAGGTTGTCTGTGTATCTTTGAGGTGGGGGTTAATGAATGGAAATCTACTAGCTGCTTGCAGAAAAGAATAAAGTATTTGATCAGGCAGAAATGTGAAGAAGAGAAATTGAACTCATTTTAGAGGAAATGGAAGGGGCAGCAGCAGGATTTAATTTTTTTGAGAGCTGGTTTGAAGCTCCTAATAGAGGAAGATTGGGAAGACTATCCTGACACGATAGGCACGACTCGCCAGATCCCCCCGTCAACCCTGGGGGCAGATGTCGTGGCCAAGCTTCCAGGTCCAAGTCAAAAGGGGTGAGGGTTGTGTGACTTTCAGGACCTACCAGGAGAAAAGTCTTGACGGCCATAAAATAGAGGAAATTTTGGCTGGGCAGGGTTGTGGAGATGGATAGAGATTTGTGGGGGTCCCAAGAGGAAGGGCAAAGTACAGCGAGCAGAGCACATACTTTGGAGTGAGGTGGGCAGGAATTCAAATACCATGCACCACTTATTATTAGCTGGGGTGTCTCTGAACTTCAGTATGTCCCTATGTAATAATAGAGGGGAAATTCTTACACTGAGAGTGATGGAGAGGGGGACGCTGGCAGTATATGACATGCAGGAGATGTTGCCTGGCACAAAGTAGGGCTCAATAGATGTTTGAGACCAAATTTCCTTGGTGACCAAGTTTCTAGAGAAAGGATTGAAGGTGAGTTAGGGGTAGAAACAAAGAGAGACCCAGGAGCTGGTGACGCGGATGGCTGTGAACTCTCCACAAGCAAGCGGAGGTTTTCCAACAAGAGAAGACTGTTGCTGTGTCTTAACTGTCGGGGGTCCACCTGGTACTCAACTATCATTCCACAGTCAGGTATTACCTTCCTAATGGGTATGTGTGGCATGCAGTGAACAAGAAATGAAAAAGAGCCAAAGGTCTTTTCTTTGGAAGAAAACCAAAGTGTGGAAAGGATAAGCAATTGCTCTGCCGGGGCAAGAGAATACTCCACCAGCTGGCCAGCTGACTGCTGCACTCCCATTCCTGCCACTATTCTCATTTGTTAAGGGCTCGCCCTGTGCACAACAGGACCAGTGACATAGATGCGAGTGTCCGGATTTGAGAGAAGAGCCCACCAACGTGCAGGGGGATTAAGGGATTTGCCCAGAGGTAAACCTTAATTTTATTCCCATGTGTAAGGGACAAAAGACTCTCGATGCCAGAATCCGGGATGAAACCAGGTCCCTGCACTGCGTTAGGGCCCGAAGACCTCTGGGGTCCAAAGGGAATGCCCCACTGGCCCCAGCGTGGATGAAACTGGGGAAGTTCTTACAGGAGAGATGGGGCGAGGAAGGCAGGCTTCCTGAGATGGGAACAGAGAGGTCACTTTTACCACAAAAGGCAGAACAAAATCATCTGTCCTCCTTCCCTGCGCCCTCCCCTCCCCTAACAGGAAATAGGAAGGAGGCCTTTTCCTGGAAACCCCTGGGCCCCCGCATTCGATCTGCATTGGAGGATATTTTGGTCATGCGCAGAACCAAAGAACTGTAGCCACAAAAGTGGCAACTGAGATTAATAAGGGTTACCAAGGACACTTTTTGTCGTGTCTACATTTCATCCAATTTTTAAACGTTGGTTTTGATTTTATCTCCTCTGTTTGCCATACAAGTAAGGCAGACCCACTGTAACAAATTCAAACACAGAGACAGCTGCCCTCTGGCCCTCCTACCCCATCCTGGCAACCACCCCCAGATATACTGCTGTTGACAAGTTGGTGCTCATTAAGGTTTTTTTTTTTTTAAAGAAATTGTTTCTTTTTCTATAGAATGTTAAGAGTGTTGCAGGTGTGTGTGAGGAATTTCTATTTCAGAAGGAGTTCCAACTCAGAGTCCTAGCAACCAAGGGCAGGAAGCATATTTGTAACCTGCACGCATCCCCCACCCCGCCGAGTGTCTTGCCTGGCACTGGCACCCTTCCTAAACATTTACTAAAAATAAGTATGTGCAGATGACGCTCAAAAGTCCCTTGAACAGGCAAAATTTTCCAGGTTGTGTTAGCTTTCTCTGAGAGATTAGAGCCGCTTTAGTCCACAGAATCGATGGGTGCATTTAGGAACCAACATTTCATAACATCAGAGAATTTAGATCTTGAAGAAAGGCGTTTTCTTGAAACCTCCGGCTAGCTTTGAACAAAGCAACAATAGACGTTCCCTGGACAGGGGTGGGTGGGTATGGGGTGTTCTCCACGAAGTAGCCAAATCAGGGCACATTTTTTTTGCCCATTTAAGTCTGTGGTTTGTACCTGTGTGGACATTTTGCTGTCTTTGTATTGTTTAGAAGTTCCAAGACGTGGGGAAATAAAGCAATTAAAGCTATCTTTTACTATGCTGATGCCTTAATTTATTTCTGCGACTGTAGATTGAACACAATAAATTATTTTACAATTCTGCTTGAGTATTATTACCAGATAATGTAAGCCTAGGATATCGGCTCCCTGAAATTTGTACATAAAACTCATAAATATATACACACATACACATTTATATTTTAGGTTTTGGAAAAAATTCATCTTGTAGGTATTCACAGTGATGGATGTGTCTCATTTATTGAAACAAATTGAGCATTCTTTTTTTTTCTTTGAGAAAGAGTAGCCCTGAGCTAACATCCGTGCCCATCTTCCTCTACTTTATATGCGGGACACCTGCCACAGTGTGGCTTGATAAGGGGTATGTAGGTCTGCACCCAGGATCCAAACCAGCAAACCCCGGGCTGCCAAAGTGGAAAGTGGGAATTTAACTGCTGCGCGCCACCAGGCTAGACCCACAAATTGCCCATTCTTGAAGGCAATCTCCCTAGCAAACAGAAATTTGAAACCGAAGTAAAAAAGTGCTAAATCTAAAACTTCTTGTCATAATCTCAAAGACCCCAAAGAGTTTTGTGCACATCTACAGTAACATGTTGGTGATTTGGCATCAGCAGAGGATGGACATTTCTGAAGCATGCAATTCAAGGCTGGGCAGGGTCAGGGCTGTTTGCACCCACAGCCTGCCAAGCCCTTTTCTTTTTTTTTTTCTTTTTTTGAAAGATTTTATTTTTCCCTTTTTCTCCCAAAGCTCCCCGGTGCATAGTTGTGTATCTTTAGTGGTGGGTCCTTTCAGTTGTGGCACGTGGGATGCCACCTCAGCATGGCTTGATGAGCGATGCCGTGTCTGCGCCCGGGATTCGAACCCACGAATCCCAGGCCGCTGAAGCTGAGCATGCGAACTTAACCACTTGGACACGGGGCCAGCCCCCATGCCAAGCCCTTTTCTGCCATCCAGGTTTCTGAGGCTAGGGTCAAGCCCCTGGCCAATCGCAGCTTCTCCAGGGACAGAGGACACCACCGGGTCACTTCCACTTCCACTGCTTTCATTCTAATCCCTGGATTTTCCCTATCTCCGTCTGTGTTTGCTCCTCTGATACTTCTTGTCTTTTTCACTAAACAACGGCTTTTTACACAACTCCCTAACCAAGTCGGAGTTAAGACATTGGCGATAGGCAGACCTGGCTTTGCGTCTGGGCAAATCCTTTAATCCCCCTGCGTGTTGGTGGGCTCTTCTCTCAAATGCAGACACTCCCATCTGTGTCACAGATCCCGTCGGGCACAGGGCAAGCCATTGACAAATGAGAATAGCAGCGGGAATCAGGGTAGCACCAGTCAGCTGGCCAGCTGGTGGCCTGGTTTCTTGACCCTGGAAGAGCAGTTGCTCGTCTCTTCAACACTTAGGGACGACTATCTAAGCCAGGCCCTGTTGGAGGTGAAGAGCCAGATTCCGCCCTCCAGGGGCTCACAGACCCCTGGGGGAGTCAGGGAGCAGCATCTGCGGTTTTCTTTATCCAAGGGTTTAGGAATTGTTTCCTCGTGAAAACTTTTTTTTTTTTTAAATACAGAAGGTAGCCATATTTTTTTTTTTTAAAGATTTTTTTTTATTTTTTCCTTTTTCTCCCCAAAGCCCCCCGGTACATAGTTGTGTATTCTTCGTTGTGGGTTCTTCTAGTTGTGGCATGTGGGACACTGCCTCAGCGTGGTCTGATGAGCAGTGCCATGTCCGCGCCCAGGATTCGAACTAACGAAACGCTGGGCCGCCTGCAGCAGAGCACGCGAACTTAACCACTCGGCCACGGGGCCAGCCCCGTGAAAACTTTTTTCTTTAAGAATTATTTTTTTAACCAATTGTCAATGTCAGAGTTCTAAGAGACAAAGTTTCTAGAAAACTGATCACTGGATCACTAAGAGCTTACTACCCTGTGTGTCCAGGGGTTCCTAAGAGTTAAACAAAAAAAAGGCGATTTTGATGATCACCGTAACCTTTATGGCAAAGATCATCTCTATTCATCTTACTCTTTAAAAATTTCATGTGTCTAGAATTGTTAATGGAGAAACATTACTAGACAAAAATTTAGTAAGTTTAATAGTAAGAAGTTTAAAAAATTTAGTAAAGAAGTTAATGAGGTATGTTTATTTTATCATTCTTTAAAACACACCCTATCCCTTCCTTCACTCATATCTATCAACAGCTAAAATACTATGTAATGGGGGCCCGGGCCAGCCCTGTGGCCGAGTGGTTAAGTTCACACGTTCCGCTTCTGTGGCCCAGGGTTTCGCCTGTTTGCATCTCAGGCGCGGACATGGCATCATTCATCAGGCCACACTGAGACGGCGTCCCACATGCCACAACTAGAAGGACCCACAACTAAAATATACAACTACGTACTGAGGAGACACTGGGAGAAAAAGCGAAAAAAAAAAAAAAAAGATGGGCAACAGTTGTTAGCCCAGGTGCCCATCTTTAAAATACCATGTAATGGGAAATTGAGGTAAAATTGCCTTAAATTGCAAAAAAAGACAAAAAGAAGCCTCTTCCAGGTAGTAACAGCGCCACCTGGTGGCACTTTCAGTTGTCTTCACTGACTACTACTCAGGAATGTTAAACCCAGATTGACAATTCTACAACTATCGGCATAAATGATATTACTTCTTGGTTCTCATCTTAATACATATTAACTCTGTATCTTATTTTTCAATAACATTTTCCAGTTTTGTCTGTTTAATTTTTAATTTTATTTATTGTGGGGGTTTTTGTGTATGTTCAGAAGTTGTCATGTATTTTCATTTTTAATGTAGTCGACTATGTTTATTGTTCAGACTAGAATGGATTGGGTACGAATTACTATTAAATAATAGCAACTGCCATTATATATTCAATGTTCTGTCTTCTGAAACTTAGTATTTTTGTTCTTCTAGTCACCAGCCAAAGCTCGACTAATGTCTCATCAACCTTGGCCAGCTCAACTAGCCACCCGCCAGATACTACAGGTGTTACCACAAACACCACAACAGGTCCTACTACAGGTGTAACCACAAACGCCACAGCAGATCCTACTATAGGTGTAACCACAAACGCCACAGCAGGTCCTACTATAGGTGTAACCACAAACGCCACAGCAGGTCCTACTACAGGTGTTACCACAAACGCCACAGCAGATCCTACTACAGGTGTTACCACAAACGCCACAGCAGATCCTACTATAGGTGTAACCACAAACGCCACAGCAGGTCCTACTACAGTATCAGTAACTACAACTCCTATAAACAACTCAAGTTCAGTTGAAGACACCACTGAATCCACCACCAGTGCAAACACGTTAACGACAGTTGCCGCAGTTACCACTCCCGCCGTCTCATCTTCAAGTGTTGACTCAGTCACAACTGTTCCTTCTCTAACAACGCAAACTAACGATGGATCGTCCCCCACCACAGTCACAGGGGGAGGTGTTTCCTCAGGGACTGTTTCTTCAGTGACTTTCAGCCACGTCACTTCATCAGAGAACATCACCCCAAAACCCAGCACCACAGGTAAGAGTGATTCCCTGAAAGGCTCCTCCCTGAGGAGTCGGAGCATTGCGGAGGACTCAAGGTAGGTGTGCTCTGTTGGGGTAGGGAAGCGGGTATGAAGAAACCCAAGGCTTCCTTGGATATGAACCCCTGGAATTAAAAAATTTGAGTCACAAAGGCTAGTAGTGATGGCAGAGACCCTAAAAGATTACCCACAGTTCCATCCTGTTCTTTCCTTCCCACCCATCCTGCCTCAAGCTATTTGCCAGATGTGGAATCCTTTTATGAACTTGGACTGTATGCAAGCTGCTTCTCCAGCTTCCCACTCCCTAGGAGATTTCTGGAAATAGTTTCAGCTTCTCTGAGGACGCCGAGTCCAAAGAAGCGCCGACTCTCCAGCCGCACAGGTCTAGCTCCCTGGTCCACCTGAGGAAGGAGTCGTCCTACCCTGACTCCTTATCAACTGTTCTTGAAAAATATGACATTGCTATGGTGACGGACCACAATTTGGAATTTGAGCCAATTTATGGAATTTGAGCCTGAAGGATTAAAAAAAAAAGCCAAATAACAGCAGTGCTCAAACAGCCCTGGACAAGACCAGGGTCATTGTCCAAAGGACAGATGTTTTGGGGATACTGTCTAAGAGATGACAATTGACTTCAAGCCAGAGTTATTGAAACAGAAACCACTTGCCCCTTTTCCCAGAGCTTGGTCTAGGACGGGTCAGCAAACTTTATCAGTAAAGGCAAACCAGTAAATATTTTAGGTTTTGCTGGCCACAACAGGGCCTCTGTTGCAACAACTGCGCTCTGCCATTTTAACATGAAAGCAGCCATAGTCAATATGTAGATGAACAAGGCTGGCTGCACACCAACAAACTTCATTTACAAAAACAGAAGACTGGTCAGATTAGGCTCGTGAGTCATAGTCTGCCAACCCCTGGTCTAAAAAAATCCTCAAACCTAGGCTTGCAGGGTCTGGATAAACCCTGTCATTCTCAGATAGGGAAACTGAGGCCCAGTGAGGGCAGCAACTTGTCCAAGGTCATAGAGCAAGTTGATGTCTGCCTACACTTACTTCTTTTGGTTTCTCCAGTGTTCTCTGATGGATCTAAGAAATGGATGATTAAGCAAATGGAGCCGAAGCCTGTGTGTGAGGCCTGGTTGCCAGTCTTCCTCTGTTCTTGGAGGGGCCACTCTCAAGGCTAGGTCAAGTGGGACGTGTTGCACGTTCAGCTCTCCTGGAGCCAGGAAAGGGAGCTTTACTAAGCTATTTCTGCTTCCCCAGATATTGTCTCAGAATAGGGCAGGCTTCTGGTGTTCTGGCCCTACCCCTAACTGTGGGACACGGGGCAAATCACTCCTCTCTTCACTTCAATTTACTCATTTATAATAAGATGTCACAGAACTAAAGAGCCACCAAAATCCCTTCCGGCTGTCACATCCTGTGACTTTATTCCTGGCACACAGAACAAGCTAACAAGTCTGCCCTGTCTTGCAGAGAGAAAGCATACCGGGAGCTATTTGTCTGGCGTATCCAGAGCGGAACCGCACTCAGTTTCTTCCCCAGGAATTTCCAAACCATCCTTGCAATGGGGCTGAGGCTTTTTCAAAAGGCCATTGACTTCACTTGTCTTATTGGCTCACACCTTGTCAGAGGGGTGCCGCTTACTGTCGTTTGTGAGATGCGGCACTATGCCTCCTTTTGTCCCATGCAACTTATTTTTTTTTCACTCTTTAAAAGAATTTTTTCTCAGTAGACTTTATTTCTTTACAGCGGTTTTAGATTCACAGCAAAACTGAGAGGAAGGTACAGAGATTTCCTATATACACACACATAGCCTCCTCCATGGTCAGCATCCCTCATCAGAGGGCACATTGTGACAACTGATGAACCTACATTGACACATGCTAATCACCCAAAGTGCACAGTTTGCATTAGGTTTCCCTGTTGGTGTTGTGTATTCTGACACAGGTATAATGACACGTATCCATCGCTATAGTATCACACAGAATATTTTCACTGCCCTGTTCATCCTTCTCCCCAATCCCCTGGCAAGCACTGATTCTTTTACTGTGGCTACAATTTTGCCTTTTCCAGAATGTCATGCAGTTGGAATCCTACAGTCTATAGCCTTTTCAGATGGGCTTCTTTCACTTAGTAATATGCGTTTAAGGTTCCTCCATGTCTTTTCATGGCTTGATGGCTCATTTTGTTTAGCACTGAATAATATTCCATTGTCTGGATGTACCACAGTTTATTTATCCATTCACCTAGTGAGGGACATCTTGATTTCTTCCAGGTTTTGGTATTTATGAATAAAGCTGCTATAACCACGCATGTGCAGGTTTTTGAGTGGATGTAAGCTTTCAGTTCCTTTGGGCAAATAACAGAGTGCACTTGCTGGATCACAGGGTAAGAGGACGTTTAGTTTTGTGAGAAACAGCCAAACTGTCCTCCCAAGTGGCTGTACCATTTCGCATTCCCACCAGCAATGAATGCCTTGCTCCATATCCTCACCAGCACTATTCTCTTTTTTAAAAAAAGGAAATTAGATCCATAGTTATGGAAAAAGAAGCTTAAATAGGACAAAAGCAAATGCAGTAAAAACTAAATGTCCCTCCCATCCGAAGTCCCTGGGACCCAAAACCCCCAGTGTCCTTCCCCGAGAATCAAGCCCTGTGGCTGGATCTTTATGCCTCCCTGCAGAGACAATCTCGAAATACAAGTGTATGTATTTGTGTGTTCATGTGTATTCCCCCTTTTTTAATCACAAAAGAGAGCATGTCATACACATTGTACCCTTTTTTAAATCAATTTCTGCCTATAGGTACATAAGAATTCAGACAGCTCTGAAGGTTGTCAGACTCCTGATTTATTCTGAAATCGAAGTTCAGAATCATTTCATTTGACTGCGATGAAGAAAATGGCCAGTCAAGATCACTGACCTAACTCTCCTCCTTGGATCCCATCAGACCTCCAGCCACAGGAAGGATGCTGCACCCTGACTGGTCTGGGGTCCTGGCCAGTGGTGTGGAAATCATTGCAATAATATTCTCACCATTTATTCAAGTCATCCACTCAGACAGCCAGAGAGTAGACTGTCCCCTCATCATTTCCTCTTCGAATCTTCACTGAGTTAGTCCACATTGTCCCATTAATCTCCCTTTCCTTTCATCATGGATCTGTATACCATGTCTGCTACCCAGAATATAACATGTATTTTCCTTTGTGGAGCTTCTTGCCTCTTCCTCCCTATAAGACAGTTATTCATGCCTTCCTAAAAACTATGATGCTTTCTCTAAAACGATCTGGGGGAGACCTACCTAGTGTTAGAGGACCAGACATCAAGGTTCTGGAGGGTCCTTGAGGTCCAAAGCTTCCCGTCTCCTTGGAATTAGCACTGCTGTGTCTCTCTGAGCAAACGCTTGCACACCAACCTCTGACCTTTACTGTTGACAAGCACCTGGTTCCAGAATTTCAGCAACAAACTCCCTAGAGATGTAAGAAAATACGTATTTTTTTTTTTAGCTCTTCTAAGAGTGTGCTGTGGAGTAACATAACCAAGGAATAGCAAGTGCCCAGGAGGAAGGCATGAAGATTTGAAAGTATGTTTCCGGGTGTTATTTGTTGCTATGCTGTGGATCTTTAATGTCTTTCTACTCCGTCTCAGGTCCCAGCGGTCCTTGCCAGGGTGATCCATGTAGCGGTGGTTCTTCGTGTGTTAGCCTGAATAGCCATTACTTCTGCCTGTGTCCGGAAGGGTATTACTATAATTTTTCCCTGTGCAATAAAGGTGAGTTCCAAGGGATGAACCATGCGGAACCGCATCTCATACCTAAAGCGGAATAGAAAACTTAATGTAATGGCAAAACGAGCTTCCAGAATACCAGAGGTAGAGGAAAATTTGGAGGCAACAAAGGCCAGGGAAATAGAGAAAAGGCTTCTGGAGCAAGTCAGATCTATGAGCTAGTCCTGAAGTTCTGAGAATGGATGTGTCCCTTCACTTTACCTGTTCAAGGGAACAGTGCCTTGGGGACAAGATGAGAATGACAGGTGTTGAAGCCCCTGAAAAAGTACAAAGACTGCACAAAGATAAAGTAGTGTCGGTACATGGCGACACTGACGCAGAATAAGGTAGATAGACCTGAGACCACACGGTCAGACAAGGCTGGGACCTGGCCCCCTGACCCTGGTTCAGTTCTCTATCATAGGACTTGCTTGCTCCATAGTAGCAAACGCCATTTTTAGAGACTTAAGAGCCTCTCAGCTCTAGAAATGAACTTTAGGAGCAAGCAACACACCTTTGGCACAACATTTTCTTTGGTTAGATCAGCTGGCTTCTGTGAACGTCCAAGGCAGTTTCTTGGGTTAGGGATTTTTATCTGTTTCACGAATGAGAAATATCCCCCCTTGCCAGAGCAGAACAATTGTATAGGAAATTAATGCATTGTATTGGCCCCAGGGGTTAGAGATATGCCAAAAGCCCAAAGGATGTTCATATTTTTAGCGCTAATCATATCATTTCTGGGGATCCACTCTAAGTAAATGACCCCCAATATGGAAAGATTTGTACCTGATGTTCATTGCAACCTTTTTTTTCCTTTTAAATAATTAAAACCACTAAAAACTAAAAATGTCTACATCAATGAAAGGAACACATATTTCATAGAATATTATGCAGTCTTTAAAAATGATAGTTTTGGGGGCTGGCCCTGTGACTGAGTAGCTAAAGTTCCACGCGCTCCACTTCGGCGGCCTGGGGTTCGCGAGTTTGGATCCCGGGCGTGGACCTACTCCACTCACCAGCTGTGCTGTGGAGACATCCCACATACAAAGTAGAGGAAGACTGGCACAGATGTGAGCTCAGGGCTAATCTTCCTCAAGCAAAAAAAGAGGAGGATCGGCCATAGACGTTAGCTCAGGGTGAATCTTCCTCACCAAAAAAGAAAAGTTATGAAGACTAGGCAATGATTTGGAAAAATCCTTATTATATAATAATAAGTAAAGTGACATGACATAAACTTAGAATTATAATGATGTAAACTATGCATGGAAAAAAAAGCTTGGAGAAACACAGCGAACTGAAACTGGTTGTGTTAAGTCGGGTCGGATTTGGGGTAACATTTTTTCGTATTGCCAGACTTCCTGTGCTATCATTATATAGTGTTTAGAATTTTAAAAAATAATCTATGTTTCAAACCAAATGGAGATGACCTTCTTTACATGAAATAGTACAGAAAGATTCTGCTTGAATTTCAGGAAAGGTATTCCCTGGAACAGTTACAGTAAGAGTATCGGGAACATCTGACTTGGAAAGTCAACAGTCTGCGGCCTATCAAGACTTATATAATAAAATCACTACATTTGTAAGTATCTTCCAACTGTCCTTCTTGTGTAAGTGTTCTTCGTTCTGACACTGAGTTACAGAGCACAGGGCTGGTATTCAGGCGGCTCTCATTGGCACAGCTGTGCCAGTTGTTCAGATGCTGAAAGGCACCCTTTCAGCTTGATAAACAGCAGCTATCCTGAGCCCCCTGGGTACCAGTGCTTCCCAGGTGCCCAGGTCCCTCCCTGGGACCCTTGGGCTTCCCATGATCCTGCACCTAGAAGGGGTTTAACACCCGGCACAGCAGAGGGCCTTAGAAGCTTGCTCCGGCCATGCCATACTCATTACATAAGCGATTAGAACACTTTTGTAATGGACAGATAAATATAATGACCTTTTAAATTATTTCCAATGAATGGAAGAGAAAAAAATTTAAAGATGTTGGGGTTTTTTCTTTTTACATTCAAATTTGCATAAATTTCCATCCTACTCTAGATTTTTTTAACGTCTGGAAGAGGAACTCCATCTGAATTAACATCTGTTACTTTCTTCCCCCCATTTTCAAAAATGTGAAAATGAACAATAGCTTCATTTCGTCTGGATTACTCTGAGTGAGTGTCAGTGGGAAAGGGATGGAGCTCTCCCTTCTGGAACCATAGATGTGAGACCTGGAAGACCTAGCAGAGGGCATCCAGTCAATGTTTCTTAGAGTTTAGTTTTAAAGGAAAAAAATGTTAGCCTGTAACTATGTCTTAGAACCCTGGGTGGAGAAACACTTTTAAAAACGAAAGTCTTATTTTACGACAATGTCTTTCAATTTGGAGTTACATCATTACAAAAGAGTTTTGTTATTAGAATTGGTGAAGTAGAAAAGGATTATTATCTAAATGATCTTACAGATCGTACAGAGGTAGTGCTCATGACCTGGTGTGATAGGATAAAAACTGTGGCTGGCGCATCCCAGGGCTTGCCCCCGCCTCTGTGCCATACCACATGTGCATGGTGGTTCTTATCCTCTATCCTGGATCGACATTCCTATTTGCCCGCCTGGATGGTATTCAGTACAATGACAGCAATATCAATGTGTTCCTCTTTCCAAGGACCCCCTCGATTGTCCCCTGTGGCTTTACTGAGCCCTGGCCACTGTGGCCACTACATTTCCCAAACTTGCTTTGGGAATGAGTGTCCAAAAGTCCCCTCCAGCTGCAGGCCTTATGCCCTGTCTCAGAGACCAGTGTAGAGACTTGGGCTCAGTCTTGAGTGTCCCAGGGGGATAGAGGGGATAGAGCATTCTTATAATTTCCAGGAGGCTTTTAACCAAAAAAAAAATGTACCAGAACGTCCTTGAAACTCCCACAGATAGGAAAATAGAGACAATTTATTTTCTTCAAGGTCCTCTCAGTAGACTTCGTAGCCAGGGCTGTCACAGCCTAGGCCCGGAGAAGTCTCCCAGGGTCCGCTTTCTACCCTGCTGGATCCACATGGACGGTCCACACTGGGATTTAAAGTTGCCCTGTTGCATGCTGTGCCTGGTATTTTACGTGTAATACTCTAATTTTCAAAACAACCCCGTTGAGGAGATAGTGCTCTGGTGCCTATTTTATGGATGAGGCAGACAAGGATCAGGAAAGTTAAGTAACTGACTGAAGGTCACCCAGCTGATGAGTGAGGAGGTCAGGATTTGAACCCAGACCCTTCTGGCCACGGAGCTGCTTCCCCTTCTCCTCCCCTGCTGGCTCAGTGGTGCAGTGGAGGCCGGGCAGGCCCATTTGGATAGCTCCCGCCTTCTTGTCCAGCCTTGCAGCTCTTCAGATTTGGAGGTAGATATCCCAACACCCTCAAAGGGTGACCTGGAAGAGAAACAAAAGGAGACACTTCCCCCTGTGTCAGATGCTAATTTCACAAACTCTTCTTCAGGATTAAGAAAATTAAATGGACAGTGGTCAGTAGGGGAGCTGAAACAGACCTTGGAGTTCATCCAGTGAACTTGTTCCTAAGTGGACCCCCGGGACCCTGATGGTTTACAGAAATACCAGCTATTCCTAATGTTTAAAAGATGATAAAGGAATATGGACATATTCTGGATATGAGGGTGCCCAGACTAACTAAAGCATCAAATTTATTGAAATCGACTATTATTAAAGATTAATGATTTGACATCTCTTTAAATGACATTGGTTGCCATGATCTTTTAAAGTGTGAGGTCCCCTTGGGGAGAAAAATAATAAAAGTCATAGGTTATAAAAAGGTTGCACCAACCCAGTTCAACACTCATCTGATAAATATGGAGACCTGGACCCAAAGAGGAGAGAACATGTCCAAGGTCATGACTGTAGCTTTCACATTTAATTCATTCAAGCATCAGTTATCCAGCATTTGTCAAGCTTTTCTTGGGGATTGCCAAGAGCTATGGGGCAGGCTGGGGTCTGGGCCAGTCGGGGAGGTTGTGTCACAAGAAAAAGAAAACCTGGGACCGGCCCTGGGGCCCAGTGGTTAAGATAGTGTGCCCTGTTTCCATGGCCCAGGGTTTCACAGGTTGGGATCCTGGGCACAGACTTGGCACTGCTCATCAGGCCATGCTGAGGTGGTGTCCCACGTAGCACAACCAGAGGGACCTACAACTAGAATATACAACTATGTACTGGGGGCTTTGGGGAGAAGAAGAAGAGGGAAAAAAAGAAGATTGGCAACAGATGTTAGCTTAGGTGCCAATCTTTAAAAAAAAAAAAAAAAACTAAGGAGAAAAACTCAAGTTTTATAAAAAGAAAAGAAAAAGAAAACCCTGTTCTTGGCATCAAAGAACTTAGGTTCTAATTGGGACCCCCCCCACCCCACCTCCACCTCACCCCTTCCAGAGATCCCAGCTTTATGTCTGGCCCCTTCCCTACAAGCATCCAGAGTTCTCTCTGCTCGTACAGCACAGCACATGCCTAAGAAGATCCACCTATGCTGGAGCCCCTTCCAGCTCACAGAGTCACGCATCACGTGTTCATCTCATTTTATACACCTCACATCACATGCATACATATATGCAGCGGGAGCTACTGCTACCTCAAGTTTTCCAATGGGAAAAGTGAGACTCAAAGAAGTCAAATCATGCAAAAGCTGACGAATGGAGAAATTTGACTTTAGGTGTTCTTCTCACCTTAGCCCATCTGAGCCACCCTACTTCTGAACATTAGCATATGCTCGTCTTCCTTCCACTCCCTGACCTGTTGAAATGGTTCAAGGCCCATTTCCTTTATGAAGACCTCTCTGGTTCTCTGCAATCAGAGGAGAGCTTCTTTGAAGGCCCACAGTACATTGTATCTCTCTGCACTGCTCACCTCTCTCAGCTTCATGGTGTGGTCCCCCATTAGATACTGGGTGGGTCTGCCATCTTTGTAGTCTCTAAGTGCTCAGGCATAATGCCTTGGCAAGTGGGCAATTAATTAAGTGTTTTCTGGGTAAACTGATGAGTGCATGAAGCATGCATATAGATAAGTCTAACAAATATGCAAAACTTCACCATGGCTTTGAAAAGACAAACTTAATAAGTTGGTCGCCTTATTTTTAAGTGTACAGTCATTGATTTGGCTGAATGCTTTCGGTTTCTGTCTTTTTTCTGGATAACTCTGACTTAACTCAGAATCTTACTATTTTGAGGAAAAATAACTGAAGGTGTTACAGCACATGTCAAGAATAAATAATCTGCTGTGATGAACCATGTATATTTATATAAATGAATTTACAAATGTATTTATGTTAACACCTAGATATAGTATCACTCTCTTTCCCCTCTTTGTAGTTGTTATTAAATCTGTTCTTCTCTGCAGTTTGCAGATGCCTTTAGCAGTTCTGATTATGGACAGACTGTAATTCTGAAAGTAAGGTAAGTTTGTCATGGACCGACGGGGTACTTTGGAGGCAGGTCAGCGCTTGCCTAACTTCCAGTCTTCTCTTGAGTTCCCGGTGCAGCACAAAGGCCCTCTGGTGGCAAGTCACAAGTCAAGAAAAGATGGTCAGTCTGAGCACTGCAGAGAGTCCTGCCCATTACATCACATTGACCCTGGCCAGGATGGGCAGGTTGTGACCTGGGGACAGCAAGATGCTGTTTGTGATTGGCTACGCAGCAACTTGCACAGATGGTGCAGGGCATCGCCTGGATCAGTTTGGTTTGATCCTTTGGCTACAAACCACACCTGATCAACCCCTGGAAGGTGAATTTCAGGGGGCCAGGAGGAGAATGAATGGTTCACAATCATCTCTTTCCTCATATCGGGGGAGTGAGGGAAACAGGAACACACCAGTCACACACCTGGCTACTGAAGGGCCAGTAGTGAGCTCACTGTGCTGTAAGAACAAGTATTTCTTGGTAATTATGAGTATGCAATGACCAGTGCCGGGTGCTCCTTAGGGACCCAAAGAGGCAGAGGATTCTCAAGAAGTTAGCAATTCCATCTCAGCCTTCTCTGAATCATATGGATACACAGGTGCCACAGGCCGAAGAAAGAATGCTCTAAGAGGAGTGGAGTTGTGCAGAAAAAGCAGCTCTAATGTATTTACATTTTATGGTTTTACTATTTCATCTATCTTTATAAGCTTTGTCAAATCCTCTGTGGAATAAGATAAATATATATAAATATTTTATGTAAATTTTTATATACATAAAAATTTTATGTAAATATAAATATTACTTAGTTGCTAAATTTATTATATATGAAATATACAAATATAAATGTTTATGAAATATAAACATTTTTCAACTAATAAAGAACAACTTGTATCAAGTAGCCTATATATTCCACTGCCACCTCCAGACCCTATCATGAATGAGTCATGGTAGACGATTTTACATTAGAATTCTGAAGCCCGTTTTGCTTTTTTTGAACTCCCTTTTGAGGTGATTGTCCCTAAAAACAGAGTTTGGTTCATGTTTTGGATTTTCTTGATGGTTCTGAAGAACCAGCACGGCTGTAAACATTTCCTAAGTAGACAGGCTATATTTTCAAGCTTCTGTATTTATTCAAAAGCCAAAATGGAGTATAGAAAAAAAAATTGGACAGGAAAAATATATCCTGAGTCTTAAAAACACATACCCACAAACCAAATAGGGAGGCAGTTTTTAAAAGTCCTTTTTTGCCTCTCTGTCTCAGTGGTTGTATCAGTTGAGTCATTTTGGACAATGAAAGAATTCGAACTTGGCCACAGCTGTTCTTAGGGCTGCAAACGGCAGTGCTGATTAGAGAGAAGGAAGCTCTTAGGATGTCTTGCTCGTAGCGGGCACTCAATATTTGATGATAGGGCTTAGTGTTATATGCTCATGTTTTCCGCAGCTCCATCCCTCCTTGTTTCAGTTCTCCTTCGGGTCCCGTGTGCCCAGGCCCAATCACATACCCACTTTGAAGCTGCCTACTGACTTCCTGGCCCTTTTTGGAAATGACCCAGATTTCCTATGGTTGATTACTGCTCTCTCTTGCACAGGAGGAACACACATCCCTCTGTCTCTCTCCAAGTGCAAGTGTGAGACTGAACAGATCGGCAGGAGACCTACTCTTGATTTTCTAAGAAAGCGACAGCTTATTTCGGATGTTACTTGTTCTACTTCTGGTTAACTCCAGACTCTTAGATCCTAAAAATGATTGTCCACAATTTTCCTCAGTGTCCTCCAGCAGGACATTGTTTTAGGCATACATTTCCTCTGAATACACATTGAATATTCATCTCTGGGCCTGTAAATTGCCATCTTACTGCAACCCCAGGCCTCCATATTTGGGCCCCAGTTGTGGATGTAGGACAGTGGGTCAGGACTAGAGCGGGAGATTTGGGAGTCTGGGAGGTTTGAAGACCTGTTTGTTGATCCTTCCGTTCGATTCCTCAAGTGATGGATTCATTTCATTTTTAGCACTTCTCCTTCAGCGAGATCTGAAATGCGTGCTGGTGAGCAGGATATTAATGTATCGGTAGTAAACATTTTTGTACAAACTACAAAAGAAAACGAGACCAGCGTGTCTGATACAATTCAAAAAGCAATCGCTGACGCCTCAGGTGACATTAGAACATATGCTCGTAAGTATTAAATAATTCTATTCAAAGTTTACTAAAGACGTACCTACCTTTTTGCAAACTTTTCCATTGTATGTAGCAGGGGGCAAGAAGACCTGGATGCCTGAATATCCACAGACTTCCCCAAGGTCCCTTTCAACCAGTCCGTTCTTCCTCCCTTTCCTCTCTCACTCGGCCTCTGCTCCTTTCCAGCCGTCTCCCAAGTCATCAGACTGACCAGTTTGTTCCTCTTCTTGGAAGGCAGCCTTAAACAAAGAGTCTCCAGACAGGGGAAGATGAAGGAAGGAGAAATGAAAGGGCTTTATACCAAGTTACAGCTTCCTAAATGATCAGAGAAAGTTTATCCATACCGTTTTCCCTTTAGTCTGATACACAAGCCCACAGCATAGCTGTAACAATTTACCTTTTTTTTTTAATTGAGGCACAATTGACTTAAAACATTATATTAATTTCGGATGTCATAACAATTCACTTTTGCTGTGTTACAAACCACCCTGAAACTTAGTGTCCTAAAACAGCAACTATTTATTTATTGGAACACCCTAATTCTGTGGATGTGAATTGGAGCTGGGCTCAGCTGGGCAGTTCTGCTGATCTAGGCCGGTCTTGGCTCACTTCGACTTCTGCCGTTAGCTGCTGGGCGGGTCTGCTGGGGGCTGACTGATCTGTGATTGTTCGGATGGACGGTTCGTCTCTGCTCCATATGGTCTCTCATCGTCCAGCGGGCTAGTCCTCAAGGGTTTCAAGAGGAGCAAGAGGGGATGTTTCAATGCACAGGTGTTTCCCAAGTCCCTGCTTACGTCACATTTACAGCATCCTAATGGCCAAAGCAATTCACATGGCCACGAACAGTGCGGCAGGGTCCCACCAAAGCACTTGATACAGGAAGGCGTGACTAGTTGACACTATTACTGCAGTCAACCCGCTTTGGCCCTCTCAGAAGTGACCTGTTAGGGCCAGCCCCAGGGGAAGATTTGGGCAACTGGTTCTCAGTCCTGGTTGCCAAACCCCAAGGCCTCCATTGAGGCACAATTTATTTGACTTTTCTGTAGCATTTGACACTGGTATCTTTACCTTCTCCGGGCCTCCACCCTCATTCTCCTAATTGCCTTCCTGCCTCCCTCATCCTTCTTCTTGCTGCTTCTAAGACTCCTTCCTTAGTCTCTTAAATTTTTGCTTTTTGATGACTGTAATCTCCCTGGGCTAGTATGCAAAACTTATTTCTCTTTTTGAAAATATGAACACATCCTGTGCATTTACACTTTTCCAGCACATTTTCTCTTTCTTCAAGATTTCACAGAGATTCTCACTGATCTCTCAGGACTTGGAATGTAAATGCTCTGGGATAAAACGCAATTCTATCAGACAAGATGGGGGCTTCTCTGCACTGTACCCCCTCGTTGGGCTGCGATCCCCTTAGCAACGTCCGTTCAACTCTTTTCCATCTAAGTGTTACGTCCCAGCAGAAGAGACTGGAGAAAAATAGTTGTAGAGCCATTCTGCTTTTCTCACGTCATCCATCAATATTACACCACCAGGCCTGGCCTTTTCATGAGCCTCTTGTAGCATGGAAAACACACAGACACACACAACTCCATTCACTTGCCCATATTTCATGTTAATTCTTTGCTCTTTGTTGTTGGACTTCTAAATTTTTATTTGTCGATTATTTTGGGTTTTTTCGTGGCCAGCCTGAGCTCACTTGAACTCTAAACTTCCTCTGTCACATTTTAAATATCTGTCTTTGGTTATAGGACCTTCTTTCCATATTTTGTTTGTCTCTCTCATTTGAGAGCTTCCTGTGCAAACCATGCCAGTTTCTTAAATTACCTGACCCTCTCCTCCATTTTTTTACTTTATAGCTCATGGGGATCATTTGCAGCCGCACAGATAGAATTACGTTTTCAGAGCTTCTTACCTTCTTGAAGAACTATTTTCATCTTCCAGAGTCTTATGCCATGGAACTACATCTTTTCCTTGCTACATGTTGCAATATTTACTCTCTCAAAGTCAGGCTCCTCTTTCTGGTGATCACTTGGTCCTTGTCTTCCAAGAGACCCATGACTTGTGTCTGCCAATCAATTTCTCTTTGGGGTCAGAATTTGATCCTGAGTAGCAAGTCATGCAGTCAGAACTTCTACCCTTTGGAAGATGAAATTGTCAGCAAGGCAAGACAAGACCTTATCATACACTCTGCATTTGGCTAGATGAGACGTCTAGCCAGCAAGTGCGAGGGAGTTGAGGGTCCCCATCAGCGTTGGGACTGACCACTCAGAGCGGTCGCCAGCTGAAAATAACCAGTGCATTCTTCAAGGGAGAGTTGGAGTCCCCTGTGCAGTTGTCTCCTTTTGGCTCTCCTTAGTAATTGCCTTGGCTACAAGCCCTGCATATTTGAAATCATTTGGCCTCAGCTCTGAAAATTGAGTTTTTTAACAACTCCTCTCAACATCTCCCCACTCTGAGACTAAGCATGCTCTCTAAGATACATGAACAAATTACTAAATGATGCCAGTAGAGATGGCCAGCGAGCATGAACCACCCAGCACATGGAAATGAGGGCCTCAGAACTTTTAGAGGGAAACCCCTTTTCCTGCTCTCTGGCTTCTGCTGCAAAGACAGATTCTCTCTTCTGTGCCAAAGGGCCTAGAGTCTCTTTCCCTTTTAGTTGGAGGCATTTTCAAATGACAGGTGGTGAAAGAAGGTTGGTTACAGGTCTGGAATGTTTAGAAGAGAGGAACCACATGACCACTCTGCCTCCTCCTATTCTTTCCCCGAGTCTAGTCTCAGGTTCATCTCTTTATTCCTAATGCCTTCCAACCTGCTTCAAGGCTAGCATTCTTAAAAGATTGCGTTCTCATGTCGTGCTTCTGCTCAAAATCTGCCAGTGCATTCTCAGGCTTATAGGATAAAAGTCAGTGTCCTTGGCCTGGCCTTCAAAGTCTGTTCTACCCATGAATGAACAGAAGAATGGTTATTTGTTGAGGCTCCTGGAGTGGCACTTGCATTACATTAGTTCATTCAATTCTCACAACAATCACGTGAAACAAGAATTATTAGCCCCATTTTATAGACGGAGGGAATTTGGACCCATCAAAAATCAAATGTTTGAACAGAAAGCCCACAGCCAATAAATGGAAGACCCAAGAATTCTCCATTTTCTTCCAGCTTGCCACCCTGCATCCCCTGTACCCAAGTGCAGTTCCATCACTCCCGACAAGAGTGCTTCGCTTCCTTTTATACCTTGTTTACTGCACTTGGACAGACTTTGCCTGTCCTCTGACTGTTCACATCTGCCCTATTTTTCAAGACTTAGCCCAATTCCCAGCTCCTGCATGATGTTATCTTTAGCTCCTTGAGCCCCTGAATTCCCATTGTACTTAAAGTCTAGATTATGAGCTGCTTGATGAGACTCTCTATGGGTTCAAACAAGTAACTCTACAAAGATGGGCCCCAAAGTTATATAGATTCTGTGTTCCTTGTGGAACCCAGCACAGAGCTAGGAGCAAAAGAGTTACTTGAACTTGAACGTGATTGCACTGCCCTGGATTGAATTAATTTGAATTGAATAATATAAGAAAATAGTTATGGAAGAGAGGACTAGGGAGTTGGAATTCAGAATCCCAGATTTTCGTTTGTTAAATCCCAAAACTTCTTAAAAGACAATTATAACTACAATGCAATGGAGTGCTTTTGCAAGATACTTTATCCATATTATCTTGCTGAATGTATTGAATTATCCGTGCCTTTCAGGCCAAGAACGGTGTGATTACTATGGCTGTCAAAAGACGGATGCTCAAGATGACTGCAGCAGTGGTGTACTGTGCACATGCAAAGAGGGGCTGACCAGACCTAACCTGCAGGTCCCTTTCTGTCTTGGTAAGTGTTCCACCTGCTTCTAAATGTTCTTCAACTCCTAGCCTCTTTCCTTTTGTATTTGCGAAGTACAAACTTTAATGCTCAAGTTTCCATGAGCATTTCAGAGTCTGAGGGATGTGAATTTTGGCTTTAGAAACATGTGGACCTGATTGGAGCCTTGGCTAAGAGCTGGTGACGCAGCACCTGTGCAGGTTCCCAGGGGGCATGACATGTGCAGAGCCAATGAACACCTCATTTCACTTAGGAAAAGCAATGTGAAAAAATTTTATTCTGTGACATATCACTTTGGGGTTGAAGAGGTTGTTCCTGAAAATTACTCAGAAATCACTCTGTTTTGAAGCTTCTGGTGCACAGTGTCCTGATACCTGCAACGCAGAGCACAAGAGGCAATGCTTTGTGAAGAGTGATGGGAGCACTGGCTGTGACTGCCTGCCGGGCTACAAGCAAGATGGTCAAGGGACCTGTCAAGAGTAAGAGAAATCACTCCTTTTTTATCTTGTCACAGCTGGAGCTAGGCAAAAAGGATAGAGCTTGCAATGCATATATGGGTTTAGGGTCAGGAAATTGGTACATTGGCATAAGTAGGTAGGTACAGAGCATCATCATCATCAATAGCTCTTGAAAATTCTCTGTGTGCTAGGAGCCACGCTAGGTAATATGTCTCACACAACAACACTCTCAGGAATGTATCAGTTCTCCATTTTCAGGTGAGGAAACTGAAGCTCAGAGAATATAATAAATAACATGCTCCAGCCCACGGGGCAGCAAGTAAGTGGCAGAGCCATGTGGCCTCATAGGCCGAGGGGGTCCCACCATATTCCATGCCTCTGGCGTTCAGCTTCTCCTGAACTGCTTTATCTTCCTGGAGCTCAGAGGATGGAATATCCAGTCGGTAGCAAATGAGACCACATAGGATTGTGTACCTCCTTCAACCTTCCAGAGCTCCATGGAGGGTGCTCATCTGGAAGAATGGGAGTGTAAGGAAGAAAAGAGAAAGGGGAGAAGGAGAAAGGAGTGGAGGGGGGAGGAGAGGGAAAGGAAGATGGGAAGGAAGACATAGAGGTGGGGTGGGAACTCCCACAGACACGCTTTACCATGGTTGCCTATTACTTGTTGTATTTTAGGTGTGCATTTGGCTTCAGCGGAGTCAACTGTGAAGACAGTGAGTATGAAAGTCTTGCTTTGTTTGGTTTTTTTTTTTTTTTT
The DNA here is from genome assembly GCF_037783145.1 of Equus przewalskii. Lineage (NCBI taxonomy): Eukaryota > Metazoa > Chordata > Mammalia > Perissodactyla > Equidae > Equus > Equus przewalskii. The sequence continues at coordinate 36,495,070 of NC_091848.1, forward strand.
TGAGAAAGATTAGCCCTGAGGTAACTACTGCCAGTCCTCCTCTTTTTTGCTGAGGAAGACTGGCCCTGAGCTAACATCGTGCCCATCTTTCTCTACTTTATATGTGGGATGCCTACCACAGCATGGCTTTTGCTAAGCAGTGCCATGTCCGCACCCAGGATCTGAACCGGTGAACTCCGGGCCGCCGAGAAGCGGAACATGAGAACTTAACCGCTGCACCACTGGGCCGGCCCCCAAAGTCTTGCTTTGTTATTAAGCATCTGAGAAACAAAGATTGACCACATTCAAAATTCTGATCAGTCCCCCAAAGTCCCCAGTTCCCTTCATAAAGAGACAAAATCTGTCTCCCGTATGTCTCCTGGGTCACACCATCCCATGCCCGCCCTAGGTCACCAGAGGCAGCACCTCTCCTATAGGAGATAACAGAACTCAGCCCAAGAGGTGGGCTGGTACCTCTGGACTTGTCTCAGGTCAGCAAAGGGCATCCTAACATTATATTAATTTCCTATCTTAGCTTAAATACGCATTTTCTGCCATTAGAAAGGATAAAAGAATAGTATATTCCAAAAAGGTTAGTGGTTGTTGGAGGGCAGAACTCGAAACCAGGTACTGAAATACTCAAATATTTTTATTTCTGAGCTATTTACTAGTTTAGGATGTCTTGCTTCATTCTCTCCTATGCCCCACCTCCACCAGATTGGACAATACTACATTATATTTTAAACTACTTTATATTTTAATTTTACATAATGAACTAAAGAGCAGTGATCCAAGATGAAGGAAATATGACTTCCATCTTCAACGCCTCCCAGCCAGCCACGAAGTTAGTGATGAGAAATGCTCTTAATTTCTACTGTACTTTGTTGCAAGGCTGGATCTGCTAAAGCCATTTCTTTCTTCTGGGCTTTCAGTGTTCACATCTATAAAATTAGAGGTTTGGACTGGATGACCTTTGAGGTCTTTTCCAGACTTAATGGTCTGTGGCTCCAAGAATCCAGGTTGGAGTTGACATATATGGCAGTTATGTAGCAGAAGGAGACAAAGGGGTCTAGAGCAGCAATGTCCAGTAGAAGTATAATGTGAGCTTCATATTTAATTTCAAATTTTAAAAATTCTAAGTAAATTTGTGAAAGTAAGGACAAATAGGTGAAATTGATTTTAATAACATTTTATTTCACTCATCAGCAATATTATCATTTCAACATGTAATCAATATAAGAAATATTAATGAGATATTTTACATTTTTTTTTCATCCTTTGTGTTTGAAATCTGCTGTGGATGTTACACTCACGGGCCATCTCATAGCCACATTTCAAGCGCTCAATAGACAGGCCAGATTTTGAGGAGGAGAGTGAGTGGCAATGAACCTCCAGACTCTTCCCTCATCAATTCTATCAAACCATTACCTGGCTCTTCTATTACTGACAAATTTAACTCCAACCTAGTTTCCCCAGCTTATCAGCAAGGTCAAGTAGGGTGGGTAGGCAAAGGCAGCAGAGGTAAGGAGGGCATATGGACCTCGGTTTTGGTCCCATCCCCCATGAAGCCCAGGAAGGCCCTACCACCATGGCCTTCTTTGTGTTTATGGTCTTTTATCTGGCAAGTCTGTCTCTTCTGATTGAGTTCTGAAGACAGAGTTGGTGTTGTGGGAGGAGAGGGTTAATGGAGGTTAGCCACCCACCCACCCTGGTCCTGGAGGGGTTGGAGACTAGAGCCTGATGGTCCTCACAGCCAGGAGCCCCTGGGAACACACGTGCCTATGCAGTAGACAGTAGGGAACTGCTTGTAGGAGGCTGTTCCTACTCTCCTCTTTTCTCTTTCAGACTTTAAGCTGATCCTCACCATCGTGGGCGTTATTGCTGGCATCCTCATTCTCAGCATGGCGATCACATTGATCATCTCAGCGAGGTAGGGAATGGAAGCGTCCCTTTCCAAGGGCATAGCACCACTGGCATTACACTCTGGTTCCCAAACACACCTGGCCTTTCCCAGGCAAGGGAAGGGAAATACGCGAGCCCTCTCTAATACCATTGACGTTTTTTTTCTTACCTTAATTTTCTTCTGATTATATAAGCTGTACATGAACATGGAAGAAAATAGAGAAATGTGTAGAGGAGCAGAATAAAAATTCACCCACAAAACTCCGCACCCTGACACAAGGAACATTTTGGCATATATCCTTCCAGGGTTTTTTCTATCTTTTTAAATGATATTATATACATAATTTGTATCCTTCGTGTTTTTAAAAAATTTCGTTGACGTTTATTTTTGCTTAACACTATAACGTGACATAGCAACCATTTCCTGATGTCATGAGAAACTCTTTGTTAACAGTATTTAACTCCATTGATGTTGTCGAATATAATTTTCATCAGGTCACTCCCCTGCCCAGGACCTTGCTGCAAATGGTCCAAATTAGCCTCAACTGAACCCCCTGGGTTTTAAAAAAGTAGGAACTGTTACGTCTGCACGGCTGTTTCTCAGCTTTGCGCCTGAGGTGTTCTGCCTAGGAACTTAAGTAAGGTCCATTCATTTATTCAACACAAATGTAGATATGCCAAAGTTCCCTCCACTAACAGAGAAAGAGAGCACTGCTATCTCTGTTCCAGTCTAAATGAGCCAAGTGGGGACCCACTTTGATGAAAACAAGCTACTTTTTTATAACATTTAGCTCATGTCTTATATTTTGGCACAATAGGTGTTTTTGCACCATAATGTGAGAAGATAAATAGATTTTAGCTTCCTAAAATATGTCGTTTCTTCTTTTATTGTATTTTGATATTAACTCTTCCCCAAAGACTTAGTTATAAGGACTCAAAGCTGGGCAAGGGGAATGTGTCTTTCCCTTTTCCAGACAAAGGGCCAGAACATTGCATTCTGGAGCAAGCTCGTCTCCTCCTTTCTCGGGAGGACTGGCTGACTGTCCTGGGTCTCCAGCGTGCAGGGGCTGCTGTAAAACCTCGTGACCCTGTGACAGCCGGACTCTCAGTTCCTCCTTCCTGCTTGCTGCAGAGGAAGGTTTGCTCCCAGCTCAGCCTCAGATTCATGATTCCTGGGAACACACCAAGAACGATAACGTCTTGCCCATTTTAAAGGGAAGGAAGCCTCTCCTCTGTCACCTTAGACAGGAGTGTTGTCAAAGGGCAGGACCCTTTTGTGGGCTTGGCTGGCCATCAGGGTCATAGGGTGAGTGGGTCTTCCTTTACGACATCCCATTGTGACTGAGGCACAGGTGACTGTCACCCTGAGAGGGCCTTGTGGGCGTCACAGATGCAGCAGGCCCTACGCCCCACTCCAACAGTCTAGGGCACTGCAGGGACAGGACGATGGCCTGTGGGCTGGAAGGAAGGAAGGGTCACCATCAGAGTTAATCGGGGGCAGATACCCCCCTGACCCTACTTCCACTTGACTTTGAATGCGTACACCTGAGATCCTCGAGGGCCTGCGGCAGAACCGGGAACATTCTATTCTCCTTTGAAGACATCTATTCCTGGAACTCAGTTTATTCACTGAGGTGCTTCTATAGATGTTGACTTTGCCTGAATGAAAAATTACATCACTAATCATCTTTTCTCTTTGATTTCTATTATTTCCGTAAATCCTTCAAAAGCACCCTTAAGAATACTCACATTATTAGCAGAATTTGCATGAGACCATGGAACTACATGGTGATATTGGACCAATGTTAACTTTCTGGTTTTGATGGTTACATGGAGCTTTTGGGGAGACTGTCCTTAAACTGAGAGAATGCACACTGAATGAAGTAATGAAGAATTGTGGGTAATGGGGCATCCGATCAGCAACTTACTCTTAAATGGTTCGGAAATGTTAACAGTTGGGGAATCTGGGTGATGGATGTATGGGAGCTCTGTGTAACTTTTTTTTTTGGTAACTTACGTGTAAATTTGAAATTATTTCAAAACTTTAAAACGTTTTTTAAAAAGAATACTAACATCCGTATCAAGGAACTTTCCGCTCCTGTCAGATCCTAATTCCTTTACTGATTACAGATCAAGGAACAAACAGAAGAATATTGAAGAACAGAACTTGATTGACAATGAGTTTCAAAATCTGAGACTGCAGCAGACGACAGGCTTCAGCAATCCAGGAGCAGACAGGAGCCTCTTCCCGAAAGTCAGGACGAACATCTCCAGAGACGACCAGCTGCAGAACCCTTATGCCAACCAGAGAGGCTCACACAACCCTTATACAAACCGGAGAGGTGCGCCCCGCCCTGACTATTAGGGGAGTCAGTGAGCTTTGTGATGGGCCTTTCTGAGTGGAATGCCCCAGGGCAGAGTAGGGACCTGGCTATTGTATCTTCACCAACCGGGGCTGCCCCCAAAGGCTTTTTTGTTTTCTTTTTTTAAATCAAAAGAGAAAGATCAGAGGAAGCTCCCTGCTATGGTAAATAGCCACCACTTGGGCCCTAACACTGACCATCTCGCTGACTTTAGACACGTCACTTAATTTCTCTGGCCTTCTATTTCTTCAGCTGTAAGAAGAGCAGCTTAATTTAAATGCCCTTACGGTCCCTTTAAATTACAAGTGTCTGTGGACATGACTCCAGTGGTTATGATGACGATTCCCAGGCTGTTTAAGGGCCTAGGATCTAGTCAGGCCTGGGAAGGACTGTTGCATGACAACGTGGTTCTGTGGGGTCCTCTCCAGCCAGCCCATGGAAAGGCAGGTCTCTCCTTTCCTCCCTGCAGACTTCGAGGCACCCTGATCAATTTCTAAAGAGATAAGGCAAGGTAGGCTGGTAGTATTTTATCTCCCTGGGGGCGACTTTCAAGGAGAATAGCCTGTGCTCTTTAGATGTGTATTGATAATCGTAGCCGGCATTGCTTAGTGTGATCCGAATGAAACGCTGGAGGGAGAAAGCCTGTCAGAGGAGACTCTTGCAGGGAAGAGAAACAAGGGACTGAGATGGAAGGAAGGAGAGACGACGAAGGCAGAGGAGAAAGGGGCCAGAGAAGAGAGGGAAAAGAAGGGGGCAAGGAGAGAAATGATTTAAAAAAAAAAGGAAGACTAGGCAGAAAGGGAAAGAAGGTAATGGGCAGGAGTATGCAGAAGAGTAGAAAACTGAAGAGGATGGAAGAGGAGGAGGACACAGGCGGGTGGGGAGGGGCTGAGGAGGGAGGCATGGGCTCCACGCTCTGCACTCTGCGTGCATGTCTCACTTCTGCAGACGGCCCAGGGAGCACGCCGCCCTTTGAGGATCTTAATGCACTTTGAACATTCTGGGAAAACCCGACTTATTTTTATTTTGAAATTCCATGGCTTATTTTGCACATAAAGTTTCCTCCAGTCATGGAAGTCTAAATGTTTAATGTGTGTACAAAGAGATGACTTGCACAGAATGCATCATATTGCTTAGACACAGGGTCTAGCAGCAATAGCCAAAAATGGACACCCTGTGGGAACGCCTGTTGGCATCATCTAATCTTAACCAGCAAACTCGTTAAAAACTTCCTTTCTTCCTTGTCAGTGGAGCCCTTACTTCAAGTGTAACCTTTAAAGAGAGCCCTGTAGTGGTACAATAAGCATGAGATTTAGAGTCAGACAGACCTAGGTTCAAAGCCATGCCCTTCCTGTTACTAGCTGTGTGATCTTAGACAAGTTACTTGACTTCTCTGGGCTTGTTTTCTCATCTACGAAACGGACAAAATGAATCCTACCTTGTAAGACAAAAATCAAATAAGCTAATATATATAAAGAACTTAGCACAATGACAGATTCTGATTTGCATAATAGTATTCAAATAATGTTAATTAAAATAATGTTAATAATTTATGAATCTAAATTTTCGTATATGTCTCTGTTGGAATGCTTCTTTTCTGAGAGTTTTTTTCCCCTCTCTCTTTCTCTCCTTTTGTCTAGAATGGTAGAAATCTTGAACCATCCATGGCCCTCAACCCAATGTAAGCTTTTATTTTGAGTGTTTAAAAGACTGATGGAGAAGTGAGCAGCCATAAAGAACTGGACTTTGGTATGTTTCTTCCACCCAACGTCTAGCCTCTCTGAATGGACTCGTGGCCGTTTGCTATGAATACAGCCTGTTTGCTAACTAAGTACCTGTGAAATTGAATGCACGTAGATGCTATTAGCACTTGCAAGATAGTTGATTTTCTCCAATCAGTACAATGTTTAGGTTTTTTTTTCCTTTCGGGGCAACAACAACCATTTCCAAGCCAGAGGAAAGCACCCCGACGTTGTTCACTGCTGGGAGAACGTTGCTCTTGAATTGATAGCCTGCAGATAAATGACCCAATTCTGGGAGACTCCTACCCTCAGCTGTGGAGGTCCCAGAGGACGGGAGGAGACACTGTCCTTTAAGGTTCTCAAAGTTCATCCTCTGACAAGTTAAAATAGCTGTGCTGCTTCTCTCCCTCAATGTGGGGATTTCATTACTTTGGAACCGCCAGACAGCTTGTGACCTGGCCTCACACCAAGAGGACAGAAAAGACACTTCTCTCAGCTTTTTGGGAGGAGTGACCGGGAGGCTAGGACATTTTTGACGTTTATTAGAAGGCCTGGACCAGAAATGTCCGCTGTGGGCTGCATTCTAGAGTTTTTGAAATGCCAGTAGGTGGGAGAGGCAGGGAGAAAAAATGTGACCAGGAGTAGGAGGAAGAGAGGCAGGAGGGAGCTGTGCTGGGAGGATGAGTCAGGGAGGAGGTACCCAGGATGCACCTTCGTCCTCACAGTGTCCTCCTCAATGAGCAAATGGGCGCTTCCTCCATTCATGCCTTACCCAAGACTCAGAGCCTAGGAAAAGGCCAGAAGACAAAAACGCCAGGAGCAACAGCTTGAAGTCACTTTGAAATTGCAGACATTCTGTCTGGCTGCTGGTGAGAGAGGAGGCTTGTGCTCTGGATCCAGATGTCAGCCTTGTGATGCAGATTCCAGAGGTATTTCCCACCCCCCCCACCCCCCACCCCCCCAGGCCTCTGCCTTGGCTGGTGACAGAAGCTTAGCTGTGGCCACCAACACACACACAGCCAAGAATGGGAGCAGCCACATCCAGCACAGGCTTTCTTTCCTGTTAACAGTGTCCTTGTTTATGTCTCATGTCTGGTCCCCTTGCAAGTTATTTTTATTTGTTATTATTATTTGCTCTTGACTGTTAACTGTGAAAGGTAACAAATAAAGTATCGTTGGTAGATGGTGTCCTTCCTTGCGTTCGGGGTTTTGGTGATGCATGGAGCAGTAAGTCTCACTTTCAACAGCAGCCATGTCACAAGGCAAATTGGATAGATTGACATCCGCTATCCCCATTAGGGGCTGTTGGATTACCCAAGGTAATTTTTTAGCAGAGAGTAGATATTTTTGGCTGCTTCTTCATGCACATCCCATTCCGCACCCATTATGAAGCAGCCAATTATTTTGGGTGGGACTGATCTGATCCCCAGCTCCCAGGAGTGGGCCTTGGTTGGCCCAAGCAATCAATAGGATCACAACCCTTCCTTGCCACAAAGATTGACCTAAGAGTGAGCAGGTGGCATAAGTGGATGCAATTAGAATAAAGCCCAGATTTTGGTAGGAGGCTCTGGAAGAGAAACTCTGTTCTGGAGAGTGGGCCTCTGTTCTTGAGGATGGGAGGCCTCAAACTGCTTCAGTTTTGCTGAGCTGACACGTAGAGGAGGGCAGAGCTGAGAGAACCACGGAAAAATGGAGCTGGAGCTCTGATCAGACTACAGCTGAAGCCGCTGAACTTTACTATTAGGCCAGTTTGAGTAGTTGTTTCTGTTTTTGCAACTGAAAGCATCCTCATTGATACTACTTGAGTTCTCAAGGCTAGGTGGTGAATGGGACAAAAGAAGCTCCCTTGTACGAGCCCACAGTAAAGACATTACCATCAACGAAAGAGTGAACCGCTGCAGACAAAACAACACTGTGTAACTTGTCACTGCAGACTTGATTTCTTACCTACATGCTATCTCCTTTACATTTTAAGAAGATTCGAGATTCAGTGTTAGATTTAGGCTATTTGAACCTCTTTTCTAAAGAGTCCCACCTCCCTTGTGCCCCTCTGCACTAGAGCACGCCCACTTCCATTGCTTCTCAAAGGTCCCGGGCCATACAAACTCTGAAAGTCTTCAGAGACTTTCATCGCAGTTGTTTGAAAAAAAATAATGCTCTAGGGGCTGCCCTGACAGCATAATGGTTAAGTGTGCGTGCTCCACTTTGGTGGCGTAGGGTTCGCAGGTTTGGTTCCTGGGCACAGACCTACACACTGCTCGTCAGGCCACGCTGTGGCAGCGTCCCACATATAAAAAATAGAGGAAGATGGGCACAGATGTTAGCTCACGGCCAATCTTCCTCTCACAAAAAAATACAAATAAAACAAAAATGATGCTCTAAATATGTACCTGTGTAATGTTTATGAAAATGGCTTTTGTGTTCAAAGGTGCTTTTGATTCCTATACTATGCAGCCTGTGAATTCGGTTGTTTCTGCCCTCTGGGACCTTTGCAAAGTTTTCTCACGGATCATCCCGTGAGCTCGGAGGGCTGTCAGAATGATCTTCCTAAGATATGAGTCTGATCATGATCCTTCCTTGCTTAAGGCTTTCAAGGCTTCACCCCTGAGAGAATAAAGCTCCTGGAATCAAGCCAGGCTCCTTGTGGCTCATCACTCCTTGTCATCTGGTCGCGGCCACCAATTGCTCCTGCTTAGCCTCGTGCTCCCCTCCCTCCCACAGTGCACTAATCCTCTGGCCCCACCGGCTGCTCCCTGAACACACCACTTCTTCACACCTCCATCTCTTTGCTCTTGCTCTTCCCTCGACTTGGAACGCCCCTTTCCTTCAGCTGCCAGATAAACACCTCCATCTGTCTACATGAGCTACACCATCATCTGCCCTGACCAGCTGTCCTAACCCTCCGCTCCTCCCTGCAGGACTCTTCAGTACAAGCATCACCTCCGTCACGTCCTGACTCAGTCCTGTAAGCAGTTCCCCCAGAGAAGAGGTTGTGCACGGGGAGTCTTTGTTTCCTTCTCAGCACAATGCCTGGCAGAGGATAAGTATTAAATAATCATGTATAAAATGGAGTCTGAAATGGGACTCTTCAGCTCGACCTTGAAGAGTATGTCCATTATCTTGATGGTGGTGATGGTTTCATGGGTATATCGAAACGTGCCCAGTTGTACACTTCACATATGTACGGCTTATTGCATTTGAGTTATACCTTAATAAAGCTCTTTTATTTTTAAGGGGGGTGCTCTCATGCAGGGGCCTCTCGGACCTTGAGGGAGGCATCCTCTGGTCATGGCCCTAAGACAGGACAGGAACAGAGATGCATCATTCTGCTGCACCTCTACATTAGACTGAAGGTCTCTGGGGTCAGCACTGGGCGAACCAGCTGAGGATGGGTGGCTGCCCTGCCAGCAGCAGGACTCAGTTGCACATCGGAGTCACTGATGAGAGTTAAAAATCACTGATGCCTGGGTCCCATCCCAGAGCGCTTCATTGGTCTAGGGCAGGCCTGAGCATCCAGATTGTGTAAGCTCCTCGGGTGATTTGAATGAACATCGGAGTCTGAGAACCCCTGCTTTAGCTCAGCGGCTTGGCTCCTCATCATCAAGCCCCAGATCACATCATTTCCCATTCCTTCCCCCGAGAGTCTAGAAACCAGGAGTCCATTATGCACAAGAAGCTTCAGTGGGCTCTGAGCCTCTTTTGGAGAAGGAGGTCAGGCGCACAGATGGCATCAACACCAAACAGCCTGAGACTTAAATCTTTTGGGCAGTTTTGCCCCTAAACCATCATGGCTCTCTTAGCCCCCTCCTAACCGCTGGGCAAATTTCATGGCCAGTAGATGGCGCTGTCTCCTATGACTTCCAGACAAACCAACTTCCGGTGGTGGAGCGCTTTTAAAAGGCTTGCTTGAAGTCGTTAACTTTTAACACACCAATTCTAAATAATTTCCTCGACTTTTTCTTGGTCTCTTCAACGCTCGCTCTGGTGGCAGGGAAACATGAATGTTACTCAGCTCCCTCCTGTTGCAATATTTGCATCATTTTTACTGGATCATTAGAGATCATACGTTGTTCCCTTTATTGGTCCTGTAATACCTTAAGTTTTGAAGTAATGTTAGTGTCATATTGATGGTGCAAACAATTAGGTACAATTGTTCAGGTAATCAACGTTTTATTTCCTGGTGACTTTCCAAAATTAGTAGGGAGATAAATCCATTTTCACTGAAAAATTCTTCAGTTAAGATAAAATACAAAATGTCACCAGTGAGAGGTGTCTGTCTTTCATCAGCTTTTATGAGGTGAGCAAGGTCTGGCTGGGTTTTTTGGAGAATGAGGTTGGGGAGAGGCCTGGGGTGCGGTATGGGGGTCTTCTCTCAACCTCTAGGCTGTGAAATGTGGGTTCCTTTATTCAAAGACAGAAGCTTGGGGCAAACCATCAAAGGCTCCATAATTCCCACAGGCCTGGTTTTCTGAGCCCACAATCATGACATATGATCCAATAAAAGAATCCTCTCCTGCTTCTAAACAAAAGAGCCAGTTAGAAAAACAACAATAATAACAGTTAACATACTATGGAGTACTTAACAAATGTCAGGCACAATTCCTAGTGCTTTACGTATATTAACCCCTTTAATTCTCATGATAATTATGAAGTAGGGACTATTACCCTTGTTCAATAGTTGGGGAAATAGAGGAAAGAAACTTGCCTAAAGTCACATGGGTAGTAACTGGCACAGCCCAGATTTGAACCCAGGCAGTCCAACTCCAGAGCTTACCTCTCTGTCATTTAATGACAAAATATTCATATATGTACACTATTTCAACCGTCAGTAGGAACAATGAGTCATATATTTGAAACTGAGGGGCCAGCCCCATGGCCAAGTGGTTAAGTTCATGTGCTCCCTTGTGGCGGCCCAGGGTTTCACGGGTTCGAATCCTGGGCGCGGACATGACACCACTGATCAGGCCATGCTGAGGTGGAGTCCCACATGCCACAACTAAAAGGACCCACAACTGAAAATACACAACTATGTACCTGGGGGCTTTGGGGAGAAAAAGGAAAAATAAAATCTTTAAAAGAAAAAAAGAAACTGAGTGTCTCATATTTATTAGGCATGGTTGCCAGATACAAATAGAGCTTCCTGCAGCTTATAGGTTAATGCTAAAAATGAAAATTTGTGTCCTTATGCAGTTGTCTAAACTTCAGAAAGTATTCTTTCCATTAAAGTGATTCATCTAAAATCATCTGCAAAATGCCCACTGCCTATCACTCATTACCCAGGTATGGCTTCCCTCTTTGGGGGGCCGTCTGACTTCTCTCTCTCTAATGCAAATGCTCTCCGTTCTCTGACCAGCTGTGGTATCCTGCCCTTATGTGGTGATGGAGGAATCTTTGAAGCTTCTCTCCTTTTGCTGGAAACAATAACCTCCTGACTGGGTCCAGGCCAGAAATGAATCCCCCGCTGGACTGATATTGAACGCCCTAATCCCTCCTTTGTACCATCTTTATCAGCCAGCCCCTTCTCTGCACCTGAGCTTCTGGAGGGAAACCTTCTGCCTTATTCTCTGGGATGTAGAAGGTCCTCAACAAAATTTATTGAATGAGACAATGAAGACCCTATTTCAATGAATTAACATCCTAGAGCAAAGAACGTTCTAGAATATGGAAGCAAATCAATAGAATTAGGGCAAAGCAAGAGGAGAAGTTCAGATTAGGCTGTAACAGAAAGCATCTCCTAGCCCGCCTTGACTAAGGATCTTTACCATTTTCTTAGGAGAATTAACTTGTACAATACTCTCTAAACACTTCATATTCTCTTCCCATAGTATGGCATCTGTCATTTTTAACTACTCTTTTAAAATTTTCTGTTGTTATTATTCTAAGTCTCAAGTTTTTGAAAAAACACACCTCAAAGTGTCAATACCAATAGACATTTGGACAATGGACCTCACCTGAATATTATAATCCAGAGACATCTATTCTTGTTCCTGGGTGCTCCTGCTGAGCTCCCTTCTCTCCTCTAAGTGGTGATCCAGGCTCCTCCCTGTCATGGCTCTGTCCTTTTAAACGTAGCTCTCAAGGTCATGCTGTGCTCATCTGCATCAATCTAGAGGAAAATGAAACAGCGTGGAGGATCACGCAAGAGAGATTTTTATGGGGCAGGTCTGGTGTTAATACACCTCATTTCTTCCCACATCACATTGGCTTAGAAGGCAGTTACATCGCCACGCCCAACACACTAAGGGAGGCAGAGAAATAAAGCAGAGCCACACATGCAGGAAGACAAGGAAATAGGTGCTTTGTGAACTGCTATCCAGTCTCTGTTCCTCTTCCTGCCTTCACCTTACATTGTCTCATCCTTCAAGACTCAGCATAAACATCGCTATTCGATCTCTAATCCTAGAACAGTATCTGACACATGGTATACATTTATTAAATATTTGTTAAATAAATGAATCATTCTACAAACACTTTTAAGAGCCCACTCTGAGGGAGCTGAGAATTAAGTCAGAGAGACAGTAATGACCTAAGCAAGTGACTTCAACTTCAACACTTCTAGTGGAGGGGAGGACCAAGCCCTTTGAGACCACAGAGGAAAACATTCCACGAATGTCAGTTCTGGTATCAATAACAGCTTTAGCTGGATATCAAAGGACAAATCAGAGTTAACTGGTCAGAAAAGATCAGGAATAGCACCTTTTATGGAGAAGAAATACAATGTTCAAAGGTGAGAATGTGCTTGTGAGGATGTGAGCAGGAGCCAGGCTGAAACGGTGGATTGGGGCCAGGCTGTGAAGGGCCTTGTGTGTTGCATAATCATCTAACTCCTGGTCTGCTGATCTTTCAATTATACCAAGTATGTGTCATGCCTGCTTTTGCTAAAGAGAAGGCTGAACAACTGTAATTAGTAAGTTGTTTACTCAAGTCCTGTCTTCTGGTGTAGATAATTTGCAGATTCCCTCCATGGTCTCTTTGGAAGAAGGGAGTCCAGCTAGCTCAAGTTATAGCTTGTGAGCATCCTGCCTTGGGTCTGGCTTGGCTCTGTCCTTTAGCTGCACTTGGAAAACAGTGATCTGGGTCACCTAGTTTGGGAGCCATAAACTCCCACAGCTAACTTCATTTTGATCTATTGATCTAAGGGTAAAAGGCTCTGTGTTTACTGTCAATGAAGATTTGACCATGGTTGGGGGACAAATGCTCTAAGCACAGCTATAAAGCATGGAGCCCAATGTAATGAAAGGCCTGCTGTGACCCTGGAGGGGCCACTTGTATAATAAGCCTTAGAAGACTAGTGGGTCAAAGCTGTTGCTCTAAGAAATCACTTGGGTACACCTCTCAATTTAGGAAGTACAGGGCAGATTCAATTAATATTTATTGAATGCCTACAATGTGCCAAGAATTTTCAGATGTATTTGCTAATATAACCTGAAAATAAATATTTTCTGAAATAATCACACATAAGACCAACTATTAGATGGTATTTCACTGTAGAAAATATTAAGTTATTATGTTTCTTTTAAATACACTCAAAGGGATCTGGCCCAGTAGTACAATGGTTAAGTGCGCACGTTCTGCTTCAGCGGCCCGGGGTTCACCAGTTCAGATCCCAGGTGCGGACACGGCACTGCTTGGCAAGCCATGCTGTGGCAGGCATCCCACATATAAAGTAGAGGAAGATGGGCATGGATGTTAGCTCAGGGCCAGTCTTCCTCAAAAAATAAATAAATACACTCAAAGTATGTTAAGACTATGTCACAGTCACACTGAAGATCAGAAATTCCATTCACAATGAGGCAGCTGTGATATAATAGAAAGAACAGTGGACCTCAGAGTCAGGAGATCTTGGCTCTGTCATTTGCTGTCACTTCTCCAAGCCCCAGTGTCCCAACGGGGAGAATAAGTTATGTTTTACAGTGTTGCTTTGTATGAACTGTAAATACCTGGCTGGGCACCATCCTTTGGGCTTCTCTGTGTGGTGACTTTTTGAACTGTGCTTGTGTTTTGTGAGGAAGCTTAAAACTACATCCACGGAGTTATTACCAAATACAGTCACGTGCCACATAGCGAAGTTTGGGTCAATGGCGGACTGCATATAGAAAGGTGGTCCCATGAGTACCATTTAGCCTAGGTGTGTAGTAGGTCATACCATCTAGGTTTGTGTAAGTACACTCTATGAGGTTTGCACAACAGAGTTGCCTAATGACTCATGGCTCAGAACGTATCCCCATCGTTAAGCGATGAAGGACCATATAATGACTTCTAAGCCAGGGAGGCTCCACACCTGTGCAACATGGATCTTATCTCCTTGCACCTGAGCTGACTGCTCTGCTAGACTGAGAATAGAGCTCCTGCGGGAGGAACTCTTGATGCTTCCCTGATGCCCAGCAGCAGCTCCTCCCTACATCTTGCTTGATTTGACTAAATCCACGTGTGGCCTTTAGAAGGTTCGTGAGTCTGAGCGTATAGTTGAAACTAGGAGGAACCTCTGTTGGGCACCTCAGGCATCGTGTTTTATTTTACGGTCTCTGAAATGTTGGAGGGGGCAGTGACCTATCTCCCTTGAAGCCGGTGGAAGAGGAAACTATCAAAGAAGGACCTTGGGTTACACGGAATGAAGAATTTGCTGTGGTTGATGATTAAATAACTGGAGTGGAGTAGCTAGGGAGCTAATCATTTAAAGAGGAGAGGTGATCATTTTCAGAGTCCACTCTCAAGACAGGCCAGCACAGTCTTCTCACATAGAGAACATGTTCAAACAGGCATTACATCCTGTTAAAGGGCAGTGGTTTTTTGAAGGACAATTTTTAGTTGGTAGGACAGGTTATGTAAACCAGAGCCTGCTGCCAAGTGCCAAACACAGTTGACTTCACAAGTAGTAATTACAGAGCCAGCTCTGGCGTGGACCAGATCCTTGGCTTTCCAAGTGAGCAAACTCGGGTCCAGAGAGAAGCAGGTAGTTATGCGGTTGCTCAGCTAGTGGATGGCACTGAGGACCGGAACTCAGCTCTGATTCTGAGCCCAGATTTCTAGTTTTCCTCCACTAGCAACTGAAGAGGAAGAGCTACATTCTACAAAAGGGGCAGCAGCCCCTGCACACAGGCCAAAGTTGGCTCCCAGACTGATGACTGATGGCTTCCGGCAGGGCTGATGGCCCTGGGCTTCTTGCAGACCTGGTCCTCGAGCAGCTGCTCAACCTCAAACCCCTACCTCACCCCCAAACCTGGCCCCCAGGAAGGGGGAGGGATCAGAGGCTCGTCCCACCTTTCGAATAGATGCTAAACTCCTAGCTAAGCATTGTCTTAAGGACCACTGCTAGACCTAAGACAAGGCAGAGAAGAGAGGCAAGAAGGAAGTGGAGGGTAGAAAGTTAGGAATGGAGTATAGGTGACAAGGATGATGAAAAGAAAGCGATACTCAAGTGGGAGGGGCAGAATGTGCCTCAGCTTCTAAGAGCATTCCCCTTACCGGCATCTTCCTTCCGGTCTTCAGATACCTCTGTCCTTCCCTGCGCTGGAGGTGTTCACTGCCTTCTGTCCCATCCCCCCATCTGTGGCATTTCTCCTCAGGCCACATCGGCATGGACCACACCTGTTCTGGGTCTCTTCCCTATGCCTGACAAAATCTTTTTCCTGACACTTACTCTAGAAGTCTCTAGACATGGTTGATTTAAAGTGTATGTGTGTGTACTTGTATTCATTCATTGTACTTTTTACTGAAATAATTGGAAAAGAATCCATGCCCTTTACGTGGTGTGAGATACCTTCTAGGGAAAGAGAAACAAACTGTGATGACTGCTGAAGTGGAAAAGGGGCTTTTAGATAAAGACTCCAGCAGTCTCCTCCGAGTCTAAGCCTTACGGACCATTTTCTTTTTTATTATTTCTTTATTTAAAGATTGGCACCTGAGCTAACATCTGTTGCCAATCTTTTTCTTCTTCTTCTTCTCCCCAAATCCCTCCAGTACATAGTTGCATATTCTAGTTGCAGGTCCTTCTAGTTGTGCTATGTGGGACGCTGCCTCAGCATGCCTTGAGGAGCAGTGCCATGTCCACCCTTGGGATCCAAACCCATGAAACCCTGGGCCGCCGAAGCAGAGCACACGAACTCAATCACTCAGCCACGGGGCTGACCCTCTCTACAAACCATTTTAAAGAAAAGTTCTAAAAAGAAAAGAAACACATCAAAATTAATTGAAAAAAATCGCCTTTACTGTAATTTTATTAATGGATATTGTTTTAAAATATTTCAGTTCACGAAAGCCAGAAAACATACATTCTCTATGGAATATATAATCTTAAAAATATTTCCAAAAGTAGGGCTGGCCCCGTGGCCGAGTGGTTAAGTTCACGCACTCCGCTGCAGGTGGCCCAGTGTCTCGTTGGTTCCAGTCCTGGGCGCAGATGTGGCACTGTTCATCGGGCCACGCTGGGGCAGCGTCCCACATGCCACAAGTAGAAGGACGCACAACGAAGAATATACAACTATGTACCGGGGCGGGGGGGGCATTGGGGAGAAAAAGTAAAAAAATAAAACCTTTAAAAGAAAAATTTCCAAAAGTAATCATTGAAAAATTGCCCAGAAAGATATAATTAATGAGCATTTTCAGAATTGATAATTATATGAACAGAGAGGTTGAAAACACACAACTTATTTACCAAGGGTGTGCTAGCTACTCCATAAATAAGTTTAAAATGATTGTACGTGCTTCTTAAGGGCTTCAGAGAAGTATGACATTCCTATGACTTACAGCTACCTTTGTACCTTAAAAGCAACAACAAACAGAAACACCTTTTCCTATTGTTGCAGATTTCTGTCAAGACCTGTTTTGTATTCCATCTCTCAATGGGAAATTCCACCCACCTCAGGCTTGGCATAATCACAGTGTGCATGCTTAACTCAAAAATAAACGAAAATCAGTGAGGGATCTATTCTATGCTAGTTAACGTAATAGGCTATTTTCATCAAAATGGAACCTGGTGTGCTCACTGTGACTTGTCATCTGCCCATCTCCTGTGTTCACCATGATCTGGATGTTTCTCTGGGTCTGTGCTTGGCAGTCCTGTATTGGCTGTAAACTCTGAGAGCTGGCATGGGAATTATTTTTTCTTAACCAGGACCATGGTGCATGGGGGGAGAAAAACCTATAAAGAACATTTTCCTATAAAAAGGAATGTAGTTTGGTATTTTTAAAATAAAAGCTAATATCAACATTAAAGAAAATTTTATACATGTTTCGTAGCCCTATCAGTTGTGGCAAAAGAATTTTGTAATATTCTGTCAGCAGGGTCATTCACATGTTACACCACGACAAATGCCAGACATAACGTTTAAAAGCACAGTAAATTAAGCATATTACCTAAACTAAGGGGAATACTGTGAGGTTGTTATCTTTTTCTTCCCTTGAACTTTTTTCCCTGCATAATAAATTGCAACCATGTATCAGTAAAACGTTTTTGACCTGGATTATAAATTGAATCGCACAATATGACAACTCATTTTGGAAGTCAGTTAGCACGTAAATCTGAATGGTCAAATAGAAAAGTTTTTTTTTTTTTTTAGAAAGATTAGCCCTGAGCTAACATCTGCTGCCAATCCTCCTCTTTTTGCTGAGGAAGGCTGGCTCTGAGCTAACATCCATGTCCATCTTCCTCTACCTTATATGTGGGACACCTGCCACAGCACGGCCTGCCAAGCAGTGCCATGTCTGCACCCAGGATCCGAACTGATGACCTCGGGCCACCAAAGTGGAATGTGCAAACTTAACTGCCGCGCCACTGGGCCGGCCCCTGGAAAAGTTTTAACTAATCTGATTTTTAAGTGTTTTTAAAAAAATTATGGTAAAATATACATAACATAAAATTTACCACAACCATTTTTAAGTGTACAGTTTAGTGGCATTAAGTAGACTCATAATGTTGTGCAATCCATTTCCAGAACTCTTCCATTATCCTAAACTGAAACTCTGTATGCCCTCAACAGAAACTCCCCAGTCTGCCCTCTCTCCAGCCCCTGGTAACCTCTGTTCTACTTTCTGACTCCATGAACTTGACTATTCCAGGTACCTCATATAAGTAGAATCATACAATATTTATCCTTTTGTGCCTGGCTTATTTTAGTTAGCATAATGTTTTCAAGGTTCATCCATATTGTAGCTGTGGGGGATCAGAATTGGCCACCCTAAAATGTGTCTCTTTGTCATAAGGGTTATTTTGGGCTGGTTACTTTAAAAAACTGCAGATATGGGAAAAGCTCTGAAAACCAAGTAGAAGTAGAAGTTAACCCTTTGTAAGAGGCATTTACATTTGTAAGGGAAATCTCCATCTGTAAGGATGTCTCCCTCTCTGTACCAGGAAGAGGGGGGATGACATTATCTCTAGAAACTCTTATCAATGCGGAAGGCAAGGACTTAAATCTGAATAATACACCTACTCTTGTTGACTGTGCTTTTCTGGTACTCTCCCATAACTGACCCCACCCCCACCCCCCTACCCCTCCCCACCCCCCACCCCCCCACCCCCCACCCCCCCCACCCCCGCCTGCAACGTCCTCCTTTGTCTTTAGCTGAAGATAATATTTAAGCTGGCAGCTCAGCCATTTTGTTGAGTTACTCAGGTTTCCTGGGTGTCTCCCATGTATACGTGTTATAGAGCTTTGTTTGATTTCCTCCTGTTATCCTGTCTCCTATCAGTTTAATTCATAGACCAGCCAGAAGGACCTAGAATGGGTAGAGGATTTGTCTCTACCCCCTACATAGTACGCGTCAGAATTAATGCCTTTTTAAGGTTGAATAATAGTCCATTGTATGCAGATATTACATTGTGTTTATCCATTCATCTGTTGATGGACATTTGGGTTGTTTCCACCTTTTGGCTATTGTGAATAATGCTGCTGTGAACATGGCTGTACAAACATCTGTTTGAGTCATTTCAACTCTTTTGGTATATACCCAGAAGTGGAGTTGCTGGATCCTACGGTAATCCTATGTTTAACTTTTTGAGGAAACTAATCTTATTTTAAAACTAATAAGAAACATAAAATTTCTCTGGATTATCTGTCTGTGCTCAGATCTGGAGAGTCAAACCCAACCCAACCAGCAGCCTCCTTTGGACCCAGAAGCTCAGCAATGATCAGAAATGGGACGTTCCCGGGGCAGCCACAAAAGACTGTTCCAATGACTGTGGGAAGTACTGCCTGCCTCCCTTCCTGAGGGGGGCCATGGGTGCACCCTGATTTTGCCCATTAGAATTAGAGCGAGTAAAAGTGTTTGAAGGGCACTTTCACTCTCTAGCTTAATAAAAAGAATGAAGAGTTTTTGAACAGGAAAAAACCCACAAACCAGAAACCAAAAGCTTCAGAGGAATTAAAACAGGCATCTCCAAAGTGCCTCCAAGACAATGGAGCAGGGAAGAATGTTGTCATCACTTGCAATTCAGTGGCTGGTTGCAGGTCTTGGCAGGCTGGAACCACCAGGTGGGACAGGATAGCGGCAGATCCGATTGCAGCACTTTCCAGCTGCAGTCCAGGGAAACAGGGGTCTGTCCTCAGTCTGAGCAGTGAAGCGCTGATTTGGGGCGGCGAGGGTGATGCTCAGAAGATCCGACACCACAGGGCCTGCACTGAGAGGATGCTTCATAAATGCAGGTTATTATTGTACCTATCAATGCAACATCTACCCAGTTTCTGAGACTTAACTTTCCTTCCACCTCATCCATCATTCATATCCCTGTCAGACAAATCTTTTAAAACCGCCACTTGGCACGACACCCCCCAGTTCAAACTCTTTCACTGGCTTCTCATTATTTATAAACATTGTCTCTCAAGGTTAGATAAGCGTGGCCCCAAGTCCACTCCCTCCCCCACCCCCGACAGGCAGAAAGACCCAAGATGTAGCTGAGGCAGCCTCTGCAGCCCCAATTTTGCCGGAAAACGTTTGGGGACAAGTTCCACTTTTACATCAGAGCAAACATGGCGATGTTATGGAGTACCACGTGTGCGTGCAGCTTAAGGACGAAATGCTGGCCTTAAGCGAAATGTGCTGCTCCGCCTCCAGGCACAGCATACTACAAGACTAAGTTCACTTCCTCGGGCATCACGGCACCACCTTGGTAGAGTTTCGGGGGGTGGGGGTGGGGGAAGAGGGGCACACAAATAAAGATTAAATTCCAAACTCCCTGTCTTGGCAGTCAGAAGCATCCCTGGCTTGGGCCCTGGAAGCCATCCGTCCGACCGGTTCCTGAGCTGCAAAAGTCAGATCCTTTTGCTCTTGACTTCTCACTGCTTCTGGTTTTAGTCAAGGCATCCCAGCTCTGTCACTTCTCTTGGAAGTTAACCCCTCTGTGCCTCAGTTTTCTCTTCTGGTTAGTAGCAGGGTTGTCTGGCGGATTACACGAGTTTACGTGGTAAAGCATTTAGAACAGCGTCTAGGTAGCAGTGTGCTCTCTGTACGTGTTATCCGATTATTATCACCTGGTCCCTGGGACGCTGTTAGGGGAAGCTCCTCACCCCTACGCCTTACGCACTTTCAGAAGCAGCTTCGATGAAAATGATAAGGCGAAAGCCTGAGCATGTGTTTTTGAGTTTGTTAGTCTGGCTTCACGGAAACAGCCAGTGTATCGAGATAAGGAAAAGAATAGCGGGATAGGGGCCAGTCTCGAATCCTCGCAAAAGGCAAAACTTTAATGTGGGAAAAGCGGGCCTCACTTGTGCCTCCGCGCCCCCCCGCACGCGCGGGCGCCTCCGTCCCTCCTCGGGCGAGCGCGGGGCAGGCGGTGCGGCTCTGGGGGGACGAGACGGCCTCGGCACGATCCCACCGTACCTGCTCTCCCTCCCGGAGTCTAGCCACCCAAAGGGATCTCGGCTTGCCTAGGGGAGCGTGCCCCGCCCCTTCCAGTGGCGCCCAGCTGCTGAGAAAGCAGAGCGAGCCCCCGCCCCGCGATTTCCAGCCTCCGGCGCGCCGGAAGGGACTTCCACCTGGGCGCCCGGGCCTCCGCGTCCCGGGCCGGTCCCAGCGCGGGGCGGAGCTGGCGGGTCGGGAGCTCGCCCCGCCCCGCCTCGCCGTAAACTGACCGTGTGGCAGCCGGGCGGGGGCCTGGAAGGGGAGAGAAAGGGAGGAGAAAGGAGGGAGGAAAGGGGAGCCTGGCGGGCCGGAGGGAGGAAGGGAAGGGGCGGAGGCGCAGGGCAGAGCGTGCCGGCGCGCGGGGGACCTCAGCGCGGGGCGCGTCCCGGAGCCCAAGTCCCGGCCGCTGCGCAGAGCCAGCCCCTCCCCTGCCCCTGGCCGTCCCGAGCGGCGACACCCCAGGCGGCCCCGGACTCGGCCGCGACAGGGATGGTGGCGGCGGGGCGCAGGTCAGCGCAGCCGCCACCGCCTCCCGCCCGGCGGCCGGCGCCGTGAGCCCCGGCTGCGCGCCGGGCATGCGGCTGCGGCCCCCGGCCTCGGCCCCCGCGCTCCGGTCCCGGCCGCACGCCCCCGCCGAGCCCGCCGCCCGCGCCGCCGCCAGGCCGGGCGCCCACCATGCCGCGGGCCCCGGCGCCGCTGTACGCCTGCCTGCTCGGGCTCTGCGCGCTCGTGCCCGGGCTCCCAGGTAAGCCGCGCCGGCCCCTCGCCGGCCCCCGGGCAGAGGAAAGTTTGCGCGGCGCGGAGCCGCCCGCCGGCGTCTGGAGGAGCCGGGGCGGAGGTGCGATCTGAAGGGGGAAGGCGCCTTCTGGGCACTCCCTGGTGGGCAAGCGGCCGTGGCACGGCCCGGTGGGGACTCCCGAGCCCCGGGCGCCACCCCGCGCGCAGCCCGCAGCAGCCTCGCCGGACTGTCGTCGGCCTCCAGCCGCCTCCCGGGCCGAGGAGGAGCCTTCCCTTCCTGTGTAAACAGCCTTGCCCGTCTGCTGACCGAGCTCGCGTGCGCCCGTGCTCAGGGCTCCGGGAGGGCCCCGCCAGCCCCGCGCTGGGACCGGGGTTCTGCACTCGCTGGCACAAAGCAGCCCTTGTGGCCGGCCAGGGGCTGGCGGCTGCTGGGAGGGGCCGAGCGATGCCGCCGGTACCCGGGTCCCGGGGAGGCGAAGGGCAGCTGGAGGCGCGAGACCCGGAGTCTTCGCTGGAGCCAAAGTGTGGGGCTGCAGCTACTCCGGAGGGCTCGTCTCCTTGGAACTGCGGGTGCTCAGGGCACCACGGCGAATCCTAGAGTTTCACTGCGCCCAGGCCAGCCGCCTTCCTTTAAAGATGTAATCCCCCCGTTCCTCTCCCGGGCCACCGCGAACCCGAGGGGACGCCCGCGTCCCAATCCACAGCCCTGCCCGGGACTTCCCCTTCTGATTCCTTCTGCCTGGCTTTACCCCGCGATTTACAAACACTCTGTGCCGCACACTCCCCTAGCTCTGGAGGATTCTGGAGCAGAGGGCAGGGGTGTGCGATTGCCTTAGCCCCAGGTGGGCTGGCGGCTGTGTGAGGAGCACTCTGTCACCTGCTTTAAGTGTTCGGAGTTGGGAGAGAGCTGGACGTGGTGGACGGATGCTCTGGCGCCTGGGGCTGCCAGATGGACGAGCTACCCTCACCAACTCGGAAAACAGCAGGGAGCTCCAGACTTTCCCGTAGGAAATAATAATTGTGTGTTGGGGTGCTGCATTACTTGCAAGCGCGAGGTACTTGATTGCTTTTGTGAACCCAGTGCCCAGCTGCCGAGGGATGGAGGGCTGTTCCCCTACGGTGCCTCATTTACATGAAGGGTGGGGAGGTTTATGTCCGAGCTGAGGAGGGGTCTGGGCAAACTTCCTTTAGGCTCTAATTGAAACTTAATACTGTAGCAGGGTTTCTTTTATGGGAAAATAATCACTCCAGCGCTTGGAGTAGATCAGTGGTTTCCAAAAACTGATCTGGCCGCCACTGCCCATCACTGATAGTTTCATGCGTCCCCAGGGAAATGCAAAGAGCAGGAAGATGTAGTCTGTGTCAGGCACAGGAGTGTATCTTTGACAGCCATCTCCCGCTTCGCAAGGACCATCCTTGAATTTGAAATTATGTCTTTTTTATTTTTGGTGGGAAAACTTAATAATTTCCAGTGATAAGAGGGTAGTTTTTCATTTTTGGCAAAATAAAACTGGCAATCGTGTATAAATTTCCCCTTTTTCTGTTTGTTTCTTTTGTTCTGGTCTTAATGTTCTGTGAAATCAGAAGTCTGAGAACTGCTAAAGAAAGATGACTTCTAAGTTCCTTTACAGCTTGACCTTCTGATTTTAATAAAAACACAAATGTTTCCAGTTGCAAAGAATTCTTTTAATATATTATTTTCTATTTGCTTTGTGATTTCTCTCTTTCAGAGTTCCTATGCATCCTCACAATGGTCTCCATTTTTCGGATGGGCCTGAGAGGGTGAAGTAGCTTGTCCACCCTCCTTGTCCACCAGCCTCAAAGCTTTTTGGTCCAGTGCCCTTTGTCCTACATGACTCAGCATAGGTAGGGAAACAAGCACTGAGCCGTGGTGGTTTGTTTCCAATTCCTTCAGGGTTCCCTTTTCTTCTGCTGTGGCCTGTTAGAGCTCAGCCAGCCCACTGTGGATCAGCAGAGCAGTGGCTGAGAGCAAGCGCATCGCTGCCCTCCAGATCTGGTCACCTCCCTCTTAGCGCCCTGGAACTTCTCTCAGTTAGAAGGGGCTGGCCACATCTGGCTGATTTCTCCCAGTTTCCCAATGTTGCTGAGCCAACTTCAAACATAGTTTGAAACAGAGTTTTTCTTTTCTCTTCCTTCCCTCTTCTTTTTTTCTTGAACCACTGCAGGTACTTTCTCTGGAGCTTGTTTCTGTCTTGCTACTAGGAACATGATTTGAAAGAAAAACCTCTGTTACTCAGTGAAAGAGGTGACTTGCAGGGCTGTGCCTACCTGGTGTCTGGAGGCCAGTGGCCAAGTTGCCCTTCTGTTGCTTTCACCACGCTTTGGTCTCTGCTTAATCCAGCAGAAAACACACTTCTGATTTTTTTTTTTTTTTTAAAGATTTTATTTTTTCATTTTTCTCCCCAAAGCCCCCCGGTACATAGTTGTGTATTCTTCGTTGTGGGTTCTTCTAGTTGTGGCATGTGGGACGCTGCCTCAGTGTGGTCTGACGAGCAGTGCCATGTCCGTGCCCAGGATTCGAACTAACGAAACACTGGGCCGCCTGCAGCGGAGCGCGCGAACTTAACCACTCGGCCACGGGGCCAGCCCCAACACACTTCTGATTTAAGGGGGCTCATTTCAACAAGTCTCGGGCAGGTTGACAGCTCTCTCGGGGCAGGGTCATCTCCTGCTCTCCTCATTATACCATGGCCAACGGCCTCGGGGCAGGACCCCAGGGCCTGGTCTTCCCACAAAACCACGAAAGGGTCTCTCTGGGGCCAGGACCTTGCTCTCTGAGGAGGGAGGAGTATGGTATTGATCCTGCCGTAGGACTGAAGTCATATTTGCTATCATACTTTATTAAAAAAAAAAAAATGTTCTTTTAGTGGATGCCCTGCAGATTAGGATTCTCGAACTCCTCAGAGAGCCCTTTATTCCACATAGCGGCCTCCTGTTGGCAGTGCTCTCTGCCCCCCACCACTTCTCCACTGTCTGTGACAGGCTGGCGGAATTTGGCGAGGGTTTGCGCGCTCTCCAGGTAACCAGGCGTGGGTTTAGAAATGATGGGGCAATGAACTGCAAACGGGGTTGGTTGGTAGACTGCTGTTTACCCTAGGTATTTACACTTTAGCTCCATCATCCTTGAATTAGGGGGGCTTTTTATAAAGGGGATTGAGCAGAAGAGGGCAGGGTCTAATTAGCTCTAATTAGTATTCCTCTCCTGCTTGTTCTCCATGCTTATTTAGCTACTGAGGCAACGGAGAATTAAAATATCTAAGTCGTTGGCAGAAGGCCCTTTAGGCCTGCCTGCCCTGGTAACTGCTTTTCTTCTTTGGCTGGCTCATGGAAATATTCTGAGAAGGTTTAAGGATATCAGCAATGTGGAACAATTACACCACACTTCCATAATAGGATCCTCTCGGGGGGCAGTGTGCAGCTGGGTTAGTGTGTGTGGGGGGGTCTCTTTTCACAGGTATTTTCAGTTGGCTGGGGCTGAGCGCTTTGGAAAGCTCACTGCTAGAGTTTGTTTTCTTTCCTTCCGCTTGAAATGGGATTAATGGCCTTTATAACTGTAGAGGAATACTTTATTTATAGGTGCTCATTTGTTTGTGAGCCTTCTACTGAACGCGGAGTTTGCTTCCCGGGCCGTGTGGTGAAAACTTTGCTCCGGGACAGGCCTTGACACATCCCCTACTGCGGATGCTCAGAGGGGCCGTAGAGTGGCCTGCCCTCCTTCTTGGATTCCCACCCCCACTGGCGTTTTTCAGAAATGATTGCTTGTCTCTTGTAGAGTTGAGACCTGCTTCTGCACTTGGTCTCTATAGTCATTCTAAACTCTCAGAGCCATCCTGTTAAAACTCAGATTATATCACTCTGCTTAAAACCCTCTAGTGGCTGCCCAAAGTCCTGACAGTGTCCTGCCAGGCTTCCCCGCCCCCCACCTTCCCTGACTTTATTTTTCTCACCACTTCCCCTCACACACTTCACTCCTGCAGCACTGGCACAGACCCCCACCCCCTGCAGGCCCTTCCCTCTGTCTGGAATACTCTGCTCCCGGAGAGCTGCATGGTGACTTCCCCCACCTGCACCCTCTTCTCAGTTGTTCCCAGCTCAGCCAAGTTCTCCTGGCCACTCCCAACTGAAGCTGCAACCTCCTGCCTCACATTCTTCCTCTCTCCTTTACTTGTTGATTTTTGTCCTTTAGCACTCATCCCCACCTGATGGCTGACTTAGCTGGTTTCTTGTCCATCTCTCCCCAGGGAGGATTCTCCCCTCTCCAGCACGCAGCCTCCGTGAGGACAGGGAGATTTGTCACTTTTATTCATCACTGTAGCCTTTGTGCCTAGAACAGTGCCTGACTCATATTTGTTGAATGAATAGATGAACTTGAGTCTTGGGAGTGTGTGTGTGGGGGGAGCTTGTCCCAGCCTCCCCTCCTCGCTGCCTTCTACAGTTAGCTTTGAAGTCAGGGACTGTGCACGTAGCTTATTAGGAAGAAACATTCTGTGAGAGAGAGCACCCATTTGAATATGTCAGGATTTTTTGAGCTGGACTCAATGATAGAGGCCATTTGGTTCACCCCCTGACTTGTTTCCATGAGGATGCTGAGGCCTGGAAGGGACCTTGCCTAAGGTCATATAGCCAGTAAATGACAGAACAAGTACTTGGATCTTTTATGCCCAGGATATCCTCTCCTCGTCCCATAATTCCAGCCCTAATGTCCCCTCCTCTGTGAAGCCTTCTCTGCATCCCTTGGCTGGAGCAGAATTGTCCTCTCCTTCCCTCGCTCTTATAGTGCATTCTATTAGAGAAACTGGGGGCTGGAGGGGGTCTGGTTCACTTGCTACGTGGTAAATTGCCGAGGTCTCATTTACCTTTTCATCCCTAGTACAACCACAATGGTTGGTACTCCGTTGATTCTTCTCCACCATGGTTTCAAAGGCCTTTAAAAAAAAAAAATCCTCGGGGTAGGCTGAGTGGTTAAGTTCATGCCCCTGCTTTGGTGGCCCACGGTTTCTCCAGTTTGAATCCTGGGTGCGAACATGGCACCACTCATCAACCCATGCTGAGGCGGTGTCCCACATGCCACAACTAGAAGGACCCACCACTAAAAATACACAACTATATACTGGGGGGCTTTGGGAGAAAAAGGAAAAATAAAATCTTTTAAAAAAATCCTTAACTTTCTAAAAGTTTAGAACAGTTTTAGATTTGCAGAAAAATTGAGAAGGTAGTACAGAAAGTTTCCATATGTTCCACATCAGGTTTTACCTATTATTAACATCTGGCGTTAATATGGTACATTTGTTACTTAAATTAATGAACCACATTGATATTTTATTATCAGCTGAAGTCCATACTTTATTCAGATTTCCTTAATTTTTACCTAATGTCCTTTTTGTGTTCTGGGATCTCATCCAGGGTACCACATTATGTTGAGTTGTCAAGGCTCTAGGTTCCTCTTGGCTCTGATGGTTTCTCGGTCTTTCCTTGCTTTTGATGACCTCGATGGTTTCCAGGACATATTTTGTAGACTCTCCTTCTACCAGGACTTGTCTGATGTTTTTCCTCATGATTAGATTGGAGTTAGGAGTTTTTAGAGGAAGACCATAGAGGTAATCAATTGCCTTTTTAAAAATTAAATTTTGCATAGGTAATCACTTAATTTTTTACAGCATAACAAGTATACAGTGAGAAATCTCTCTTCCATTCTTGTTGCCCATCGGTCCAGGCTATCGCCCTGACCTCCTTCCCCGCACACATTATCCCTGTCAGTTTTCTTATGTATCCAGATTGTTTTCTATACCTACATTACCAATATCCCTCCCCCATTTTAATTGAAAGGCAGCACACACTGTTCTGCATCTCACCTTTTATTGTTAATTTCGCAATATATCAGAGTGAGCCTCATATCAGTATATAGGGAGCATGCACATTCTTTTTAATGCTGCATAATTCTATTGTATCAACTGGTGTTTTAAAAAAACAAGTCATATCTGTAAAGCTGACGTTGTTGGGTGTTGTGCAGGTGTCTCATGTTCAGAAAGGCAAAGATGTAAACTGAGATCTTTCCTAGGGTATGTTTTCATTTCATGGTGACATCTCTAGACCCATGGGTATAGACATGTGCCGCATAATGACATTTGGGTCAATGATGGATTGCATGTACGACGGAGGTCCTGTAAGATTAGTACCATATAGCCTAGGTGTGTCGTAGGCTATACCATCTCAGTTTGTCTAAGTGCACTCTGTGATGTTCACATTATGACGAAATCACCTAACGATGCATTTCTCAGAACTTATCCCGTGGTTAAGTGACACATGGCTGTATTTAATTGTTAGATTCTGTACTGGAAATACTTTGTTGTGTGACAGATCTGGAGGGTGTGGTTCAGGGCATGGGGAGAAGCCTTCCAGTGCTTTACCATCTTTTTTTTAAAACAAGAATGAAATGTTTTTATTTTCTGTTGTATTGAAAACAATGACTAAAATGTAGTTCAGGGCTGTGTCTCTAGCCCCGCTTCTCACTTGTATCTGAAGGAGATGGCACAGACGTGAACTGTTCCGAACATCATGCTCTGTGATTGTTCATGTGCTTTCCAGGGTGGGAATACACCCTGTACACTTGTTATGCTTTTCCCACCATCCCGACTAAGTAGTGTCGAGTCCCCTCTCCCGTCTCAGTAGGGCCATTCCAGCTTGGTCCTCACTTCTGTTATCCCACTGAATGTTCTGGACCAGGACATTCGAGCTGCTGGATGATCAGTAGGTGTTGTCTGACCTTGGACATGGGGGGTGGACAGAAGTGGGGAGAGGCTGAAGGGAGGGAGGCCAGCCAGGCGGCTACTGCAGGAATCTGAGGAGAGCCTGCCTTGGGTTGGGTGAGGCTGGAGGGGGCCGGCAGGAAGGGTTGGATTAGGAGAAACATTTCATACATCTTGAAGGAATCATCGGCCGGACATGATGGCTGCCTGGGTGTGATTGATGAAAGAGAGGGTGAGTCAATGAGTTTCGGAAGGAGAGGGTATTTTTAGATGATGGTTTGCGGTAACCCCCTGGCTGTGGAGACATGAAGGGCAGCAGGCAGTTGAAGTTGAGCTGGGAATAGTCACTATGCAAACAGCAACCAAGAAAAGACATGGCCATCGTCTGGATGGTGAGTGCCTATTTCCATGACCTAGACACAACACTCTGACATTTGTGAACTCCAACTGTTTAGCTTTTGTTCATTGCTTCCTTCCTTCCAAAATGTTATTGGTGCCGAGTGACTCATCCAGCCAAATCCAAGCTCTCTAAAATATTAATAGGTAGCAACTCTGGCACCATGACATGTGTCAGCACACAGCCTATGCTTCCGGTTCCTGGAGGGCCTGTCTGCTACCTAGCAGCTGGCAGACTCTGAGTTCCCGGGGAGCAAGACCTGGGTCATTCATCTCTGTATCTCTAGCATCCCCTAGTCCAGTGCTTGGCATTTAGGACATGCTTAGTGCAGGGTTTCTTGACTTTGAATTTGTCCTAACAGCAACCTAATTTAATTTAATTTAATTAATTAATTTATTTATTTTGAGGAAGATTAGCCCTGAGCTAACTACTTCCAGTCCTCCTCTTTTTTGCTGAGGAGGCCTGGCCCTGAGCTAACATCCATGCCCATCTTCCTCTACTTTATATTTGGGATGCCTACCATACCATAGTGTGCCAAGCGGTACCATGTACCACACCTGGGATCCGAACTGGCGAACCCCGGGCCACCGAGAAGCAGAACGTGCAAACTTAACCGCTGCGCCACTGGGCCGGCCCCTGCAACATAATTTTAAAAGAATCTCTTTGAGTGCAGTAAAACTACTTCACTATTGCATGGGAATGTGTAATAACAATAGAAGCAATTAGTAATGCAGTATGGCAAGTATTTTGCAGTTGTTCAATATGTTTTCATAACAGAGGCTGTCATACCGTTTGGGCCTCTTCACTGTTTTGTTCAAGGTCTTCTAGGCTGGCAAAGCCGAAGATCAGAGCCCAGTCTGGTCTGAGGCAGAACTGAGGAGCTGTTATTACCCTGAGCCAGAGACCCTCGACCCGAGTTCCAGAGCTCAGTGATGAGGGCCTGGTAATTAGAAAGTGGTGTTTGTGAATTTTATGTGGATTGGAGCAGAGATGTAAATGAGATATCTGATCTCAAATTCCTTTCTGGCTGTGAGGGCCTGTTGGAAATCTCCAGAGGACTCTGAGCTCAATGGGCACACAGCCCTGAGTCCAGGATGGCACAAGGATCGCCAGGCAGGTACCTTATGTACTTGCTGGCCAAGACCCCTTCTGACCTCTTTCTTGTAGACTGGGCTCCTTATTTCAAGTCACTTACTCTTGTTTTCATCTATAAAATGAGGTGACTTGACTAGCTCATGTTAAGACATTTCCAGCGCCAATGTTCTATAATTGGATGATTTAATGGAAATGATTTTATACATCAAAGCAAATGATATACCACAAGGGCTGATTTTGTATTTGATAAGGTTGAGGAGAACAGGAAGAAAGTCACTTTCATTCTAGGTTTAATTTCCCCCTCAGGAAGTGGTTTCTGACAGGTAACGGGATTTGACCAAAAAATGAAACTGGCACTTTGAAACTCTTTTCCTGCACCCATTCTCTATTTTTTTTAAAGTTTAAGTGCCTTTTTTTTGTTGTTGTTTTTTGAGGAAAACTAGCCCTGAGCTAACATCTGCCAATCCTCTTCTTTTTGCTGAGGAAGACTGGCGCTGAGCTAACATCCGTGCCCGTCTTCCTCTATTTTTATATGTGGGACACCTACCACAGCATGGCTTGCCAAGTGGTGCCATGTCTGCACCCAGGATTCGAACTGGCGAACCCCGGGCCCCTGAGAAGGGGAATGTGTGCACTTAACCGCTGCGCCACTGGGCCGGCCCCTAAGTCCCTATTTAAAAGTCACCAAGTGAGTGGATTCATTTTAAAATCAGAAAGGAGGTTGTCAATGCCAGCAGGAGGCAAACAGGCCCAGCTTCCCAGTGGGCTGGATTCTGGGACCTTCTTGGTCTGCTTTTGGACCTGGGACGGGCTCTTCCTGCTGAAACAAGGTTATACGCAGTGGCTGGCCCCAGCTTGCCTCTCCTGGAAAATGTGTTCCGAGTCCAGCACTGCACCCAGGAGGTCCTGCTGCAGGCCTGGCAGTGACATGGGGTCCCCTAGCTCCCTGGGTGTGAGGCAGGGGTCCCAACAGGGCGGTGGCTAGTGGGGACAAGGAGCCCAGGGTTCGAGGTTGAGGTCTCTGGCTGGAGGAAACCACCGTTCTCACCCTGTGGGCTCCCAAAGCCACTCTTCCCTTCTTGCCTGCATCTCAGGTGCCACCTTCTCCTTCCTTCTTTGCCAGCTGCCATTCCTATCCCTGGTGGTATTTGTCCCCTCTGGTGTCCGTTGGGGTGACACAATGTAGCCTCCTGTGTCACCTGATTTCTGTTTTTACTGCTAGAGATAAAGGAGAAGCAGAGTTAAAATTAGCAAAATAGAAAAATATTGGACTTTCAGGATGTCTGACAATACTTGTTTTTATGGTGTGTAGTGGAGCTTCCTAATTTTCCCTTCCACGCTCCCTTTTTAATCTTTGACTCTTATTTTTCCCCTTACATCTGAGGCCTTATTCCTGGGGCTGGTGGCCCTGGGTGTCTTTTTTTTTCCCATCAATTCAATGGGCCTCTCTTCTCTCTACATTTGAGGCAAGACCAGGAGAGACCAGTGGGTCTGTTAGTACCAAGGAGTCTCTTTCATTCAGAGAAAACCCAACAAGTTACAGGGGAGGAAGAACATTTCTTCTACCCACTCTAGGTCCTTCTGGCTGGGCTACGAATTAAATTGACGTGAGACAGAATAACAGGAGAAAAATCAAACAAGTTTAATAACATGTATACATGGGGGAAACCCAGGAATTCTGAGCAACTCACCAAAATGGCCGAGCTGCCAGCCTGAGTATCGTCTTCAGCTAAAGACAAAGGAGGATGTTGGGGGGGGGGTAGTTTGGGACTTCAAGGGGGTAGAAGGCAATTCACGTGGAGATGGAAATGCAAGTGGGCCAACTACAGGCAATGTGACCTGAGAGACACGTTTTACATTACTTTACAGTTATTTTACGGTTTTAGCTCCTTCCTGGAACAGATCCTTCTATTTTAAATTCCTTTGGGCGGTTGCAGGGAGGTCAAAGTTTCTTTCAGAGTCGTTTGTTCTTAAAGATAATCAAGCCAAAGAGACACATTTTGGAGTGGCCAATTCTGATCCCCCACAAAGTTCTGCCCTTGGTCAAGAGAAATCTGTCCTGGATGTTTCAGAG
The DNA here is from genome assembly GCF_037783145.1 of Equus przewalskii. Lineage (NCBI taxonomy): Eukaryota > Metazoa > Chordata > Mammalia > Perissodactyla > Equidae > Equus > Equus przewalskii. Next base: position 36,526,962 of record NC_091848.1, read on the forward strand.
AGGAAGGAAGAGAAGGAGACGACAAGTTTCAGCAGGGACACCTGTGCTGCTGGTGGGCTGGGAGTGGGGAGGTGGGGTCGGGGGAGGAGAGAGGACAATCAATCTCACCACTACAGTTGGCCTGCCTCAGGAGACCCCTCCCTAGATTAATGGGAGGCAGGGACCAGCCTGGAGTTGAAATAAGTCACTTTTTACAATGATAGTTTCCTTCTAATCTTAGTTTCTGAATTTTTAAAAATCGGACGGGTTTTAAATTTGATCAAATGCCTTTTCATTACCTCCTGGGATGAAGATTGGTTTTCTCTTATTTGATCTACTAATAGATATATTGACTTAATGGCTTTCCTTTATCCTAACCCAGCATCGTATTCCTGGGCTACATTCTTCTTTAAGCGCTCTGCTGGCTTCTTTCTGTGCACTGTGGATTTGGTGTAATAGAACCTGATTTAGGATTTTCTTTTCCTATGCCTGAAGGAGGCCGATCTGTTCTTTTTCCTTTCCATTTTTGCACTAGTTTTGTCATTTTGGCTGGACTAAGTGTAAAGGGGCCTTGTTTCCCTCCGTGAGGGAGGACCGGCTGTGTTACAGGGGAAGGGGATGGAAATCCAAGAGGGCCCAGCAGAAGAAGTGGGAGTTGCTGACACAAATGTGGGTGCTTCAAAAACTGGCAGTGTTTAGCCTCAGCCAGTGAGCCTTAACCTGCAGTTAGCCCTCAGGCTGCACCCTTCAGCCTTACTGAGGCCCCCTGCGAAAGAGAAAGTGACCCTTCCTCCCGCCGCATTCAGAGGCCTCATCCGTAAGCTTTATGGCCAGGAACTAATTGGTGCATCTTTCTCGTTCTCTGAAGGTCTCAACATATGCACTAGTGGCAGTGCCACCTCCTGTGAAGAATGTCTGCTCATCCACCCAAAATGTGCCTGGTGCTCCAAAGAGGTATGTGGGCGGGGGAGGGGAGGAAGAAGAGCAAGAGTGCTATGGGGGGGCCGGGGGAGGGTGGGCTATACCACACCACACAAGTGGACTGCACGGAAAAAGTTGACAGCACACGAGTTGACTGTGCAGATTCTGTAGTTGGCCTCTTCCTCTTTTTCCCAAAAGCGATGACAAAAGAAAAGCTGCCTTTTTATAAGTTAAATTGGGTCTCTAGATTGTGTTGCATGTTTTCATCCTGTTTTAGGGAAACAAAGCCTTCCTTCCCTTTTGTGGGGGGACCAATTATGACTTTTGTATAGTTTTCTGCTCTTTGGTAAGAAGACCTGAGCCTGTGAAATGAGTTTGTTGCATAACGATTCCAGACGTGCCTGGTGGGTGGCATGCTGGCGGATGCTGGTCATCTTAGTGTGGTGTATTTGAGGATGAGTGTTATGAACTGGCCTTTATGGAAAAACTTTATTTAAAAATAATGGCTGCTGCTTCTTCAAGCCCTATAGGACGGGATGTAAGTTTGGGGTGATGTCGGGCCTATTGCTACAGGTATCAGAGCTTGGTAGGCTAATCAGGAAATGATCAATTTCTAAATTCCCTGTCTTGAAGGAAATTTCTAAGTCACTTTTCTAAACTGTTGTTAGAATCATGGGGCACAAACTTTCCTTGCACTAGTGCACCGTTAAGATTATTTGTTTGTTTGTTTTGAGGAAGGTTAGCCCTGAGCTAATATCTGCTGCCAATCCTCCTCTTTTTGTTGAAGAAGATTGGCCCTGAGCTAACATCCGTGCCCATCTTCCTCTACTTTATATGTGGGACACCTGCCACAGCATGGCTTGATAAGCAGCGCGTAGGTCCTCGCCAGGGATCCAAATCAGCCCTGGGCCGCTGAAGTGGAGCACGTGAACGTAACTGCTATGCCACTGGGCCGGCCCCACCATTAAGGTCATTTTTTAAAGAACCCAAGACTTGCTGTTTTGGGCCGGCTTAGCCTCTGCAATTCAGCCTGTGGCACCTGTCAGGACCAAGAGATGGCTCCAGGGAGGCCAGGCTTCTTCCCGTGATGCAGCCTCAGAGGTCTAGGGAGTTCTTTAACCTACAGATGATCATGTGGGGAGCCCTACGAGATGCCACACACTTTGAACATAGTGCCTCTAGTCCTCACAACGGCTCTGTCGAGTGGGTGGTAGTACGCTTGTTTTACTGATGAAAATCCAAGGCTCAGAGAGGTAAAGTGACTTTTTCAAGGCTACACATGTCCCAAACAAGCTGGGGTTTGAATCTGGCTTCTTGAACTTCTGAGCGTCGGCAATTTCCTCTGGGCTGCACTGCCTCTTACCCGTGACTGCTCTAGAATTCTTTGTGGTAGAGAGGAATTTGTCTAAACAAGTGTTTTGAGAGAGGAATCTTCTCAATATGTAAACTGGTCATTGTATTTGCGCTTAATTGTAGTGTCTTCGTTAGGAACTTTCTTTAAAACCTTTGACTGGTGCCCTATGATCTGTGGGATAAAGCCCCTGCCTGCCTCTCCACTATCATTCCTTGCCCGCCCCCAACACTTGAGCCGGAGGGAAGCACTCGAAGATCCCTCGAGAGCCCTGACTGATGAACACTTGTGGTTTTCGCTGAGCTGCGCCTTCTCTCGGAGGGCCTTCCCCGCCTTCCCCTGACCAGCACTGTGTCTTCCAGTTTTCACCAATCAGTTCAAGCCTCATTTACTCTGTGAAGACTTTCATGGGTTCCCCCCAGACACATCTGTCTGTCCGTCCGTCCCTCCATCCCTCTATCCATCCATCTGTCCGTCCATCCATCCATTGATATCAGAATGTAAGCTCCCTCGCCCAGAGTGTTGGGGCAGGGGTTCTATCTGTCATCTTCACTGCTGTATCCCCAGCACCCAGAATGGTGCTTGGCACATAGTAGTTGCTCAGTAAACAGTGATTGAAGGGTTTCATTGGATGGCTCTTTATTGCATGTCTGCATGTGTAGGCCAGGACCACTCCTTTCTCTCGCCGTACTCCTTCCATAGCACTCATAACCTTTTATTCTGTTCATTTGTTTTCATGTCCGTTGCCAACTAAATCATCATCTCCTTGAGGACCTAAACTATGTCTTACTCATCTTGGCATCCCCAGATCTAGCCAAGAATCCAGCAGAAATTTAAATTTGATAAAAGAGGCCTGCGAAAAAGACTAGGAGTTAGAAAACCAAAGTTTAAATCTCAGTTTTGCCATGATTTCCTTTCAGTTTCTTCACATGTAAAATGAAGACAGTTCCCATCCTCCAGCATTACTGGGAGTATAAAATGAGATCAGTACACAGGATGGGACTGCCCAGGAACCGAGCCTCCTGAAGGACTGAGGGAGAGTTATCCAGCAAACTGCTGCTGTTGTCAGTGGGTATTTTCTAGTGAAATCTGGGCAGTGGGATCTGGAAGCCAGGGTCAGTTGTCTAGTTTCTTCCTTTCTTTTGCTAGTCTTTCCATGAGTCCAATGTCCTGATGTTGATAGTGAATGACATCACCCCCAGGAGCCTATCATTGACCCAGCCCACTCTTGGGCTCCCTCTGTGCTTAGACAGAGCCTCATTCTTGGCGGGAGAACTCCCTAGGGGCCTGCACTGGAATGCAGCTTCCCATCTTCTTTGGGGGTGAACGTTCCCCAGGGCCTGAGTGTGTTTCAGGGAGCTGGGTTTGGAGAGTTCAGGAATGGTTTTGATCAACCCCTGCTTGTTAGCAAGACAGAATAAGTGTGGTCAGGTTCCTTCATAACCACTCATCCTGGGACATCTTCAAAGAATAAAGTATCTGCCAAGAGCATATGATGTTCTGTGTACATTGAGGGCTGGTACTGAGTGGACAGCCAGGGAGGGCCAGGTCCCTCACCAGTGTGTTCTCGTGCATTCTGATCCACAGCACACCCCCCACCGCCTTTACTGCATACCACCACGGATTAATCCTGGAACACATTCCAGGGCACGCCCCTGCTGTAGATCCCACAATGACTTCCTTATTTATTTGAGGTGGGCGTGGGGACTCCTTACTCTGTGTTTCACACCCCTTATAACCTAATTCCATCTCCTCCACCCCGTCCACCCTCCCGTTACTGTGTTCTCCCACAGAGATGGAGTTTCAGTTAGCCCGTGTCCTCACCACCCCCCGCACAGCACAGCGCTGGTTCTCTCTACCCACTTCTGCTGCGTGGCCTCCCCTGTCCACACTGCACATTGCAGCCCCTGTCCCTTGTCCTTCGTCACACCCCTGGGCTGTTCTAGCCAGCCTCGGCCTCCGCTTCTCAGCCAGCTTGAACACCTATGGTGCTGTTTAACTACACGGCTTAAAACATACAACAAACTCCGGCAGTTTATCGTCTGTTTCGTTGTTCATTTTCTTTAGGTGGGAATTCGCCTCTGCTGTAAGATAGGAAGTGTCACAACCCAGCTAGCTGCAGAGAGGGATGTGTGCTGAAAGGTGTGTGTGGATGCTTTTATGACAAGACCTTGGGGCAGCTCATGTTATTTCCACTCACATTTTCTTGACTAAAACACATCCCTGTGCCTCAGTGCATCCAGGACTGGGAGACTTAATCCAGCAATTTGCCCAGGGAGAAAGGGAGAACGCGTTCTGTGGACCAGCAGCCTGTGCCGCAGGCAGGGAGGCCAGTGTGGCTTGCAAGAGGACATTGGTTTGGAAGACGTGGGCAGGGCTGAGGGGTCGGTGCTCCCTGTGAGTCAGAAAGCAGGGGTGGTGGGAACAGGACAGGAGGCAAAGGCAGACAAGGAGATTGCACTCAGGGTGGGGGAATTGGGGAGGCTGTCAGGGCATGAAAGTGAGACACCTTGAGGTGATGTGGCCGTGGAGGTACAGGCTGCTGTGAAACCTGAAGGAGGAGGACCAGGTAGGCAAGGGCGCCCATGTGGAAGCTTAAATCCCGCGGGGAGAAGAACAGGGAGGTCCATGGCATCTGGGAGGGATGGAAAGAGGGTCAAGACTCGATATACAGGTAAGGATGTCTCAAAGGCTGTGAGCACATCAGTAAAACCAGTGGGCCTGCCCCAAGTAGCAAGAAACTGAACTCTGAAATAGGAGAAGGTTGACAGACTGATGACAGAGATGGATGGCACTGAGACTAAATCTGAATTTGGTACGAGTGCCATAGTAGGGTGTCCTTTGCTCTCTGTGAAGCTGGAGCTGCTGAGAAGGGGCCTCCCTGTACTGTCACATCGCTGACTGGGTTGGCACTTTGACATCATGCTGCAAGTTGCAGTTTTAATGTGGTCAATGGGTAGTTCTCATGCTCGGCAACCAGGTTGCGGTGCAGGAGTTCGTAGTCCTCCCTGCCAGGGCAGCAAACTTCAGGGAAGTCGTGCTCGTTGGAGTGGAGGTTTACCACAACCTTGAAGGATGTTATTAAGGACAAATAAGGGAAAGCTGCTACCAGTGAGGGGCACGAATAAAGCTCCAGTGTGCACTTGGGAAAGCCAGCTACATAAATAAGGTTGTAATTGGCACAGATGTGGCTGCCTCTGAGTTCTTCAGGTCTGGGAAGTATGCCCTGAACTTGAAGTCTCCTGATGACCCCGGCAGTTACATCTTCCCTAACCAGCAGGTGGCCTGTACAAGTCTTCCATCAGGGACTGGTAGTATCTATCAAAAGCCCGCTGAAGCACGATGACTGGGAAGCTCGGATGGAGTTCATTGCTAGTGCAGATGTCCAGGCGACAGGGGGTAATCTCCATGACCAACCGGGAGCAAATGGCCGAGGCCATGGATGAGGAAACGTGCCTCTATCTGCCACCCATTTAGAGCGAAGCAGGTTGGCTCTGTGACCTAGTCTATTCCAGACAGCAAGCTGCTCCAGACCACTGGGAGGGTCGTCAGGTTCCCATCACTCTGGAGAGACTGAAAAAGTTTTCCTTGCCAACCTGGTTGGGGGGATCTGCACTGGATTAGTTAAGACAGGTGCAGCTTGACAGTCATAAGTGGGCAGAGGACAACCACCTCCTCAGAACTGGAGGAGCTGGCAGCAAGGCCCAGCGTGCCAGCAAGAAGGTCAGAAACTTCAGGCAAGTAAGATCTGAGCAGGCGAGCCCCTTGGCCCTTCCAGCTCTGGACAGTTAATTCGTCCTCTGCTTCAGGCAGCTCAGGCCAGAGGATGGATACCGGCAGGGCCCTCAGGAAGTTAGCTCTCTGTTCCCCCATCCCTGTGCTTTTTTACTCCTTCATCAGAATTGCTACAGCAGAGCCAGGCTTGACCATTTAGAACCAAGTTTGGAAACCCTAGCTTTGAGATGTTGTAATTATCATTTTAAGCTAAAATCATAATTTTCTCACCTTGTTCCACAAGTGTCTGTGGAGCCACCTATCCTTACAGTGTCATCCCTGAGGTTGTTGACAGGCAAGATCTCCAGGGGTTCAAGACACAAAATAAAAAAATATGCAGTTATTTAAAAACCCCCAAAATGACAGAGGCCCAGAACAACACATCTGGCCTTACTTATTTAAAAATACTGCAAAGTCTCCTTGACTCCTTGGTCTTGAATCTTGCAAAGGCTCTAATGGGCCTTGGCTTGTCTTGGGGCATCCTAGCCCATGATGAAGGGTGAGTCCCTCTACGTGTCTGTGCCTCTGCCAGCAGTGTAGCTTCTAGCACAGCGGTCAGAGGACACTTGACTCATCTGAGGCTTTCTGGCAAAGTGTTACAGAGCAGGGAGGAAGGCGTCAGCATCCTAACTCCTCCAGCCATTACGAGGATTATCTAGTCCGGCACTGGCATCCACCCAGCTGGACGAGGTGATCCTATTTTCTATATCCATCAGGGAAAGGGTGTTCAGAGAGATTCCTGGGTTTGCTTTGCCATTAAACTCTGTTACTGGAAAATCATCAATACTTACAGATACTGTATTTTTTTTTAAAGATTTTATTTTTTTCCTTTCTCCCCAGAGCCCCCCGGTACATAGTTGTCTATTCTTCGTTGTGGGTCCTTCTAGTTGTGGCACGTGGGACGCTGCCTCAGCAGGGTTTGATGAGCAGTGCCATGTCCGCGTCCAGGATTCAAACCAACAAAACACTGGGCCGCCTGCAGCAGAATGCGTGAACTTAACCACTCGGCCATGGGGCCAGCCCCTGTATTGTTTTTTTTTTTATTAAAGATTGGCACGTGAGCTAACATCTGTTGCCAATCTTATTTTTATTATTTTTTTTCTTCTTCTCCCCAAAGGCCCGCAGTACATAGTTGTGTATTCTAGTTGTGAGTCTTTCTGGTTGTACTGTGTGGGACGCCTCCTCAGCATGGTTTGATGAGTGGCGCCATGTCCGCACCCAGAATCTGAACCAGCGAAACCCTGGGCTGCTAAGAGCACGCGAACTCAACCACTCAGCCACGAGGCAGCCCCGTGGGGACCATATTTTTTAACAGAATATATTACTTCACCTTAAATGTAATGGCCAAATTTCTGGTGTGCCAAATCAGGTTGGGTCATCCTGATGCCTGGCTTTCTCCTAAATCCAACTTAGAAAACGAAGATTTTTCTTATCAATGTGGCTTTCTTGTTCAAACAACAATGAAGATAAAAAGAAAAATATCACTTTAGTCCCTCCCCCCAACACCTCAACTATCTTCATTTTTTATTTTTCTTTTGAATCCTAATGCAGATACAATTCTGTTTTCTGATTTTTTTCTTACTGTAAATGTTTTGAAAGTTCTGCGTAGTCTTCATAATTATTTGTAATGGCTATTTCATCTGTTGAGGTGATAGGCCATATTTTTCTTATGTTTTAGGGGTTTGGGTTTACTGATTTATAAGATGATGCTATTCTAAATAACACTGCAGTATATATCTTCTTTTTTTTTTTTAAAGATTTTATTTTTTCTTCTTCTCCCCAAAGCCCCTCGGTACATAGTTGTGTATTTTTAGTTGTGGGCCCTTCTAGTTGTGGCATGTGGGACGCCGCCTCAGCATGGCTTGATGAGCAGTGCCAGGTCCGCACCCAAGATTCGAACTTGGCAAAACTCTGGGCCGCTAAAGCGGAACGTGAGAACTTAACCACTTGGCCATGGGGCTGGCCCCAGTATATATCTTCTTACAGAGTTTTCCCTTTTGGTTATTTTCTTGTGACACATTCCTAGGAATGGACTGCTGGGTCAAAGGGTACGATGTATGTCGCCACGTTGTTCTTCAGAAGGGTTGCACAATGTCCAGCGCCTGCACAGGAGATGAGTGAATAGCTCAGAGGTTAACTGTTCCTTGCCTAGGTGATGACTGCTCAGCCACTTATATATTATCTTTCAAAAGATCTTAGTTATACAACTTTTGACCACTTCAGTTACTTTCTCCTGCTAATCATGTAGACAGTTAGGCACATTTTTCTGAGGAGCATTTTGACCATTAAAATAATGAAACCAAACATTTTTATTGTGCATTTACAGTTTACAAAACGTTTACCTATCCAGCACCTCAGTCAATCCTCGTCGTACTAGGTGAGGCGTTTGGGCCAGGGTTATCATTTTGTCCATTTTCAGACAATGACAATGGACTGTAGAGGGTTTAAGGTGCTGGTGATGGGTCTACAACCTGAGGTGTTCTGGGGAGTCATCCTGACCGCCTCTTGCTCTCTTCCTCTGTGTCTGTGCCTAGGACTTTGGCAGCCCGAGGTCGGTCACCTCCCGGTGTGATTTGAAGGCAAACCTGATCAAAAACGGCTGTGGGGGTGAGTTTGAGAGCCCGGCCAGCAGCACCCAGGTCCTGCGGAGCCTGCCTCTCAGCAGCAAGGGCTCCAGCTCCGCGGGCTCAGACGTCATTCAGATGACGCCGCAGGAGATCGCCGTGAACCTGCGGCCGGGTGAGTGTCTGGGATGGGACCTGTCAATCACGGGAAAATGAGCCGGGCAGTGAGGGCAGAACTGGGAGAGGGGAAAGGTGAGGCGTGGCCCAGACCTGAGGAAGCAGAGTACAAGGGCCCTTGTGGACAGATGGTGTATCCTTGCCATTTTTTAAGTTGTGAAGTATATGTAAGATAAAATTAACCAATTTAACCATTTTTAAACATATAGTTCAGTGGCATTAATTACACTCACCATGTTGTGTAACCATCCCCACCATCCATCTCCAGAATTTTCCATTATCCCAAACTCAAACTCTGCACTCATTAAACAATAATTCCTCATTCCCTCTTTCCCTGGGTCCCTAGGAGCCACCATTCTGTTTTCTGTCTCTGTGAATTTGATTATTCTAGGTACCTCATATAAGCGGACTCGTATAGTATTTGTCCTTTCGTATCTGGCTTATCTTACTTAGCATAATGTCTTCAAGGTTCATCCTTGTTGTAGCATGTGTCAGAATTTCCTTCCTTTAAGCTAAATAAGCTATTATTTAGTTGAATAAGCTAAATAGTACTCCATTGTATGTATTTACCACATTTTGTTTATCCATTCATCCATCCGTGGACACTTGGACTATTCCCACCTTTTGGCCATTGTGAATAATGTTTTTGTTTTTTAGGGGAGGATGCTGGTAGATTTACTCCTAGTTAATGCCAGTTTCTCAGGGAAATTACTACTTCCAAGAGAAGGTATTTTTTCTTGTCAGCAAATTCCTTTTGAATCAGTGGCATTCTGAAGGGACAAACTTTTAGAGATATTTTGTTTTATGACCCTGGAGCCTCTGTGAGCCCTGGAGTTGATTGTGATATCATGAAACTAGCAGTTTTTGTGCACCTACTATGTGCTAAATACTTGACCGACCCTAAGGTAGCTATCATTTTACACACGAGGAGCGAATGCTCAAGGTCTCCCAGTTAGAAGTGGCAAATCAGATTCCATATCAGGTGTTTGTGATGGCAAAACCCATGGTTGTTTCTAGTTCACCACTTTTGTCATCTAATATTCTACATATTAGAATCCTTGTGATGTCAGAGGGTGGATGTGAATCGCATCACAAGGCATAGAAAGGGGTGGAACCTTTTCCAAAGGGTGGAAATTATCCCATTGTTGAGAGAAGGGAGATTTTTTCCAAATTCCATTGAGTTTTAGCCTTTTAATCAATCTCGTTTTCTAGGAAATCATTGGCAGTAACTATTTCTAGGTGGATTATTTAGACTTCAAGGCAGCTTGGAGCAGTGGCAAGTGGGTCTGGTTGGCCATCCTGGGTTTTGCTTCTGGTTCTGTCTCTAACTCCGAGGCCCTGGGCAAGTTACTCCACCCCTTAGTATCTAGGGTCCCTGTCACCTTCATTCCGCACAGCCATGTTCAGAGGCTTAAATGAGACTTTTTGTATAAATGTACTTTAAAAATTTTAAATTAGTATTGTTTTCAAAAAGTCACGGCCACAGATGCAGATTCTGGAGTCGGCCAGCTCTAGATTTGAATAGAAGTTCTCAGTGTCTCAGAAGTGGATTTAGCACAGAGCTGCGCATCGTAAGCACTCGATACTGCTGCGTATTCTTGTTGTTCTTAGAACGCTGAGTCATCATCTATTTGAGAAATGTTTTATTTTGCTTATTGAATTGAAAGGTTCTAGGTGACCCTGCTGCTTAGAGAAGCGCAGACTCCTGGATGGCCCAGGGATTAGTGCCGGGATTAGCTGGAGTTACTATTTTTACAGGTCATCTCACTGCAAATGACACTAAGCCTTTCGTCTGGTGAGATACCCAATCGAGAGCGAAGGAAGGGAGACTTTACAAAGCTGTGTGGGTGGGAAGAAGAGTCAGCTGAGTCTTTATGTGGGCAGATGTTGATGCCCTCTGGGGAAAAATAACTCATCTCCTGGTGTGGAGACAGGCTCAGGGTCAAGGGTTTTGAGCTCGAAGGGAATGTAGGAGTTGTGGTAGATTATTAAGATATTGGAACATTGTGTAAGACAAGGATGGTTATCAACTAACGTCAATGATGTATCTTCCTTTTTATCATAATATAGCAGTAACTTAAAGGAATTTCTTGAAAAATCATCCACTGTAACACAATATTAATTTTCATTTTTACTAGAGCCTCTGTCTTTATTCACATGTTCATATTTTTCATATACTTATAATCATAATGTATTTATAATTGTGTACTGTTTTCACTCATAATCTTTGAAAACAAGGACCAAAATTCACACCTCCAAAAGAGTTTATAGTTTCAGAGTCATCATTGAGGGAGGTTTTTGTGTTTTTGGAACTTCTTATCTAGAATTACTCTCAGAGCCTGTGGTGTTCTCTCCAAGAAATATCCTTCATGGTGGCAAATTTTTATTCTTTAGGGTAGGTTTAGTATAGGAAAGAATTGGAGGTTACACAAAGCCAGAGATGTCACAGTTTTAATATTAGTTTTTAAAATCAGAGTTAAGGTATGACTGTAAGGCAGAGAAACTGTTTGATTTGATTTAGCAACTAGCTTTTTAAAAAATTTTTTAAATACTTTTTTTAAAAGATTTTATTTTTCTTTTTTCTCCCCCAAACCCACTAGTACATAGTTGTGTGTTTTCAGTTGTGGGTCCTTCTAGTTGTGGCATGTGGGACGCTGCCTCAGCATGGCCTGATGCGTGGTGCCATGTCGGCGCCCAGGATTCGAACTAGCGAAACCCTGGGCCGCCACAGCAGAGTGCACCATCTTAACCACTCGGCCACAGGGCCAGACCCCACAACTAGCTTTTAAAACAGCCTCGGAAGAGGAGTTACAGAAGTGATCTGAGTGAGGGCGGCCTCCTTGGGTAAAGTGCTCTTGGCATTAAATTTACACACAATACTTACTTATGCATAAAGGTCAGTGTATGCTCAATTAAAGGAAAAAGAAATCAGTCTTATCTGGTATAGTCACATCTCCTGCTAAGCATTATGATATAGTTTCTAATATGGAAATAGAATAAAGTGGAAAACATGAGCCTTTGTTGGTATAAAATCATGATGTGAGTGTGTGTGCAGCTCTGGTCCTGTGGAAGGTGTAGCGATGGGGAACCCAGTGCTGGGAGGTCAAGGTGATGGAGGGGCGGGCTGCCCCGTGAAGACATGCTCAAACGGTGAGGATGTTCCAATTTGTACAGAGGAAGACTGGGAGATCTGATGCAAATATGAACTCCTACAGGTCTAGAACCTTGTGAATATGATTCTCAAATATGGAAATACCTGAAGCCAATGATGCCTCTTAAAATTTTGAAAATTTTAATATTTATAAATAGAAGTACAGGCAAACCCCAGATTATTTATTTGGAGGAAGGGGAGAATGGTGTGTTGCAGTTAGCAACATTTTCAGTTTACCAAGCACGTACTTACCTCAAGTAAATACTCCCCTGACTCCAGGAAAGGTTCAGGTATGTGATGACTGGCTTTTCCACTATATATTTTCAGAAATGCTTTTGCATCTCCTCCTTTGCCCCATTCCCCCATACCTCATAATAGACATTTGTTGAGTGAAATCTAACACTTTACCAGCCTTATACCAGACTAGTCAGGACAAGCCTCAGCGTAACGTGAGAGAGACTTCACAAAGGCAAAGTTATTGTTCCAGGATAAGCCTGGAAAAAAAAATTCTCTCTACTTTAAACAGGATTTTTTCTTTCTTTTTTTTTTAAATTGAGATATAATTCATGTAACATAAAATTCACCATTTTGAATTGTACAGTGCAGAGTGGTTTGTAGTGTATTTGCAAGATCTTGCAACCGTCGTCACTATCTCATTCCAGAACATCCCCAAAAAGAAACCCTGTACCCATTAACAGTCACTCCTCAGCTTCTCCCTCCTCACCACGTTCAGCATCTGATGACCACTAATCTATCTTCTATCTCTTTTGTTTTGCTTATTCTGGACATTTCATTTAAATCATATAATATGTAGCCTTTTTATGTCTGGTTTCTTTCACTTAGCAAGATTTTTTTTCTTTTTTTTTTTTTGAGGAAGATTAGCCCTGAGCTAACATCTGCTGCCAATCCCCTTCTTTTTGCTGAGGAAGACTGGCCCTGAGCTAACATCCGTGCCCACCTTCCTCTACTTTATATGTGGGATGCCTACCACAGCATGGCTTGCCAAGCAGTGCCATGTCTGCATGTCTGTACCCAGGATCTGAACTGGCAAACCCTGGGCCGCCGAAGTGGAATGTGCACACTTAACCGCTGCACCACTGGGCTGGCCCCGCAAGATATTTTTAAGATTCATTGATGTTGTAGCATGTGTCATGGCTTCATTTCTTTTTATGGCCAAATAATATTCCATTGTGTACACATAGATATACCACATTTTAGTTGATGAATATTTGGGCTGTTTCCACTTTGGGGTAATTATGACTAATGCTGCTTTGAAGGTTCACGTACAAGTTTTTGTGTGGACATATGTTTTCAATAATCTTGAGTGTCTAGCTAGAAGTGGAATTGCTGGGTCATATGGTAATTCTATGTTTAACTTTTTGAGGAAATGCCAAACTTTAAGCAGGATTTTGTATAAACACAGGATCATGTTTTCCGTTTTGTTTCCAATCCTGGAAACTATGTTAGGATAACAATCTTAAAAAAACCTTAACAAAGGACATAAAATCCTTAAGAAAGGGCATAAAGTTTAGAATAAAGCTTATTGAAATGGTGAAAGCTACAGGTGGAGCAATTAGAAAGGGTTTACTTAAGTCATTATTTGTCTCAATCCCTTAGCCTCTCAAAAAAATGACCCTTGATTGGTAGCTTTGTTTATATTTTGAAACAATTTTGGATTCTCAAAAAGTTACAAAAATAATAGAGATTCCTGTGTACCCTTCTCAGCTTTTCCCAGTGATCACGTGTTACATAACCAGAGTATGTGATCAAAGCCAGGAAATTGACACTGATATCATACTATTAACTAAACTCCAGGTGATTGGTTGTTTTTAGTATGGGTTTCCTGCCAGCCCCTATCCATGCTGCCTTTCCCCCTCTTCCACCTTCCGCTTCAGAGGTGCCAGTTCCCTGATTTAGGTATTGCTTCTGGTTCTCAGACGGACAACTCACATACCTAAAAAGACTTGATGAAGGGTGGATAAGGGGTTTGCTGTAGACTGTGTTCCCCAGCATTCGCATGTTGAAATCCCAACCCGCTATGCGATGGTATTAGGAGGTGGGGCCTTTAAGAGGTGATTAAGTCATAAGCGTGGAGCCCTCATGAATGAAGTTAGTGCTATAAGAATAATAATGATTTAAAAAAGACCCTGAAGGCCTCCTTTGACCCTTCTGTCACGTGAGGACGCACCAGGAAGTGGGCAGTCTGCCACCCGGCAGAGGGCCCTCCCCAGAACCTGACCCTGCTGGCATCCTGATTGTGGTCTTTCCAGCCTTCATAACTGTGAGAAATAAATTTGTGTTGTTTGTAAGCCATTCAGTCTACGGTACTTGTTCTAGCAGCCCAAACTGATCAGGTTATTTTCCAGTTAACTAGGAATGCCAACCCCCGATGCTGGGGCAGACGCTGCAGAGGCCAGCAACATCCTCCCATGGTTCATCGCTTGGTTCCACCTGTCAGGAGTCAGAGTGCTGAGGTGGGGAGTGGGGTGCTGTCCGCACGGCAGCCTTGTTCCGGATCAGGGAGGCAGACTAATCCTGGAGCGCTCCCGTGAACAGGAGAGCTAGGCCATAGTCTTGTCAGGTGTGCGCTCAGGCCCTAATTCCCTGTCCAGCTGTTGTCTGTTTATCATGTAGCTGATTTTGATGTTTCCTTCATTTCTCTCAATTTCTAGCACAGAAGGGTAATTCTGAGGAAGCAAAACCTACTCACATTTATTTGGGGCTGGCAAGAGTCTGTTGAGTACTACTCTGTCTTTACATTTGAACAAAAATCAGTCTTAAAAAACCAGAGTTCTTGCTGGAATTCTCTGTCTTCACTCTCCAGAAATGTTTGTCATCTGGTGTAGAAGCGTAACTTTTCACTTTTGATGGAAGGCAAGGCAGAGAGAAGAAAGCTTTAAGAATGCATTTCAGAGGGAAAGCTAGTTGATACTTGACGGTGGGAGAACCTGTACTTATGAACCGAGCAGTGACAGGAATTCTGTGCAAAATACCGTTGAAGCCAGGCGCTTTAGAAACAGGAAAAACCAGAAGGACGTGACAGGGGCTGCTTGGCGAGGAGCCTCATGCTCACAGGTGCGGGCGATCAGCTTTTCTTCTGAGTTTGCTTTATCCTATTTCTCTGATCCTGCTGCTGGTCCTGAGGCGGGGATTATGTGGAATGGCCCCAGAGAGAAGGGATGCAGCCACACAGGGAGATGAGCCTGTAGGGGGTCTTATATGGAGAGGAAGGAGCGGGCATGTGGGCTGGACTGGTGTCGGCAGAGACAGGCGCAGACCGAGCGCCCACAGGGAAGGCGGGAAGAGCTCTACACTCTGCTGGACACGTGGGAGGTGGCGACTGGTATAAAGTCTCAGGCAGTGTGGGACTGTGTGGCTGAATGTATAGTCGGAGTGTGTCTAAGTGCCCAGAGATGGAGAACACGCTCCACACCTTCTCTCGGCAGAGAGTGCAGTTTGCTCGTGGCAACGGCCTCACCTTCAGCCAGCCAACCTTGGAGGCCTCCCTGTCGAGGACTCGGTGCCCTGGAACTTCACTCCCACACTTAGTGCCCACGCTGAGAATTGGTCCAGGAATGTCGGTCCCCCCAGAATCTGCTGACAGAACATTCCATTATTGCCAAGGCCACTGACGAGTGTGTAGCATTTAAAATCAGACATAGTTGAGGTAGCAGTAAACCCTCACTCTGAACATTAATGATATTATCCTTTTGCTTACGCCCCTCCCTTCCTGGAAAACTGGGAGAGAAATATTTCTTTTTAACATTTGCAGCCTTCCTATGGGAAGGTGCACACACGGTGTGTGTGTGTGTGTGAATTTCTCTTAGAATTTAATGCCTAGGGATTTCTCGCTTTGGAGTAGATACCCTCTCAGCATGCAGACAGACCTGTATAGCACATCTTGTTTCCTTCCTGGCCTTCGTGTCTGGAAAATTTGGACTTAAATTTAATGGCCAAGGCTGCAGCCATTCACACTCAAGTTTTTGGCAGAATTTTCTGTCTCACTCTTTACCCCCACAGGGAATGGCTTTTGACGATCGGGGCAACTGAGGCTGAAGTTTTCCATGTGTAGAAGCATTTGTATGGTGTTTATGTACGTTGTCTCCTTTATCCCCACAATAATTAACATCCTCCCCATTTTACGGACCCAGAAACAGAGCAGCAGGTTGAAAGATGCCTGAGGTCTCGAGTCCTTGGTGACAAGGTCTGGATTCCAACCCAGCTCCTGCTCTCCATGGCTGGTGTCCACTTCCCTCCCAGGGGTACCTCTTAGCCTCCTCAAATCCAAGCTAGTTCCCCGTTTCCTCATGTTAAAGTCCTCCCTGTTAATTACTCATAATCCACAAAAAGATGGAAGTGGATTCCACAGAAGTGAAACTGTGGCTGGGAACTTGTGGGGAAGGGCATGGGTGACAGAAAATGCAGAAGACCCCGCAAAGAGGTCATGGGGTGGGACAGAGGGGACATGATTGCAGGCTCTGTCCATTTAGGGTCTATGGTCTGCCCATGTAGAGGCCGAGGAGGGTCTCCCCTCCCCCAAGGTCTCCCTCCTCCTGCCCCTCCCCCACCGTGAAGTGCCATCCAAGCCTGGGCGGGGCCCCGTGCAGGGACCTGCGCTGTCTGCCTGATGGGAACCAGAGACAGACATTTCAGCACTTCGGAATTCATTCTGGAAGAAATCTTGAACATTCCTCTGTTTGAGTCAGACTCTGATGGTTTTTAAAAATAGGCTCATACCAACAGGCAACCCAAACTACATCCATCTTGAGGCAGCTAGAACAGTACATGCAAAGACAAGTCAGGGGAAGCAGGCTTGGCCCTGTCACTCGGGCCACAAATAGTAATTATAATAATCATAGTTCATTTGTGCAGGCCTTTGCTGCTTGCAAAACACTTCTTTCCCACATGAGTGCTTTATAGCCTTAATGCTGTGTTGTTGTTATTATTTCCATTTTATACTTAAGGAAATTGAGGCTTAGGTTGCACCCCTTGTTGGGGCACAGAGCTGGAACTTGGACTAAAATCTTTTGGTCATTTGATTCCTCATGGTCTAGTTAATGAACTATGTTGTGTCTGGCGTGGGGGGAGGAGAGAGAGCACGGAGGATTGGGTCCGCTATGCTGCAAGTTCAAGAAGGCTTCAGCCTGCAGCTTGTCAGCTTAGTGAAAGATTGGTTTCTCTGAGACGTGACTGCTGGCAGATCAGGCGTGGACCCCTTGGACAGGAGTGGGACCACCTTTGCGATTGCCCCTCTGAACACACAGGATGTCCAGATTGCAAACGTGTGCTGACAATTCTACCCAAAGAGTTCAAGGACATCTCTTGGTGCCTCTGAGAGGCTAATAGGCCCAAGGGCAGATAGAATTACCTGGTATGATTTGCTTCTTGACGTTGGTTCTAAACGATGTGTTTTTAGAGATTATGAAATGACTTAGGATCATTATCCTGGCTTGAGTCCTCTGGTTATTGCGCTGACTGGGGCCTTTCTGTAAACCCTGTGGGCTGAGATTGCAGGGGCCACGCCCCCCAGACACAAGCTGTTCTTTGTTCCTTTCCTTTGTGAATTAATTCCTCTTTTCTCTGTCTGTTGACTATCTTTGTAGAACCAAAAATTATTTTCTTTCTTGTAGCTGATAGACAAATCTAGTAGTTTTTTTTTTCTTTTGTTCCCTTGTTGATGGGGCTAAACTTTAGAATCTGTCTTCCTGTTATTTATACATATAATTTCTGATGCTAATGTTTGTGATGTCCCAAAACATCAAATATGCCCAAGACCTAAATATTACTGTTTGATAGATGGCTAAGGAAATAGAAATAGGTGACATCACACAAGCTAAATATTTTTGCCCTTTGGGAGTATTTTAAGTAGCTGTCTTTGTGTTCCCATCCTCCACTGCCTTGTAATCTCTCTTCCCTACCTCAGTTCATACTCACTCATGTCTGTGCCCTTCTTTTCTTAATTTCTTCCTTGCTTCTTATTTTGCACACACCTTTAGAGTCTCCTGGCCGCATTCCCATGTTGGTTGGTCCTTCCTCTAAAGTTGGTGTGTGGTTGGTGGGCTACTCTCACCTAATTTGTGTCCATGGGATTGTCCAGCTCACTGTCCACCAATTACCCAAGGGTCCTTTTGCCGAGAAAACAGAACACACCAAGGAGACTGGTTGTTAAAGAGTTTCCTTAAAAATGCTGAGCCAATGTTTAGAAGGAGAACCTAGAACTTCATCCTCAGCATCTATATCCCCTTCATTCATTCTAATTCCAAGAAAAATATTTCTTCTAAGAGACCCACAATCACTAAAGACAAATAAGAGGTGGACCAGCTTTGAAAGCAAAATCCATCCCTTTAGCGCCTAGCACGTCAGACGACCTCTAATACGCACGGCCTCTCTGTTGGCACAGGGGACAAGACTGCCTTCCAGCTGCAGGTTCGACAGGTGGAGGATTATCCCGTGGACTTGTACTATCTGATGGACCTCTCCCTGTCCATGAAGGATGACTTGGACAGCATCCGGAACCTGGGCACCAAGCTCGCTGAGGAGATGCGGAAGCTCACCAGCAACTTCCGTTTGGGGTTCGGGTCTTTTGTAGACAAGAACATCTCTCCTTTCTCCTACACAGCGCCGAGGTACCAGACCAATCCGTGCATTGGGTAAGTGGCCAGCTGTCCTTCTATTGGGTATTGAAAGGTGGGGGAATGGGGGAGCAGGAAAACAGCCCAAAGAAAGGACGACGGAGGGCATATTCAGGAGAGAAAACCAAGTTTAGGTGTTTAATCTGAGTAACGCTGACCCAGTTCTGTCCTCTCTCAACATGTGAAGAAATGAACTGACACGATGTTGCATAAAGATGTAATGATCACAGCTCCTTGGTTTTCCTTCCTGGCTGACATAGCACTGTTTTATACATTAGTAGATTTTAAAGAATTTTCCTAGGAAGTGATGGGCTCAGGTGATCAGGGAGGGAGCAGGCAGAACAACTTAAACTTTCCCCTTGTTTGGAGTGACTGAGGTGCTTCCATCAGTGAATTCAAAGTCTCTCCCTGTTTTTTATGTCAATATCTATACCTTACTTTTGACAAAATGAAATGAAAACCATGTATTTTAAAAGTATTGTTTTTTTTCCCCATACAAGTCAAGTATTTGAATGAGATAATATTTGACAGATTATTAGAGAACAGGCGTTTCTAACTGTTGCAACAAATGCAAAATTATGTAATGGCTCAAACCTTGATGGAAGATTATTTCCTGCTCACCTAAGTGCACATGGGTCTCCTGATCCGCTCTCCTCCCAGCAGTGACTCAGGGTCCCAGGCTCCATCATCCTGTGCTCCACCGTCTTCCACATCTGGCTTCTAAGATCATCGTGCCTGGAAGATCACTCGTAGGAGGGTCTTATGGGTCAGGACTGAGTGGCCTTCATCACTTCTGCTCCTACATTCTATTCTCCAGAACTGGGTTCTGGCAAGGAGGCTGGAAACTGCTTTAGCTATGGCCAGGAAGGAGGAAATGAGACTGGTGAATAAGTCTCTGCCATGGTGTTTTTGTGTGTGGGGTGGAGGGTCACATCCTCCAACTCCCCTAACACAACCTCTACAAGGTTGGCTTGTTTCTTTCAAGTATTTCTTTAAATGTCAAGATTATGCAGTGTGACCGCAACGAGTGGTAACTTCCAACTTTTTCTTGCCTCATCTCCACATTGAACTTTTAGCTAGGCTTCAGGATGTAAGGCCCCAGAATAGTCACTAGATAAGAACAGCTAACACCTAAGTTCTTACTAAGTGTCAGATACCGTACTAAATACTTTACTTGGATTGTCTCATTTAAATCTCATAGTAATCTCTTGAGGTCTCTAAGGTAGATGTGAGCCATATTTTAAAGATAAGGAAACTGAGGCTAAGAGGGTATAAATGACTTCTCCAAGATTATATGGATAGTAAGGGGTGGCCTTGGGATATGAATCCAGGCAAACTACTTCCAGAGTCTGCATTTCCATTAATATAATGCTTATTTTTCCCCATCCAAGTCACACTTCAACACAGATACCTTACCTGAGTCTGAGTAATAATACTCATTCCACAGCTAGGCGCTTGCCTCAGGGTAATGCTAGGCTCTGCTGTAGTAACAGCAATCCCCAGGTCTTCATGGCTCAACACAGCGAAAGTTTTTTCCTTGCCTGCACAAAATCTGTTGAGGGTTGAGCCGCTTTCTCTAGCAGCTGTCCTGCAAGTGGTGCCTCAGGCGCGCAGGCTCTGTCCATCTTGTGATGTCATTGTAGATTCTTGGTCTCCTTGGCTGCCCCTGAGGGGAAGGGGACTGTTCTTTTTTTTTTTTTTTTGAGGAAGATTAGCGCTGAGCTAACTGCTGCCAATCCTCCTCTTTTTGCTGAGGAAGCCTGGCCCTGAGCTAACATCCATGCCCATCTTTCTCCACTTTATATGTGGGACGCCTACCACAGCATGGCTTTTTGCCAAGCGGTGCCATGTCCACACCCGGGATCCGAACCAGCGAACCCCGGCCCGCCAAAGAGGAACGTGCGCACTTAACCGCTGTGCCACAGGGCCAGCCCCATGGGGGGCTGTTCTTAAGCCTCTGAACCTGTCTGACTCCTCAGCTCATCCGCTCAACAGCTCAATGGCCTCAACAGCCCCCAGCTCTGGGTTGGGCTGGGTGGTTGGGGTGAGGTGGTATTTATGCTGGTGGTGTATGTTCTTCTGAACTTTTCCTGATCTTTCTGTACATTTTTCTGGAAACTAACTTAGATCTTCCCCAGGGGTTGGGAAGCAACACAATGGTGGAAAAAACAATAAGATAAGAAAAAGTGTTTTATTTTCTTTTTTTAAAGATAGGCACCTAAGCTAACAACTGTTACCAATCTTTTTTTTTTGTTTTCTACATTTTCTCCCCCAATTCCCCCAGTACATAGTTGTGTATATATATTTTTTTAAGATTTTATTTTTTTCCTTTTTCTCCCCAAAGCCCTCTGGTACATAGTTGTATATTATTAGTTATGGGTCCTTCTAGCTGTGGCATGTGGGACGCCACCTCAGCACGGCTTGATGAGCAGTGCCATGTCCACGCCTGGGATTCGAACTGACGAAACACTGGGCTGACTGCAGCGGAGCACGCGAACTTAGCAACTCGGCCACGGGCTGGCCCCATAGTTGTATATTTTTCAGTTGTGGGTCTTTTTAGTTGTGGCATGTGGGACACTGCCTCAGTGTGGCCTGACGAGCGGTGCCATGTCCGCACCCAGGATCCGAACCAGCGAAACCCTGGGCCGTTGATGCGGAGTGCGCTAACTTAACTGCTTGGCCACGGGGCTGGCCCAAGAAAAAGTTTAAATACAAATGGGATTCTGAGTTCCTAAACCAGGAAGAGGCACTAGGTGTCATGATTTGCTGGGTTTTGCTTTCTCCTGGCCACAGGTGGCCGCTGGCATTATTGTTATTTTGATGCTGTCTCCAAGGCCTTTTTCAGCTGAGTCTCAGTGCCAAATATCCTATCTTTGGAGTTCTGCTACTTACCAGGAGCAACAGCATCTTAACCCAAATTTTTTTCAATTCATCTAGAATAGTGGTTCTGTCCTTATCTTTTCACCTCTGCCCTCTGCTTTGGCCCTGTCTCCAGACAGACAGGGTGTGTCTCCACTTTCATTTTCCCCTGGACCATCCACTGATTGGGAGACTAGATTGGAAAGCTGGCAGAGGATGAAAAGCTGGCTCTGGGCACTCGCATTTGAATATTCAGGGTTGTCACACACTCCAGGCCCGAGAAGGCAGAATCAGTTGCAGATAGCAAAAGTCTTGACAGTGAGCACAAGGCTCACTGAAAGCTCCTTGTAAGACAGGAGATCCAGTGAAGAATGGGAGTTTTGAAGGAAACATCAGGTTATGAAAGTCTCTGTTCTCTCAGCTGGCAACCATCTGGGGGTCACTGTATGGCTCAGTGAGCAGGCTGAGATTTATCTTGCCATGTCCAGGCAGTGGAGTGTGTGTGGTGTCCTTGATGTCGTCGAAAATTCGCTATTGCTCTTGAGGGAGAACAGCACAAGCTAGGGGTGTAATCTGGCTGTTCCTGTGCCTGATTCAGCCTGTACCTTTGCTTTGTTTACCTTTCTGAGGTTTTTTCTTTTTTTTTTGGTGAGGAAGATTGGCCCTGAGCTAACATCTGTGGCCAATCTTCCTCTTTTTGCTTGAGGTGGATTGTCGCTGAGCTAACATCTTGTGCCAATCCTCCTCTATTTTGTATGTGGGATGCTGCCCCAGCATGGCTTGATGAGCAGTGTGTAGGTCCATGCCTGGGATCCGAACCTGTGAACCCTGGACCGCTGAAGCAGAGCATGCGAATT
Organism: Equus przewalskii; assembly: GCF_037783145.1. Lineage (NCBI taxonomy): Eukaryota > Metazoa > Chordata > Mammalia > Perissodactyla > Equidae > Equus > Equus przewalskii. The sequence goes on from NC_091848.1 coordinate 36,549,227, forward strand.
TAACCAGTATGCCACCAGGCCGGCCCCATCTTTCTGAGTTTAAATGGTACTATGAATTAGTTGCCAACATTTAAAAAATACTTCTATTTAACTAGGAATAACCAGGATTTCTAGGTTTTCTCGAAAAGTTGGGAGATCTGGTAAAGCTGAGCTTGTACCCCATGTTGCTTGCCTGCCATAGTCCCTACCACTCCCTCTTCTCTCACAACTGGCCAGCTTCACTGGTTTGCCTTCCATGCCCAGCTCAGTAGACATTGTCTGTGATCCTTGTCTATTCCTTTCCCTTAGCTGACGTGGGGAGGACAATCACAGGGTTCTTCTGCAGCTCCAGGGGCGCTTTCATTTAGGTTTGTCTCCCCTGTGGTGGTGGGAGCAGCTGCAGCCCCCAGGAAGCTCTGGGGAGCGGGAGGAGTCAGGAGGAGTGACTGCACCACCTGGCAGGACATCTCAGAGAACAGAGAGCTAGATTTCCATGGGGCTTTCCTGAGGTTTCTTCCTCTTCCTTCTGCTCCAGATGTTTCTGCCAAAGGATCAAAATCCTAGACTTACCCTTTCCTATCTTAGAAGGCCCCAGAAATGCCAGAACTGAAGTAATTAGTACCAGGGCTGCCAAAAGAAGAAAAAAGACAGAGTGATTTAATCATCAAATTAAGGAACTGTTTAATTGCTGTTCTGAGTACTAGGAACAGTGTCACTGAGAAGAGTCACAGGATACTCACTGATGCCGGATTTGAAGGATTAATCTAGCATGCTATTTCTGGTTCTGAATACTTTTTCTTTTGTTGGAGGTATGGGCTGTTGTTGAAATACAAGTCATGTGTCATTTATATGTGAAATCTAAAAAAACCGAACTCATAGGAACTGAGAGTAGAGTGGTGATTGCCAGGGGTTGGAAGGTGGGTGGGGGAGATGGGATGTTGGTCAAAGGCACAAACTTCCAGTTACACATGAGTACGTTCTGGGGAGCTAGTGTACAGCAGGGTGACGATAGTTAACAATACTATGCTTGAACTTCTTACTTGTATACTTGAAAGTGTTAATAGACCTTAACTGTTTTCACCTCGCGCAAAAATGGAAATACATTTGTAAAAATCTTTGCAAGTGAGATGACGCATTTTGTCCTTATATTTTCCTTACCTTGTGTGTATTTATTCCAAGAGGTCGCTGTACTCCTTCACCACCTTGAGGGTTTGATTTCATTGTCTTGTGGCTGATGAGAAGTCTGCTGTTCATCTAATGTTTTTCTTCTCCCTGGTGGCTTTTAACACTTTCCTATGCTTTTCATGTTCTATCATGGTTTGTACTTCAGTGTGTCCAGGTTGCATTTTCTCTTATTTACATTGCTCAGAACTTGGTTTGCTTCTTTAACCTGAGAAGACAGCTTTATTTTTGAAGATTCTCAGATGTTACTCTCAGACATCTTTGCGTCCTCCCTTCTACTCTCTCCATTTTCTTCCTAACGCTACTGGGTGTGTGTTGGAGCTCTTCATTCTAAACTTCATGTGTCTTAATTTTCCTCCCATAATTTCTACCTCTTTCTTTCTTTCTTTCCCTTAGCCGCTTAATAAGAAATTTCTTCCAATTTACCATTTTGTTCTTCAGTTGTTTAATTCATACTTTGAAGTTTCACTTGTGAATTTCAGTGACTATATTTTTTATTTGGTTCTTTTCGGACTTCTGTTTTTTTGTACTATTTTTTCCGAGCTTTCTGACTTTTCTTCTCCCAATAATATTCTGTTCTGGTCTTTGGTATCTATTCCTTCTTCTCTTTGAATCTTTTAAATATCCTTGTTTTAAAGTACTTCAAATCATTCCATTATCTCTGTTTCTTGAGCTGCAGATCTTTCATGGGAGTTTGTTTCTCATGGGTCTATAAGTTTTTTCTTAGCTTCTCTTCATCCGAGTTTGCTTTCCATCAGAGAAGCATAGGCCCTCCGTGTGCTGTGACATCTCTGAAGGGCGGTCCATGCTTGCTGCTGCCAGGATCCTCCAGGTTCCACTGGGGCTAGTTTTCCTGTTCATTTCTCAGCTGGGGGGTCCCTTCACCATAGAAGTAGTGAATTCTCACTTGATCAGGTCTGGAGTTACACTTTTTATGGGTGATTCATCTTGCCCTTGGCCCAGAGTGGATCTTCCTTGCTTCTCTCCCAGGCCAGTGGCTGGAATTTTTCTGGTTTTGATTTTAGTGACAGGCCAGCTCTTTGTAGCACTCAGCTTTACGCAGAAAGCCCTGTTCCAGGGCTTGGCCATGCACAGGCCTGAGGCTCACCATCCGACCCTGTTACAATCCTGCCAGGTCCTGACACATGGGGTGCGGGGGCAGCTGTTTGGCATGAGCTGATCACTTCCCACCTGGTCCCTGAGGTCCACTCATTTGTTGACTGGTTTCTTCTTCATTTCTGGCACCTTGGATTCCCTGCTAAGCTTCCAGTCTTGGCTACATATTAAAATTTTTTTGATTACATTTTATCCAGCAGTTCTATGTTTAGAGTAAGATGGGAGCTCTTTCCACGTCAGCTCAATGATCCACAATATTGTCCTGAAGTATCAGATTGTTTTCTGGATTTGCCTAGATCTAGTGTCTTCAAATTGAATTGACTTTTTATACGCACGTGCTCCCCCAGGCTCTTTAAGCTAGCATTTATATTTTATTTATCTTCCTGTTCATAGTCCTTAATTTCGTAACTCCCTGTGCATGGCCCTAAACTGGCACCCTGTGGCATAGACTCAGGGTGGGGGTGAGAGGGTTTACCGGCATGAGACCCCCAAACACTCAGACCTTCAGGTCACTCAGACAGCTCCTCCAGGGGTTAAATTAAATAACTAGTCACAGGTGACATCATATTCCAGCGACTATGGAGATTTTCAACAGGGTCTGTGTGACAAAGCTGTTCTCCTCTCGCTAAGAGATGACTGATTTGGTTATAGTAAATTCTCTGCAATGAAGGCTTCCCTCTAGCAAACACATTTTCTGGTTCCTGATTACTTAGTAATAATTCTCCACAGTAAGAATGTATCTACTTATTGCTGTTGGCAGGAACGAAAGGGAAGAGGTTAAAAAAAACGCCAAGCTAATGTAGTTGAGCTTTTCATAGCTTTTCTGGTTTTCTCCTTGAACAACAAATACTATTCTGTTCTTCTCCTCCCTTTCCTCAACCAACCTGATCAACCGTGACGATAAACACACACCTGAAGTCCTAAATCATGGAGCCGAATGGCACACAGAAGGGCATAGCTGCTTGGAGGAAGAGAGAGAAGGAAGTGAGAGTTTGTGAACACTCACTTCCTCCTGGGTCTGTTCATTTGTCAGACAACTACAGATGGGACCTCAGCTCAGTTCCTTCTTCCAGCTGGGAATGCAATTTCCGTGACCCTTCACTCTATGGCACAATGAGACGCAAATGAAAAGTTGGGGTGGCCCGAGGGTTGTGGAAGAGTCTGACCTGTCTGAGCACAAGGGGTGGGGAAAAGTTTTAGAGGAAGGAGGAGGGAGCAAAAGAAAGGAAAGGCAAGTGGAGAAGCCCTCTAGGTGCTGCCCACTGTCCCCAGAGAGCCGTGGCCGTGATGGCAGGCAGTGGGGTTGACTCTGTCCAGAGCCGGCTTGTTGCGAGTGACTGGTGGATGGAGCAGGCACTGTGTCCCCGAAGGAGAGTAGAATGGCCTCTTGGAAAGCCAGAGATTGCCTCTAGTGCAGAGGAGGGGAGCCTGTGCAGACCTGCCCTGGAGGGCACTTCTTGGCAGCAATTAGGCAAGATCCTCCTAGCAGTTACTAAGCCTGTTTCCCTTCCCATGCACGTGGCTTGAAGTGGATTATAAAGCCTCCCCCCACCCAGGCCTTTCTGTTAGTATTCACTTTTCATCGTTTGTTCTGAAAGAGAGGCTTCCTTAACATGACCACAGACCTCACAGTCTGGTCCAGCCTGCTTTCCCAGCCTCCTCCTAGCCCGTCCTCGCCCTTACTCCCTGCACTGCAGCCTCGCTGGCCTTCCTCTTCCTTGGGCTCTCCGTGCTCCCTCTGGCCACAGGGCTTTTGCATGTACTCTTCTCTCTGGTGAGGATGCTTTTCCCTTTCTGCTTTTACCTAATGAACCCATTTGTGAAACAATGTGAGGCCTCTCTTCCTATTTTATTAGCTATACATCAAGGTGAAACTCCTAGAACTGTAACAGATCTAATTCCTCGAGGAATGGACCACTCAGGATCTCTGCTGCGGACTGAAGATGAGATTGCCCTCTATTTCAGGAGAGAGGCCTGGCATTAACCTGCTATTGAGTTGCAGTCCTTCTCTCTTTCCAAATTTCCAGATTTAATTTTCCATTTGAAGATGGCTGGTTTCTAAATGAGTTCTGTTGCATCTAGGATAGCTGATGGTGTATCATTGCAGTATTTATAAATGAATGAAGAAGCAGAAAGAACGTTTTCATCCCTGTTCCATTTAGCCTTTGCTCGTGTGCCAACACATCCTGGTGGTCTCTGAGGGGGCTGACATGAAGGGGTTATATGATCCTTTGTCACGTGGCAGCAGCAGAGTTGATGTGAGAAGCTGGTTTCCTGGAGTAACTCTGCTCACATTCCCCCGCTTGACACTGCCCACTTTCCTCAGCCCAAAAGGGTCTTGCTCGCCGCGCTGCGTGGGCCACCTTGCCCATATCACTGGTGCCTTGCATCTTTCAAGGCCCGAGTCAGGGCTCCCCCGTGACATCTTCCTCTGACTGTGGTAGCTCAGCATCGTCGCTACTTCCTTCCAACCATTTGTCCGTTCCATTCACTTACAACCTGGTATAGGCTGTCTTGTCTGCAGCTGAGGGCTTGATGTTTGGAGAGTAGGGACTGTGTTCTTTCTCTTTGATCTCCCCACTGCGCCTGTCCCATGAGCTCACAGTAGGTGCTGGGTAAATATTCATTGGTGCACAGAGTACTTGATTGTTTAAGATTTAGAGAGAGTGATGGAAGAGTGACTCTTCTCTTCTTTCTCTCTAGTTACAAGTTATTCCCAAACTGCGTCCCCTCCTTTGGGTTCCGCCATCTACTGCCTCTCACAGACAGAGTCGACAGCTTCAACGAGGAAGTTCGGAAACAGAGGGTGTCCCGGAACCGTGATGCCCCTGAGGGTGGCTTTGACGCGGTACTCCAGGCGGCTGTCTGCAAGGTAACTTTCCTTCCTGGTCCTGTCCCTGCTTGGGAGGTCAGGGAAGAGAGCATCAGTTTGGGCGTTGGCACTGCCTGCAGATGGCAGATTTCGAGCCACCCCAGCATGTGGCTCCTGTCTACTCTTACATCAGAGGGTGAGCTCAGCGGCCCCTTGGGGAGTCTACAGCCGTCAGATCAGCTGGAGCTCGGGGACGGATCTCGGCTGGTGTGTCTCTCTGTGTCAGGGTGTGGCTGTGTGCAATGGGATACCGTCTTCGCCAGAAGACAGCTGTTCTGTGTTTATACATCTGGCTCTTTCACTTCTTTTCAGGGGAAGAAAGTAAAGGTCAAGCCACATGCGTAGAAACTTGTAGAGCTTTCTGGCCCGGTTTTGGTAAACCTTAAAGATTGCTCTGGTGTGGAAACCAGCTGAAACAGAGAATTGCACGTCATCTCTGGTTGCATTTTTATTTGTTTGTTTTTCTTCAGCTTTTCTGTAATATATGAATCCAGAGGGAGGACATAGACTTAGGTCAGAAATGAACTCATGCTTTGCAAGGTTCTAATCTTGGCAACATATATAAGTGGAATGTTGGTAATAACTTATTCTTAAAATAATTTTCTACTGTCAAAACAACCCAATAACAACAACAAAAGATAAAAATAAAAATCACTCTTGAATTTGCTATCCTAACACATAATTTTAAAATTTTTCCATAGTGGTCATCCTAGATCATGTATAATTGGTAATGCTTTCTTGAAAATGTCTGCAGGCTCAGCAATAGGGTGGTGTTGGGACTCTCCTGTGGGGGTGGGCTGGGGACGGAGGTTAGAACCAGTTGGACGGCTGCGTGTCCACAGTTGCTGTTCATTTACTAAGTGATAAGCACTTAATTGTCCCCCTTACATAGTTTCTGACCTCAGAGAGCCTGTGTTCAGTGTGTCACAGACTCATTTTTCCTCCCCTCAATCCTTGACAGGATGATAAGAGAGCCACAGTTGTCCTTTCTGAAATAAAAAAACCGAAATGGTAGACAGAGAAGGATAAGGGGTGGGAAAAATGGGGAGAAGACTGCAGCAGGTCTCCTGCACTCCTCTTCTTGGTCCCACTGTGATTCTGCGGGTCATTCGCTGCGTCCTTGGGGCCACCCCTGGAGAGGAAGGTGCCCTCTATCCAGGATGGCTGCAGAGTGGCCCCTTGCCAGCTGCTGGCAGAACCAAAAGGTGTGATTCAGGGGCCACTGATACTTTGTAGCAGTCCAGAAAGCCGGAGGGAGCACAGCTAGGATGTGTCCCACTCTGAATCTTTCAGATGCGTTACGAAATAGACAGTTTATGGAGTTGCTTCAGAAAGAGAAATTATATTTGGGTCTGGCATTCAGACATTCATTGTATGCGGCGTTGTCTTCACAGACATTCTGCCAAAGCGAGTTCTTGGCAGGGACAAATAGTGCAGGGAACGCATAGGCTCCCTTTCATCTTCCCATCTCTAGAATTTCATGGATTGTTTTGCAGAGGAGGGGAATTATCTTTAACACTGAGGGGAAACAACCCAGTAACAAGCCTAGGCAATGCCCAGTTTTGTTAATTCTGTTTAATTAGATAATTGAAACAATGTGATTGAATGCCTGAGCCCCAGTGGCCTTGGAGCAGCCGTTCGATTCACTGTTGCAGCTGCACAACCTTCCTCTGACGCCCAGACCCAGGAGAATCTTCCCTTTGAAAACTCAGTATTTCAAGCCTCGAGCATTTCAGAGAAGATGCTGGCAGGTTTCTTAAACTCGTTGCCTGAGCCTGGTGTGTGAATTATTGTTGGCTGAGAGCACTTAATGAGCGTGTTTTTTAGTTTTGTGTCTGTTGACATTTTTTCTTATTCCCCACTGTGGCTGTGCCGTAGGGAGTACCTGGGAAGTTAATAATTGCATGGAATTATGTAGTCTATGAACCACCAGCTTCTCTCTTCACCATTTCTTTTCCTTTGTGCTGTCAGTTTGGGTACACATCAAGTTCTTTCTTTCTTGAAATCACCTGTTTATAACAAATGTCATCCTTCCTGGTTCACCCCAGCCTTACTTACAGTGGCCAAATATTGGAAATAAATTATGGCCTACCTTTTGATGAAAGGCTATGCAACAACCATACCCTTAAAGAATATTTAAGTGCTTGAATAATATTTAAGACAAATTAAGAGAGGAACGGAAAGCAAATGATAAGACAGTATAGATAGACATCTGATACTATTTTGCAAACGAAAGAAGAATATGGAAGTGATTGGAAATACACAGACCAATTTTTTTAACCTAAATTTCCACAATGAATATGCATGACTTTTTATTTATAATGGAACATTTCAAACATACGAAAGTAGAGAGAATAGTGAATTTAAACCCCATGTCTATCCTTGTTACCAACTCAGAGTCAATCTTGTTTCATTTGTATTCCTAACCATTTTACCTTCCGTTATTTGAAGCAAATCCCAGATATCATTTGATTCAATGATAGATTTGTAATGATAATTAGATTTCAGTGATAATTAGATTTTTAAAGTCGCAATGATAAGTAGATTTTTAGTTTCAATAATTAGGTTTTTCAAGGTTTTTTTTAGAGTCCTAAGCATTCCTTGCTGTGTTTGCTGAGTTTCTGCCTCCTCTTGATTTGCTCAGATTAAAGGCCCTTCCACTTAATCCTGCAAACGGAATGTGACAGAGCCAGCAGGCCTGGAATCTCTGCAGAGGGAGAAGGGTCTGGGGGGGGCCATCCCCTGGAGCAGTGCAAGCTGGCCTTCCTCTGACCCCGAGCCCTTGGGGATGGAGCTGATAACAGGCCCATCTCCCAGCCCACAGGGGCTCTTTGTTCTGGATTCATTCTCACCCTGGTTTCTCTGGGATGGACTGTTACTTATCAACTTGTGGGACTGAGACACTTGGCATCTTCACATGACTGTCCTTAAGTCCCACCTCTGTGGCCCACTTTGTATTTCTTGGAAAGCTGTTCTTTGCAAAAAGAAGGAAACTGTCTGTTTCTGTTTAGGGTTCTATTTAGGATAAGGACCCTGCCTCTATGAGTGGACCTTTTGAGTTGCTGCCTCTCCCCCTAGCACGTCTCACTGCTGTGAGAGGCCATCTAACAGCGTCCACAGCTAAGGATGCCTCTGCCATCAACGCGGGCGTGTTTTCCACTGTGCTGCACTCGTCTGGGTTGGAGTGAGGGGAATGCCACCGCCCTGAATTTCTTATCTTTACTTAGAAACCTATTCTTTAACCTCTTTATACTTTTTCTTGGTCAGAATAATAGTTTCTCTGTTACTTTGTATTGCTCTCCCAGAACTTTCTAGAAGTTGGCTCTAAGTTTATTCTGAAATTGTAAAGGTGGAAGTGTGACGAGTGGTTCAGACTGGAACCGTGGCTGTTTCCTGTTCTCCCCAAAGAGGGAGTGCCCTCTGCCTGAGGACACGGAGGGGAGGAAGGCCCCGGAGCTCTGTCCCACAGTCCCAGTCTCCACTTAGCTGTTCTTCGTGGCTCTCTGGTTAAAGAAGTTACCTGCAAATTAGAGCTTGATTGGGTACATCCTGGCCACCCAGGGTTCAATGGGCTGCCGTCTCTGGCCAGAGAGAAAATAAGGTCTGTGCATCCCAGTGCATTCCCCTTTTGGCCTCAGCTTCCAGCTCCCTAGCATCTCTCCGCCATATTCTTCAGACAGACTTTCTGTTTTAATATAGATTCTCTAATTTTGCATCGTGTGTTACATTTTTAGCATTGGATGTCCTCAGAAACAGGTGGATGAATAAGTCTCAAAGCAAACAAAGTAAGTTTACATGCTAAGTGCACAGCCTTGGCATGCCTTGGGTCCTTGATTCCTTTGCTGGTGTGAACATCCTAATCTAAAATGGAGACCGCAGCCCTACAGGGGCTGGAGGGACAGCGTCACTTCAGCAAGACTTTCTGCAGGAAGGTAAATTCTCTGGACCTCTGAAAACAAAGTAATTGCTGCCCTTGCTCGACCGTCCTGTGTGCTCCAATGTTTCGTGTGGGTTATCGCCCATCCTCACGACAGTCCTTCAGGGTATCGGTGGTGGTTGTCCCCAGTTGACAGATGAGGAAACTGAGTCACACAGGGATTCGTTACACTCACTATTAGTAAGGGGTGGAGCCAGGCTTTGAACCAGATCTGGTTGATTCGAAAGCCCACGCCCTGGCTGTTACCCAGAGCCTGGGTGCTTTGGGAGGTAGCGACAGGGTGGTGCAGAGCCCAGGGGGTGGGGCTCAATTTAGAGTTGCGTTGTCCTGACTCCAGCTCAGCTGCTTCTGCTACTGACTGGCTCTGGGGAGGCCGGCTGACCTGTCTGGGCCTCAGAATGCTCATCTGGAAAATTGAGGGAGGGGGATTGGAGGGGGGATCCCTGGGTACCCTCCAACTGTGCTGCTCAGTGCTACTTTCACAAAGGACTTGTCACAGCCCTGTGCCCAGAGCCCTCGATTTTGCTTTTTTGTCTCTCTTGTTCAGGCTTGATCCTCGGCCAGGGAGGGGCTGCTGCAGACCCCAGGAGAGGGTGGAGCATCCCCAGGCCCCGGAGCGAGGCACAGCTCTGAGAGGTTTCCCCTTTGCGCCCTCCCCTCTCCCAGCCTCCCACAGAGTTGATTTGGTTTCTTTTGACTTGTCGCCTGATTTCTTTTAGACCTCAGCCTTGTGTCGTCTTTCCAAGCATGAGTTGAGAAATGTGGGGAATTGCCTTTCTTTCCTCGAGGAAGGCAGCCACTCCTGACACCTTCATGTCCCTTGAGGGCCTCACCTCCGTGGTCTGTCTTGTCGCTGTCTAGGTGATCTGTCTCAGCACGTGTAAACTGCTTCTGCTGCACTCCACAGCTTCTGGGCTTGTTCCAGCCCCAACCTGCTTGCTCTTCCTCCGGTTCAGTGTCTTTGTAAAACACCACGAGGATGTCGAGTTTCCCTGTGGCCCTCAGAAGCTGTGGGGCTGTGCGTGCAGGTGGGCAGCCCTCCCTCCGCGCAGGCCTGGGTGGCATTTTTGTCAGAGGTGGTGAAGGCTCTCCTTGACTTTCTGTTCTGTGAGTGGTTGTGGTTTAATGTGCACTTTTGCTCTTGTTTTTGTGTGTGTGGAAGATTAGCCCAGAGCCAACATCTGCTGCCAATCCTCCTCTTTTCGCTGAGGAAGACTGGCCCTGAGCTATCATCCATGCCCATGTTCCTCTACTTTATATGTGGGACGCCTACCACAGCATGGCTTGCCAAGCGGTGCCATGTCCGCACCCGGGATCCGAACCAGCGAACCCCAGGCCGCCGAAGCGGAACGTGCGCACTTAACTGCTGCGCCACCGGGCCAGCCCTAACGTGCACTTTTGAGTCACTTGACTGTTTGGGTCCCTGGGCTGGCGTTTCCTTGTTCTGCCTGATGCCCAATAACTGTGCTGTGGGCTTCTCTGTCCTACCGACAGCTGCTTGCTCTGACAAGAGGGCTGAGAACTGACTGAACTACAGCTCAGAACTCTAAGCAGGGCGCAGTGAGGGCCTGCATCTCTTTGCCCCCAGCGTAACCTCTGTCACCTTCGTAGAAGGTGTCTGCACACCTTGGCTCCCTTGGCTGACAATGACAGGGAGGAATCCTCCCAGGGAAAGTTAACAGGCCTCTTCCATATCTAAGGCTATATTTTCATACCTGGCGAGAACGTCAATTTTTCATTTCACGTTATGGGCTCTTTTTTTGCTTGAAATTGTCCATTTGGCAAAGAGGAAAAGTGACAAGGATTTATTCTTGGGCTCTTCTGGCCACTGCTGTCCCCAGCCTTCACCCCTCGCCCCTGCCTTCCGGCCACAACGACCTTGAGTCGGTTACTCTGACTCATGTGAGGCCCTTTGCACATGCCGTTTTCCTCTGCTTGGAATATTCCTCCCATTTATTCTTGCTTTTCTCTCTTTTCTTTTTTTTAAAATAATGGACAGTATTTTTAAGAGCAGTTTTAGGTTCACAGCAAAATTAAGCAGAGAGTGCACAGAGTTCCCATATCCCCCTGCCCCGCACATGTGGCCTGCCCCACCATCAACATCCCCCACCAGACTGCCACATGGGTTACAATCGATGAACCAGCGTTGACACGTCATCGCCCAAAGTCCCTCGTTTACATTGAGTTCCCTCTCGGTGTCGTACATTCTGAGGGTTTGGACAAATGTATAATGACGTGTGTCCGCCATTGCTGTACAGGACAGGGTAGTTTCACTGCCCTGACACTTGTCCGTGCTCCACCTCCTCATCCCTCCCTACTTCCCCCAAATCTGCTTTGTTTTTCCTGTCTAATCTCTGCCTACTTACGCTTCGGGCCTCTGCTGACTTGTCTGTGTGTCAGGGAAGCCTTCCCCGATTGACCCTCCTATGAGGTCCGAGTCCCCGAGCAGCACAGCCTGGGTCATATCTCCTCCAGTCACCATTTTAGGTTTATTTGGGCCACACCTTGGATGAATCCGCCTCCCCTTTGAGATGGCACGGACCGTGTCTGTCTCCTCACCACTGTATTTCCCCAGCTCTGAGCTCACTGCCTGGCACGTAACATGTCCTCCTTAAAGGTTTGGTGAACAAACAGGGCTTCGTTCTCACAAATTTCTCTGTGCTCCTGAAGTTCAGAAACCCCCAGGTCCACCTCGCTCCAGGCCCACCTCGCTCCAGGCCTGTCCACCTTCCTGTTAGTCTGGGCTGCCTTCACGTCATCTACCGTGCTCCACACACGCTCATTAAAGTAGAACCAGAGGTCCTGTTACTTGGCGATACTTTCCAACTCAGTAAGTACTCACTGAGTGCCCAATAGGTATGGTGGAGAAAACTAAAGATGAGGACAAGTGCCTATCCTCAGGGATTTGATTTGAGCTTGAAGTTCCACCACAAGGTAAAGAAACCACCTGTTTGTAAACATTCAAGGGAACCAAATGAAACTATTGATATTTGACTGTCAATGATATTTGATATTTGACTATTGTTAGTTTCTGCTACAAAAATAGAAACTCATATGGTTCAGGCTTCTACTTTCCAGTTGTCTCTCCTTCAGTTCAGACTGGACTCTCCTTAGAGTCCTCATCAGACACGTTCTCTACCGCACGTTGTTGGGCTCAGGCTCCAGGTGAAGGTGTAAATCCTGAGTCACAGGCTGAGATTTCTTTTCCCCAAGGAAAGAAACACTACACTTCTGCCCCCCTTACGTTGAACCACAGAAGATTTTTAAAAAAGAGTTTTTGTTGCAAACTATGGATGGAAGCAGGAAAAACAAACTCCTGAGGAGAACATGTTTGTTGTTCTAAAGCGACAGAAATAGGCTTGAAAGCCAGCATGAGTGGGGAAGCCAATCACAGAATCTAACCTTGTTTTTCCCCACGTGTGTTGGAGTTCAGACTCGTCAGGCCCCAAGCTCAGGTCTGTTGTGGGGTCTGCCCACTGGCTGCTCAGGTCGGTCCTCTTTCCTTCCTCATTTCCTCCCCAAACCTGTCCTCTGTCGCTGTGCTTGCCTGAAAGATTAATGTACAGAGTGTTTTGTTACGACTTTTGAAAATGTATTGAGTACTTACGGTGTGCAAGATGCCCTGTTAGGTGCTGTGAGGGATGCATAGGTGAATGAGCTACGTACGGCTCTTGTCCCGGTGAGCATCATCTAGGTTGGAAGACAGATGCCTGTACAACAACCTCAGGGACCAGCGGAGTGCACAAACTCTGTGGAATGTCTGGCCCTTGGACCCAGTGGGTGAATCACAGTGTTCTCCTTCAAGGGGTCACCTTGGGCTCTTTGCCTCCCTGAGTTTTCCCTGAGGCTCAGATGCTGATGATGTTACTGATTACCATTGGCTGAATGCTTTGTGAGAGCCAGGCTCCATGCCAAGCACTTCACAGAGCTTATTTTATTTAATCCTTGAAAGATGGTTTTACTTTCCCCTTTTGATCAGGAAACAAGCCTAGAAAGATTGAGTAAATTTTCGAAGGTCATGCAGCTAGAAATGACAGACCTGAACCCACCTGCCTGGCTCCAAAGCTGGGGCTCTTAACCTTGACATGAGAGTGCCTGCTGTCCTTTGTGGTCACACGGGAGCAAGGAAGAGAAGTGGGAGGGGTGTGCTTCCAAAAAGAGCAAAGTCCTCGTCTGAGAGCCATTACAGTCTCCCATGTGACCCAGTTCGCCTACGGTAGGGCAGGACTGAGTCAGTCCCGGGGGAGGACAGCTGCCCATGCTGCTGTTCGCTGGAACTAAGGGTTTCCTGTTTATCAGAAACAGTTACAACATGGCTCTGGCAGCTCTCGGATTTTCTAGGGAGACCACTAGAGTACTGGCCCAAGGTCGGTCACTGATGGAGCCTAGCCCATTGAGCGTGCTTCTCTTTGCCCTTGGCCTTCCTCTCTGTGAAGTGGGAACTCTGGTATCTGCCTTCTCCTTCATAATTCAGAGGGCGTCTCAGAACCATTGCCTCTGCTCTTTGACTCTCAGCGACAGTGCTGTGGACCCTTTTCAGCAGGGAGGGAGCATGTGGCTCATACTCTTCAGTGACAACTGGGCCCATGGGCTGTGTTGACATCTAGCTGGGGAACCCTTCGTTTGGGTGACCATTCATTTTAATTAGACAGATTGACCTCGAGACCAGAAAACCCAGTCATTTAAAGCTAGTGTTTCTGTCCTCACTGAAACTGCTCCCTGGACGGTGTCTTGACTCTAGGCCGCCCTCTGTTTGAACGCTGTTTACCGGAGAGTGTTGTGAGCATTGTCTCCGAACAGGCAAGCCAAGGTGGGCAAGCCAGCCCACATTCAGGCAGGCATCCACTTGCTTTCTAAGACGGCTGAGTGGGACATCAGCTTTCCTCAGATTCCCAGGAACCGGGGCTCCAGGCTCTCCCTTACACTCTCCAACAGGGGTGTCCTTGAGCCTGTTTCTCTCACGTGTCATGCTCTGCCGTGGTCTCTGTGTGTAAACAAGTCACTATGAACGGAGCTGGGGACCCACAGGCTTAATGTGAGCCCTTTGGAAGATTCAGCTGCCAGACACAGGACATACCGTCCAGGGCCTGCAGGCCACAGTCCCGGCCCTGTTTTCCTCTGTGGTCAGACCACATCCAGGGACTGCGTCTGCCTCCGGGGGCTGTTTCAGACAGATGTTGATAGCGAGACAGCGGACGGGGGTGAGTGGATGGTTCCGAGTGTGGAATCTACCTCCTCTGAGGGGTGGTTAGAGGTTAACCGGGAGGAGAGACCCTGGGGGAGAAGCGTGTTGCCTCACCTCCGATGTCATTATAGAAGAGGGAGTAGGTGCCTCTGGCTGTTCAAGGGAGTGCGCTAGCAGTCGGCTCAGCAGTGGAGCAGGCTGCCAGATGCGCGGGTGAGTGTGTGTGGGCCCTCTGCCCTCGTGGTGGGGGTGCCGGACAAAAGATCTGTGCACTGCTTGCAGCTTGGACGAGACAAGCTCTGGGGTTCCTTCCAAACTTCAGGTGCTATGTATTTCCTCTGAGGCGGCTTTCTGCCCAGTAACCCACTGGTGCTTTTGTTCTGTGGCAGCCCCTGCCAGGCTGTCTTCCATGGTTCCTGGCTGTGCTCCCTCTAGGCTGCGTTTGTATGGGGCCACGGGGGCCATGAACTCTCCCATGCCCACTCATTTGTTTGCCAAGCGTGGCTTACTTTGAGCTGGTGCCCAGAAAAGCTTTCCCTGGCTCCTGATGTCTTCCCCATGGAGCCACCTTACCACCTGGGTGAAAGTCCAGGTGGGGTGGGGCAGCTGTTCAAGGGGACCCAGGGACACACTGGAGGTGTGCAGTGTGGGGGATGGAAGGCTGTTCTTGGTTCGTTGAGTGACTTTCCTCCTTTGTCAGACCCTGCAGCCATTGACTCCTTCCAACCCTGGAAACTAAATTGCCCCGCAGGCTGGAGGCTCACGTCCTCCAACAGAGGAACCATGTCCTCTGCGTCCTAGCCCTCGTTTCTGTCCTCCAGCCCCACGCACTCTGAGGTTGGAGGTTGGAGGTGAGCAAGCCAGCAGGTCTGTCTGCAGTTTGTATTTATGTTCTCAAAGGTTGGAACGCCTGGTGTTCCGTCTCCGTCCTGCTTACCCTTTCATGGACTACTGCTCCCTCTCTGCCATTTCAGAGTCCTGGATCCCCTCGACAACTTCCAGGCCTGGCTGCCCAGCTCCTCCAGTGACCATCCCACTGACTGCCCTGGCCCCTGCCTCCCGCAGCTGGGGTCAGATGGTCTCGTGGCCCTGCTGCCATGCTTTCTGCAACTCCCATTAGTTTTCTCAGATCTCAGTGCATGGCAGATGATTGGATTAAGTGAGTTTTCACTTAAAATATCCCCTTAATGTTTCCCATATTTATATACTTAAAAGATGTTAGATTCCAAAGCATAGCAAATAGTTGGTGGAATTGTGAGTGATGTAATTGAAGACTTATAGATATTGTGCGGGAGGGTTTTGGTGCCCAGCCCCGATTTCATCGATGTCTCCACTCGCTCCTTCCTCCTTGGGTGCTGAGTACGTGCCAGGTGCACTGCTCTCGTTATTCTGGGACTCGGGCCCTGCGCCCCTCCCTCTTGTCCCTCAGCTCCAGGTGTCTCCTGCTTTCTGAGGACAGAGCAGAGTTGGGCAAATCCTCCACTGAGTTTCCACTCTGAGAAAGTTGTCTCTGGCCCCAGCCCTGGTTGGAGTGGTCGGTCCCTGCAAAACAATAGGGTTTGCCTCCTGGACCTGGATGGAATCCGGGATTCTGGGCTTGTCATGGCTCCCCCAGCCACTCATTACTCCTGACATTTGCGTCCAGAGTCCGTGGATGGCTGCTTTTCACTGAGCATGGTCACCTACCCATGGATCTGGCTTGCCAGGAACCGCTGGAGTAACTGTGGGTCACAGAACCCCTCCCCTGGTGGCAGACGCAGGTTGGTGGCCAAGAGAGAACAAGCCTCGGCTTTGCCTGCTCACCCAGAGCGCGTTTAGGAAGGGACAGGTAAACTGTGTGGCATTGCCCGGAGGCTCTGGCTGAACCCGGCTTGTGGGAATGGACTCTGAGAGAGAATTGACACTTTGGGACTGGACGGGCGCTGTTGAGGGACCAGGGAAGTAAGATGAAAAGGATAATTCCAAGGTTTCTAGAAGAGGCATTTGATGGTCCCATTGTCAGAAATGGGGCAGCCTAGCAGTTGGTTTGCGGGAAGGATGGTTTGGGAATTTCAGAAGAGTTCAGTTCCAGGTGATGGTGGACACATTTGGCTTTTGGTACAGACCTAGGAGTAAGCTCAGGAGAGAGACTAAGTGAGGGATGTGATTTGTGAGTCGTCCAAGTAGATGCATGAACTGGATAAATCTCCACAGGGGAGCGTGTTACCTTTGACCTCATTCAGCTGCTGGGAGAGGAGGTGGAGTCAGAAGGCAGCAGAGGGGCAGGGCATGGGAGCTGGATGAACCTCTGGGCATCAGTATTTTTTTCTTTTCAAGGAAGATCAGCCCTGAGCTAACATCTGCCACCAGTCTTCCTCTTTTTGCTGAGGAAGATTGGCCCTGAGCTAACATCTGTGCTCATCTTCCTCTATTTTATATGTGGGACGTTTGCCACAGCATGGCTTGATAAGTGGTGCGTAGATCCATGCCTGGGATCCAAACTGGTGAACCCCGGGCCACCAAAGTGGAACACGCGAACATAACTGCTGCACGACCAGGCGGGCCCCTGGGCATCAGTATTTTTAAAGCTCCCTAGAGGACCATCAAGTGCAGCCAGATCAGAGAACCTCTGTGTGTGTGTGTGTGTGTGTGTGTGTGTGTGTGTGAGGGAGGGAGACAGGGGGACCAAGAACCTCTGCTGAGAGAGAGAGAGAGAGTGGGATCACGTGGAGAGGTCACATTATAAGGAACTGAGGAGATGGAGGTGTTAAGTCTGCTAGTCTTAAAACACAGAGAGACGAGTGACGAGAGATTGGTGGAGTAGCTGGGTCAAGAGAAGGGGTTTTATAAGTGGGTCGTGAGCATATTTTTAGGCACATGGAAAGGAACCAGAGGAGAGACTGACGGAGCAAATTCTCCAAAGAGGGTGGGATTTGGGGCTGCATTTCCTTGGGGAGGGCGGAGCCCTTCTTCCTTTGAGACACTGAGATCAGAGGAGAGGCCAGGGGGACGCCGGTTTATTTATGACAAGAGGCATCCTAGGGCAGTGGAACTAGGCCCTGTGAACCACTGGGAACAGAGGAGGAGACAAGTCCTGTTACCTGTCTCTCTTAGTGACGACAAAGGCAGGGTCGCCTCCTGAGCAGGTGTGGGAACTGGGAGTTTGAAGGCTGAAACCAACTGTGTGGTGACTCGATGCGGACTGGACCAGCAAGCAGGAGAAGTGAAGAGAATGGCAGTCTTGGCCAGACGCCAGGCTTCTTGCTTTTGCTTCTAGTGCATTTCCGTCCCGCCCAAGCCCTGACATTTTCACTGAGAGCTGACCTCCATCGCGGCTAATGAAATCGGCTTTCAAAAATTTTGTTTTTACTCGGAGTCATGCAGAAAAGACCTAAACAAATAGGTCTGGGTTTTTTTTTTTTCCTCTTAAAATAGTTTTGTATGAAAAGAAAATATATTCAATCTAAAAATTTAGGAAATGCAGATAAGTAGAAAAAAGAGCAACATCACCCATAACACTGCAATCCAAAGTAAGATTGTGTGCTTCTGAATTACAAGGCTTGTCACAGTTTTTCGACTCTGGGGACATATTGGTGACAGTAATTGTCGGTTCTTGACTACGTTCAAGTACCGAGATGGGAGTGTGGTTTTGTTTAATCCTCTTGACAGCTCTGTTCAGTTGGTACTCTTATTATCTCCATTTTATAGAGGAGAGGCTGGGACCGGAAAAGATGAAGTAACTTGCCCAAGGTCACGAAGACAGCTGAGGCTGATGTGGGGCTGAACTGAGGTTTCACAGACCTCTGAGCCCAGGTCCCTGACTGCTCTGAGATAAGGCCACTGGGCAAGAGATGATGTGTACGTGCTGTTCCCGGCACATGACTGACACTCAGTCTATTCACATAACTTATTGTATTTAAGTGACTTTCTGGGCAAACCAAGTCTTCTTTAAGTAAAACAGCTTTATTCAGGTATAAGTGATATACAGTAAACTACACATATTGAAAGTGTACAGTTGGACAAATTTTGACATAAATATACACCCGTGAGAGAGATACACACCACAATCAAGAGAGTGAATATATACTTCTCCCCCCAAAAGAGTATGTGTGCTCCTTTGTCATTTCTCCCTCCTGCCCCCTTACCCCAGGCAGCCAATAAATTGTTTTCTGTCACTACACGTCAGTTTGCATTTGCTAAAATTTTGTGTGTACTCTTTTATGGCCTGGTTTATTTCACTCAGCACAATTGTTTTGAGACTCCTCTGTGCTGTGGGGTGTCTCCGTTCATTCCTTCTGTTACTGAGTAGTAGTCATTGTATGCATATGCCATGGTTTCTTTATCCATTCACGGATTGGATATTTGGGTTGTTTGGGATTTTTGTAGTTTTTGCCTATTGCAGATAGAGCTGCTGTAAATGTTCGTGTTCAAGTCTTTGTACAGATATAGGCTTTTATTTCTCTTGGGGTCAATACCTAGGAGTGGGGTGGCTGGGTCATGTGGTAGGTGTTTGCTTAACTTTAAGAAACTGCCAAACTTCTCCAAAGTACCTGTATCAGTTTACGTTCCTACTGGCAGTGTGACGTTCCATTTCCTCCACATCTCCATCAACATTTGGTGTGGTCAGTCTTTTTCATTTTAGCCATTCTAATGGGTATACAGTAGAATCTCATTGTGGTTTTAATTAATGCAAATTAAACTTTCAGGCATGCAGTATTTCATAGTCCCTGTGACAATTGTGGAGGCTCACACATTGAGTAGTAAAAGGAGAAAAGAAGAAATCTAAAAACTATTACTATTCCCAGAGTAATAATTATAGCTCCTTTTTAATGTGCTGGGTATGTTTTAATACACTGTGTCTAAACCTAGCATCCACCCTTCAAAGTAGGATCGTCTCCATTTTACAGATGAAGAAACTGAGGCTGAGAGAGGTGAAGTGACTGACGCAGGGTCTCATAGTTAGAGCAAAGCAAAGATTTGAACTCGGCCTCATCTGTTCCAAAGCTCACTTCCTCGGGACCCCACACCATACTCCATTTTGTAGTTAAGTGTTTTTCTCTTCTTAAAAAAAAATCCACTTTCCCACCATTGGTCTCTGCCCCAAACATGGGACACAGAACTGAAGTCTTCAAAAGAGACAGCTCTGCTGACCAGGCAGACAGCAGGAAAATTATTTCTAATGTAAATTCTCTGTGGAGTCACTGCTTGTAAACTCTGCAGGCCCAAAAGTCTGGGTGAATGACTAGCATGTCCTGACTCAGTCTGTGCAGCCCAGCCTCTGGGCCAAGTTTGCTAACATCACTTACATAACGAGAGTGCACTTTAGAGAAAACCAAATTATTCTTATTGTGCTGTGTGGCTCTTCCTTTGCGGAGCTGTTTCTGTTTCACATGCAACCTTCCGATTCAACAAACGTTTATTTTGGATCCAGCAGCCTTTAGAGCCTACCATGTATTTTCATGAATTATCTCGTTTATTACACACATACCTCCCCACCCCCCGACCCCTTCTCCCTATGTGATTGGGAAGTTTAGCTTTGGAGGTAAGAGACAGGTCGTCTGAATCTGACTTCTCTGGTCCTTAGTAGTTCAGGGGCCTTGGGCTAGTTGCTTAATGTCTCTGAGCACCAGTTTCTTCATCTGCATGATGGCGATGGATCACCTACTTCACAAAGATTGTGGTGAAGATTAAATGGAACAGTGGAGGTGACCAGTAAATGATAAGTATTGCTATTCCTGTTTTACTGACAAGAAAAAGGCTTTTGAGGTGTTAAATAATTTGGTCAAAGCTACACAGGAAATTAGAGTTGGCAACACAATTAAAATGCCATCTTCAGGCACCCAAGTTCCTATGTTCTGTCTCCTTGCTGCCAGCCTCTAGGTCCCTACAAGTTCCTTGAGAGGCTGGCATGAAAGCAAAGGAGACTGAAAAAGTTAAATGACAGATCCAGCATTCAGAGCCTAGTCTTGTCAAAGTAATGCTTGCTTATTAAAGACAGTTGGAAAAAAGAAAAAGATATTGCCCATAATCTCAACCCCAAGCCCAGCCACGTTATGGTGTATTGTGTTTCAATCTCTCTTATTCTCTTTTTAATAGAAAGTTAACGCTTGCTTCTTACCTAGTTTGTAGTCACACTGCAATTATCGCACTCTATTCTTTGTTTTTCACTTTATATTGTGCGTGTTTACCCATAATTTCATACTTTTTATGAACATAGTTTCTAATGGCCAGAGAGGAGATATCTCAGATTATTTAACCATTCCCAAATAGTAGAATATTCACATGTCCCCTTCTTGTCACTGTTTGTAAAAATAGCGCTGTATTTCAGAACACTTCTAGCAGGTAGTAGAACCACTGAATCAAAAGCTATCTGCTTCTTTAAGGGTTGTTTGTTTTTGGTTGTCATATAGTCCTTTGTTGAAATGCTTTCCTTTGTTGTTCTTAACCAGCTGGGCATTCCACCGCACCACTGTTGATGTCATCTATGATGTCACAAGGGTGGTGGCCTTCAACATTGCAGCCCACAGACTGGGCAGTTCCCAGGACCCTTGTAATGGTTCCAGGCAGTTCTCTAGCTAAAGTTTGGTGCTGGATCTGTCAGGCAATGTTGACAATCTCATCAAAAGTGAGATTTCCGCTGAGGTTAATGTTTTTCTGCTTGTTTCTGTCTCCTGGCGGTTCCCTGAGGGCTTTGATGACAGGGCAGAGGCAGACAGTACCACCTCAATCTAAGCTGGTGTTTCTGGATGGTCAGTTTTGCTATAATCCTCGACCCCTTCCGATTACTGGTTGCCTTGGCAATGTCATCACCAGCTTTTTTGGAGACAGACCCAGGGGGCCGATCTGGGGCACCAGCTTCCTTACTGGTGCACCCTCAGGTACGTGACTTTGATCTCGTTGGGGTCAAACGTACGTGGCATGGTGGAGGCGCCTGGTGTCGAATGGACCCAGATTTGGCACCCAGAGTTTTTTTTGAAGTCAGGTTACTGAGGGATAATCTACATAGAGTAAAATTCACCCTTTTTAGCCATAAAGTCTTATAGCCACCCCTACAATTAAGGTTTACATTTTTCCCGTTACCCCAGAACGCTTCCTAGTGTCCCTTTGTTGTTGGCCTGTGGCAGACACGGAATTGTTTCTGTCCCTATATTTTTGTCTTTTTCTGAATATCTTATGAATGGTGTTAGACAGTAAATCACGTTTTGAGTCAGGCCTTTTTCACTTAACATAAAGCCTTGGAGATTCATCCAATTGTATATGTCGGTAGTTTATTCCTTTTCATTGCTGTGTAGCATTCCATTGTGTAGATGTACCACAGTGTGTGTGTGTGTGTCTGTTCACCACTTGATGGGCGTGTGGGTTGTTTCTAGTTTTTGATGATTAGGATAGCTGCTATAAATATTTGCATAGAAGTTTTTATGTGAGCATAAGTTCTCATTGCTCTTGGGTGAATACCAAAAGTGGGATTGCTGGGTTGATGGTGAATATATATTTAACTTTACAAGAATCTGCCAAACTGTTTTCCAAAGTTGCTGCAACATTTTGTATTCTCACTAGTGATTATGAGAGTTCCAGTTGTTCCACATCCTAACCAGCCCTTGGTATTACCAGGGTTGGTTTGTTTGCCATTGGAATAGCTATCTGACAGCTAGCTCATTGTGCTTTTAATGTACATTTCCATAATGACTAATGATGAAATGTCTGTTCAAGGCTCTATCTTTCTAAATTCAGTTGTTTGTTTTCTTATTATTGAGCTGTGAGAATTCTTTATATATTCTGGATGCAAGTCCTTTATCAGACTTTTATCTTTTGCAAATATTTTCTCCCAATCTGTGCCTTGTCATTTCATTTTCTTAATGGTATCTTGCAAAGAGCAGATGTTTTTAATTTTGATGAAGTCCGGTTCATCAGTTTTTTCTCTTAAAAATCTGTCTTGTCTAAGAAATCTTTGCCTGTACCACGATCACAAAGGTTTTCTCCTGTGTTTCCTTCAGAAGTTTTATAGTTTTAGGTGTGTGATCTACTTGGAGTTAATTTTTGTATATAGTGAGAGGTATGGGTCAAGCTTCAGGTTTTTTTCATATGAATGTCTAATTGTTCCAGTACCTTCTGTCAAGTTGATTATATACTCGTGAGTCTGTTTCTGGCCTCTCTGTCCTGTTCCACTGGTCTGTGCATCTGTCCTTTTGTCAGTACCACACTGTCTTGATTACTGTAGCTTTATAAGAAGTCTTGACCTTAGATAATGAATCTTCCAACTTTGTTATTGTTTTACAAAATTGTTTGGCTGGTCTCCATTGTTTGCCTTTCCATATAAATTTTAGAATCAGCTTGTCATTTTCTCAAAAAGGCCTTCTGGGCTTTTTTCCCCAAATATGCATGTTTTATTTTTTTGGAAGATTGGCTCTGAGCTAACATCTGTTGCCAATCTTCCTC
This sequence comes from Equus przewalskii, assembly GCF_037783145.1. Lineage (NCBI taxonomy): Eukaryota > Metazoa > Chordata > Mammalia > Perissodactyla > Equidae > Equus > Equus przewalskii. Next base: position 36,571,913 of record NC_091848.1, read on the forward strand.
TTTTTTTTTTTTCCTCCCCAAAGCCCCAGTACATAGTTGTATATTTTAGTTCTAGGTCATTCTAGTTCTTCTATGTGGGATGCTGCCACAGCATGGCTTGATGAGCAGTGCCTAGGTCTGCACCCAGGATCCAAACTGGTGAACCCCGGACCGCTGAAGTGGAACACCCGAACTTAACCACTCAGCCACTGGGCCAGCCCCACTTCTGAGCTTTTGAGTAGGATTGTGTCAAATCTATAGATCAATTTGGGGAGAAATAACACCTCAACCACATTGACTCTTCCAGTCCATGGAAACAATCTCTCTATCCATTGATTTAGGTTTCTGATTTTTCTTCAAGGTTCTTAACACACATTGTTAAAATAAAGGTTGACTCTTCTACTTTTTTATTGGGGTGTTTAGCACAATGCGGTGCCCTTGTGAATAACATCCACATTTTCCTGCAAAGAACGCTGCTGGCTTATACTCTGTTGATTATGCTTTATCTCCTAAGCATCTTGCCCCTCCCTTCCACACTCCTTGGCTTATAATGTATTGCTTTATTTATTTCAAAGTTTTAAACTCTATCAAAGTATAACATACATACAGAAAGCTATGCATAAGAATACATCTCAGGGCCCGCCTGGTGGTGCAGCGGTTAAGTGTACACATTCCGCTTTGGCGGCCCAAGGTTCACTGGTTGGGATCCTGGGTGCAAACATGGCACCGCTTGGCAGGCCATGCTGTGATAGGTGTCCCACATATAAAGTGGAGGAAGATGGGTACAGATGTTCAGGGCCAGTTTTCTTCAGCAAAAAGTGGAGGATTGGCGGGAGATGTTAGCTCAGGGCTAATCTTCCTCAAAAAAAAAAAAAAAAAAAGGAATACATCTTGATAAATTTTACAAAGTAGAAACACTAGGTCAAGAAACAGAGCATTACCAGCTACCCAGAAGCCTCTTTGTGACCTTTTTCGATTATTACTCCCCAAATCTTGCCACCAAGAGGGACCACTATCTCGACTTCTAACACCACAAATTAGTTTTGTCATGGCTTAGAATTTCGTTGCTCTAAACTTTCTAGGTTTCTTATTTTAGGTCCTGAAAATGTGCCAGGCCTCCTCATTGTGCCTTTGCTAGTGCCCAGAACACCTAACCCCTCTTCTTCCTTCTCCCTCATTTCTTCTTCCGGCTTCCTTGAAGAGTCCTCCCAATCTGTCCAGCTCAGCTTGAGTTTCATCCATCCTGGGAAGTCTTTCCCTCCTCCTCTTCTCAGGTTTCCTTTGACGTTGTCTGTACCTTCATTAGCATGCCAATCACGATGTATTGGAGTGGTGTTTCCATTTGACTGCAAGCTCTTTGAGGTCTGGAACAAGCTGTTTTGTAGACCCACTGCCTTCCTCGGGGCCTGGCACACAGTAGGAGATTAGTAATTGTATGTTGGATGAATGTTGAGAGTCTAGGAAACTGATTCCCCAAAAAGTCAAGCTGCTTGCTCACAGTAGGCCTCCTGGCTTTCAGCCCTTACTGGCTTCTCTTCAAACCGTTTTCTCCCTCATGTTACTCTGACTATTTGTGGTTTATTTCTTTATTCCATACTGCTTTTGGAGCAAGTCAGAAAATATCAAAGCTCTTGAAGGCAGTTTATCCATCATTGTGGTTATCAGAAAGAGAGGATGAGGCCCTCGGCCCCGCATCTGCCAGGAGAGCAATAGCTTTGGACTTTATAGTCTGTGCATCTGGTCTCCTACTTCAGTACCAAGTGTGCATGTGTAGATGACTCTTGACAACGTTTAAATCCTTCCTGTGTTCACCCTGCCACCAACATATTCTGGGATGCCCTTCCACTGTTAGTAAGAAGACGACCACATCCCAGGTTTTGTTGCCCTGTATCACGGTCTAGCTGCTCCTGATAAAAATGACTGGGAGTGTTTGTGTGTAGTATTGGGGCCACAGTGGCTAAATAAGAAAAATGGAGTCCTTCCCTCGCAATCCAGACTGGATTTAGCTGTGCCCTGACTGCAGAGTGGATGCCTTCCATACAGTGAACAGGGAGGAAAGAGTGATCTGACCGACCTTAAATGTCAAGTGGTTCTTAGTGTATGGAGTGGTTTACGTCCACCAGAATAGGTGGCACATTTTACCACATCCTCCAAAGACAGATCCGTCTGTTGGTCATTCGAGCATACCCTTCTGAGCAATTTGTGTCTAATTGGGGGCCTGTAGTGTTCACTTACCCATCATCGTGGGGAGGTTGCGGTGGGTTAAATGCTGTCCTGGGGAGGGAATAATAGGTGAGGCTAAAAGGGGAAGCAGCCCTCAGGTGTAACTGAAAGGAGCGAGGAAGAGCATGATGGTCTGGAGGGGGCTTCCAGGTACGCAGGCCTATAAGGGTGAAGCCATGGAGACTTGTCTCTGTGCGTTTAGGCTGTGTCTCTTCTGAGCTCTGTGGAGTCCCTCTCCGGTGGTTTTATGAGTGTTCCCCAGCTGTGCACGCAGGGCAATGCCACTGATTCAGACCGTGACTCCTGGAGATGGGTGAGTGCCTGTCCGATGTCCCAGGGCAGGCTTGGGAGCAGCCAGAATGGCTTTGCACCCAGCAAACTTCTGTCCCTCAGGAGAAGATCGGCTGGCGAAAGGATGCTCTGCACTTGCTGGTGTTCACAACGGATGATGTGCCCCACATCGCGCTGGATGGAAAGCTGGGGGGCCTGGTGCAGCCGCACGATGGCCAGTGCCACCTGAATGAGGCCAACGAGTACACTGCATCCAGCCAGATGGTGAGGGCCGGGGACCCCAGCCCTGCTCCTGTGACCCTGCCCATGGTGCAAGTTCTTATCTGGCCTTCGAAACCTTCCTCTGGCCTTCTACTCGCTGGCTTTCCAATCCATTCTAGGGATTGGCTTTCCAGTCCATCTTCCCCAGCTGGGCTTCCAGGACTCCTCAGTAACAGAGAACATTTCTCAGGGATTTCTGTAGCTGGTTCATCTTTCTGCCATTGTGCCCCTAAATGGGGGTGTTTAGTTGAGGAAAGAGGTGACCTGGGAGACAGGAGAGATCTCAAAGGGGAGAGGTGGTCTTCCATGAGAGCGGGGACAGTGTTCCTCCAGAGATCCAAACTGGGATAGAAGTTATCTGGAAGACAAAACTCCTGACTTCTGGAAATGGGCTCCCTGAGGCACTGGGTTCTTCAGTGTCAGGAGTGGGGTAGCAGTGTCCCACATGGAACGAGATGCCCCAGGGACCTTCCACTCTCAGTAGTCTGTGACCATGACCATGTCATTTAAAAGAATTTATGCAAAATTTCAAATATATATAATAAGAGATAGACCAGTGAAGTGAGTGCCTACGTTCCTATCACTCAAACTCAACAATTAGCAGGATCTTGTCACACTTTCTATGCAATTAAAAAAAAAATCTATACCCTCTTCCCTCACAAATCCATTCTGGTTTCTAGCTAGACAGGAGTTCTTTCTAATTTTCTTTGCTGGACAAGTCCAAGTTTGAAGAGGTGGCCAGTGCCCAAGCCTTCTATATTATCCAAGAATAATAGAGTCTAGAAAAAAGACTCATAACTATAGAACCTGATAACTACAAAACTGATGAGGGCCCCTGTACCCATCATTAGCCCTTAAAATCCTTCAGGACATTGTTAAGCTGCCTCTCAGCCTCCTCCCTCCCTCCCTGCTCTGCACCCCTCCCCCGCCATGGTCTATCTTTTAGTCCAGAAGTCAGCAGCCTCTTCAACCCATTCTGAGCCATAAGCAGGACTGACAGGACCTGTAGGGGAATAGTGGCAGGCCCAACCGTTGAGTATAGGAACAGGAAAATAGGGCAAGGAGTCGGGGAAGAAATTCTTAGGGAAGAGAAGAGAGGTAACAGGTGCTGGTGGTAGACGGCAGGATGTGGTGGCTCCTCCTTTCAGGGCCTCCCCACTCTGCCCTATTCCTGCTGAAGGGGTGGAGACAGACCAGGTATGGGAAACCTCCACTCCTCACTTCTCCTTCTGGGGTGGGAGGCTGGCAGGAGTGAGTCTAGATTGGTAGGTGCCAGAGGGTCCTTTCCTGGGGGTCTCCTCTACGCATTTCCTCAGTTAGGAGCTGCCTATGGGGCTTGATTGTTAAGGGGCTTTAAGGGGCTGCCAGAGGAATATGCTTTTCATGGCAAGTGATAAGTCACTGAGTGCATGTTGGAGGTGGATGCTAGTATCAGCCTGTTAGAAATGTTACAGCCTTGACTTTGCCTTGGCCCTAGGACTATCCATCCCTTGCCTTGCTTGGAGAGAAACTGGCAGAGAACAACATCAACCTCATCTTTGCAGTGACGAAGAACCATTATATGCTCTACAAGGTATGCCTGGAAGGAGTGAGGGAGGCTGGGGGCCTGATTCTGGGGGCCATGCTGACCCTAAGATGAACGGGAGTTTAGAATGTGGGGTGAGGAGTGTTAATAGCCCTACTCTGTGTTGCGGGAGATCCAAAGGCGGGGTGGAATGTAGCCCTGTCTTGAAAGTAGTAATATAGTGGAAACTAATAGTGTTCCGGAAGCTCTTAAGCATTCACCTAGCAGTGCATCCCTTTACTAGGGATTGAAACATGCGATATCCAATTTGATCCTGAGAAAAACTTTGGAAATAGTACGACTTCCCACTTTTCAGATGATGAAATGGAAACACACAGGAGCACACTCTGGTAGGGAAGGACAGTATAAATGAAAATTTACAGGAAGAAGACTAAGGCATCTAGGCAGGCTGCATCACTAATTCCAACGTTCCAGAGTTTTTGTGCCTTCCCCGCAGGGTACGGGAGACCAGGGGGTTAACCTGGAACAGGAACTCCCAAAGAAAACAGTAAATGTCTTGAGTGAACAGAGCAGTCTGTGTTTGCATCCATTCTGTCTAAAAAAGACTCTTCTGAGCCATTCCGTGGACCCTCATTATAAACTCCCCTCATGAGTGTACTCTTCCCACAATCACAGGCAAGTCACGTTTTGAACTAGAACTCTCCTCGGGGTTGCTCAAGGAGTGCACTCACGTAAGCTAAATGAACAGCCCAGCTCACCTCTGACATCCTTTGAACTGAGAGGGTATGAGAACTTAATCCCTACTCTAGAGCAGCCAGCCCGGGTCCCCTCTCCTTCCTGCTCTTAAATATCCACAAGAGAACCTTTGTCTGATTGTGTTTTTCTGTTGCTCCTGCCTGAGATCATCACTGAGAAAATGCCACTAACATCGTCTAGAGTTCATTATCTTCTTTAAGTCTGAATCACTTTTAAAAGATGAAAACAAGGGAAGAGGATGGATTTTCTTTTTTTGTATAGTGGAAGACTGCAGATAAAACATCCATTTGCAAATAACGTTTTTAGAGCGATCAGTTGCACAGACCATACTGAGTATGCTTCTAGATGCTTTAAGAGGGAAGAGATCCATCTTGGCTTAAGCCTTTCTTACCCAGAACCAAGGACACCTGGCTCAGGGCAGAGGCCCACCCAGTCCAAGGCAGACTGAGGGAAGTAGATGTTTCTAGATGTTTCTCTCACTTTATAAGTGACGTATTCATTTTCTTAATGAAAGAGGAAAGGCAGCCACCGCAAGCCCGCCTGCTTTGTCTCAGGACTTCACCCAGAAATACCCAGATGTCCTTGGGAGGGCTCTAGTCACATCTCAGTCCCCTGTTAGAAAAAGAGGCGCATTTGAGACCCTCAGAAAAGTTTTCCCTTTCACTCCTGCCAAACAGATCGAGAGCATCCATGAACTGACCCTGGGAATACCTATGTGGACGAGGGGAGAGAGGGCAGGAAAATCGAGAATTTGTTGACCTCGGAGGGTGGAATTTCAGAGAGATGTCCATGATATGCCAGACGGGAGGGGTCTCCGAGCAGGAGCAGGACATTATACTTTAGGAAGAGATCTCATCAGACTCTTGCCACTCAGGCCTTTGACAATGGAGTCCACAGCTTACTGCAACGACTCTTCTCCTCTGCCTGTTCTTCTCGCCTTTCCTTGTGGGGTCCTCTCCAATTGATGGTGTGAGAGAGTGGCAGACTAATGCTGGGGAGCCCCTTACTGTTCTAGCTCAGTAGACAAGTGTTCACTCTGACAGTATAGAAGGGCAAAATGGGCTTATTTTTTTCTTTATTTTATTTTTTTCAAGAATTTTACAGCCCTGATACCTGGAACAACAGTGGAGATTTTATATGGAGACTCCAAAAATATCATTCAACTGATTATCAATGCGTACAATGTAAGTCATCGGTTTCTTCCCCCACTGCCACCTCCACCCCCTCCTCCACCGCCTCCCACTGGGGCTCCGGGAGCTGATGTGGACTCCGGTGGGCCACGCACTGTGCTGGTGAACTTGGCTCTGCTTCCCATCTCCTGCCTCTTGAGTTTGGTGCCTTCCTCCTTCATTCAGATTTGGGTGGAGAAGGCCATCCTGCTTAATGCATCCCTCTCCTCTCACCGCTGCCATCTTGACTCTCTTCCTAAGCTGATCCTAGTGAGCAGTGAATGGCTCAGTCAACTCGGGCCAGCAGCTCTTGGCCATGTTTGGGTTCTGACTGTGTGATGACTCAGGTCTCATGGGAGCACCTCACTTGGGTGGGTGCAGGTGCTCTCCACCCATCCCGTTGCCTAGGTGATACTGCCACTGTGTTCCCTCGGCCAGAAGGGAGAAGCATGCACACCGACCTCGCCTCACGGTGGGCAGGACAGTTGAAATTCCCCAGGCTCATGGAGCTCATCATAGAGCTGCAAACTAAAGCGGGAATGAAGAATCCAAGAGGAATCAACAGTAGGTCTTTTGCCTATGCACTTAGGATCTGATTGTAATCAGGTCCTTTCGGACGGAGCCTGAGTGGGCCTGATAAATTCTGTGCTGTTGTCATTCATCACGGTAACGTGGCTCTACTGTAGGAAGTGCAGCGTTTATGGACGTGGTGTGGGAGTTGCTTTCACATCCCAAGCCAATTGTCCGTGATTCCCAAACCTTTCTCCTTCTTCCTTTCCTTTCCCTCAATTCCTAATACTCAAGAAGTTCTTGACTCAGACCTACCTTTTTTCAGGAAAATAGCAAGCGCAGTGTCTTGTGCTTGGAGGTATGTACCCTCAGCTGTCCCCTCCCTGCTAAGTCCCAGGATGGTTGTCACTTCCAGTGTCCACCCCACCCCTCACGGGGCCAGGTAATTCCCAAACTGGAATGCAGAGTACATCTTCCTGTAAAAACAAAGTTAGAAATAGAGTAAGTATAGTTTAAATAGCACTGTTAGTCCTAAATTTATATAAAATAGACTTTGGTGGGCTAACGTGGGAACCCAATTAACCACTGTGGCATCGCATGTGTGTGAGAAAAAAACATCTTACCTTCCCCACCGCAAATAATTTACAAATGAGTATTTGGAACTCTGCCTTTCCAGTGTTGACTTTGTCAACCTACTGCTCCAGCCCTGTGTTGAGTTACAAAATGCTGCTCAACTAGACCAGGATCGTAGGTAATGCCCTCGCACTGGGGCAACCCCGGAGCTTGGGGTATGGTCAGGCGCCTTGGTCTCCTGGAGCTTCGGCGTCCTAAAGGTGGTGAGTCGGGGGACAGTGAGGATTTGTGACTGGCTTTCCCTCCCTCCTCCCCATCCCCCGCCCCCACCTTCTATTGCAGTTAAGGGTTGTCTTCCTCTCACAAATTCTCTGATTCCTCCTCACTGCTAGAACTTCCTGTTGAAAGAAACTAAAGACTTCCTTCTCCTCTCCTACCCCTTTCCCCACATAGTAACATCCTTTTTTCTGATCTCTGACTTCTAAATCTTCACCAGAGCTGGTGGCCTCCCCAGAACCCAGAACCCAATGGGACAGGGTCCAAGCATAGCTCTAACCGGGCTCTTTCCATTTCTCTGTGTCACTTTACCGTCTCAGCGTTTTGTGGTGGATTTCATATGAGTCATGCAACACATGACTAAGTGTGGGTGTTGACTTTTACCTCCCCTAGAGAGCTGGCAAACCATCTGTGGGACATTCTGAAAGGACTTTGGTTGGAGCACATGTAACAGATGAAATGGCTGCGGTATTTAGCTAGGCTGAGGAGCTAGCAAAATGCAAAGGGTATGTTTAATTTAACACCCTGTAGCATTGAGTCTGTTGTATGCAACTTTCATAGTGTGAAATCTTCAACTCTGGGCTTGAACTTACAAAAATTTTTCTTGCCATCCCAAATTCTTCATGGTGAGAGATCACCGAGTCCTCCCAAGGGAATTTAGCCGTGTGGAGCTTTGCTGTCCCATAGTTGCTGATGAGAGCTTCTCTTCCAGAGCTTAGAGATAGAGCCCTGGGTGCACCCACCCCGCTCCCTGCCCCCAAACGCCAGCACTGTGTCACATTGAGAAAGGGGAAGTAGGACTGGGAGAGAAATCACTGGGATCTCATCTCAGTCTGGGGAAAGAACAGAATGAGCTGGAAACCACTAGAGTTGCATGTGGAGGGTGACATCAGAGGCCATGTATATGTTTCTCCTCGTGGAGCACATGTTTCTATTTTCGTTGTTGCCATAAAGTCTGCTCCCACCACTCCACAGCTGGCCTGACTTAAAGGCATTGCAGATGTGACCTAGCCTGACTGAGTATTTAATAGCCTTTAAACTTCTGACATTCTTGACATTGTCTCCTTGTCCTAGGATGAGGAGTAAGGAATCATCCTCAGGGGCAGATCTGGTAGGAGGTAATTGAATTTCAGGAGTCACACGTAAGTCTTCATGCGTAAGAACTGCATTGCCTGTGGCTTTGATCCTCTGCTATATCTTGTACTCCATCCATCCATCCATTCATTCATTCAACAACTATATATTAATGGCCTGATGTGTGGCAGGCGTCATGCTGCACCTTGGGAATAAAACCGTGCACAGAACACAGTCCTGTCCTCCAGGAGTTCATAGTCTTTTAGGGGAGATTGACTCTTAACAACCAGAGTACAACCTACCCACCCACACTTTCCAAAATCAGAACAGGTCTCCGAAGAAAGAAGTGAGAATCAGGTGGGTGATCACAGGGAGCATTGCAGGGGCATCAGGGAGGCCTGGTTCTGATCCTGCCTCTGGCAGATCAGTGACCATGGATGAGGCCTTTCCTTTGGCCTCAGTATCTGCTTCCATAAAATGAGATTTAAACTGAATAATCTCCACGGTTCCTGACCCAGTAACATCCTAAGTGTTCTGATTCCAGAGACTGTGTGGAGAGCAAGAATAATACAAACTTCAGATCAGAACATAGGCTTTGGGCTCTTAGGGCCAGAATAAAACATAGGATTCAATTTCCATCCATTATAGTTACCGATTCATTGAATAGGAGTCCCAGTCCCCAGTGATCTTTGTCCCTCTACCAAATTCCCCATTAACACTTCCAGATGGCAGCTTCAGCAGGTCTTGATGAGGGGAGGGCTCATGCTTCCTCCCAACGTCTTGTTCATGAGCCACAGGCTCTCATATTTCATTGACTGATCCCAAGTAATTTTTTACACAGCTCTAATCTACCTATGCCTTTTATGATACACTGTTTTGCCTCATCCTCATACTTATTCACAATTACAAATTTTTTTAAAATTTACTTTGTCTTTCAAAAATAATTTTAAGTTTCTTCCACTAGGCCTTAGTCCTTTAGCATAGCTGCTGTTAAAACATCCATCCTTCCTTCCTTCCATCCATCCATCCATCCATCCATCCATCCATCTATCCATCTGTCCATCCATCCATTCATTCAACAGAAGCTTGTGGTGAGTCCTAGAGAGAAATATAGTATGGCCCTTGGAATTCACAACTCAGTGGGAAAACAGATTTCTAAATAACTAATCACATTCAGCAGGAGATGCTGTGTATGCCGAGTAGATCTCTCGCAACCCTTTGCCAGTTGAGGCTGACACAAGAGGAAGTGGATTTAAGAGAGTATTTTTAGAGTTGTAGAAGCACTTAGATGATTCGTTGCAAAGGGAAAGGCTATTTTTTGCAGAGAATATTTTCAACAAGCTGTAAATTTGTTGGGAAAACTGCATATTTAGTTTATTCAAGTTTAACACTACATACTCAGCAAAAAAGAAAAAGAGGAAAGAAAGAAAAGAAACCCCACGGGAGTGAGAGGCAACTCTGCCCGCCGTTCTGTTCAGTGCCATGTTCCCTGGAGCAGACCTGGGAAGGGAGGTAGGAGTCTGAAGGGCCATTGGTTGATCCATGTGCCTCTCAGAGTGTGTTCATCCTGCTATACTGCGTGTATTTAGTGCATAAAAATTTTTTTGGTAAGATATGGCCCCTAAATACAAGCCAGTTACTTCATCTGACTTCAATCTCCAAAGGACATCCTCCTTAGAGATTTTCAATGGCAGTTTTTTAAACTAACAAACATACCGAAAATTGCACAAACTTTTCACTAAATACACCTGAGAATCCAGCACCAGGACAAAAAACAATGTTACTGGCTCCCAGAAGCCCCTATCATTCTCTTTTCCATTATTATCCCCAATTTTGCCTGTTTTTGAATTTCATATAAATAGAATCATAAAGTATATGTGGCTTTTGTGTCTGACTTCTTTTGGGCAATGTTATATTTGAGATTCATCTGTGTCATGGCATGTAGTTATATTTCATTCATTCTTGTTACTGTACGGTATTCTGTGAACACACCAGCATTTTTTTAAAAAAATCTGTTCTACTGTTGCTAGGCATTTGGGTTGTTCCAGTTTCTAGCTGTTACAGACAGTGTTGCTGTGAACAGTGTGTGCAGTGCTGTTGTACCTTCTTCTGGTCAGTACACATCTCTGTTGGGTATAGTCCTAGAGAGAATTGCTAGGTCTAAGGTCGGCCTCAGTGTTAGGAGATTCTGCCTGATGTTTTTTCTCAGGATTGTACCAGTTCACACTCCCACTAGTGTGGTATGAGGGCCCCAGTCTCTCCACATCCTTTCTAACACTTGATATTTTCAGTCTTTTATTTTTTCTATCCTGGTAGGTAATTTTGTTTTCATTTTTATTTCGATTCACTGTCTTGAGGACATAATCCACACATAAGATGATATTCTCTCAGAATGTAGTTTCAAAGCTCTTGAATGTGGACCTCCTCTGTTGGGGGATGAGTGTGGATGTGAAGAATGATAGGGTGGGTTCTGGGAGAAAGTGTCTGCTGAACTGCTTTTGAAGAATGAGAAGGAGCTAGCCAGGGGGAAGAGAAGAGAGAAGTGCCATTGAGCAAAGGAACATTCCCCTAGGCACGTGTAAAGACCCAAAAGCTGAGGGTGGGTTGAGAGGTGACTCGGGAGAGGCAAGCAGAGACAGCGCTTCAGCCCTTGAAGCAGGTAAAATTATCATATGGCAGGTGGACCATTATCAACTCTGAGCTCACAGAGGGAGACCTCAGGCCACATCTAGCAAGACGGCATGTGGGTGTGGAGAGAAGGAAAGGGATGAGGGAGGGACAGCTAACCAAGCCCACTGGCTCTTGCCTTGTCTTGAGTCTCCTGAGTTAGAGGAAGCCATGTGGGCATCAGAGAACCAGCACGGAGAGCACCTTGGCTGCAGCCTTTACTCAATGGTTCTGGCTTCATCTCCTCTTTCTGTTCAGAGCATCCGGTCTAAGGTGGAGCTGTCAGTCTGGGATCAGCCTGAGGATCTTAACCTCGTCTTCACTGCTACCTGCCAGGATGGTGTATCCTACCCTGGTCAGAGGAAGTGCGAGGGCCTAAAGATAGGGGACACGGTAAGTTCTCACCCTCCATTTATACTTGTTAGCCCTGGTCATCATTCTTTGGCTTCTGATAACTTTTGTGACTTTTTAGAGTTCTGTAGGAGTTTGTATTCTGTTGTCCAACTTAGCATCCTTAGACTTTCCGAACGCTGGTCTGTGTTGTGTCTTCAGGGTGCCAAGTGGACTTGTTAATAAGCTCCAGTCAATAGACAGCCCTCAGTGCAGTGCCACCTAAGCGTTCCTCAAGTTGACCTTGTGCCCTTGGTGTTTTAAACCATTGCTACCTTCATTTGACAGGCATGAAATCAGGTGGGAGGGCGTGGCTGGGAATCTAAGAGACCTGGCCTTCATTCCTAGTCTTCTAGAGCTTGCTCTGTGCCTTGGATAATCTGACCCTCAACTTCCCCTTCTGTAAAATATGAAGAAAACCATCCACCTCTTCGGATTTGATGAGATGGAACAGAGAACTCTACAGCAATGGAAGGCATAGAGATGCCTTGTCTGGATTAGTGGATATAATTAAATGATGGGGAAGAAACATTGTAAAGATGTGCACCTGTGTACCAAACCAAGGACTTGAGGGAGGGAAGAGGATATATGGGTGATGGGAACACAGATGAAACACAGGCACAGAGGCAGGCAGAGTGGTGATGGAGAGCCATCCACACATCTTCTAGAGGTTCCTGCTGCTAGAAGCAGACGATGAGATCCATTCCTTGCTTTGTTTACGGTTTCATTGCTCAGAAAATAGACAGTGAAAGAAAGTTCTTTTCCACCCTTAAAAGAATTACAGGGACCTTAAAAATAGATAACCGTATTTTCTGGACATTCATAAGCACTATTGATGGCCAAGGTGAGTACAAGCAGACTTAGACCCTGGATTCTAGGGAAACAGCTCAAGAAGATGTAGGTATAGCTACATGGCTGGTCTTCTGGGGTTTTCTCACATTCCATAATGGATCCTCGCCCGCCTCCCCTTTCACAACTACCCTTTGCCTACTTTACAACACACAGGCATACTCTCACCCAATCTAAATCTTACAGTGGTGTTTTGCCTCAGTAAGGGGACAACTGAAAATACGGTATCAATGTTGAGAAAGTAAAGGACTCTAATGACTGGGTGACAAATCTAAGACAGGTTTTTTCAAAGTTTCTTTTGCTTTTTTTAAAAAAATGAAAGAAGGTCTAATAAAGTTGTCAGATGAAAGATCATTAAAATTGATTATTTATGGCATTAACTCAGAAGGCACTCATAGAACCGGATGATGTTGCTGTAACAAAACTTCTATTCCCATCTTCCTATTTTTTTTTCTTAAAGATTGGCACCTGAGCTAACAACTGTTGCCAATCTTCTTTTTTTTTCCCTTGCTTTTTTCTCCCCAAATTCCCCCAGTACCTAGTGGTATATTCTAATTGTGGGTCCTTCTAGTTGTGGCATGTGGGACACCACCTCAACGTGGCCTGATGAGCAGTGCCATGTCCGCGCCCAGGATCCGAACCCTGGGCTGCCGAAGCAGAGCATGCGAACTTAACCACTCAGCCATGGGGCCAGCCCCCCCATCTTCCTATTTATGGGAGTAAGTTTTTTTGGAAGAGGAAGGGGTTTAATCTGTGCAAATAAAAAATAGGAATGTAATTGATGCTGATGCCTGTCTTATTTAGCAAAAAGTAATATTACTTTACTCATACATCAACTATTTGGGTGGGGGAAAGCCTCATTTCATTAAAGAGGCACTTCCAATAAAATTTTACTTTTTAATTTTCATTTATTTATTTTTTGAAGATTGGCACCTGAGCTAGCAACTGTTGCCAATCTTCTTCTTTTTTTTTTCCTGCTTTTTCTCCCCAAATTCCCCCAATACATAGTTGTATACTTTAGTTGCGGGTCCTTTAGCTGTGGCATGTGGGACGCTGCCTCAGCATGGCCTGATGAGCGGTGCCATGTCCGTGCCCAGGATCCAAACCAGTGAAACCCTGGGCCACCGAAACAGAACGCGCGAACTCAACCACTCGGCCACAGGGCTGGCCCCATAAAATTTTATTTATAATTCTTGTCAAAATTTGCAGTATATTTATGTTCTTTTGATCAATTCTAATGATTAATCAATCCAAATGACTTTTTACAAAACAGAAAAGCCTTATTGTTCCAGGGTTTAAAGAGATAGTTATGAAAAATGGAAGGAGGTAGAAATAACCAGATAAAACTACGTGTAAGTGAATTGTACAGATCTGTGGATAGAATATTTGGTGCAGTGTGTCAGGAAAGCTAAAAAATGATGTGTGAAAAGCACCCAAACAAGGAATCCTTTACTTGGAGAAATAGGGACAGTGGAACAGAGGTGAGAAAGAGTGTGTGCAGCACACACACCAGATGCCCGATTTTCAGGACGGCTCTTGACAATTTCAGATGACATCCTTATGAAGAAGACAAATACTGGGGGTTGATGACAGCATAATTTGGCAGATTTGTAGCTGAGCAAACATCCTTTTAAGAGTGTTGATAATGCCAGCCAGAGGGAGGACTTGACTGAGGTTCCAAATGTCTCTTGTCTGTTCGTGTTTACTACTGGCTTGAGCTGAACTCATGGAAGGCCCGCTTATCAGAGGTGGGAAGGTCACAAAGATGGAGAAAACAGATTATCTGATAAAAGAGGAAAACTGAGATTTTAAAATATTTTTCAAAAGTGAGCTGGATTGAAATCATCAGGATTAATCTCTTGCATTTAGTTTAGCATATTAATAGAGTAGAGGGAAGTTGATTTAATAGTAGTTTTTAAGAAAAGCATCTGGCAGATTCTAATTCTCAAAGGCTCAATGTGAATAAACAGTGTTGCTTTGGAAAAAAAAAAGTAATGCCAGTCGAGGCTACATTAATAGAAGCATTTTCAAACCCCAGAGATAATGGTTCCAGTCTTCTTTGTGTGGGTCGGACTGCATCTGGACTTCTACATTCAGATCTTTTTTTAAAAGGATAAGTGACAGGCAGCATCATGATGAATTGTCTAGAAACCCGGAAGGTCAAAGTAACTGGTGTTGGTTGATAATGACAGCATAAAGTTGGAATTCCTTTTGCACACAAGAAACTATAGCCAATTTATGCTGCCTTAAGCAAAAAAGGGGAAATTGTTATAGGAATGCAGTCGTGTGTGGCTTAATGACTGGGATATGTTCTGAGAAATGCACCATTAGGCGATTTCATCGTTGTGTGAAATCATAGAGTGTACTTACACAAATCTAGATGGTATAACCTCCTATACACCTAGGCCATGTGATACTGATCTTACGAGACCACTGTCGTATATGCGATCTATTGTTGACAGAAACGTTTTAGGCGGTGCATGACTATATTGGCATCCCTCATGGATAAGAGGGAAATGTCTCAGAAAGGACTAGAAACAAACTAGACAGTGAGTCAGCTCTATGTTCCTCATCTAGTTCCCTCATTGCTACCAGGGATCCTGAGATTTAGGGCTGTAATGACCTGCCCAAGATCATCCAGCTAACAAACGATGGGTTCGCAACTGGAACCAAGGTCTTTTCGCTCCAGACTGAGTCATCTCCCCAGTCACTGCCTGCTTATCACAGAGGGAACGGCATGAGTTCCCGTTCTGTGGGGATGTATAATACGCCCAGTGCTGTGGTGGGGGCTTTTCTGCTGCCCCCTCTGCTTCCTGCGGCAGCTGTGTCAGGTGGACATTGCTTCCCCATTTTACGTGGGAAAGGCTGAGGCACTCACTCTCACAGGAGTGGCCAGACAACTTGCCAGAAGTCCTGCTGGTGGGATGCCTCAGGCACCAGGAGCCAAATCTGAAACTACTGATGCCAAAGGCTGTGTTTGTTCCAGCCGAGTCCCAGGGCCCCTCTTCTGTGTTCCTTGAAGAAAGAGTTCCAAAGAAGCCCAAGGTGGTATCCTTGTCACTTATGTATGGATGCTCTACTGTACAAATTTTGATTTTTGCTAGGATACCTCAGAAAAATAGGGATAATGTCCAGAAGACATAAAGATTTTGAGTGGGATTTTTTTCACAGCAGGAAAAATCTGAGATGTACTCGGATGATGTGCAGAGCATTTGAAACAGAAGGAGAAGATGGTGCTTCTCCTACCCTGACCGCCCTTGACAGCTCTTCCCCTCGGGCAAGCTGGGAGCCTCCCTTGGCATCCGTTGGGCCACGGTCCTGTGGAAACAGCAGTGGGCCCAAAGGCACAAGTCCCGTGCTGGCTCCTTGCTTCCTTCCACCATTCCAGTGCTGTCTTGCTGTCCAAGGGGCTCAGTCACATGGCCCCTGGCCCCGCTGCAAGGGCTGTGGGGTTTTTGTCTTCTGTTGATGAAGACAGGCTGGCACAGAGCAGCGGCCACTCGCCTGTCATAGCAGGACATGATGCTGCTCTCAAGGGCCATGCCAGGCCCCGAGAGGCCACGAGAAGCAAGCTCTTTGAGGGCCCTGGAGGCAGTGGCAGGCAGAACCCTCTACGTAATTTGCAGTGCCCAGTGCAAAATGAAAATATGGGGTCCTTGTTCAGAAATTAAGAATTTCAAGGTGACAGCAGCAGAGCATTAAACCTCTGGGTGTGGGGCCATGTGTGACTGCACAGGCACGTGCCCATGGAGCTGGCCCTGGCGGGGGAGCTCAGGGGCTTTCCCTCAAGCGCCTTATTGCTGAAGGAGAGTGGCGCTTCCAGCTGGGACCAGTCTGATTTTCTTAATCCTGGGCCAGGAAGGCAGACTTTCTGTTCCTCTTCTCAGGCTGAACTTTCTCCAAAGAGTTTACATTTGAGCTTTGGCTACCAAGCTTGCTACTGAGTATGTGGGCATTTCCCTCCTGACGTTTGTCCCAAGGACAAATCTGGTAGAGAAAATATACACACGAAGGAGTCAACCCAATGGAGGGTGATGAGGGGTGGGGATAAAAGCTGGGCATGGTACTGTGGGAGCTCCAAGGAAGAAGGGCCCCATATTGCAGAGGGGGCGCCGTTTGAGCTGAGGCTCTGAGCAAGATTGGGAGTTTTCCAGACACAGAAACGGAGAGTGGGGAGGTCCCATTAGTGGGCATAGCATGTGCAGAGCAGCAGGTGAGTCTGGGAGGACGTGAAAGAGCATCGCCCTCCTGCATATGGGAAGCAGCTGAGGGGAGTGGGCTGGGGCCTGAGTGGAGGGTGGCTGGAGCTGGGGCTGCAGAGGCAGGCTTGGCTATACTGGGAGGATTGCCAGGCTAAGCCATCCGGCTGTTATCTGGCAGGTGGCTTCCATTCTTTAGTGCCACGAGTTGGGAGGGCTGTGGACAAATCGGGGACTGGCAAGGAGGGTAGGCAGGAGTGCAGAGCACAGCAGGGGGGCCCTGGGACTCACCTGGAGAA
Source organism: Equus przewalskii (assembly GCF_037783145.1). NCBI lineage: Eukaryota > Metazoa > Chordata > Mammalia > Perissodactyla > Equidae > Equus > Equus przewalskii. The sequence continues at coordinate 36,588,954 of NC_091848.1, forward strand.
GAGGGATTAGGGAAAGCCGACAAGATGTAACTGTCGTCAGGTACCTCAGGGTCTGGCCTGTGGATGAGGACATGGCCCATGTGTGGGGCAGCCTTGGGACAGCTGGGTCAAATGGCAGCCAGGCAGGTCTCACCTTGTAACTTAAGCCACATGCAGGGGTGGTGGTGGGGCAGGCAGAGGCTCTGTGGTCATTTCCAACCAGAGTCCATGGTGCTGTGACTCTCCTTGTGTTCGCTGGGTTAAGAGATCTGTCCAGGCAAGAGGCAGGAGAGGTGGCGTGGGGTGAGGGACAAGGTTGTCCTCAAAGAGAAATATTCCTTAATTAAAAGCTTGAAGTCCCAAATCGAATGAAGTTCTGTTTTCCAGTGATCTCAGTTATTTCCCTAATTTTCCTACCCTGGCCCCAACACCAGTAAGGGCTGAGTGAGTGGTCCTGGCCACTGGGAGTCAGTTTTCTCATGAACTGGTGTGACAAATCAGTATGCAAGTGGCTGACTGTGCCGCAAGCACTAACGCCCAGTACAAAGGACCCAGTGAGCCCCATCACAGTCTTCCCACGATGTCCCCGGCTCCTGTCCCCTCCTCCGGGGCTCTCTACCCCGTGCCCATGCCCAGGCTTTGTTTCCATGGGCTCCTAGTAGACTTGGCATCTGCACAGCCCTGGGTTTGGTGGGTTTGGGGTGGGAGCTGGGCAGCCCTTTTGAAAGGGAGGATCAGGCCAGCAGCCCTGTGGGGGAACCAGGAGCATCCCAATGAGGTTTAAATAACAAGACTGGGCGGGAGGGAGGGCTGCTATGTCCGTGACCTTCCTCTGGAATCTCCGAGTGGGAGAATGGAACGTCTCCAGGAACTGGGGAGCCTTCAGGCTCAGCTGGAGTCCACAGGAAAGAGAAGCCTCGTTCCAGCCCCGGCCAGACTCCCTGAATCCTTTCCTTTCAGGGAAATGGACTCTGAAAGGAGGGGAATAGAACAGATTTACTTGCTGTCCTCCCAGTGCTTTTTATAGCGTTCCTGTGCCCAGCAGGACCTGAGCCCTGGGGGCTGAAATAGAGCCGACAGCTAGGACTAAGGATGGCCACCACGCCCTGCTCGAGGGCCAGGGCCGCCCTGTTGCCCCAGCTGGGCAGATGGCGCAGGAGCCCTTCTACATCCTCGGCGATCGACTGCCAGCACTGACTCAGGGGCTCCCCCAGCCTCTGCACTTCCTCCCCAGCCGACACAGACATATCAGCAAGACTTGGGAGATTTAATTCTCTCCTCATCCCCTGACGCAGGCAGGTTTCCCTGGGGGAAGGTTATCTCACAGATGGGCACTCCCCATAGTCTTTCAATAATTAAATGCCTTTGGCTCTTTGTCCAGGTTATTCTTTGTACTTTGTTCCATTTCCCACCCACAGATGCCTTTGGGGAGCAAGAGCTTTTCATTTAACAAGTCCAACCAAGTTGTAGCCCTGGGGAGTAGTACCCTTGAGCGAGTCACGGCTTCTCTCTGAGCCACAGGAGGGAGGGATGTTCAGCTCTGCGTTCTTGATGGCCCCATGGTGGGGCATCGGTCAGGCATGGATCCCCCCCTTCCCATCTGCAGGCTCAGGTCACCCCCAGCCCGAGGCAGGAAGATGGGGAGCAGCCTCTGGCGGTCCCTGCAATGAGCTGGGCTGCCTCTCCTTCTGGACACTGGACGTCTGCCTCATTCCCCACTTTCAGGAGGTGACGTACCAAGGAGAGCACAGGCCCGGCCCCACCCCTCCCCAGCTGTGCGACTAGCACTGAGCACCCTAACCGCCGCCCCCCCCACCACCAAGTCCAATTTCTCTCTGGTAGATGAGGTGCCTCCTTCTAGAGCATGTAAATGAGATGCTCCTGGCAATGCCCAGCACAGTGCTTGTGGGCACTCGGCACCTGGTAGCCATTAGTGTTTGTTGTCACTGGGCAGATTTCAGTGCCTGGGTGGGCTCCCCATCTTATTTCCTTACTTCGAGAGCCCACCTGTACCTCAGGGCCTTAGAACTTTGTCTTGAACTTGCTTTTGTCAATCTCTCCCTTTGCCTCAATCTCTCACATAGACATGGAGGGTGAGGTAGGCTAGTCCCAACTGTCTGCAGCGCGCTTGATGTCCTCTGACCCTGGCTCCTGGTCATTGTCCTCAGCTTACCTGTCCAGTGGCATCTCCTGTGACACCCCTTGGCTAGCACTGACTCCTGGGTGTCTTGTTGAGTCCCATGGAGCCATGGCTTGCTGCCAAGCAGGACTCTGTCCAGGCCCTCGAGAGCTGGGTCTGTCCTGCTCAGTCTCACACATCTCCGTACCCACCCTGCAGTGTCCCTAGATGTCACAGAATCTGAGGGGAGACCTTTTAGAATTAGTAAAGATCCCAAAGTGATAGGGATCTGTAGAACATTTAGAAAAAAATGTTTTCAGTGCTCTCCAAAAATATATATTATTACTTAAACAGTGCCCAATAAACAAGTTATTGATGACTTTTTAAAAATCAGCTTTATTCCAACCCAAATAATGGAATTAAGAATAACAATAGCTAAAAGCGGTTCCTAACCCATCCTGAGCTTCAGAATGAAATGAGGAGTCTTTTGAAAAACAAAGACATCTGGGCCGGACGTGGTGAGTCAGTGTCTGGAGTGGGCCCAGGCCTCTGTTAGGGAACGCCACCATTCAGGGGAGAAGCCCCTCAGGATGGCATGTGGTCAGAGCTCGCCAGCTCCCTGTCTGCATTTCCATAGTGCGCTGCTTTGAGGCGGTGCTGGGTGAGTCTAACGCACTCTGCTCCTTTCTCAGAGGGAGGAGGGGGAGGGAGGAGTCCTGAAGAATCACAGCAAGTAGGCTCCTTGCTTTCCTTACATCCCAGCCGTGTGGTCAGCTGATGGGCATCTTTCCTGCAGTGCCGTCTGCCAGTGAGGTCCACCTTGCTGCCTGTTGCCAAGGCAACCGATGAAGAGTTAGCAACACTTTTTTATGCGTTTTGTTTAAAAAGAAAAGGTCTGTCTGCGTGTGCAGTGCGTTTTATCAGTGATGGCTCTTTATGACCTCAGGGCCGTGGGCTGATTGTGAAAGACGCAGCTGCGAGGACCACTCAGGAGAAACTGGGGCAGAGGGAGGCTTCGGGTGTGTCTGTGACGAGACAGACGCTCTGGAAGTGACCAGGATGGTCATCTCGTCCCTTCTCCAGTAGGCGAGGAAACTTTTCTTGGCATGGGCAGTTGCCCGGGTGTGTGGACCCCTGCGCCCCGTGAGTTCAGGGAGCACGTCGAGTGCAGTGCCCGGCACAGGGGGAGCAGCCAGTAATATCTGTGGAATGAGTGACTTTCAAAATGGTGACAGGGAGAGGCTAGGATAGAAATGAAAAGAAAGAGGAAAAGGGCTGTGTGACCTTGAGTGTGTCTTTTGACCTTTCTGTCAAAGCCCATTCCATCAGGGTTGTGAGCCTTAAAAGAGACAATGAACTTTAAAGAACCAGGCACGATGCTTGTCAGATGTCGGCATGCCCCAATGTTCTTGTCCTCAGTAAAATGAGGGAGCTTGCTGATCTGGGGCCTCTTCCTCCTCGGGCCGCTGCAGTGGCTCTCCCTGTGCCTGGACAGCGCTGGCTGTGGCCGGGCTCTCCATCAAGGACCTCGGAGGAGTCGGTCCTTGGCCAGGCCCCTGGGCAATTGGGAGGCCAACGCAGATACCCCAGAGGCTCTGCCCAGCCACGGCCACGATGCCCCCTCTCTTCTTGCTGCCCAGGCATCCTTTGAGGTGTCGGTGGAGGCTCGGAGCTGCCCGGGCAGACACGCGGAGCACACGTTCACCCTGCGGCCCGTGGGATTCCGGGACAGCCTGGAGGTGGGCGTCACCTACAACTGTAAGTGTGGCTGCAGCGCAGGGCGGGAGCCGGCCAGCTCCAGGTGCAGTGGCAACGGGACTTACGTCTGCGGCCTGTGCGAGTGCAACCCCAGCTACCTGGGTACCCGCTGCGAGTGCCAGGAAGGGGAGAGCCCGAGTGGGTACCAGAACCTGTGCCGGGAGGCGGAGGGCAAGCCGCTGTGCAGCGGGCGCGGGGAGTGCAGCTGCAACCAGTGTTCCTGCTTCGAGAGCGAGTTCGGGAAGATCTATGGGCCTTTCTGCGAGTGCGACAACTTCTCCTGCGCCAGGAACAAAGGAGTCCTCTGCTCAGGTAGGTGCCCCGGCAAGCAGTTTCGCTCTGAGCCAGGCCCAGGCCCAGGTGCCCTTAGGGCATCCCCCAAAGCAAGCCTCTTATTACCATGGTTCTCCTGGGAGAAGATGAGGGCAAGCCTGACCCGTGACCAGGCCTGGGGGTGGCAACCAGCGTGTCAAATATGAAAGCAGGAGAAGGCACTGCCATGAGATGTGGACTCTCAGAGTGGAAGGGATCTGCCCTGGGTCATCCGGGACTTACCTGCACAGTATTCCTGACAGGTAGGTGTTCAGTGTCTTCTTGATTGCCTCCTGGGACAGGGAGCTCACTGGGGCAGGTAGTGGTTATTTCCTTGTCAGACATCGCATTCATCACCTATCGCTGCTCTAACAAGTTACCACAAACTTAAAACGACACATTTACTTTACTACAGTTCTGGAAGTCAGAAGTCTGAAATGGATGTTATTTGGCTAAAATCCAGGTGTTGGCAGGGCTGCATTCCTTCTAGAAGCTATAGAGAGATTCCGTTGTCTGGCCTCTTCCAGCTTCTGGAAGCCATCCTCATTCCTTGGCTTGTAGCCCCTTCCTCCATTTTCAAAGCCAGCAGTGTAGCCTCCTCAGCCCTTCTCTGACTCTGATCTCTGCTTTGTTGTTACATCTCTGTCTCTGACACTCCTGCCACCCTCTTGTAAGGAGCCTTGTGATTTCATTGGACCCACAAGGATGCTCCAAGAGCCTCTCCCCATCTCAAGATCTGTGCCTTAATCGCATCTGCGAGGTGTCCTTCACCATGTAAGGTAACACCCATGCAGTTCTGGGGTTTAGACTGTGGACATCTTTGGGGACCATCATTCTTCCTCCCACAGACATGGTTTGAAAGTTTCTTTTTACATTGAACAGAAAACTGTTTCTCAGTAACTTCCACCCAGTCGTTTGTGGTCTAGACTCTGTTCCATATCACAGCCTGTCAAACACCTGAAAGCTTCTTTATGTCTCTCTCTTAGAGTCTTTTCTGATCCAGGCTAGACACCAAGTCTCTTCCTTCCCTGAGGGCTGTATCCTTTGGTTAAGTGTGCATCTCACTTGAGCACATCATTGCCCAGAGTTCAGCTGAACACTCCCTGTGATCTGGACATGCCACTTCCATTAACACATCCTAACAATATGTGCACTTTTCTGTCCTGTTGAACAACTACATTATACTAGCAAGCTTGTTTTTAACTTTACTACCAAAAGTTGAAGATTTTTAATTTTTGGAATGAACTATATAGGCAAGCTAAATTTTTATTGTGTCATGTTTGAGCACTTAAGTTTTTGGGTCTAAGCATAGGACTTTAACTGGATTCCAGTTAAATTACAATTGGGCAGTTCCCATTCTGGGAGTTGCCTTCTGATGACATACTATAAAGTCGTGTCTCAAAAGGGTCATTCTGTGCAACACTGTGCCTCCTGCTAATATAGTAAGCAGAACGATTTTAGGCAAGATTGTAGTTTCTCCTATTGCTGTGTGTTCTGTTGTTTGCAAGATTCCTTCCTTGGAAACGGTCTTCCAGTTGGGAAGCGTTGATTTAAAAGGAACTTAAAGTGTAACAGGGAAGATAAAGCACAAACACGTGAAGCAAATCAGAACTCACAAATGATCTGGATTGTGGGAGAGGTGACCGTCCCTCCATGGGAGAAACAAGCGCTGAGGGTGGCACAGACGTGGTTAGCAAGCAAGGCTCCCTGGGGCTGACGGCATTGTGAGACAGGTATTCATGCACCCATGGGTGCCGTGGGACCAACATGTCCAAAATTGGAATTGCTCCAGAAAGTGCAGGACATATGAATGTCATCAGAGAGTTAGGATTGGGTGTGCCAAGCATGCAACAGAGAGCCGCTTTCTCTGTCAGATTGATGATAGATGGGGATTAGCTGAACTTTTCTGTCTGGGTTACCAGAATCAGTGCTTAGGATCAGACAGACCTGGGTCTGAATCCAGTCACACTACATGCTGCTCGTGTCACTTTGGGCACAGAGCTGTTGTGAGCACTAAGAGAGTGTGTGCAAAGCCCCTTCTGTGTTGCCTGGCACAAAAGGAGGACTTGCTGACCACTGACTCCTTTACAAGTCAGTGCCACACTCCTCTGGGAGCCGCAGCTGCTGCCCCGTGTGCAGGCGGCTGGCTTTGCCTAAGGAGTTCCAGCGCGGGGGATGGAGTTTCCATTCCCTTCAGCAGCCGCCATAAAAGCTCCAGGAAGCCGTCAGTGTCTGTAATTGGCTTTCAGCAGTCCTTGGGCTTTTGTAAAACATATTAGCAAATATTATCACAGAACTGTCCCTCTGTTCCCCTCAAGAGCCAGAAATAATCCTCTGATATGTCTTCATCCAGAGGGCTGCTTGTGTTCATGTTGCCTGGGAGCCAGGACTTCCAAGTCAGAGGACATGTGCAAATTCCATCCCCATAATTGATCTGCCACTGGGGTTGTCTTGGACTTCTGGTTTTCCTGTCTCTAAAAATGACCCAACACCCTTGTTTCTGCATTATTTTGAGAACTGAAGGAGAAGACACAGAGAAAGGACCTGGCGTGGTGCTTGGCAGGAAATGGCCAAGTGCGTGGTAGACACTTCTGCTTCCTCTCTCAGATGTTACGTTTCTCTGAGTACAGCGCTGAGCTTGGAGGTGCAGGGCAGGTGGTAGATGAGGGGTGAGTGGCCTCCGTGGGGAAAACTTGTCATTTTGGAAACAGGAATATTCTGTAGCTCAGTGAATACGCAGCTCTTGTTCAACTGCTAGAATCCACACTGAGTTAATCTTGCATTTCAGAATTCTGCCAGATGCTGGATGCTCTTTCTCTCCTGCTCCCTTCACTCCATACAGTCCTGCAGGACTGGGAGACTCTCGTGTCCCTGGGTGGAGAAACGGAAGGTTCGAGAAGCCCTCGAGGCCCCCATGTGCTTGGTGCTTCAAGTCACAGACTTCTCAGGATTGCTGAGATGCGATGTCTTTTTCCCCCATTGGAAAAGCTATAAACGGTCTTTAAAGAAAGTTTGAAAAATATAGGCAGGTCAGTGGATGTATGGTCACTCTGTGCTGTCTGTCTCGTTGGTGACTAGGATTAATTTGGACCACCTGGCGAACCAGACAAGTAACTTCTTTCACCTACACTAGTTCACATGCATCCCTTCCAAAGCTGTGTGCTCAGTCAGACAACTGGAGGATTATTCTTAAGTCTAGAATATTCTGAAGAGTAGAAGGAAATAAATTGTTAATAATTTCACCACTCATAGTTTAAGAGGTTAGTATCTTTCCTTCTAAACGTTTTTCTAAGTTAGTATGTGTATATGTGTTTGTGGTTTTATACGATTTTGTATTTTGCTTTTTTTGTAGAATGTTATATCCAAAGAAGTACTTGAAGTTGAATTACTTTAATACATCATTGATTAGAACATTTTGACTCTCTCCACTGCATCCCCAGTTAGCCTTCTCCACCCCTCCACTTTAAAAGCAACAACTAGTTGAAACATGAAGCCATCCAAGTCTTCCTGGAGCAAAGAGTTTCTAGAATGAGGTCATTGTTGTGTTTGATCATTTGGGAAGAACTTAACACTGAACCCAGCTCTGGACAGGACTTGATAACACATCAGTACAGCAGCTCCTTGCACATCGATGTAGCACCCAGCTCTTCATTCACTGTCTCTCAAATGCCACAGCTTGTTGGGGAGGCAGCTGTGAGTACTTGGGTGAGGGGTTCCAGCCCCCAGTTCCTTGGCACCCATCGTCAGCCTGTGGCTCCCGCCCTGGAATTGTGCCCTTTGGTTTTGAGCTCTTGGATTACTGTTGCATTTGGGGTTTTTGTGGGAGAGAAGTCTATTTCCCAACAGCCACTCTGGGCTTGAAGATGCTGACTCAGACTCACAAGCAGCTGACTTTAGCATTCTCTCAGAGTCTTTCTCACCCGCTTCCCCTGCAGCCTGTCCTGCAAGGGGGCCTGTGTGGTTGTGGTCTGTCTGCAAACGGGGGCTGAGGCAGAGCCAGGGCTAGAATTGGTGGGGACATCCTGGAGAAACTCCGGCCACTTCTCTCTGGTCTTTCTGTAATAAGAGGCTTATAGTCCTTGTACCCGTCGACCCCCGTCGCCCACCCCCCCCCCCCGCCCCTGCCCCGCCGCAAGAGACAGGACTGAGTGGAAAATGCAAGAGGATTACAGGCTTATAATATGTTATACATCATAAAAGTTAGTAGTGAAGCAAATCAGACTAAGGTCTGGAAGCAGTTGACCAACCGTGTTCTTACTGTTGTGACACACTGTCATGGGAATGCGTGCAGTCAGGGTTGTGTGTCTCCCTCTGGTTTCTGGAGGCAACATAACTTAGAGAATGGGTCTGTCCACAGACTATTCCTGTGTGTGCAAAGGGAGCTTCATGGGACCATTGTGAGGATTTCTGTTCTTTCGAGTCTCATAAAGTGTTGACCCATCAGAGTCCCTTTACCAATAGAACATGGAAGCAGGACACGGTCTGTTTCGTTGTTTTTAAAGTAATAAAAGATTATTGCTCAAACTTTGTTGTTCTTTGTTGGTTTCTGTACCCAAACAGTGCCTTTCCTGGGATGTGAGCAGCTCCCCGGTGGTGGACTGTTGAAATCAGTCTCAGCCCTGGGGCCTTCTGCAGCGTCTGTACTTACAGTGGCCATGCTAGGGTTCGCCGGAGAATTTGCTCTTGGTCAACCTACTTCTTGGGTTTCATATCTTGAGAAAATTTAAGTCAAAGAGGCTATAGAATTTTGAACAGAACCCTTTTGGTCTTGTGGCTGTGAGATCCCAGAAGTACATCTAAGTAAGCTCTCATACATTTTACTTCACCTAATAGGCTGTTTGGTCAGTTTATCCATATATATAAATGGATATTTATATACATATATAAATCCTTTAATATGTGGCAGGCCATTAGAGGTCAAGGGGCATCTGCAGTTCTCTCCCAAACATAAAAAAATAGAGAGTGACGCTAGTGGCATCATTCCTAGTGGCCAAAGCCAGCATCCACACATAGGCGCTGGGTCCAGCTGATGGTTTCCAGAAGCCTTCACAAGGTTCTGTTAAACCTCTCCAGATAGAAGTGCCTCTGACGTCAGAGTCTAGCTCTGGACTTCCTGAGTCTTGACAAATGAAACACCCCTTGTGGCAACAGTTATCCAGATATGTTGATAAAAGTACTTCTCACCATATTTATCTTGTTTTTTTCCCCCCAGAAGTGTAATTTTCACACTCAGAATAAATATCCTGGTGGCCATTCCTGGGCTATGGTCACAGCTGTACCTTCTGTCACTGTGTTGCAATTTGCATATTTCATAAATGTCTTGTTACAGGACCTTCTTGAATGTGGCTCCATGAAAAAGGCCTCTAAAGGTACCTTTTGAATGAATCAAGATTTACGTTTAATTTCCCAAGAAAGGGGCCTCTTGGTGGGATTGCTACCACTCTGTGCCTCTGGTGGGAGAACCTAGAAAACTTCAGGTTTTTTCACATATATTAATCTCTGCTTAGTTTGTTGATGGTTACCCAGATGCTATTTGCAAATACGAGGATGCAAAATATGTATCTTCTAGACAAAGGGCCCCTCTCCCCCAAAGAAATATCCTACATAGCCTTTTTCCATTTCTATGTTAGATAAATCCTAATTATGTATGTGAAGGCAAAGGCCAAGAGAGTCATATTCCATTTTGGAGTACTCAGAATATGGTGGCTCTGAGAACAGAATTTGTTACAGGATTGTTAAATAATTATGATTATAAGGAGTGAAACACCCATAATTAGTGAAGATGCTTCCAGAAAAGATACTTCCACAGAAGACCATTTACCGGGATGGCTGGGGATGAGTGCATGTTCAACTCTGGTTTCTAACCTTGGCGCTGCCCCCTTCTACCTCTGTGACCTTGGACTCTTGACTTACCCTCTGTGACAGATTTTCTTACCTGTCAAATACCCCAGAGGGTTATTGTGCGCATCAAATAGGACAAGGCTGCAGGCACACTGCCTCTCCACCAGGGGTGTGGAGTTAATGTTACTACCTGGGCACCCCACCCCTTCCCAGACAAACATTTTCTTCCACGGAGATAAGCATCAGAGACATTCATGGCATCAAAACAGGCATCCAAGGTCAGGAATTCTCTAAGGATTCCACCTGCATCCAGACATTGCTCAAGTTCACTTGAAAGGCAAGAAGGTACCAAGATTTAGGGCTTAGTCATATAAGGAAACAACGCCTCTTTCAGACTAGCCATGTGAACCAGGTGAGCTGGCTGCTCAGCTCTGGAGTCAACCAGCCTCGTGTAGCTTGTGGTTGGAGAAGGTTCTTTGGGAAAACCAGAGCGTAATAAGATCTGATCTTGGTGCAACTGCAGATATGGAAACTGAGCTCTCTCTGAGGGTCATTCTGTTTTAGGTAGATTGCTGCATTCATCTTATTCAATAAGAGCTCACTGAGCCTTCCTCATATGCCAAGTGTTTCACTGGGGGCCAGGGGTAGAGTTGGAGTGCTTGCAGTCTTGAATTAATTTCTAAATATTTGTTGTTCCTAGAATTTTCCACTGCTCAGAAACTTTCTGGGAGTGAAGAATGAGGATATGAAACATTTAAGCCTCTACCTTCACGTCTAGACTTATAGGAGATCTTTTTTTAAAAAAACATTTTTTATTTTTCCTTTTTCTCCCCAAAGCCCCCCAGTACATAGTTGTGTATTTTTAGTTGTGGGTCCTTCTAGTTGTGGCATGTGGGATACTGCCTCAGCATGGCCTGATGAGCGGTGCCATGTCTGCACCCAGGATCTGAACCGGCGAAACCCTGGCCCGCCAAAGCGGAGCATGTGATAACCATTCGGCCATGGGGCCAGCCCCACATGAGATCTTGAAAGACAAGAAGGAGAGTGTTGGGAAGCCATTTTGAGAACCTGCCTTATTCCAGCTCTGAATTGAGCTCTGGGAATGGAGTTTTCTTACTGCCCTTGCTAACTTCTCATATATCTTGTTTCCAGAAACATCTTAAGCAACAATTCACCAGTGATTGTGAAAAATGGAATAATCTAACCATTGAATCTCACCTCACTGCCCTACTCTCTGTTTAGAAAAGCAAGTGTGCAAACAGGAGACCCTGGGATGAAGACTCTGGGCATGCCTTTGAACTTCAGGCCTGATCCTTAAGGTCATGAAGTTTGGCTTGTGAAGGAAATAATGAAATTTAAAAAGCAAAGGAAAATTCCAGAAGACCATAAGAATGCCAAAGATAAGCTCTTAGTCATGAATAGATTTGAATGGTATTAGCTTTTTGATATAGAATAACATGTTAGAAAATTTTCCATTCTTAGTTAAATTGAAGTCTAGGAGAGACCTGTGGTGACTGAAATAGTTATTGCTAAGGCCCCTTTGGTTCCATTTCTTGGGTGTTGAGCCTCTACGTTGAGTTTGATCTTGATTTTGGAAACTGTGGCATAATTGATTATAGGCCTCTGCTGCTCAGTGCCTCGGCGGGAGTGGGATCGGATGGAGCCCTGTTTTCCTTTGGGGTGAGTTTCCATGACTCTCAGCACACTGACCTAAGAACTCCATTGAAATCCAACTGCTCGCTGGTGTCTGGAAGTTGCTCCAAGCGAGTCCAACCTGCTGGAAGTTTTGCTTCCTCTCTCAGGGCACCTTCCTGAGCCTGCCCTGTTGCCCTTTGACCTGAAGGTGTGGGCCTCCTATCACCCCAGCCCACAACCACCCCCCCACAAAAGTCTTGATCAGATGAGCCCACCATCCCTAAGCTAAAGGAATATACATCCCAGGTTGGTAGTTATTTGACAAGACAATGTTGACCTTTAGCAATAGGCAAATGTAATAATGCAAGGAGAATCTCTTTTAATGCCCTTTTTACTACATTGAGATGTTTCCTTGGAAACAAACTGAGGCTAATCTGTTAGTATTTTGCACTCATCTTGAGCAAGCACTAATTAGTGGGATTATTTGCCTTTCATGCCTTTCCTAACTCCACCCATCATTCATAGTGGTCAACCGTGTGTTACCTGCTTTGACCATTTACATTTGGGAAAACTGAAGTCCGGAACTTGGACTAAAGCTCCTTGCGATTCTTGATTATAGATGGAGACCGGGAGGGTCCTGCAAGTAAATAGTTAACCTCATTTCCGTCTAATTTGACTTGTTTTGATGAGTTTGAGACCCTTCCCAAATATCTGAGTTACCAGTTTGGCCCTTCCTGCCACCACCCAAGCATTTAGCTCACATTTTCCAACACTTACCTAATAAGTAAGTGCTTTTTATTTTGGTCAAAATTTTAGGAAACATTTAGTCTGTGTTTTCCTAAGCGAGTTTCTCTGGGTTACGTAAGGAGGTATCAGACACAGCAGACCCGGCTGAAGGACACACGTGGACCAAGGGACCAGCTGAGGTGCCCGTCGGTTTTCGATTGCTATGTGTTAAAAGGCACAGAGTGTTCCTCTTAGTACCCAGTGGGCATCTGGCTCTTATTGATTATGCTGAACCCACTTTCCTTAAATGAACCTTTGCTAGCCTATTCTAATTTATAAGACGCGCCTGACACGAATGATCTCATTTAGCTCTTGTTACTCTACCAGGAGATTGATGTGGCTGTTACTGATCTGAACCATGTGGGGGAGGCTATGGCTGAGAAGATTGGCATGTTGGCCACACTCCCTACCCACGGTTGGCCCAAAACCTTGACCTAAGAAAAGCCCATCTCTCCTAACCCTCAGGGGATGCTCTTCTCTGGGCAGCTGCTTCCTGCCGTCTCATGGCTTGTCTGGGCTCCTGCCAGGCAAGCTTCAGCGTGGCGCACTCATGGGACATTCCAGACCAACTCTGCCCATTGAGAGTGCTGCACCAGGCTCTGAACAGTGGCCAACTGAGGGTGGAATATGGCAACTGTGAACCAACCACAATAACATGACAGTTTTCCAGGTTGAAAATAGTAACCCTCTCATCCTATGGCAGTAACTAAGAGGGTAGTAAATTCATGTCCCTCCAGATGTGGTTGGCCTTTCCCCAGAGGTGCCTGCCAGGCAGATTGGGCAGGTTAAGCCAAACTCAAGATGTTGCTCTGAGGTACCTCTGTTTCTTTTGGCCACAGGCCTTCTGTTTTTCTTTCTGAGTCAGCATTCTCGGGGTCCTGTTAGGACTATAGTTCATCTCACTCAGCTGTTTACAGACTACAGATACTGGAAAGGTGAGTTCATTAAGGAACACAGATTTTTCCATCTTCCCTCCATTGCCTTCATCTCCCTGTGATTGATAGAGTTGGGCCAGAGACCAAGTCATTTCCCTGCCACCCTCGTGTGAAATGCAGTAGTAATTAGAGGACTTGGCAGCTAGGTATCAGCATTGAGAAACCAGGTGCTAAGACCGGAAAGGCAAAGATATCCTTTGAGAGGGCTCTGTGGCCTTTGACAGTGGAATCTTAGCTCTCTAGCCAGGGCTGTCATCTCAGCAAGTAATGTTGAGTTTAGAGAAGCTTAACTTAAAGCAACATCAGCTTATTTGTCTAGTAGTGATCAGATTTTGCTGCTGAGATACAGAGTGCAACATGTGGTCCAGCAGATGAAGTCAAGGGGTGAGGGGCTTGCCAGAGCACTGCCTGTTAGGAAGCACCATCAGTTGACCTTGTCAGGGCTGGTTCGTTGACACTAAGTCAAGGACAGAGGAGCAGCTGGCCCCAAGACTAAGGATGCATTATTGTTCACATCTCTAAAGAGCCTTTTGCTAGAGAAATCTGAATATGCAAGAACAGTAGTGGGGTGCAAGGCCTGTGACTTCTGCTTGACCATGACCATGTCCTGCCAAAGGAAAGAGAATTCTTAGTCCTTTTTTTCCTTATGGTACCCTCATGTCTCTGGGTTTCTTGGACATGTGTTAAGAATTTGAAATATCTCAAGAATCATGTCTAAGTTTATAAGCACCAATAATACTTCTCTTCTTTTTCTAATTTCCAGTGTTGGATGGCTTCCCCCAGGGCTTCAGGTTTGTCCGGATGATGTTCACAGCCTCCAACAATCAACAACACGTTCTGAGCAACTATTCTGGGTCCGACACCGTTCTAGGCATTGGGCAAAGAAAAGTAAAACACCATTTTTGGTTTTGTATGGGTTTGCAGGCTAAGGAGATGCGGCAAATGAGTAAACAAATACGGCTGTGTGATAAGTAATTAGACATCTACCCTCTCCCTTTAACTAAGTCCTTCTGCTCAGTTCAGGTCTCTTAGACTTAAAAAAAGGGGAAAGGATAGAAAAGAGAAACCCTTAACCTCCCCTCCCCCACTCACTGTCACCTCCTCTTTCTTCCATATTCACAGCCATATTTCTGAAAACACTTGTCTACACTCGCTGTCTTCATTTGTCACCTCCCACTCAGCCCTCCACTCAGTCCAATTTGGATTCAGCCCTGTGATTCCAGCAAAGGTCCCTAATGGCCTCCCTGCTACATCTAATAGACTTTTCCAGCCCTCATCTTACTTGACTTCTCAGCAGCAGCTGACACTGTTGACGGTGCCCGCTGTGAGATACTCTCTCGCCACTTTCAGTCACAACTTTGTTGTCTCCTTTGCAGGATCCTTCTCTGCAAGCAACCTGTTCAGTGCTGGGATCATCCAAGACGTGACCTGGCCGTCTTCTCCCCATACTCTCTAGGGAATTCCATCACGCCCATACTTTCCCTCACCCCTTGTGTTGCTCAGTTGCACGCACTTGCTCCCCAGCTCCCGTTAGCCATTTGCCTTCTTGACGTCTTCTCTGGATGGGTCCAATGGACCTCAGTCTCAGGATGATCTCATGGCTCCGCCCAGTCATGGTTCTCTTTGGATTTCCCCTGTCTCCACCTTTCATCCACTCATGCAAGCCAGAAACCCAGGAGTCTTCCTTTTTCCTACCTTTGCCACAAATCCTACATCCCATCTGCCACCACGTCTTGTCGACTGACCTAACTCTTCTATTTCTTTGAAATTCATCTTCTCTCCATCTCCGCTGCCACCATCCTAGTCCGTCTGCTCTCCACACCGCAAAGTGATTGTCTCAAAACAAAAATATGCTAATGTTCAGCACCTTTTAGAGGCTGTGAGTGGTTTGGAATGGCCAGAACCTGGGGTGCCTGGGACAGGTGAAGAGACTCAAGAGGTAGGCTGGGATGTTGGATGGTGAACAGCCTTGTATGTTGGGCACAAAGTATAAATATAGGAGCTGGACTTTAGGTGATGAGGAGCCGTTGAAGGGCTTTCAGCAGAAGAGTGTCATCACCTAGTTTACGTTGTAGAAAAATGGCTGAGGAGGCCACATGGAAACTGACTTGAGGAAGGGGCGGACCAAAGAATGGGACATCAACCAGGAGAATGCTGCAGCGTCCAGGCAAGGCCATCAGGTTGCCTCAGGTGATAAGGGTTTAGTGTCAGGGGCCTAAAGGATAACCTCAAACTCCTTAGTCTAGCACTCAGGCCCACTTTCCTCCACTGTCATCCTCCTCCCACCCTCCCTCATTCTCTTCTGCTTTCCCTTCCTCTTTCCTTCCTTCCCTTCTATCCATCTATTTATCCATCCATTCGTCCATCCATCCATCCACCCACCCATGTATACGTACATACATACAACAAACCTTTGTCTAAATCTAGCCCCTTGCTACCCGTTCTGATGTCTCTCTCCTTTTCAAGTACTTCCCTCCAGGCTGCCCACTCTCTCTATTCATCCTCACAAATGAAGTCATGCTCTTTTTTTGCACCCCAAATCCATTCTCCCCTTGGCTAATTCCAAAACTATAGCTTAAGCTGGAGCCTGTCCCAGGCTCTCCAAATTTCTCCCTGCCCTGACCTTGAAGAGTAATGTCAGTTCTGGTGGAACCGGAGAGCTCACCTAGTCTATCACCCGCCCTTTACAGAGGAGGCCAAGAGTGATCTAATGATCAGTGATTAAAAGAGCCAGCCTTGTGGATGGGTCTGTTGCACATTTTTAACTATACTACATCCTGGGTCACCTTGGATATTTATCCTATGTGTTGTTTTAATTTTTATCGCTTAATCATGACTGAATTATACTAGAGATGCAGTACATGTAGTGGTTAGGAATATGGGCTCCTGAGTCAAACAGATGTGGTTCAAATCCCCGCCCTGACACCTACTTGTTGTGTGACTTTGGATAAATTATTTAGCCTCTCTGTGCCTCATTTTCCATATCTTTGAAAATTACGATAATAGTTGTACCACCGCAGAGGGTTATGGGGAGGACTGATGAGCTGATCCGTGTAAAGTGCTTTGAACAATGCCTGGCCTATTGTAAGTATTCCGTCAAGTGTCTCTAGTGTTAGGAGATTCTAATGGCTTGATGTCTCCGTGAAATTAGGAATTTCTTGAAGGCAGTAAACCATACATTTCTCTATTGTATATTTACAAGGAGTTTCCCCAATCCTATTCAACAGACAAGGTGCTATCCCTCTTTTATTGATGAAGAAACTGGACCACAGGTAGGTACCTGAGACTGCACAGTAGCACCGTTCAGAGAAGACGTCCCCACCCAAGCTGTTCCGAGGTGTTTCAGGTAGTGACGAGGAGAGGACCTAGTTGGTCTGAGGAGACTTGCTGCAGAAGCTGAGTTCTGGGGTTGGTGTTAAGCAGGGAAGCGCTGAGCTGTCTCTGTGGGAGGGGCAGCCCTTAGTGGGCAAGCTCTCCAGTCATCCTTGGCAAGAGAACCCTGTGTTTACAGGCTCAAGAAGCCCGTGGGGAGGACACAACTTGTCAGGAGGAACTTCTCTCCTGCCCCTGGAGGCTTATTTAGTTTCTGCCGAGGTGCCCAGAGCCAGGCTAAGATTCCTTCTAAGGGAACTGGGAACACAGCCTATGCGTTTCAGAATCTCTGTTCTGGAACCAAAGCCTGTGGACGGAAGGGAAGGATAAAATGGTGGGAGGGGCACATTCCCACGGGGTCCAGACTCGGAGACACCCTGAGAACACCCAGCAGCACAGCACAGGCGAGCAGGGACGTGTGAGGACAGGGGAGGGCCCATTATGTAACTCTAACCTGTTTGTCAGCAAAGGAACAGAAAGAGCGCTTCCTAGGAGGGATTTCCCTTTCCTGTGCAAGCCCCAGGCAGACAGGCCCAACCCTTTGGGGACCTGTGGATGTGTTGGCCACAAAGAGGTCAGGCTTTGGTTCTTTCTCTGTGGAGATTTGTGTGAGTGCCAGCGTGTCTGTGACCGTGAGGCCCTGCCCCCCTGCTGTGTGGCCACAGGCTCGGAGAGGGGCCTCCACACACTCGCCTGATGCTAAGAAGGGCAGGACTGTGGCATCTCATCCTGGTTGCCCTGGCTCGGCAGCATCTCAGGGCCCATGAGACAGACAGATGGACAGACACACACACGCACACACGACTGGAAGCACATAAAGCTCTGAGTTGGTTTTCTGCGCTTTTTAAGATGTTTGTTGGAGAATTCCAGGAGCTAGGCCCAGATCCTCACCCAGAGGTCTCTCCCTCCTCCAGAACACAGACAAGACCCAACTTCAGTGACAACAGAGAAATCACCCAAATGAGCAAAGGCTTTCCAGCACAGTCCCCTTTCTTTTCCTCTTAACCACTTCCTGTTTACATGGCTGTGGGTTCTGAAGAGGGAAGAGAGAGAGGCGGGAGAGATGAGGCACACAGGGCTGTGAGAGGAGGATACTGTGAGAGCAGAAACCGAGAGGAAAGGAAGAAAGAGAGTGAGCATGTGGACTTGTGAGAGAGAGGCAGACGCTGACCCTGAGAGGGAGAGAGGGAGACAGGGCCGTGAGAAAAGAAAGCAAAGTGCCCTCTGTCCCAGGAACTGAGCTGAGTCCTCCCTGCTTGGCCTTCTGCGAGCCGGAATGGCCTGGAAGGGACTCCCGGAGGGGATGGAAGCTGCCGCCGAGGGAAGTGAGGGAGGCCACAGTGCATTCCGGAGCCGGATGGAAACTATTTTGGGACCAGCTCTGGAGAGACGATTTGTACCCGGGGGCCTGACGGCTGCCTGCTTGTGACCCCTCACCCCTGAGCTGGGCAAGGATGGGGAGAAGAGAGTCCTGTCTTGTTTCTGCCCTGTGCCAGGCTGGCTCCTTTTTCCCTCCAGCTCCACAGCCCCCAGCAAGTCCTCTGAGGTCACCCCTCGGCCGCCTTGGGCCTCTGCAGACCCGGAGTCCAGCTGAGGGGCAAGGTGGAGTGGGGGCTTTGCCCTGGGCCTGGGGCTGAGGGCCACCTAACCCTGCCTCAGACATCTAGCTGTCCTCTTCCTGCCGAGGGCCAGTTCGCCTCCCTCCCTCACTGACTGCCCCTCGCAGTCCCTGAGTCCTCTCACCCTCAGGGGCTCCCCAAGCAGGGCCGCAGGCGCCCTTGTGTGCCAGCCTCCCCTGAGGCCCTGCCAGGCCCTGGGCGGTCTCACTCCAGGCTGGACGTGGATATGGTGACCTTATGGGAACCTTTAGCCCTGAAAATCTTTGATCGGAGCTACTAGAAAGTGCTCCCTCCCATCCTCCAAGAAGATCTAATCCGTTTTCCCTCCCCCCTCGCTCCCATTATAACAGGGACTACGATGATGAAGATAGCTAGCACTTATTGAGCACTTACTGTATGCCAAACGAAGTGCTCCCTGAGGGAGGTATGTTTATTAGCCCCGCTGTAAAAATGAAGAAAGCAAGTTACGGAGGGGTTAAACGTCCCTTCCCGCTGGTAAATAGTGCGTTCAGGAGGCCAGTCTACACTGAGTCCAGAAGCCACGTGTTCACCACCACACTCTACTGCCCCATTTTCCGGATGTTTCCTTGTATCTCTGCTGTCCTCCACCACCCACGCTCCATGGTACACAGGCTCCTCTCATCCTCAGCCTTATGCAGAAATCCCCACCCCCTCCTTTTCCTGACACCTGTGGTCCCTGCTCCTCGAGTGCATTGGTGGGAGAGACTTGGGGTGGGGACTGGCCTCCTCCCACACCCCGTCAGCACTCTCCTCGCTCCTCAGTGCTCCCTTCAGATCTTTGCTTTCCATCCCCTTGAACTCCGTCCCCTCCTTTGAGGTGGTGCCATCCCACTGCGTGATCCTCATGATCCCTGACTCTTCCTTGTCCCTGTCACTCCCTGACCTCTTGGTCACCACCTACAGTCCACCTCACACCCGCCCCCTCTCCCCCACCTCCCACCCTCCTGGGTGCCCTGCGTTTCCCTGTGATGAGCTGTCCAGCGCATTGGCCTTTGAGTCCTTCGGTGGTTCAGCTCCTGGGGCAGTCAGGGCAATTCCAGCTCCCTTTTCCTGAGCAGCCCCTGCGTGCCAGAGACTGTGTTAGGACTTGCAGTAGCGCCCATATTTCTAACAGCACACTGTGAGGAAGGCATTGTCCTCAGGACCATCAGGCAGGTTCAGGGACTTGCCCAAGGGCACCGTGAATGGTGGAGGACAGACTTGAACTTGGTTCCAGCGCGGACCCTCAGCCTTTCAGGCAGCTACTTAACTGCTGGAACTGAAAGCTCCAGAACCTCCCTCTGGCACAGCCCTCACCCCCGGCTCGTCCTCTCCCTTTCTCCCTCTACATCTCTCTCTGCTGGGATCTCTTTAGAGTTTGCCATTCCCTCCATCCCTCCATTTCCCCCGAAACTCTCTTCTGAGTCTTTCTCTTTAATCAGAAGAATGCTCAAATACCTCCCATCTTCAGCAACCCCTTCCTCCTTCCCACCTCTTCCTTTCCCTCCACAACCGGATCACTTGTGGGAGCTGCCTGTGCTCGCTGTCACCACCGCCTCTCCTCTCCACCAGCTGGATGCTGCCTTCCCCCCCTCCACTGACTGGCAAAACCCAGTAGCAGCAGTAGGATCTGCCCTTGACCTCTGCAGAGCTCAGATGCCGGGCTTCCTCTCCCAGCTCTTTTGGCTTTCAGGCCACTGATCCCCCTCCCTCTCCAGCAGCTCCTTCCGAGCCTGCTGCAAGGGCGCCCCTTCCTCTAAATAACCGGCATTCTATTTTATAAAAGGAGGCAAGGGGCCACATCTTGGCCCACAGCCCACACAAGCACTGTTTTGCTGATGGAAAGCTGTTGAATTCTGTAGAGCTGAAATTCTGAATAAATGGACACATTTACAACTTCCTGTCCATTTAGCTATCAATCGTTCTAACAAAGGTAGTACTAATAATAGCTTGCACATGTAGCAATTCACAGCTTACAAAGTGCTTTCACATGCCCTGCAATATCCCTATCTATGTGTAATGAAAATATTTCTATGTCTGCACAATATTAAACAGGCATCATTAAATTCGACTCACTTTGCCAAGGTGTTGGGGGTGGCGTTGGAAATGAGCTTTGTTTTGATGAGGAGTCCTTGCTTATGTCATCTGGGTGTTGTTAGCCAGGATCATGTTCCCAGTCCCCCACTCAGTTCTACTGGTGATTGACAGATTATTGATCCTTGGGACAGGGCCAAATGACCCTCGTTCATTTTAATAACACGTGTTCCTGCCGGGGCATGAGGAGAGGCCAAGGGCTGATGAGAAGATGCGGGAAGTCTCCACACATGCAGGGGAAGGGAAAGGCAGGTTGGGGCCCAACTACAGGATCTGAGACCTTTGGATCAGGATGAAGTGTGACCAGACTGGCAGGGTTTCTGCCACTCTCTGTGGGTCACCCTTTCCAAAGGAGACTTGGAAGCTTGAAACCAAGATGGCAAGTAGCAATATCTTGTGTGCCAGCTCCTACCAGTTGGTAGAACCTACTTGGAGTACAGGGTTGAGGAGGATTCCGAGGCCAAGCCCAGGCTCCCTGGAAAGCAATCCCATGATTAGACAACACTGTCTGCCATAGGTGTGAAAGGGGACAGGGCAGCACATGCCACATCTTTGCTGTAGCTGCTTCAAGTTGTCTTTGAAAGGTGATGGACTACTGCCAAACTAAACTGGGGCCATCAGGGGAGCCACTGAGGACAAGCATGCAGGGGACTTCAGCCATTTCACCGAGCATAGAGCCTGGGCTTTTTCTTAGTTTGGCTCTCTGGGACTTTGCTTTGGGGTGGTCAAATATTTGAGGCCAAAAAGCCACATGGACAAGGATTTTCTGATGTCCTACAGCCCCTCAGAGGCTCCCCGTTGCTTGCTCGCCCACCTGCGGCTCTTTGTGCTCTGTCCACTTCCCGGGTGCTTTGTGCGGTTTCTTCCTTGTCGTCTCCTTGCTGTGCTCAGGCGTGTGGGGACTTTCAGGAGTGCCTTATGTCTCTGGTGGTGAGTCCTGTCCCTCTCCCAGAAACCGTGGTGACCTTTGGTGAAGCGTCAGCTCCCACCCGCTCTGTCCTGCCCTTGACTCCTAACTCTCGCTACTTGAACCCTAGATCAGGGGCAACTCAACTGCATTGACCTTGGGCTGGGTTTTGGAGCTCTCGGGCCTGCGTGGTATCAGATGTACCCGAAGCAGCTGGGTTTGTTTACTTGCCAATCAACCATCCTAGGGGGAAGTACAGGGCCGTGGGCACCTCTGCCTTGTGTGCCGTCATTCCCAGTGAGCAGATCTTTTCACTTAGATGGCCAGTCACCACGGGGAGTGAGCTCTACCTTCAACACACACGCTTCACCCGAAACCCAGCTCTTCAACAACATAATCTGCCACCTCTTCTCTAAACCTTTGACACTTTGGAATATTGTATCAAGTTATATTTGGATAATTTTATATTGCCGCCAAAAACAGTTAGAGAGGAAGGAAAACAACACTCACCATCTCAAGCAAAGCAGTCCTCTGGCCTGTGTCCCGTCTTTGCTGCTTGTAATACAGCACTCACCGTGACTTTTACTTATCGTATTTTTGCCTTATGGGATGATGTGATGTACAAGCCAGGGCTTTATTAAAACCCTACCCCTAAAGTCCACTGCTATCTGCAACTCACTTTGAAATGCGTTTTTAAAAATATGGCGTGGTGGATGGCTAGAGGGATGGATGGGTATGTGCTAAAGCACCAGGTAACCTGCGGATGGTGGGATGTGGGTGGTGAGGATAGGCAGGATCACTGTGCAGTCCTTTCAACTTGGCTGCACGTTTGGAAATTTTCATAATAAAACGTCGGGGGTTGGGGACGGGGGGAATTACCCTCGACAGTGAACCATTTTAATCTAAAACAGGCTCTTGACCAATGTGGTCCCTGAGGCTGGAGAGTGAGGGAGTCGTGCAGCTTGGATCCGTTTCATTTGGGAAGACTTCCTGTGGAGGGTGGTTTCCTGCCTGCCTGGGCTTAAAACTGGGGCTGTTCATAGACTGGGGGGGTGGAGGGGTGTGCATGCCTCCCTCCCTGGGATGAGCTGTGCACCCTGCTGCCATTTCCCTTCTCCCCACCCCCCATGTAACCCTTGAGCACTGGGCTGCTCTCTCCTGTGGCTCACACATCACACGCCGGCTTCTAGGCGCTTAAGCTACACTCCACAGCCTCCCCCTGGCCGGAGCCTGGCTCTGCTCACCTCTCCCAGAGCGCTGCCATATGCCTCAGCACTGCCTGTGAAGTGGGAGGGCGCTCTCGCCCGGCACAGTATCTGCGGTGGCTGTGAGCCCCTAGGCGAGCAGAGAAGCTGCCAGTTCAGGAGGGTTGGGAGGCTCGGCAGCTCCAGATGGCCCCCCTGCCACCTGCAGATTGCAGACACTACAGAGCAGACAGAGCGGGGATGGGCAGGAAGTAAGTGGCGGGCGAAGAGGCTCTTTGGAGTTAGGTCTTGACCTAAATTGTGGGTCACACTCATTGGTGGTCTCACAGGAGGGGCTGGGATCCAGTGACAAGGATAACTGGCTCCGGTGCGGGAGTAAAAGGCAGGCCCCCACCTCTCGGATGCCCATCGCTGCCTCTCACTCTCCTGCAGGTATCTAAGTGGTGCTCAGTAAATACACATTCTTGGTCCTATTAAGATCAGCCTTAGCAAAATGGCATCAGGAAGGAAAGTATGCTGCAATAATAACATAAGGAAGATTTTAAAATATTAGGTGCCATTCATAGCACCACTTTCTGCCTCTGTTAGTATAGAGAAATGAGACTCCACTAACCCTCAGGCTCCTGGCCCACTTGGAAGATGGTACTCTGCCTGCTTTTCACTGTCCAACATGCACACACATACGCACTCGCTCACACATGCGCCTGCTGCATACACTCACTCTGACACACACACTCAGTCCTCTGAGCTGAGCGATCCCCTGACCTTGATACCTGCAGAGCCTCGGGTGGGTGCCCAGCCCGTCCCCCTTGCAGGCTGTGGAAAGGACCCCTCCTACAAGGGCGGGCGGGTGGGGCCACCCTCAGCTGGGTCTCATCTTGGTTCGGGCCAGCTCTGTCCTCTTTTCTTCTAAGAAGCAGTGGATTCTGGAGTTCAGACTATGGACTCTGGAGCCAGACTCCCCTGTTTGAGTCCTGGCACCATGGCCGCTAGCTGTATAACCTTCAACAACCTTCATCTTCCTGTGTCTCACTTTCATCACTTGTGAAATGAAGCTGATACTGACCCCCACTGCATGGGATGGCTGTAGGAATTAATCAAGCTGAGGCAATCAAGCCTGGCCTACAGAGATGAGCATTCAGTGAGCGCTGTTCAGTGTTAGCTGCTGTTTCTGCTGCTGCTCTTGGCACCTGCTCCTGTGTCCTCCCGCTCTGGGCTATGGGTCCAAGGCCAGAGCAAGAATTCAGTGCCTCACTAAGACTGAGGGACTACAGCTCTGTTGGTTTCCTATTGTGGCTGTAGCAAATTACTACAAATTTAGTGACTTAAAACAACACAAGTTTGGGGCCACCCTGTGGCGTAGTGGTTAAGTTCATCATGCTCCACTTCGGCAGGTCAGGTTTGTGGGTTCAGATCCCAGGCATGGACCTATACCACTTGTCAGCCATGTTGTGCGGCAACCCACATATAAAATGGAGGACGATTGGCAACAGATGTTGGCTCAGGGCTAATCTTCCTAAGCAAAAAAAAAAAAAACCCAACAACAAAACCAAAAAAACCCCACACACAAATGTATTCTCTGAAGGTCAGAGTCTGAAGTCGTTTTCACTGGGCTAAAGTCAAGGTGTGGGCAGGACCGCACTCCCTTGGAGGCTCTCGGGGAGGATCCATGTCCTTGCCTTTTCCATCTTCTAGAGCTGTATTCCTTGCATTCCTTGGCTTTGTGGCCTCTTCTTCCATCTTCAAAGGTGGCAGCATAGTATGTTGCTTCTGTTGTCCCATTGCGCCACCTTCTGTGGTCAAATCTCCCTCTGCCTTCCTCTGCCATCACTATATGGACCCTCATGATGGCATTTAGGGCCCACCTGGGTAATCTAGGAGACTCTCTTCATCTTAGAATTCTTCACTTAGTCACACTTGCAGAGTCTCTTTCGCCACATGAGGCAACATTCACAGGCTCTGGAAATTAGGATGTGGACATATTTGGGGGCCATTACTGACATAACAGAGGCAGGAAGAAGCTCTCCTGGTCCTGTGGTGTGGCTTGGCCAAGTTCTGGACAAACTTGGTGAACTACCCCAGACCCAGCCAGGCCACACAACTGCCCGGGCCCCCTGCTGTCACTCCATGCAAGCACTAGGCCCTCTGTCTGCCCAGACGGACTCTGAAGGCATGGTCAGGTTCTCAGGGTCTCATTCCGTTGGCTCTCCAGTGCCAGGCACATGGCGGGTGCTGGGGCGTTGGTTATGCGTTCGTGTGGGCAGGTCCTGATGTGCTATGTGTGCTTTTAGGCCACGGTGAGTGTCACTGCGGAGAATGCAAGTGCCATGCAGGTTATATTGGGGACAACTGTAACTGCTCAACAGACATCAGCACGTGCCAGGCCAAGGACGGCCAGATCTGCAGTGACCGCGGGCACTGTGTCTGTGGGCAGTGCCAGTGCACGGAGCCAGGAGCCTTTGGGGAGACATGCGAGAAGTGCCCGACCTGCCCGGATGCTTGCAGCACCAAGAGGTAACGGCCCCGCCCACAGCCCCAGCCTCTCACCGCAGCGCAGGGCCGACGCTCAGCCGGCCAGCCTCTCAGCCGGCCAGCCTCTCACTCCCCACCTCCCGCATCTTCCACCCACCCGGCCTTGCTGGGGAGCAAAACTGTTACTAACATTAACCAAAATAGCATCTTTGAAACACCGGTTCCATGGGGATTTCATAAGAAAATAAAAAGAAAACAGAACGAAAAAAAAAGGCTGCTATTCTAGTCCTAAACAAGTTTAGAAATTACCAGATTACTGAGTTAATGAGATTAAACTGGTTTTGCTACCAAAATAGCATCTTCTCAGAGCCTTCAGTGTGCTATTGTATATCTCCAAAGGGGATACAGTATGCATCTTTTTTCCGATTGAATTTGATTCCTGCCCCCCCCACTCCCACCCCGTTAAGTCTCCCAAACAATGTTTCACAGGCACCCGCATGGGAAATGTTGCTTTAAACAAAACATAATCGGAAGGTACATTGGATCAGAGGGCATCCGACCTAGATAAGGCCTGCCAGAGACAAACTGCCTGGGCTTTTGAATTTTCTGCTCCATTTATACAGATAATGGAATGCTGGCTCTGCACAGCTGATGAATGCAGAGATTGTCTAGACACGGCACCCGGCCTGTGCTGACCCAGCCTTGGGGTCACGTTCCCCGTGCTGACCTCCCCATGGCTCTGCCCCCATGCCCTGCCAGAGTGCGAATGAGAGGGAATTAAAGACGGCAGGGAGTTATGCCTTCAGGAAACAGGAGTGATAGTTTCTCTTGAGTTTTGCTAGAGAAACAGCTGTGCCATCGTCATCCGTGCTAAGGGCCAAGAGGGAGGGAAGCAGGGCACAGATCATCAGAAACAAATAATAAGACAGACGTTGTTTCTCTTTGGCTGGGGAATGCAACTGCAATTTTCTTTTGGCAGAGTTCCCCTCCAAACGTCAGGCTCGGGCTGATAACGCAGTGAATTCGTGCTCCCTGAGTCTGCCCGGCTGCTGGTCAGTCTGTGCTCAGAAATGTTGTTGGTGGCAGAACCCCTGTTGGACATTTGCCACAAATAATCCAGGCGTGGGTAATTGAAAGCTGGCTGCAGATCGAGAGACGAGATAGACAGGGCCAGATTTTATTTT
This sequence comes from Equus przewalskii, assembly GCF_037783145.1. Lineage (NCBI taxonomy): Eukaryota > Metazoa > Chordata > Mammalia > Perissodactyla > Equidae > Equus > Equus przewalskii. Next base: position 36,615,172 of record NC_091848.1, read on the forward strand.
GTGCAATTGGAGGGGAGCCGAGGAGAGGAAGGGAGCAGGAAAACAGATCCGCTTTAGACCTGCTAGGAGTAGAGAAACAACAGAAATCCAAATGGAAACATCCCAGGGGAGGCGGTTAGGATCCTGGACCTAGAACCCGAGTAACTGGCCAGCTGAGCATGGAATCCCAGCCATTGTCACATTTTATGTTGGAGGGAGGTACCCTCCCCCAAATCCCGCCAGCAGAACCCTTTTGAGTGTCTGCTCCCCGTCCTTGGGGCACACCAGGTGAATGGGGGGAGGGGGGAGCCAGGACAACACACATGGCATCAGTAGAAGTCGATAAAGCCAGTTTCTTCCCGTCCCCCGGAGCAATAAGGCAATGTCAGATTGGTTTCGGGCTGTGAAAAGGCCCCATGGGAAAACAACCTTAGCTTTAAATGTTTAAAGCGTTTGTTTCCTAGAAGACGTAGACTCGATAATTGATTATCCGTTAAGCAATACCAAAGGAGCGGGGAGAGCAGAGATGCCGTAGGGAGCCTCACCGTTCCTTCTTCTTCATCCTTGGGCCACACTGACCCTCTCTGTCTCTTTCACAGCCCAGTTGCAATTTTCTTTACAAGAAACAAAGTCCCTTTGATAGTGACTTATATCAGGCTGTTTTTCTACTTGCTGCTTTCCTGACAGCCACCAGGCTTTGAATATCTTATGTCCTTTATTTTCCTGGGGTTTCTGTGCAACCCATCTCCACTTTCTAGAACTTAACCAAACAAGCCTTTCACCTTGGGTGAGGTCACACTCAGCCTCAGCTGATTTCAATTAAGGCTCTCTGAGCAAAGTCCCTCTCAGCTAGTTGTTTGTTTAAAAAGCCAGACCTGTTTTAATTTGTGACCACAGTATAGCATGAGTTTCAACCTAGTATGTGGAGCATACCAGTTAGACTGATATGTCCACATGGATAAATGAGGGAATGTTTCCTGGAAGTGGCCCTGTGGTTTGAAGACAACGGGGGCTGCAGATGGAGGGCAGGGTGAATCCTAGCTGAGCCGGGAAGCAGCCATCTTTCTTTGGAATGTGTTAATCCAGGAGGCTGGAGGAGGGGCCGGCAGGGTCAGCATGACTGACCAGAGCTGCAGCCACCCCTGCCTGGCCCCCAGCCGAGTCGCTTGCCTCCCTTAGGGCTCTGGCCTCAGGGGAAGTGCCAGCATTACCAACTTGTTTGTAACTCCAGAATGTTTTCGTGAAGTCATTCCCAGGAGAGTGGGATTTTGTGGCCGATTCTGGGCTAGTAGAATTCTTGATCATACTAGAACCCTCGTAAGTCTTATCTACTTTTTCTACTCACTTGCCCATTCCTCCTGAATGTTCAGGAAGTGGAGAGAGGACTCGTCTGAGAGGCGGGCACTGGTGCTGGACCCAGCTGCCTTTGACTTCTCTTTGGCCTCATTTTCCTCACCAGTACAATAAGGGGGCCTTAATGAAACGCTCTCTGAGCTTCCTTCCAGTTCTGAGGGTCCAGTCCACAGTTTCTGCCCTGGAAATGTCTAGCTGGCCTCTTTATCCCAAGGGATTAAAAAATGATAACAATAAAGGCGAGGTGATTGTGTATCCCTCTAAATTTTTGCCAGAGAGCTTTCCAGACACACAGCTCCTCTTGTCCCCACAGGGCTGTGGGGTAAGCTGGGCAGCTGTCCCAGGTAGCGAGGCCCAGGAGGTCCCCCTGCCCTCTGGTGCCAGGGCGCGGCTGCAGGGAAGCAGTGGCTGTCCCTGCACACTTGGCTCTCGAGTCCTCACGAGGGTTCCTGAGGAAGTCCCTGTGTCGGGGGCTCTCACCCTCCTTGCGGGCCACCGAGCACCTTTGCCTCACAGAGTTCCTGAAAGTTCATCGCCAGCGGGGTGTTTCGTCCCAGCCCCTTCCTCCCTGGGGTTGAGTTCTCACCCTTCTGGTTATGCGCCCCCATCCCGCAGTCCCCAGAGGGGTCAGGAACCCTCTCTCCCCTCCACAACAAGCTTTCAGACCCTTAGTCAAGGCTTAGCTTCTCTGGCCTCGTGCCCTCACGGGCGTATTCTCTGTGATGTAACTGAAGGCGGATGGAGAAGCTGTGGAACTGGCTGTTGACCATGGAAAGTCTAAATGCTAACTATTGATTGAGCATTTTAATTAAGCATTTTCACACAATATCTCATTTAAACTGTCAGCCTGATGTAGGGGGAGAGGGGCTCAAAGTATATCCTCTGGTTCCTAACCCATTTTCTTCAGAAGGCCCCTGTTGAATGTGGGTTCCCTGGGAGGGGGCCACCACCCTGTAGCCTCTCCCAGAGTCCAGTGTAGTCTGACAGGTGAGTGGAGAGCAGGGCCCTTGGGGAACTGCCAGGTGGGCTCCGTCTGGGAGGACGAAGGGGGCTGGGGCCTGAGAATTTCCAGGATGGGTGTGCTCAGCCCTCACTGTCAGTCAGGATCCCTGGAGACCAGGCTCTGGCCCAGAGGTGCGATTCCGTGGGTGTGGCTGGGTGCAGGCAGTGGTATTTTGTCTTGAAAGTCTCCCTGGAGAGTCCACTGTGCTGGTGGTTGGAGAGCCCGCCCTGCTGACGGTCCCTTGGTGGGCATGTTGGGAACTGGGTCAATGTGCGGGCAGCAAGCACTGGCTGTGGGGCTTTGAGGACCCTCTACGAGGCTGGGAACAGTTTTTTGTCACTCAGAAACTTCTAGTTTGGGGCAGACTCCTCAGGGAAGCATTTGACACACTAGAGATGGATTTGGCTCCTGGTATCAGAATGTGAAAGGTCTCCAGCCTGCAACTTGACTTTAGACCAGACACGCCTCCAAACTCACACATGTCCCTCCAGGAACCCTCGGGCCTCCCCATGTAAGAGCAGCAAGAAGGGCAGAGCAGAAACCTTCCCTGAGGCCAAACACCTGAAGACAGAAAGAGATTACAGCCTTCAGGGCCCTGCGGGAGGGCTGGGATGCACTGTCGGGAGCTCAGTTCACGTGTGGAACTGCTCCACAGCACCTAACACCCTCATTTCTTGCCTCTTTTCCAAAGAGATTGTGTCGAGTGCTTGCTGCTTCACTCAGGGAGCCCGGCTGACAACCAGACCTGCCAAAGCCTGTGCAAGGATGAGGTGATCACACGGGTGGACACCATCGGTGAGTGTGCCGGAGCGGCCCTGGGCAGCCGTCCCTTTTTGGATCTTGGCAGACACCTAGAGATTTTCTCCCCCATGGGATGATCTTCAGGGCTGCTTGGCAGCGGGGAGGGAAGTTTTAGCCTTGAGTTAGAAAGCACAGCCTCGGCATCCTTGGCACGATGCTGACTCCTCAAGAGGATGTGGGGAACCTGTGCTGGGGCCTGGGTTCCAGGCTCTCCAGGTTACAAGAGCTCCTTGTTCATAGGTTTCTGTCCCATCGCTGGACAGTCCCTTCCTAGCCACATCTTCTCCCAGGGTCTCTGAGAAGTTGGGGTGTTAGTTTGAATAAGTAATGTTAGCTACTATGACAAACAAATTCCAAGGCTCAATGACTTAAAATCAAAGTCGGTGTGTCACTCCGACTGACTGAAAGTCCAGTGAAGATGTTCCTGGTTGCCAAGGCCTTCCATGTGGTCACTCAGGAACTCAGGCACCCTCTATAGCGAGGTTCCACCCTCCTCAGGGGCCTTGGGATCCTCTCCATTCAGTCAGCAAAAGGAGAGAGGCAGAGTGAAGGATCACACAGGAAGTTTATATGGGCCGGGTCTGGACATGGTGCACCCAACTTCTACCCACTTTTCATTGGCCAGCACTCATCATCTGGCCACATTTAACTGCAGGGGAAGCTGGGAAATGTAGTCATACCTTGTGCCCAGGAAGCAGGAAAACCATGTTTGGTGAACAACAAGCCAGTCTCTGCCACATTTGGCCCCAGCCCAGCACAGCTCCCATGGGCTGCAGGCGGCGGAGGGTTGAGCTCGCATGCAGTCTGGATTGACCCTGGGGTTGAGTGCCACCCCGGCTCTTCTCCTGGTGGCACGTCACCCATTTTGGCAGATCTTGCCCACTCCTCCTTCTCTTGTCTTGCTCAGCAGCCTGCATGTCAGGGCTCTTGTCATTCTAACCAGTTTGACACCATCCATCCAACCCTCTGCCTTTACCTCTGGATGAATGGCTGCCAGTCCATTTCTGACCATGAGGCCACAAGGAGGCTCAGACAGAGCTGCAAAGATGTGTGCTTTTCACCATTTTCAGGCTGCAACCCTACCGTTTCTAATACAACCACTGCCGTCTAGGTGGAGTTTCTAAGGTAAAGAGATGCAAATCACATATCTTACCCCTCTACACATGTGACTGGGTTTGGAACTGGTCTGGAACACTCTAGTGACAGCAAATCAAAGTGACCCTGTGCTGGCACCATAATCCACTGCTGGTGTGAGTGTAAAATGGTGCGGCCACTTCGGAAAACAGTTTGGCAGTTCCCTCCAAAATTAAACAGAGTTATCATACAATCCAGCAGTTCCACTCCCAGATGTATACACAAGAGAACTGAAAACATATGTTAACACAGAAACTTGTATATGAATATTCATAGCAGCATTATTCATTATAGTCAAAAATTGGAAACAACCCAAATGTCCATCAACTCATGAATGGAAAAATCAAAAGTGGTCTATCCATACAATGGAAACCATAAAAAGGAATAAAGTGCTGACACATGCTATGACATGGATGAAGCTTGAAACGCTATGCTAAGTGAAAGAAGCCAGACAGAAAGGGACATATATTGTATGATTCCATTTATATGAAATGTCCAGAATAGACAAAAACATAGAGACAGAAAGTAGATTCGTGGTTCCCAGGGCCTGGGGAGAGAAGGGAATTGGGACTGACTGCTAACAGGTGTGGTTTCTTTCTGGGGTGATGGAAGTGTTCTGGAATTAGATAGTGAGGATGCTTACACAACACTGTGAGTATACTAAAACCACTGAATTGTACACTTTAAAATGGCTAAAATGGTGGGAAAAAAGGCTGGGTACCTGAAAGGGTACTCCACTTCTGAGGCTCCCTTGCTGGCAGCATTGCCCTCTACCTTGACCTCAGCTGCTGCAGACTCCCAGCCCCAGCCGCCTGTCTCCCTGGGCCCTGACTTGCCTCCTCTGTAGACTTCCTTGTTCCTGCCTCCCTGGTCTTGACTGACTGCTCTGGCTAAGTCATGGCTCCTGAGTATGTCAAGTCATCTATTCAGCCAACACATATTCAGTAAGCGCCTACTGTATGCCAGGACTTGAGCTAGATCCAGGGAGCCAGCAGGGAGCTTCCCGAGTCCCGTCTCCTGCCCATTTTCCTGCCCCTGCTTCTGTCTTGCTCCTTGAGGCCTGGCTCACAGCAAGTTCTGCCTGCAGACCCAGGGTGGTTGCCCCCTAACTGGGCCCGCTAGCCCATTCACGGGCTCTGCAGCACTTGCAGCCCATCATGCATGGCTTCCTCTCAGTCTCTCCCCCTGAGATAAATCAGTTGCTTCACAGAGAAGGTTTCTGTTCGAATTCACTTTTTCCTTCCTTCTCCTAGGCTTTGTTCATGAACATGTACACATTTGTTCACGCTAACCCAGACCAGGCTTATGATTGGGGGCTGAGAGAAAAAGTCCAGGCCCTCGTGTTTGATAACCACACTAATTTATCTGGTTCCAGGCTAAAACTCCTTTGAGCAACAGGGTTACACAGGCCAGAGCTGGAAAGCATTTCCCAGTGTTAACCCGCAGCCAGTATTCAGGACCTACTGGCCGTGTCCTAGCCACTCGCCTCCCCTTACTTCACACTCTTCCCTACCTCCTTTCCCTCCTAGATCAATGTCCCCCTTTCCCAGGGGAGCCTTGGAATGCACATAATGCCTGGACGGAGGATTGTGACACCTTCGCCTTGGGTAACAGCTGTGTAGGGACAGGGAGGAGTGGAGGCAGCTTGAGGAGATAGAGTAGTGAGGCCAGTCGAGGTCTGGGCTTGGCCAGGCCTCCAATGCTGGCTCACTTATCTCAGTGCAGGTACCACTGTGGGTACCAGTCTTATCCAGATGTCCTCATCACCTTGTGGGTCTTTTTGGTTTTACATCCCGGGAAGAGCTACTGATGCTTGGCCTCTGTAGCCGGCCCTCAGCCAAGAGGCCTCAAGTATGAACCCTCGCTCAGGCCTCACAGGGGATCAAGACAGCTCTTTCTTTTCTTTACCCCTTTCATTTCCATGGCCAGTTCCACTTACGTGCCTGCCCCAAGCTTCAATGGCTTCTTTGCTTTCACATCGCCCCCAGCAAGCACTTCAGAGAGTTGAAGATTCTCTCTTGCATTCCACAATGGTCCCCACACGTAAGGGAGTGCAGGTTCCCAGAGCAACTTCACTTCAGCGCCTGGGCCCATGATCTTGATGTGAGAAAGCTGAACTTATTTTTAAAGGCCCAGCCTCTCCTTTAAGCCTCTCTGTCTGTACCTTCTTCCTTCTTTGAGGGGCTGGGCTTCTTGCCCCGTACATCAGCGGCTCTGAGTTGATCAGAGACACACTCGGGACATTTCTGCCTGGTTTTCTTCCAGTGAAAGATGACCAGGAGGCTGTGCTTTGTTTCTACAAAACTGCCAAGGATTGTGTCATGATGTTCACCTACGCAGAGCTCCCCAGTGGGAAGTCCAACCTGACAGTCCTCAGGGAGCCAGGTGGGTGATGGCCAGCTCCTCCCTCCGGGGGCTGGGTTTCTGACAGTGTTCCTTGCTCTGTACACATCCCCTGTCTCTCCTCACTGCCCTTTCCAAACTCCAGAGAGGAGGGATACAGTTTCTGATAAAGATCAGGATCTAAGGTCACCCCTATCCGACTGCTAGAGTTGAGAAGAAAGGTGGTTTACATCTGGGGGCCCACTGCTGGGCCACAGCTCTGGGGAGCGTGATTGGGATGCATAGGAGTACAGGAGGGCCTCATCTTGGAGGGGACGGAGCACAGGGGGAAAGCAAACACACAACACACTTAACCTGCACTACTAATGATGGCGGGAGCTCCTGGGTTCTGCAGGGAGGACGCAGGGTGGGTCTGCATGGTCAGGGCTGGGAGGGCCCGCACTTGCGTCAGGGAGCATCTGGGTACACACACAGCCCTGGCCGGGCCACCGCACTTCCCAGTGTGGAGTCCAAGAAGGGCAGATGGGGTGCCGGCTTCAACATTCCTGCATGCCGCCGTGCTCAGCTCCCTGGGCCACTGAGGAGGTCACCTTCAATCCAAACGTGGACACATGCTTTGGGCCAAGGGACCGATGGCCTTTGGCCTTGGAGGAATTAGGGTTTCTAGCTTGACCGCTTTTGTTCTTCTCTGGAGGGGGGCAGGCAGGAGCATAAAAAGATTTGCTCTCTTCAGTTCACAGCATTGCAAACTGTTTTTCCAAATTGGGCCAGACCACATAATGTGCCTTCCCTGGGCCAGAGGCAGAGGGCAGTGTTGCGGTACCAGCCCGGGATGCATGCCTGTAAGAATGAAGCCTTGTTTCCAAGTGCCGTCTTTGCGGTTCTTTGAAAATAAGCACATTTGCTCCAGAGGGCTCCGCACTAAGGGCTTACAAATGTTGGCTGGCCCCCAGCCCAGCCCCTGTGGAAGTGGCTTCATGAAACCTCCTGCCTGCCCAGTCTGCTCCAGAAAACATTCACATGAGAGCTGAGACGTGGTCCGGCGTCCTGCCCTGGTGACTGGGCCAGGCTGGGATGTGGGTGCTTTGAGTTGGGGAGATGCAGCCATGCACACGGCAGGTGGGAGAAAGTGGGGTGGCCACCAAGGTTCTCATTTAGACTTCGCCATAGACTTGCTGTGTGGCCTTGGAAAAGTTACCATCCCTCCTTGAATCTCTTACTTTCTGTGCACTGGAGAAACCTGCTTGGCCACCCAATCTCCCAGAAGCAATGTGAGGATCTAAGAGAATGGAGGGGAGACTTTTGGGAGAGAAGTGTACCCTTCATTTCACATATGCCTGAAGTTCGATGCTGGTGGCTTGGCTCACCATGCCTCCTGGTCCCTTCCAGAATGTGGAACCGCCCCCAATGCCATGACCATCCTCCTGGCTGTGGTCGGCAGTATCCTCCTGATTGGGATTGCGCTCCTGGCCATCTGGAAGCTGCTTGTCACCATCCATGACCGGAGAGAGTTTGCAAAGTTCCAGAGTGAGCGATCCAGGGCCCGCTACGAGATGGTAAGCCAGTGGGAAGTAGGAAGTAGAAAAAAATGTCAAGCTTACATGTCTGGTTGAGTTCAAGCACACGATAAAGGCCCACTAACATCTTTGGCATTCAGAACAAACAAACAAAACCTGAAAGGCAGTGCCTGCCGGGTTCTGGAATGTGAGAAGTGCACAGCCCAGGAGCACAGAGGGCCTTGTACAGAGTCCTGCCCTGGACCTAGGCCCAGAGACTCCTGGGGCAGAGGCACTCGGCACAGCCTCAGCAGGAAGAGTCTAGACAGTCTTAGCGACCCAGGAAAGGACCTCGAGTTCTTGTAGTCTGTTAACAGTATCCATATGTGTAAGTCCTATCTCTCCAGGTGAATTGCATGCTCCCAAAGGACTGAGCACAGAGTAGGCGTCCCCTGAATCCCCAGTTAGTTTCTGTTAATTGTAAGGGGCTCCAGAGACCATCTGACCTCACCCCTTATGTTGGGGATAAAGAATGAAAGTTCAGAGAAGGGGAGGCACTGTCCCAGGGCACAGCAAGTTAGAGGCAACCAGTCCTGAGGCACAAGGCTGTTGTTTCCACCTGTGTGTTCGGCCTGCTGCCTTTCTGGGTGACTGAGCTAGGAAGGGCCTCTAACCCTGAGTGTGTGTGTTTCAAGGAACGTACTGACACATATCTTGCTTTCCATGTTCTGTAGGCTTCAAACCCTCTGTACAGAAAGCCCATCTCCACACACACCGTGGATTTCACCTTCAACAAATTCAACAAATCCTACAATGGTACAGTGGACTGACGGCTCCTCAGGGGGCTGGAGGGAGCTGGGGATCAAGTCAGAGACTGACATGCTGTGGACAGCTGCTCGACTCAGTCACGGCTCTCTAGATAGACAAGCACAGAAACCTTCCGGTGAGCCTGGGCTAGGAGCCCACTGCCCACACAGGAAGGCACCCGGCCACGGCACCTGGCTGCTGGGCCAGAGCCACGCTAGGCGCCACCCCTCCGAGCCCAGGAAAGGCCAGGGAACCTTGGCACTCTCGCTTTCCCCACCATATCCAACTTGTCGTCTCGATGAACTGTGGAGATGCTGGGTGGCCACTCCCTTCCAGGAGGGCTGGGCCTCCAGTCTGGCCAGAGGAGAAGGCTTTTGGGAGTGTCAGCATGTTGAAAACTGACACACGGTCTGGCTTTTTTCATGTTGATGATTTTTATATGAAATAAAAAGATGGTGCATTTATGGTATAGTTCTGATTCCTGAGAACTGTCTGCCTTATGTCTATGCCTTGCACATGGGTGTTGGTGATGGGATTATTGAGACGCCTGTTGAAGGCACGTAGTTTGCAAATGTCAATTTTCCTCTCCTGTCTATATTTGTTTAGTATTTTTGTAATGAAAAGGAAAGAGATTGTTTGGGATTGAAAGTAAAGATTAAAACCAAAAGATTTTGTGTTTGCCTGACACTCTACAGCGTGCATGTGCCTTTCTCCAGTGGTCTTGTGTGGTGCCCATGGGATTGAAGTGGCTGTAAACTTCCTCAGGGGACCCAATACAAGCCAGCCCAATACTCCAGACCAGGGCTCATCAAACAGGTCTCCAAGGGGTGCTCAGGGGCAGCTGGAGTGGCTCCACTGAGCAAGTGCCTAGAGTTTAGACTAGAAACTGTGAAGACCACTCCTGGCTTCCCTCTCCTGTTCCCAGCGATAGATTGTGTGGATGAAGAAGGGCCAGGGTGTGAGTTCCACACAAAATCACTTCTTCCACATTATCATCAGGAACAGATCCCTTCTAAGGCCTTCCCCAGCCAAACTCCTATGCCCCAACCAGGCCCAAAGCACAACCCATTTCAGCTTTTTTTTCCCTGCAGGGCCCTGAAGTCCCCTTAGCTTCCCATATCTGAGATGGGAGGGACCACACAGGTGGTTGGATCCTCTCCGCATTTGTAGAAGAGGAAACTGATTGCCAGAGAGGGGAAGTGGCTTGCCCAGGTGTCAGGAGGCTGACTAGTGATGAGCTGGCACTACGACTGGGTCCCCACAACCAGAGGGCCAGTCTCCTACTACCTGCTCTTTTTTGTAAAATCTTTCACTAATCATTTTTTGCTTTTGGTACCACTTCGAGGCTTTTGGGCTTTCTTCCAAATTCATCTGTTCCCAGCCTGGGACCAAACTCCCCTTACTTCATTTTGGCAAACGCTAAGACAAATGCCTCTCAGTAAATAGGGCCTGTTACCTGGGGTGAATGTGAGCAGATTCTGAGTTTCTTTGTCCTGTGTAATTAGGGTGAAACGGACCTTGTGACGTGATGAAATTGCCTTAAATCCTTTATGGAATAAAGCCAAATGTAAATAAATATATAAAGTAGATTAAAAAAAACTGTGATTTTGAGACTTTTTTCTAGATTGAGGAAAATATGATTTTGGAAGCAACTTTGGGTTTCTCTTCTCTTTAATTGTGGGTTTCCTGGATTATTAACTTGTTCAAAGGCTCATTTTCTGTCGGGCAGCTATGTAAGGGCGCAGAGTTCTTGAGCCTCAGACACTAAAGGCTGACTTCCTCCTGGCTTCCACCTGATGTGGAAGTGAGGGGTATGTCACCCGACACGACAGTGGTGGATGCAGCCAGCCGCTCACGGTGCCCTGCTGCCCCCTGCTGGAAGCTCTTGGGACAAGCTGTGTGGAGACCTGGCTCTTAAGATTCTGACCCAGTATGTGATTCCCTTCTTTCTTTCCTTAGGCGATTTGGCCATGGCCCCCTGACCCCCAACACAGACAATGGAGCTGGGGCTAAAGGTGGCTGGAAGGCTCTCTCAAACCAAGGGGTGATGCTGCCCGTTCCCGTGTTACCGGACTGTGGCAGCACACAGATGGGAGCGAGTCTTCTAACGCACGGGGACTCGCCGTTGTGTGGCTGCAGTGGCCCTGCAAGGAGCACCTGGCAGTCTCAGGAGAATTCTTGTATCTGTTTGGAAAGATGACTAGTGATGTGCTCATTTGTTCGGAAGAAGAGTGGGTGCTAGTAACCTTTTTTATCAGTCTGTATCGATTTAATACAGATTTCCAAATGTAATTCTTTTTATTGATTTTTTAACAATTTGTTTTAATTGAAAAAGAAATACATGGAAAAAATGGGAAATAAGTCATAAAGTCAAAATCTTTTATAATCATCCCATGCAGAGGTAACTACTCTTGACCTTTTTCTGCCTGACTTCTCAGTCTTTTTTTCTATGCATATATATGCCATTTTAACCCAATTGGTATTATACTGTCACTCTTTTTAAAAGGACTGGGGAGTCTCAGTCCACTTGGTTGACTAGTACTTAGTCAAGCTAAAGTAACTAACAGCCACCTCTTCTGGGGGAAGAATGTGTTTTTAAAATTTGTTTAATTAGGATCAAAGCTTGAGGTTGATTATCATGAAACTCTTGGGATGAATGTCAGGGAACGGTAACCAGATGGGACGATCAGAGGGGAGGAGAGAAAGCCTTGTTCTCTGTGCCACTGACAGACACTGTTACTGACTATCCTCCCCTTCTCTGGAGGGAGGGCTTCCAGGTGCAGGTCTCCTGTGTGCTTCTGAGAAGATGCGCTCAGCTACCAGCAGGGCTCTGTGACTGGCCGAGAGGCGGCAGTGGAGGAAGAAGATGACAGCTGCTTGGCTGAAACTCAGGAGGAGGTAAGCCTTGGACCTGTGTGTCTGAGGCGCCTGAGGAATCCTCTGTGGATCTGTCTAGCCAGCACTGGAGATGCAGACGTGCATGCGTGCACCAAGCAGGTTCTGCCCTGTTGGATGCTGGTCTGGTGCTAAGTGTGCAAACAGTTGTGGCTTTCGGCATGGCTGTGAATGGGGCGTCCCGGTCCCTCTCGTTCGGGTCAGCAGGCTGAGGAGGCTTAGTCGCATCTCTCCCCACCTGACTTCTGTCCCCCCTCAGCTCAGGGGCTCCAGAGTTCTTAGTCGGGACATGGCTCCATTCAGACCTTCAGACCCTCAGTGGGAGATGGTGAAATGGAGGGAGGAGGATGAGACGGTTGAGCAGGCGGTGGTGCTAGGAAGGGGGAGCTGTGCCTGAAGAATCATCCTCAGCCCGCAGGGCTCCTCTGCTGAGCTTGCAGCTCTGGGAGGGACTCTGGGACGGTCACTGCCCAGCCAGCCCCATCTGACAGAGCCGCCTCCAAGATGGACTGGGTGCTGTGTCACAGTGAGAAGTTCTTCAAATCCGATTTATTTCTCTTAGAGTTCAGTGCCAGGAAGTTCTGGTGCTTCATTTGTCATGTATGTAACCCACCTCCAGTTCTTACTGGGATCCTTGTCCTCTCCACCGACCCCTGCCCCCATCCTCGCCCTGCCTCTTCCCTCCACGCGCTTTCTGATTCTTCTGACAGATGATGTCTGTTTTAAGCGACCTCAAACCCTTGTGGCCAAAAGGCAACATCTAAACTGTAAGTAACCACAGGGTCATAAGCCCTAGTGACCTTCTAGATAGGAGTTCTTCACCTTCTTGGGTCGCGACCCTTTTGGGATTCTGGTGAACGCTACAGACCCCTTGTCAGAATAATGCTTATAAATGTGTAAGTAGGGAACATACTAAACTGTGTATCAGGGTGACTGGTTATCATCTTAGTTTGACTTCAGAAACATGCTGGAAGGCTCACCAGTTAAAGCTTCATTGGTCCTGGGGCCAGCCCAGAGGCGCAGCAGTTAAGTGCGCACGTTCTGCTTCAGCGGCCCAGGGTTCGCCGGTTCAGATCCCGGGTGCAGACATGGCACTGCTTGGCAAGCCATGCTGTGGTAGGCGTCCCACATATAAAGTAGAGGAAGATGGGCATGGATGTTAGCTCAGGGCCAGTCTTCCTCAGCAAAAAAAAAGAGGAGGATTGGCAGCAGATGTTAGCTCAGGGCTAATCTTCCTCAAAAAAAAAAAAAAGAAAAAAAAGCTTCATTGGTCCTACCAGCATGGAATATCAACCCCTGAGACTAACACAGCCTCTGCTCATCTGACCCTCACCATAGGCCCACATGATATTCAGGGAAGGTATGTCCCCATTTATAAAGGAGGAAATTGAGGTCAGTCCCACCTGGAGTGAGAGTTGGCCAGTGAGACCCCAGCTCGAGGATCTCTTCCCTAGTTTGCTCTTTCCTCTGCATTGCACCTTCTGCTGGAAAAAGCACAGCTGTGTTTTCTTATCCCAGAACTCTGCAGTGTGATTAGGGAGTCATCTGAGTTTCTGACTTGGAGGCACACATCTCTGCTGAAATAAAATGAAGTACCTCTATGTGCAGACTAAGAAATTACTAAATGCCCCCCTTCCTCTTCTTTGTAGCTTTTTCTCTCGTCTTCATCATAGGAGCAATCTCTGGTACATGCACGTTAACCAAAACTCCAGGTGCAGTTCAAGGAATCTTCCTATTTTAAAAAATGAGGGAAGATGACAACTGACACAAATTTCTTGGCTCCTGGCACAAAAATTCAGTACTTTAAAGACTCCTTTCTGTGAAGGTGACACAAGGGGTGGCCTAGGCACTGCCTCATGGCTTGTTTCCCTGCCAGTTCAGCTAGCCCTACAACAAGGGGATATTCGTATGAGCTGACATGTGCTGATTGGCAAACTCATGTCCTGGCCCATGACCATAAAACAATATTAACAAATCTACACTGAACGAAACACACGGTCAACAGAGAGTTTTGTGGGTCTTCCCTGTGTGAGCATCTGCACGTGGGTGGAGGAGCTGGGCAGAGGCTCCAGGAGGGCCAGACCAGGCCGGGGCTGCTTGGCTCTCCTGCCTACCCAGCACCGTCTCAGAGGACATGAGGACTGCAGGCTTGATCTGAGGGAGGAGACATCCCCTACTGGACGGACCTGAAGTTTAAAAGGGGAAGAAGGCACGGAAGTGAGGAAGAGGTGAGGCTACGGCCCAAGAGGAGACCAAGGAGTTGGGGGAAGTCAGAGGGCAGCAAGAAGGCAGAGGTGACGGAGGGGAGGAGATCAAAGACTGACTAGGCTGTTTTTCCCTGAGCAAATTTTATGAGATGATAAGAATTTTTAGGCCATCCATTCAGGTATGCAAAAAAAAAATGTAATTTTAAGTGTGCTTTTTGTCTTTCAACTCAACATTATCTCTGCTTCAAGTATGTATCCAAGTGACAGAGAAAACAAAGTTACTAGGTAAATAGGGACAGTCTGTCTTGTTAAACACAATCATTTCAGGATCCTCTCCACATCCGACCCTGGCGGGCTACTCAGTGCACGGAGGCAATGCCGTCTTACGACTTTGGAGGGGAGCTCATGGAGCCAGCTCTGTGCACACTGACACCTGCTAAGACACTGTTGTCCTTATCAAGACCACTTTCCACTGAGATGTCCCTATGTGATGGTTGAGCAACCCTTCAGGTCCACCAGATCTGTTTCTCAGCTAACTCCCATGACCTTTTCAGGGCAGTCTCGCTTCTCTGTCATGACACCCCAGAGCCACAGGAAGCTCAGGCCACCTCAGGCTATGCCCCTGACAAAGGGGGCCTCCAAGGCCACTGCCAAGCTCTGTGCTGAGGTGGGAGTGTCTGGATGGTCACCGCTTTCCTGGTCCCCTCCTAGAAAAGTGGGGCCCAGAGCTCCTCAGCTGTCTGGGTGTCCGTTTTCCTCCCTCCCTCCCTTCCTGGGGTTGGGCCTGGGGTGGGGAAGACCGTATTGCAGCCCACCCAGCCCACCCCAGCATCTGATTCTATCTATCTCCTGTTCCTCTCTCAGGGCAGAGAAAGACTCCTCCCCCCGCCCCCTTGGTGGGAAGGAGAGAGGCAAATGTTCTTCCAAACCAGTACTTACGCCAAAACCTTGAACTCTGAAAGTTAAAAAATATCCTAATTGTTTTGTTTCTCTGTGTTTTCATCATGGCCTCCTTTCCTGAGGTATAAAGGCCAACTATAGACTTGGGAGGGCTACAGAGAAAACAAAGGGATAGCAGGCAAAAAAAAAAAAAAAAAAATCACTTGATAATTCATACAGGCCCAGATTACGAACTTTAAAGGCCCTAGGATCTAAAAAAGATATGGCATCCCACATTGTGTAATCCAAAATAAAAACGGTATTTAATAAAATAGCATTAACTACAGTCATGCACTGTACAACATTTTGGTCAATGATGGACCACATATATGATGGGGGTCCCATGAGGTTAGTACCATATAGCCTAGGTGTGTAGTAGGCTATACCATCTAGGTTTATGTAAGTACACTCTATGATGGTCACACAAGGATGAAATCGCCTAATGATGCATTTCTCAGAACGTATCCCTGTTGTAAGTGATGCACGACTGTATAAAATAAATGTAAAGAACCACAAGAAGTCCTGATTTTTCTCATACTTTTTAAAAAACATATCAGATTCCTTCAAAATATATTTTTTTGCATCTTTGCTTCGTGGTCCTCTTAGCCCATGCTTAGTCAACCTATTGTGTGCCCTGATGTGTGCTAATAACGTGATAGCATATCCACCTGTTAAGGGGTGCAGGAAGCCATTGCAGAGTTCTTGGGGTTACCCATTATCATTTTCAATGATTGATGTTGGGCTTACTGTGTTGAAATGCAGAATGCACACAAGAACCAAGCCGTTGTTTCTTCAAGAGAGATCACTGAAGGCAGCCAGAAGTGAAGACTGGAAAGGCTGAGGGAAGGCTGATTCTTGGTGGAATGGTGGTTGTCTTCCTGGTAACCAGAGCTGGATCTGGGAGAGCTGCGGCACGCTGTTCAATGTGTTAGTTTGCGCCTGCTGCATGACAAACCACCTCGGAAGTCCATGGCATACAAGCAGCAGCATACGTTATCACGCTCACAGTCGTACAGACCAGCTGGGGCACCTGTGCATCAGGCTGCGGAAGGCTGGGGTGTGCTCTGCTCTACTTTCCTTTATTCTTCTGGGACCTGTGAGCTAACTTGGGCATGTTCTTCTCATGGGAGTGGCAGAAATGAAAGAGGGGTGAGCAGAAACTCAGTGAGCAGCTCAGAACTGGTACCCCGTCACCTCCACCCACATTCCATCGGCCAAAGCAATTCCATGGCCAAGCCCAATAACAGTAGACTGTGGACATATTCTCCACCTTGCATGGAAGGAACTGCTGAGTCACTTGGCAACGTGTATGGATTCAGGGAGGAGTCGATGGGGACAATGATAGAACTGCTACTCCAGTTTGGGCACTTTCTATTGAATCCTGGTAGCCATGGAAGACTGCATCTCTTGAGTTGCTACTGATAGGAAGGAAAGACTGGCTGATGTCTCTTAATGATAGTATGGAAATCCTTTTGAAAGTTTAGTTTAGAAACTAAGTTTCATAATGACCAGGACAATGTACGTCTAGTTCACCTCCTGTGTTCAGTAAATACTTCTTGATCCAATGATTAAATGGTGAAAGAATATTATATGTGTAGCTACGTATCTGTAAATAGATATAGGGTAAAAAAGTGGAATTTATCTACCCATATAGAATGTGAGTAAAGAGTTTAATAACAAAAATACCAAATTGGAGTCAAGAGACAGGGATTCCAGTCCTTACTCTGCTTGTCATTACTTCTGACACCTTGTGCAAATCATTTCTCAATGGGCCTCAGTTTCTTCATCTGTGAAATGGGATGACTGATTAGATGATCTCTAAGGGGCTGATCAATTTCAGTTTGCTAAGATTCTGAGCTATAGTCACCACTTCATTTGATGACAGACCCCACGTCTATCGGCTAGATACACCTGCTCTACCTCTGCACGCCCAGCCTCCACCTGACCAGTCCTTTAAAAGGCTCATGCCTGGACCATCTCACTCACCCACGTGGACGTGAGGTGAGGCACTGAAGTGCCCATGAACAGGCTGCAGGGGGGCTAACACACACAGTCAGGCTGCCTCAACCCGAGAGGGGGTCATACGGCTGGGCTCAGGATAATTGGTTCTGACAGTCCTCTCTGCTCAGAGCCTGGGAATGTCACTGTCTCCAAGCTCCCAGTGCTACAGATGACAGTCTGCTACTAGCCTGGTTCCTTTTACTTTCCAAGTATTTATTCTTCTGGATGCTTGTAACAGTTTTTATCCTTGAAATTCAATACTTTGTATAGGCTATGCCTAGGTGTATGCCTTTGCCCGTAACTCCAGCTAGAATTTAGTGGACCCTTCTAATCTGCAGACTCTTTTCCCAAACTGTGGAAATTTTCCTCAATTACTTCTATAATTATTTCCCCTCCTCCCATGATGTTGCCTTCTCCTTATATTCACAGATTTGAGTCTGAGCCTCTCCTCTACTCCATTATTTCCAGTTCTTTGACCCTTTGTGTAAAATTTGATGATTTCTTCCACTTGATCTCCCAGCCCACAAACATAGTTCACAATATTATCATAGCATATTTAAATTTTTCCATTAAGATTTCAAATTTCAAAACTAAGGGATTTTTTTAGTTCCCCAAACAAAAAATTGTGTCTTGTTTTTGTCATTTTGGTCTTGGAAGCGTGATGTTATCTGTTTCCTGGGGCAGCGCACTCTCACCAGAAGCCACTCGTGCTCACATTCATTCAGAAGCACGTGTTGGGCCTTGATGGAGGTGCAGAGGATACAGCAACGAACACAACAGCAAGACCCCTGCTCTCTTGGAGCTTACACCTGCTCCCGGTGGATTTCTTCACTTTCCGCCCCTGGTAGCTCTAGTTCCTGCGGGGGGGGGGGGGTGGGGGGGGGGTGGGGGTGTGTGTGTGTGTGTGTTTTCTCTCACACACACTCCTCCCCAAGTCCCGAGGCTCACTATTGTTCCTTGCTCCCACCTACCTTAAAGGAGACAATACTCTGCACTTGTCCTCTTCTTTGGGGATCCTGGCAGAGTGAGCTCACGCTTCCAGGCCTCTCCTGCATGGTCCCAGCAGACGTTTTGCTCACTAGCAGTGGGAGAATGGGAGTTGAGAGGACATTAAAGATGACCTCAGGCTGCCATCTTCGCCCTCTGGTGCTTCTTCAGACACAGTAGACACTCCCCAGGGGCTCCTTTAGGGAGCTTTCCCTACAGAGATGACTCACATCAGCACGAGTGAGGTTGAGAGTCGGGACTGAGACTCCAGGCCTGTGTCAGCCATAGGCTGGCTGTGAGCAGATCCCTTTACCATTCCAGGCCTGTATCTGTGGCCTTAGAGGAAGGGCAGCCAGACAAGGTTCCTGAGGTTCCTCCAGCAAATTGAGCAGCTTGTGCTCTAAATGCCTAGAGTATCAGAAGAGGCCAGAGGACAAGTTCTCACTCCTTTAGTCTTACGGATGTTCTGGACACCCTGTGGGGACTGTTCCCATGTTCCTCACTAGGACCAAGTGTTACAATGCTCAGAGCTCATGCTCTGTAAATATTCCTTGACCAAGAAAGGGCTAAACTATCTAATGCCTCCAAAATACTTCTACACTGAGTAGCAACACCCTCATAGGCCCCAAGACAACCCAAGTCCTTTGGCTAAATCCATTTGTGCTCCCAAGTTTTATGACTCCAGACTGCCTGGGCTTTTGCTTAGATAAGAGGCCTGTAGCACTGGGCTGATGCTCAAGAAACCCGAAACCACCTGATGTACCTGTTAGAAATGTGGATTTCCAGGCCTCAGGTCAACTCTGCTGGAGCAGAATCTCTGATGGTGGGGCCCAGGGATCTGCATTTTAAACCTGTGGCAGGAGACAGGTGATTCTCTGATGCTCCTCTGATTTCCCTTCAAGTTACCTAGCAAGGGCCCCACATGACCTGCAGTACAGGCAGACCTGAGATACTGTAGGTTCGGTTCCAGAACACCGCAATACAGCAAATATTGCAATAGAGTCACACAAATTTCTTGTTTCCCAGTGCATATAAAAGTCAAGTTTACGCTATACTGTAGTCTATTAAATATGCAATGGCATTATGTCTAAAAAACACCGTACATAGCTTAATCAAAAAATACAGTATTGCTAAAACATGCCAACCAGAATCTGAGCCTTCAGTGAGTCGTAAGCCTTTTGCTGATGGAGGGTCTTGTAAGAAAGGCAGTATCTGCAAAGCACGATAAAGCGAAGCATAATAGAGCGAGGTATGCCTGTAACAGAACAGGTGGTGCAACACCCTGGGGTGGCAGGAGCTCACACTTCTGACGGGCAGGAGTAGGTGACTCAGCAGGAGGAGGCGGACCCCAACAGCCTCACTGCAGAAGAAAAACGGGACTAACTAGAGCAGCGGTTCTCAAAGTGTGGTCCCTGCTCCAGCAGCATTAACATGGCCCAGGAACTTGTTAGAAACACAAATTTTCAAGCCTCATCCTAGACCTACCCAGAGTCAGAAAGGCTGGGGCTGGAGCCAGTGTCTGCTTTAACCAGACTCCAGCTGACTCTGACTCAGGCTGACGTGTGCGAACCACTGACCTAGCAAGCCCATGAAGCGGGCACTTGAGACCTTAGCACGTCACTCCGAAGGTCTCTCAGCCTCAAGGTCACCTAGACTCTGGACACACTCAAGAGGTTTCCACCAGTTTTTATTAGAAAATGTTCCTCCTCGTCATCTTTCAGTTCCTCCAGGGCAGCCCTGAGGGCCACACCCTGTCCTTTTCCTTCTGGCCTCATTCCTTGATCATTTGCCTTTCCCAGCAGGACTTTATCTGGAGATGCAGCACTAGGATCTGACGCTCAACCTGACTTTAGGGCAAAAGCTCTTAAGTGTGGACTCCAAGAGGGAAAGCCATGAAAACCTGAGTTGAAATCCCAGGCTTCCATCTGAGTCACCAGGAGAACGGGGCAGCCAGGGACAGGAACACCTGTCACCATGAGGAAAGGGCCAGTGTCCTGACACCTGCCACAGGGCCTGGAGGCATGGTACAGACGAGAAGGAAAGGCAGATCATGAGTGTGCTGGCAGAATCAGAACAGAGAGCCTTCAAATGCAACTGCCACACTGGCCCTGCTCAAAGAGGGCCTTGAATGTGCAGTGTGGGGCCATTTCAGTGGCCACCTGAGCCCACACCCTTCACTCCCCTTCCTCCAAGAGGCTTCCTGAGTGGACCAAAGAAATAGAGAAATGGGGAAAGTCTGTATCAGTATTGGGGAACAGGGACCACTTAGAAACTCAGGAATTCCTGGGAGAAACAGTGCGTCTGGGACCAGGGTGAGGAGAGCATTGCCTGACTGGTTATGCCACACACGTGAAGGTGGGGCCTGTGAGGAAAGGCTGCCCTGGGGCCACTCAGCGAAAACACCAGCAACGTGGACAGCACTGTCAGCTCTGCTGCTGGGCTCCTGTCTCTTTATTTCTAGCGAAGGCTGATTTCCCTCTGTCAACAGTTGGGACAATGATGTAGGATCCTCATACAAGCCTCCAAATGGGACTTTTGACCCCTTGACACTGTTGTCTTTTTAGATAAATAAAGGAGCAGCTTGTCCATTTGTAATCCAAATAAGACAAGAGGAAGCTGTGACTGCGTTTTAGCACAGGTCCACGGCTGCTGCTCAAGGGAAAAAATGAGTCGGAACGCGTGTTGGAAATGCAAGCCAGATACTGCTTCAGGGGCTCAGCTAACATCATCTCAGCCCTGCCCACCATGCACCCTCTGCTGAGTGAGCAGCGGCAGTCCTGGGAAGCAGCACCATTGGATACCTAGACTATCACTTTTAAGCAGAAGAGGAGGAGAATACCTAATACTTAAATATTATTTCGGCATCACGTTAGACATAGAATAAAGGATACAAGAAATGTACTGCTTTAAGCTTAATGTCCTAAAGTTTTTATATCACAGCCATTAAAAGAATCAAAAGTCTGATCTAGGGGGCTGGCCCAGTGATGCAGCAGTTAAGTGCGCATGTTCTGCTTCAGCAGCCCGGGGTTCACCGGTTTGGATCCTGGGTACGGACATGGCACCGCTTGGCAAGCCATGGTGTGGTAGGCACCCCATGTATAAAGTAGAGGAAGATGGGCATGGATGTTAGCTACGGGCCAGTCTTCCTCAGCAAAAAGAGGAGGATTGGTGACAGATGTTAGCTCAGGGCTAATCTTCCTTAAAAAAAAAAAAAAAAAAAGTCTGATCTAGAGATAGGAGGGTTCCTGAAATGTGGAAGAGACCCTAACACAGAGAGGACTATGAGTGCCTAACCAACATCAGCCTCAATAAAAGAAAGTGTGGAAATGAACTTAGTGTAGTAACAATGCAGGGATTACAAGTCATTCAATGTTTCCTAAGGACCACGGTAACTCCCCAAGTCATTCCAACACAGGAACCGTGGAAGAACCCAAGCAGTATTAAAGCTGCTTATTATTTCAATCTCAGGAAGCCATGTATCTTCAAGGCCTTCACAAAAACGTATCTGAGACACTCAAACACCCAGTCTACTCAGATAAGCTTCCCAGGCAGCTTTTCTGTACATCTCAGCCGCTTCCAGACGATTGGCTGAAGTTGTTATGCCCCGGCCTACAATGATGATATCAGAGCCTCGTTTGCCAATAACTTCTTGTGGGCTGCTGTACTGTTGGCCGAGATTATCACCTGCAAAAGCAGAAAGGTTACTGTTTAACACAAGACAAAAAAAATCAGAAAACCTGTCCCATGACTTTTCTGCAAAAGTATCTAAACGGCTTTAAATAAAAATATGCTCTTGTATTCCATGCTTCTTCTACACAGTGAGTAAAAGCAGGTGACAGACTCCTTGGAAGGGCTGGGCCAGTGGCGTAGTGGTTAAGTTTACACGCACTGCTTTGGCGCCCAGGGGTTTGCAAGTTTGGATCCTAGGCACAAGACTGTGCACTACTCGTCAAGCCATGTTGTGGCAGCATCCCACATACCAACTAGCGGAAAACTGCCACAGATGTTAGCTCAAGGATGACCTCCGTCAAGCAAAAAGAGGAAGATTGGCCACAGATGTTAGCTCAGGGCCAATGGGCCAATCTCCCTCACCAAAAAAAAATGGAGACTCCTTGGATAGGCCAGAGACCTCCACAGTGGAGAAACATGCTAACGAACTCCTTCCCAATGTCTACTTTTAGAGCATTTATAGTTTAACAGTATCAAAACACAAAGAAGTACATCCCCCAAATTGCCAACAAAGGTTTAACACAAAAAAATAAAACGCGGCCTCACAACTGAAGATAATTTTAGGATACATCTCAGAATCACTGTACCATACTGTTGGAAAAGTCCTCACAAGGAGTCTAACCTGACCATGACCCGAGTGGGAAACTTTGTCACAACCCCATCAAGTGCTCAGACTATGTAAAACTTTAATCCTTAAGTTTGGCTTTTCCGTTCTTTTTTATTGAAGTGTAATTGACATATAGAATTAGTTTCAGGTTTACGACATGATACTTCAATATTTCTATAGCTTGTGAACTGACCACCACAGCAAGTCTACGGAACATCCTTCACCTTGCATAATTACAAAAAATTGTTTTCTTGTGGTGAGAAGTTTTAAGATTTACTCTCTTAGCAACTTTCGTACATGCAATACAGTATTATAAACTACAGTTGCCATGTGGTACACTGCATTCCATGACGACTTCATTTTATAACTGGAAATTTGTACCTTTTGACTCCCTTCACCCATTTCACCCACTCCCTATCCCCTGCCTCTGGCGACCTGTTCTCTGTATCTATGAGCGTGGTTTTTTGGGGTTTTTTTTAGATTCCATAAATCAGGGGCCAGTCCTGTGGCCAAGTGGTTAAGTTCACATGCTCTGCTTCAGCAGCCCAGGGTTTCTCTGGTTCGGATCCTGGGCGCGGACATGGCACTGCTCATTAGGCTTGCTGAGGTGGCATCCCACACAGCACAACTAGAAGGACCCACAACTAAAAATATACAACTGCGTACCGGGGGGCTTTGGGGAGAAAAAGGAAAACTAAAATCTTTAGATTCCATGTATCAATGAGATCAAAAGGGATATATCATTCTCCAACTTATTTCACTTAGCATAATGCCCCCGAGCTCCATCCGTGTTGTTTCAAATAGCAAGATCTCATTTTTTATGATGGCTGAATAATAACATTCCATTGTGTATGTGTATTATATATACACCACAGGTTCTTTATCCATTCATCCATCAATGGACACTTAGGTTGTTTCCATATTTTTGCTACTGGAAATAATGCTGCAATGAACACAGGGATGCATATACCTTTTTGAGTGAGCATTTTCATTTTCGTTGGATAAATACCAAGAAGCAGAATTGCTGGATCATATGGTAGTTTATTAAAAAACTTTTTGAGGAAGCTCTGTACTGTTTTCCATAGTGGCTGCACCAATTTACATTCCTACCAACAGTGCACAAGGGTTCCCTTTACTCCACATCTTTTCCATTTGTCTTTCTGACAACAGCCATTCTGACAGATGTGCGGTGATTATCTCATTGTGGTTCTGATTTGCGTTTCCCTGATGATCAGTGACATGAAGCATCTTTTCATGTGCCCGTTGGCCATCTGTATATCTTCTTTCAAAAAATGTCTTTTCAGATCTTCTGCCTATTTTTAAATTGGATTGTTTGGTTTTGCTGTTGAGTTGTACGACTTCTTTATATATTTTATCAACCCCTTATCAGATAAATGATTTGCAAATATTTTCTCCCATTTAGTAGGTTCCTTTTCCTTTCATTGATGGTTCCTTTGCCCTGCAGAAGCTTTTTAGTTTCATGTGGTCCGACTTGTTTATTTTGCTTTTGCTGCTTTGGCTTTTAATGTCAGATTCAAAAAATCATCACCAAAATCTATGGCAAGAAGCTTACCGCCTATGTTTTCTTCTAGGAGTTTTATGGCTTCAGGTCTTACATTCAAGTCTTTAATCCATTTTGAGTTAATTTTTGTGGATGGTGTAAGATACTGATCGAATTTCATTCTCTTTGCATGTGGCTGTCCAGTTTTCCCAACACCATCAATTGAAGAGACTGTCGTCTCCTCCACTGTATATTCTTGGCTCCTTTATTGTAAATTAACTAATGATATTCACATGGGTTTATTTCTGGGCTGTCTATTCTGTTCCATTGATCTATGTGTCTGCTTTGATGTCAGTAGCATTCTGTCGATCACTATCAGCTGTTTTGATAGCTTTGTAATACACTTTGAAATCAGGGAGTGCGATATCTCCAGCTTTGTTCTTTTCTCAAGATTGCTTTGGCTATTCAAGGTCTTTGCGGTTCCATACAAATTTTAGGATTGTTTATTCTATTTCTGGAAAAACGCCATTGGAATTTTGATGGGGACTGCACTGAATCTGTAGACTGCTTTGGGTAGTATGGACATTTTAACCAATATTAATTCTTCTAATCCATGAGCACAGAATATCTTTCCATTTATTTGTGTCTTTTTCCATTTCTTTCATCAATGTCTTACAGTTTTCAGTGTACAGGTCTTTCACCTCCTTGGTTTAATTTATTCCTAGGTATTTTATTCTTTTTGATGCAATTGTAAATGGGATCGTTTTCTTTTCTTTCTGATAGTTCATTATCAGTGTATACAAATGCAACAGATGTTTGCATACTGACTTTGTATCTTGAAACTATACTGAATTTATTAGTTCTAACAGTTTTTCCATGGACCCTTTAGGGTTTTCTATATATAATAATATCATGTCATCTGCAAATAATGTGACACTTGTACTCCTTCCTTTCCAATTTGGATGCCTTCTGTTTCCTTTTCATGCTCTGGCTAGGACTTCCAATACTACAATGAATAAAAGTGACAAGAGTGGGCATCCTTGTCTTTTTCTGGTTCTTAGAGGAAAGGCTTTCAGCTTTTAATATGATGTTAGCTGTGGGCTTGTCATATATGGCCTTTATTATGTTGAGGTACGATCCCTCTATACCCATGTGTTCAGAGTTTTTATCATAAATGGATGATGACTTTTGTCAAATGCCTCTTCTGCATCTTCTGAGATGATCATATGATTTTTACCCTTCATTTACTTAACGTGATGTTTTGGAATGACTGATTTGTGACTGTGGAACCATCCTTACATCGGTGGAATAAATCCCACTTGATCATGGTGTGTGATGTTTTTAATGTATTATTGAATTCTGTTTCCTAATATTTTGTTCAAGATCTTTGCATCTATCTTCATCACGGATATTGGCCTGTTATTCTCTTTTCTTGTGGTGTCTTTGCCTGGTTTTGGTATCAGGGTAATGCTAGCCTTGTAAAATGCATTTGGAAGCATTCCCTCTTCCGTTTTGGGGAAGAGTTTGAGAAGCACTGGCATTAATTCTTCTTTGAATGTTTGGTAGAATTCACCAGTGAAGCCCTCTGTTCCCAGACTTTTGTTAGTTGGGAGGTCTCGATTACCACCGATTCAATCTCCTTACTAGTCATCAGTCTATTGAGATTTTCTATTTCTTCATGATTCAGTCTTGGTTGGTTGTATGTTTCTAGAAATTTATCCATTTCTTGGAGGTTGTCAAATACATTGGTGTATAATTCTTCCTAGTAGTGTCTTATGATCATTTGTATTTCTGTGGTATCAGTTGTAACCTGTCCTTTCTTTCTGATTTTATTTATTTGAGTCCTCTCTTTGTCGTGGTGAGTCTAGCTAAGGGTTTGTCAATTTTATCTTTTCAAAGAACCACTGCTTAGTTTCATTGATCTCTTCTATTGTCTTTTTAGTCTCCACTTCATTTATTTCTGCACTGATCTTTATTTTCTTCCTTCTACTAACTCTGGGCTTCATTTTTCTTTCTCTACTTCCTTGAGATATGAAGTTAGGTCATTTGAGATTTTTGTTTCTTGAAGTAGACATTGATCCCTATAACCTTCCCTCTTAGAACTGTTTTTGCTGCATCTCACAAATTTTGGTATGTTGTATTTTCACCTTCATTGGTCTCATGGTTTTTTTCTCTTTCGATTTCTTCTTCGTCCTGGTGGTTCAGTAGCATGTTGTTTAGTCTCCACATATTTGTGAAGTTTTCAGTTTTCTTCTTGTAATTGAGTTCTAGTTTCATGCCTTTTTGGCCAGAAAATATGCTTGAGTGATATGATTTCAATCCTCTTAAGTTTATTAAGACTTGTTTTCAGGTGACCCACATATGATCTATCCTGGAGAATATTCCATGTGCACTTGAGAAGGTGTATTCTGTTACGTTTGGATGGAAAGTTCTGTGTACGTCTGTTAAGTTCATCTGGTGTCACTGAAGGTCTATGTTTCCTTGTTGATTTCCTATCTAGATGATCTATCCATTGATGTAAGTGGGGTATTAAAGTCCCTTACTATTCTTGTAACACTGTTTCTCCCTTAACGTTTCTTAACATTTGCTTTAGACATTTAGGTGCTCACATGTTGGGTGCATAAATATTGATAAATCTCATATCCTTTTGTTGGACTGACCCCTTATCATTACGTAATGCCCTTCTGTCTCTTAGTACAGTCTTTGTTTTAAAGTCTATTTTGTCTGATAGAAGTATAAGAACCTCAGCTTTCTTTTGGTTTCTATTTGCATGGACTATCTTATCCCATCCCTTCACTTTCAGTCTGTGTTGTCCTTCCATCTGAAGTCAGTCTCTGGTAGGCACCATAGAGATGGGTCTTGTGTTTTGATCCATTCAGCCACTTTACGTCTTTTGATTAGACCATTTACATTTAAAATAATTGCTGTTAGGTATGTACTCACTGCCATTTTGTTAACTGTTTTCTGGCTGTGGTTCCTCTCTGTTCCTTTCTTCCTCTCTTGCTCTCTTCCTTTGTGGTTCAATGATGCTCTTTAGTGGTATGCTTAGATTCCCTTCTTTATATCTTGTCTGTGTACTATAGGACTTTGCTTTGTGGTTACCACAAGGCTTACATATAACAACTGATATCCATAAGTCTATTTCAAGTTGATGATAACTTAATCACATTTTCTAAAGCTTTACATTTTTATTCTCCCGCCAACATTTTGTGTTTTTGATATCACATTTTACATCTTTTCCTCTAGCACATCCCTTAATTATTATACAGTCACGTGTCACTTAACGACAGGGATATGTTCTGAGAAATGTATGAGTAGGCAATTTTGTTGTGTGAACATCACAGGGTGTACTTACACAAACCTAGATGGTATAGCCTACTACACACCTAGCCTATACGGTACTAATCATATGAGACCACCATCATCCATGTGGTCTGTCACTGACCAAAACATCATCACGCAGCTCATGACCATAGTTATTCTTTTTACTACTTTTGTCTTTTAACTTTCAAACTGGCTTTCTAAGTGATCAGTCCACTACCTTTACTGTATAGGTACCTTTCCAGTGAGATTTAATCCTTCATATGCTTTCTTGCTACTAATTACTGCCCTCTCTTTGCAGCTTGAAGAAGCCCCTTGAACATTTCTTGTAAGGCTGCTTTAGTGATGATGAACTCCTTTAGCTTTTGCTGGCCTGGAAAACTCTGGCTCTCCTTCAAAACTTTGCCAGGTAGAGTTCTTCGTTGGAAGTTTTCTTCTTTTAGCACTTTGAATATATCATGCCACTCCCTTCTCGCCTGCAAAATTTCTGTTGACAAATATGCTGACAGGCTTATGGGGATTCCCTTGTACATAACAAGTTGTTTTTCTCTTACTGCTTTTAAGATTCTCTCCTTGTCTTTAACTTGACATTTTAACTATATATGTGTCTTGCTGTGGGTCTCTTTGGTTTCATCTTACTTGGAACTCTCTGGGCTTCCTGGACCTGAATGTCCATTTCCTTCCCTAGGTTAGGGAACTTTTCAGCTGTTATTTCTTCAAATAATTTTCCTGCCCCACTCTCTATCTTTCGTCTCCCTTTGGGACCTCTATAAAGCAAATGTCACCCTGGTTTAGGTTGTTCGATAAGTCCCTTTAGTTATCTTCACTTTTTTTTTTCATTCTGTTTTGTTTTTGCTGCTCTGATTGGGTGAGTTCCACTGCCTTGTCTTCGAGTTCACTTTTCCTTTCTTCTGCTTCATCTAGTCTCCTGTTGAACCCCTCCAGTGGATATTCCAGTTATTGTATTCTTTAGCTCCTTGACTTCTATTTGGGACTTTCTTATATTTTCCATCTCTTTGTGAAGTTCTTTGTGTTCATCCATTCGTCTCCTGAGTTCAGTGGGCATCTTTACGATCGTTACTTTGACCTCTTTATCAGGTAAATTACTTATCTCCATTTCATTAAGGTTTTTTTCCTGACATTTTATCCTGTTCTTTTGTTTTGAACATATTCCTTTGTTTCTTCATTTTGCTTGACTCCCTGTGTTGGTTTCTATGCCTTAGATGAAACAACCACCTCTCAGGCCTGAAGGAGTGGTCTTATTTAGGAGATGAAACTTTCTGTTCAACCCTGCCCTAGTTCTTGGTTGTCTCTCAAACCTTTGTGATTGTCTAAGCAGCCTATTATATTTCTAATAGCTCCCAGTAGCCAAGGGTGTGCCAAGACCTATCAGTGTCCCAAAGGGAAGGATCTCAGTCAGCACCTGCGTTCAGGCTGATGGGAAACCAGAATCCTGAGACATGAGCCTTGATAGCATGCAAATATATACAGTCCTGCAGGACGGCAAGCATTAAGCCCCACTGGCCACCAGAGCTAGGCTATCTGGAATTGTCCCCTTGGCAAAAATCAGGGCTTCAGATGACTGTTTAAGCTCTTTCCTGGGAGATACCACCATGCTATAGTAAGCTAGAGGGACAGCAGAAAGACGGCCTCTACTAGCTTACATTCCCTGAGAACAGCTCTGTAGGCCACAGGTGTGTGCCAAACCTGAAGCCAGCCCCTCAGCCCAAATCTCTAGGACAAGCAAACAGACTCTTTCACAGAAAGACTGGGGTGTGTTTCAGTTTGTTGTCTGTACAGTACCCTGGGGGTGGTAATCTGCTACGAATTGTCTCTCTGATTGTTACAGTCCTGTGGGACCCAGGAGCAGAAAGCAAGATCCCCTGGGTACTAGAGGCAGGTGATCATGGGCTGTTCCTTGGGTGGCAGCTGCAAAAACTGGATCACCAGACGTACAAACCAGTGCACCAGACATGTGGATGAGCTCCACTCTGGGCGATACTGCCACTCTGGAGTGTAACAGAGGGAGAGCATGAAGACAGCCCCTGCCCTCTAAGGTCCCTGGAAAGCATTACAGTCAGCCCTTAGATGTGTGTTTAATTAGAAGCCTGCCCCTCAGGCTGTAGCTATGATGAATAGCAAACAGGCCTCTTTCACAGAAAGACTGGTCTGTTGCCTCTTGCTGTGCCCAGGGGTGGTAGCTGTTTAGCAAGTCTTTCTCCATTGGTTACTGTCCTGTGGGACTCTCAAGCATAAGCTTCACTGGCTATCAGAACCAGGCCATGTAGAGGTGTCCCTTGGTGGCAGCTGCAAAAATAAGGGCACCAGAAAAGGGTCTAAGCTCCTTTCTGGGAGAGAGCAGCAGGCTGGAGTGAGGCAGAGGGGGAGCACAAACACTGCGTCCCTCAGCCACTGTTCCCTGAGAGTACTTCCAGAGGCCGCTAGATGTGTATAAAACTAGAAGCCTGCCCCTCAGGCCAAAGCTCCTGGACAAGCAAACAGGCCTCTTTCACAGAAAGACTCAGGGTGTGTTTCAGCTGTCTGTCCAACGTCCTGGGGGTGGTTGCCTCCCAAGAGCTGCCTCTGCAACTGTTACAGTCCCATTGGACCCAGGGACACAAGCTCTACTGGCCTCAAGAGCCAAGTGATCCAGGAGTGTCCCCTGGGCAGCCCCTGGAAAAACTGGGGCACCAGACGTGTAAAAGTAAAAGCTCCCATCCAGGAGACACTGGTGTTCTGGAGTGCAGCAGAGGGAGAGCATGAAGATGGTGCCCACTGGCTATAGCAAAGTAGAGAAGGAGTGTGAATATGGTGCCTGCTGGACAAAGGAGGGGGCGGGGGGAGGGAGGAAGGGGGAGAGAGAGAGACAGAGTAAGAGAGAGAGAGAGACAGACAGACGGAGGGAGGGAGAGAGGGAGAAAGAATCTCTGGAGAGGGTTGGCTAGACTAGGGAAAGAATGGTGTGAAAGAGGGTTGGGTACGAGTTATACAAGAATGACTATAGTCATTTAATATTTATTTATAAATATATGTAAATAAATATATATAAATATAAATATATATTTATAAATATATAAATATATAAATTTATTTAAATATGTTTTGAACTTTTCACTGTAAAAACAGAAACTCAGAGCTGTCAAGGTGACAAATTCCACTGAGGAGTGATAAGCATAATTGTCACCATTTTAAATAGTTTTGCTAACTGAGAACCCTACTATTCACAGTTCCAATCTCCAACTTTTTAAGCCTAACCCATAAAAAAGGAAAGAGAGAGAAAGTGGGATAGAAGAAACTCCCATACCTGTGATGAGCAACCTTTCTTGCACAACTGCCAATTCAGGGAAAGTAAAATGTTTCCAGGTCATCATTTCTGCCCCATTCAAAACCGGAGCAGCTTTACTGAGTCCCATTGGACATTTAAATATGCATATTTTTAGAACTAGACTACTCTATTGACTAGAAACTATCAAGGAGAAAAGACACACTTTGTTCGTCACTACAACTGCAGCTCTCAGACTGCAGAACGCGTTATGTTGTTCAAATAAGTTTGGGAGACGCAACAGAACCATCTATCTCCACACTGGACAGTGACAACTCACATTAGCCCATCAAAGGCTCTGCGACGTCCTCAACAAAGAAACAAATGTTTGATTTCCCTCAGCCCTGAGCATCCTTCCTTGAGCATGGAACACTTTTTTGGTAGCACATTCAGAACATCAGTTGGGAAACACTAAACTCAAATATCACTTTTCTGGGCATATTTCAAAAAGTAGCTTTCTAACTCTTCATCCTACAATTAGACTGCAAGTTATTTGGCATATCGAGGTCAGTATCAACAGGCAAAGGGCTCATTCCTTACTGTTCTGGACAAACAAGCTTTCTCCTTCGCAACTGTATAACACGCAAGATTTTACTTCACCCTGGCTGACTCAGGTAAAAAATCATTTTGGAAGAACCATGACCAATGAACAGATTTACCTCCTGCTTCTAACTGAACTCCTGGAGTCAAGTGAAGAAATTCTGGTTTCATGCTTACTCGGGAGCCAGAAATAAAACCAACCACAAATTCAGGATGCTCCTCAGCCATTCTAACCTAAATGGAATGTAACAGGACAGATGACAAGAGAGCAGTTAATCACACAGAGTAATAGTTGCACAAATAAAGTAAAAAATTGACTCTATTAACTAGTAAGAAACTTTGCTATTTTATACATGCCTTTTCTGATTTCGTATTAAACTCACTATATCTACAACATGTAATCTTAGAGATGAATCCACATGCTTGCTCCATCAAGACCATGAGATAACCCCCTCTCTCCCCTTCTCCCAATTAATCATACCCTAAAAACATTAAAAACCCATACTATGTGTGTCTAAAATCTAGATGCCGCATAATTATTTGTAGTAACACTTGGAGGCACACTAACTTCCAAAAAGGATATGAGGAGAACTTTCTAGAATACATTTATAATGGTATGAAACCACACTGAAGACTTACTGCCTATATAGGGTACTCCCCATCCAAGGACGGCCACCGTATAAAAAACAGTTACACTGTCAAGAGCTAAAGAAATCTCCCCTTGGTCACATTCCTTATTCTTTAAATTTGTCAACAACCGGTTTTCACAATTTCTATACCATGACCTCATATTCAGAGAAGTTTCTCTAGAAAGTCTGTCTAACTTTCTAATTTGGCTCTTCTCTGAGGCTCATCTTGTTCTATTCTTGTAGCAAGTACTAACACCTGACAACAAGTGATACCTCGCCCTTGAGCCAGACCCAGTCTCCCACAAGGCCAAATATGAGCACTGACTCACGGACCCTCTGCTATGGGAGTTGGGAAATGACAGACATTTATGGTCAATTCAAAGGTGGGGTTAAAACCTGGCTCTAGGGCTATGTGAGTTCTTCACAGTTCCATAGACAGTCTCTGAAATAATATGAAAAAGTAAATTCCCATATAAAAATTAAAGTTTCTTAAAATAAAAACTCTCATCACTTTAAAAAGTAAGAGTCTATAAAATATCTGGAAAGGTGATCTATCCACCTTTCTAGGTGACTATCCAACTAAGAAACCTAGAGGAAAATGTGAAGAGGAACTTTTTAAGTAGATAATTATCCATCTCACATTTCATCCTGGTGTGCAGGGTTGAGGGTGGGATATTAACATGCATGGTGTTACAAGAACTTTTAATGGGGAGTTACTGGAGGAAACAATGTGTGGACTCTAAGAGCTTTCCCACACAATACCGATCAATATCAAAGGCTGAAAGAGAGAAAGCCCTTCAAGTGGGCTGCTGTCAACAAGGCAGTCTCTGCGGGGCTTGGGAGACTGAGAAACTGCAAAACTGCAGGTCTGGGAAGAAGCCCTTCAATTTCAACTCATGGTGAGATGAACAAACTCTATCTTAAAGACCAAGTAAGTAGAGGTCGAGGTTTATTTGACCAAATATCTGTGTTTCAATGTTTCTCTCTTGGAGAAAAATTCAAATCTCTTAAGGGCCCACTGCAAGATATAAAATACTATTAACTATCAGGGAATTCTGGCCAACTAGTATCAATATACTGTCACACAGACAACAGCTGATGTTTTTTGGGCAGAGGTTCTATAGACCTCTGCCTAATTAAGACATTTTCTTCCCCTGGAATAACATATAGCAACACAGCCCTGGCCTTGTCACCCCAGCCCTGTGTTTCTTACCACTGCTTCAGTGTAGTTCCCAGTGGCCAAGGAGCCAGCGGAGCTCATCTCTGCAACGAGCAGGCACCCTCGGTGCAAGGGCAGGCCTACTTCTCTCAGACCCTTCACAACTCCTGAGCCTGGCACCACATGAGCATTTACAAGATCTGCCCAGGAAGCTATTTTAAAGACACCACCTAAGAAGGAGGGGGAAAAAGATACTTGTCAACTTTCAAACAGAAACCATTAAGTTTTTGCCCACCAGCCAACTATAGTATGAAATAAGCTCGTAGTAACACATTAATGAAACAGTGAAACACTGAAGAATTTTAGTAAAAATTTATCTGTCCACCCAGTAGCTAGTTGAGAGATCTCAATGAGAAAAATCTCTTTCAAGTTCTGCACTTAGTTTAAAAGCAACACTGATAAGACCGTTTTGCCTTGAAGGCTGAAGCTTATGACCAGCAATAAAATGTACGCAATTAGAAATGGACTGCGGTGAAGATGGGTGTTTACTCAAGTCAAAGATCTCAACATTCTCAAATTCCTCTGAAGATGACAAATTCTCATTCTAGAGGGATTTCTCAGCGACTTTACTATCTCTCAAAGTGCCTACTTGTTCCTCAGGTCTCTTTAGGTCTTTAAATTTCAATAGGCAATTGTATTCATTTTAAATGCTGACAGCAACAATCCTGATTTTTGAAAAAACTATATGCAAAACTGTAGAAAGTTTGTATATCTCTTATATCAGTCAATAAACTAAGCGATGTGATGATGGTCTGACATCTTCAGCACGTAAAGAAAGTCATGCACAGACAAATCTATCCTAAAGCCATAGCTTAAGTGTACACATGCATTACTTTAAGAAAAATTAAGTTATCTCAAATGATGCCTGTAAGTGTTAAGTAACTTGATAAAATGTCTGGTATAAAGTTAAGTGAAAAAAGCTTTAGATATATACATGACAGAAATTTGCATAGAAAAATGGGTAGAGAATCAAGCAGTTTTTTTAACCAACATAGTCTCTACTTCCAGTTCCTATTTAACATAAAAATTTTTTTAAAGAGATATATATACACACACAGATCTTTTTCTGCAGAAAATAAATCCTACAACTTGATACTTTTTTCATTGTTTCCTATACCTGCAATTTTCATTCTTCAAATATTCAAAACTCATTGTATTCTGCCACACAGAACAACATGTGTCAGTCATTTCTCCCTGCCTAGAACCCAAGTCCCCTTCTTCCGGCATCAGCACAGCTATCTTCTTTAGGGGAACTCCCCCTGAGCAAATCTCACTTCAAGAAATTTACACAAACTTAAAAACCTCACAGCACCAGGGGTGGGGCATATTACCCAGGCGAGTAATAAAGGTATTCCATACCCCAGGCCAGAGCGACTGGTTTGGGGTAGCATGAAGAAGTGTGCCTACCTGAGAAAGAAGTCAAGAGAGAAGAAGGCAGAGCTGAGAGATAGAGAGAAAGCAAGTCCAAACGACATTGCTTGAGCTCCTGGATCCAACCATGCTTCACAGCCTGTTCTATGGCTGGACTTTCAGTAATGTGAGCCAACACATTTCCTTTTTTTCTTCAGCCAGTTTAAGCTGCATTTCTGATTCTTGCAGATTCCTGAATAATACTTACCCTCATACTGCTTTTTTACTGTGTTTCCTATATCTGCAAATTTGCGGTCTTCAAATATTAAGAAGTCATGGCGTTCTGCCAGAGTTGTTAACTCCTTCATCACATCCAGAGTAAAATCATTCAAAATATCTACATGAGTCTTGAGCATGCAGATGCTGGGTCCTAACACATCTGCTAGCTGCAACAGCTCTCTGGACTCGGAAATATCAGCAGACAGACACAGATTGGTCTCCTTCTTTTGCATAAGCCTGAGAAGCTTCGAGGCAAGTGGGTGGGTGCTTGGCAGCTCTGCACGTGCACCAAAGCTGAGTTCTTTAGGTGCTTTCTTGACAGAAGGGAGAGAACCATTAAGACTAGGGAGAGAACCATTAGGATTAGCTGCCACAAAAACATTCTCCTGAATAAATCTCTTCACTCTCTCGACCATCTCAGGATTAATCTTCTTCTGTTGCTCAAGAATCTCTAGCACTTTGGACACTGTACACACCGAGTGGAGACGAATCCCATGCGCCCGCAGCATGTCCTTGCCTCCTTGCTCTCTGTCCAGCAGCACTATGGCATCGGTGACCTTTAAGCCCTCCTTCTGAAGAACCTCCACAGTCTCCAAAACACTAGATCCACTGGTAACGACATCTTCAATGATCAAACAGGTTTCTCCTGGATTAACAGCCCCTTCCACAAGTTTCTTAGTACCTAGAAAAGAAAAAATTATGTTGATTCCAACTTACAATTATATATTTCAGCCAACTCAGATGCATCTTGCAGTATAAATCTGGCAAGTATCTATAAAGACAGGGATGATCTAAATCTTATTTTCTGATACTCTACTTGGGAGATACGTTATCTTCATTTCTGACAAATGTTTAATGTGCCATGACTGCCGTTTCATTCAGCGTCTCCACATCCCAAAATTGTCAAAATAACATACACAGAATATTTACAGTAAAACTAGCAAACCATTGTGCAGTATATATAAACACCACTTAACATGTTTATGATCACAATTTTAGATATGGGGTTTCTTAAAGCAAGA
Source organism: Equus przewalskii (assembly GCF_037783145.1). Classification (NCBI taxonomy): domain Eukaryota; kingdom Metazoa; phylum Chordata; class Mammalia; order Perissodactyla; family Equidae; genus Equus; species Equus przewalskii. Next base: position 36,650,636 of record NC_091848.1, read on the forward strand.
TCACCTGGATCAAGGAAAGTTACGAAACAAACAATACCCCAATATCATCAATGAAATTATTCCTTTCTCCATCAACAAACAAGTTCGTTACTCAAGATCACCCACACAATAGGTCTTTTGAGGGTATAAATTCAGGAGGGAGAATATTCAGCAATCATTTAGACCAATTACCACAACTTTATGAATTATATAGTGCCACGTGACTGAATATACTTCCCTTCTCCAACTCCCACCACAGACTATTTTCAGATAATCTACAAAATGTAAAGAACTAAGGTTGTAGACTTTACAGACTCATTTTTTCAGAGATTCACTTTTATATTTCCCACTTTCAAATTTGTCTTATTTTGAAACAGAAATAGAATTGGTGGGCTTTTGGCCCACTTTCTGTGCTTTACTACAGGTACCATCTTTGCCCTTTCCTATTCCTTTTCTCTTAACTCCTTTCTTCCTTTGAAGAACTGCCAAGTTTAACTGAATAGCTTAGAGGAGAATACGACGCTGCAAGTATTTATAGGCATATTTAAAAATTAATGATCTTTTTCTAAGAAATATTTTTGAAGACATATAATAAGGAAATAGAAATATTAGTTTCCTTACAGTCAGGGATTCATATAGATAAACACTGTGCCATCAAGCAGCAAAAATATCTTTTTTTTTTTTATAATGGAGAATTTCAAACAAATAAAACTAGACAACATAGCATAACGAACACCCATAAATACAGCACCTTGCCACTTAACAACGCATGATCGATTTTATTTCAGTTATGTCCGTCCCCCAATAATTTTTATGGGCAAATCCCAGATATCATATGATTTCATCATAAAAATTTTTAGAATGCACTTGGAAAAGGTAAGGACTCTTAAAAAATATATAATAAAAACACTATCACATCAAGATAAACAAAAAAAACCTCAAAAAATAATTCCTTAATATCATCAAATAGGAAGTCACTTCTACTATTTTCAAATTGATTTGGTTTTAAAGCAAGCCCACATGTTTAAAAACATCCACCTGATAACCTACTGCCATGGGACCATAAAAAAATTAGAATTTCATGTGGCATTTATATTGCTTTATGAGAGTAATTTTATTCATGCATTTCTCCTTATGCAGTTTAAATATAAATATAATAGGAAAGCAGGTGCCCTCAGAACATTCTGATGAGGGAAGGGCTGGTAAACACCTTGGGTTTCAAAGATACGGTGCAAAAAAAGCACGTTTTCCCACTGCCTAATCAATACAAAGCATTTCACCTCTAGACTCTAAAGGAAAGGAAGGTGATTTACAGCAACAGTAACCAATTACACAGGCCTTAACAACTTAAATGAGCTACAAAGACTATTAAAGGCGACTCTGGTAAAACATCAGTGTCCAGAAGAAGAAAAATTCTAACAGTATCAGGTGACATATCAACTTAATGCTTATACTACTTTTATTTTACCATAATTCTTAGTTTCTTTCCTTCTAATAAGCATTGGAATTTCGTGGGTTGAACAGATAACTGTAGCCAATGGCAAAGCTGTGTAAGGTACTCCACACACACTGTCAAAACGGATCCCCGCATCTTGGGCACTTTGGAATAAAATTTCTGCAATCTGCAAGAAAATGAACACATAAACTATCCATTATTATTACTATTCTAAATGATGTATAAATCATGTAACATTAAAGACAGGAATCGCCCAGTAGGAGAGAGTCTCAAACCCGACCAAAAAAATATAAATGCCTTTTTGTTAAAGTACTCTCTCCTAAATCCTAGTTTACAAATATAAATATAAAAACACAAGAATGAGGGGGCTGGCCTAGTGGCGTAGTAGTTAAGTTTCCATGCTCTGCTTTGGCGGCCTGGAGTTTGAAGGTTCTGATCCTGGGCACGGAGGACCTACACACCGCTCATCAAGCCATAATGTGGAAGTGTCCCACATACAAAACAGAGGAAGATTAGCACAGATGTTAGCTCAGGGCTAATCTTCCTCACAAAAACAAAAACGAAACACAAGAATGAACCTACTTGGCTAGACTCAAGGTCTCCTGTGAGGGCAACATGGGACGTATTAGGGAAGGCTACGCTATTGTCCCCAGAGACTAAGGATGGCCCCTAGGCTTCCTGGTTTCCCTTAGTAATCCATTATTCTTTGAGTATCTAAACCTTTCTATCACCTGCTAGTTAGATTTTCTGCCTAAAAGACATCTTCAATTAAGAAGTTTCATCAGAAAAAGAAACATCCTTTTACAACTGCATCAATAAAACGCCTAGGAATAAATTTAACCAAGGAGATGAAAGATATGTATAATGAAAACTATAAGATATTGATGAAAGAAATTGAGGACAACACAAATAAATGGAAAGACAGTCCATTTTCATGGATTGGAAGAATTAATATAGTTGAAATGTCCACATTACCCAAAGCAATCTACAGATTCAATACAATCCCTATCAAACTTCCAATGGCATTTTTCACAGAAATAGAGCAAACAATCCTAAATTTGTATGGAATCACAAAACCCGAATAGCCAGAGCAATCTTGAGAAAGAAGAACATAGCTTGAGGCCTCATGCTCCCTGATTTCAAACTACAGGCAGACCTTGGAGATATTATCAGTTCAGTTGCAGACCACTGCAATAAAGGGAATGTTGCAGTACAGTGAGTCAGACAAATTTTTTGGTTTCCCGGTACATAAAGAAATTGTGTTTACACTACACTGGAGTTTATTAAGTATGCAATAGCATTATGTCTAAGGAAAAAAATGTACATACCTTAATTAAAAAACACTTTACTGCTAATAAAATGACACAAAGTGAGCAAATGCTGTTGGAAAAATGGCGGCAATAGACTTGCTCAACATGGGTTGCTATAAATCTTCCTTTGTTAAAAAACGCACAATAAAGCAAAGCAAAATAAGGAAGGTATGCCTGTATACTACAAAACTACAGTAATCAAAACAGTATGGTATAGGCATAAAAACACACAGATCAACGGAACAGACAGCCCAGAAATAAACCCACGCATATATGGTCAATTAATTTACACCAAACGAGTCAAGACTATACAATGGGGAAAGGACAGTCCCTTCAATAAATGGTGCTGGGAAAACTGGATATACAGACATACAGAAGGCCAACAGACAGATGTGGTGAAGGGGAGCACTTATATGGTGATGGACAAGAAATAATGTACAAATGAACTTCACAATGATGTAAACTATTATGCACTCAAAAAAATTCTGTTATCATTACAATTGTTATATAAAATTAATTAAAACATAATTTCCAAAATTTGATAGAAGCATTAAAAAGATTATTTTGGAAATGCATTTCTTAGTAAGATGAATAGTACCTTCACCCCTGCCCCCCACAATTAGTTTATTTACCATAACTGAATATTACTTACTACTGGGAAGTTGGAGTTGAGTGGAAGTTCTATGGCGTTTTTTAGCTGCAAATATTGAGGAACTCTATTCACATAAATAACCAGATATGAAGGGAATTCTGCTACAGCCAGGTCTCTCAATGTTTTGAACTCCCTCCAAGTTAATTACCAAAAATCACACAGACACACACACCCTCCGAGAACTATTACCAAAAAATAATTTTAAGTCATCTAGCAACTGACGACTTGTTAAAAAAGAAATCAACTTTTCATTAGAAGATCCCCCGTCATTCACTTTCTCAGCAGCGATGAGATGCACCCTAGCAAGATTCTGGATGGTGAGAAGAGTCCAACCCACTTCAACTAGGGCTTCAATCTTTCTCATAGTAACCCCACAAGGTGGGGTTGACAAAGGGTGAATATAAACCCTCAAGTCGTGGGGGAAACACACATCTTCTAGACAGAACTTCTGTGATGATGGAAATGTTCTCTATCTGCACTGTCCAATATGGTAGCCACATGTGACTAAGTTAAAAATCATAATGTTCACTATGCACACGTGGCTAGTGGCAACTCGACTGGAGAGCACATTTAGACCCTTCTCCTCAAAGTGTGGTTTGTAGCTTTCGCTGGCAGCTTGTTAGAAATACGTCACCTAAACCTCTGGCCCGGATCTACTGAACCAGATTATGCTTTTTCACAAAATTCCCAGGTGATTCATACATCCTCAAAGTTTGAGAAGCACTGTGCTAGAAACCTCTAATTTGTACAAAGATTCTCCTTATAGTGACCGAAAAACTGCCTCCATGAAATGTCCACCCTCTGGCCTGAAGTCTTGCTCCCGGCCACACAGTGCCAACCTAACCCCCCTTTCCAGGCACAGCCCTTCCCAAGTATTGAACGGCTACTCAATTCTCCCCCCACCCCCCTTTTCCTTTCTTCCCCAAGTCTCATTTTCTCGAGGGTAAAAACACAGAACTCTTTCGACTACTTCTGTTAGAGACAGGGCCCCAAACTGGATTTCCTGACTCTCTTGCAAACCACGTGTCAAAGCTGGTGGGCCAAAGAGCAGGCTGCTCTCTGGGGCCCCAAGAGCCTACCAGTTCCCGGCCTCTGGGCTTCTCGAACCCGCTCCCCACGCCGACATTAGAGTCGGCCCGCCCGCTGGGCTCGTCTGCTCTCACCCACGGCCCAACTGCTGGAACCCCTCCTCCATCTGCTGGCCCCCATTCCCGCCACCCGGCTTGCTCGTCCCTTCCCCGAGCTGACACCTGGCTCAGAAGACGCGGTCGAGACACGATGCCCCGCAGATCGATGTAGACGGGGGAAGAGAGCCCGCTCTTCAGCACGAAGTTCCCAAACTTGAAAGCCTGCGCGTCGTACAGCACCGCTACCAAAGACCCCAAAGCTGAGACACCGGGCGCCATTACTGCCTGCTCCCAGCTCGCTGCAAACCCCAAAGGGAGCATGGCCCGCGGTGCCCTGCTGACGTCACCCGAGTCCCGCCCCTTCCGCCCCTTTTTCCGGCGGCTGGGCGAGCTCGCCGCGCGCGCCTGCAGGACTTGCGTAGCGAGAGTCGGGTTTCTGCGGTGAAGCGTGTCACGGCTTTGTGCTTCTGCCGGCTGCCTCTCGATGGCATCGCTGGAGTTTAAATGTCCGAATAGGACCGGGATCATAAAGTCAAGCCTCTCAAGAGAGTTTGTATAAATCCCGCCCACATTTTGTAGCTCAGTCTCCTCTTATCTCCACTCTATGACCGAGCACGTCCTGTTATTACCCGTGACTCCTCCTTACCCCCGCTTCATCATATAGAGTGTAAATTCTCCAATACCAGGACTCAATACTCTTGTTACTTCGTGATGTCTGTCACGTGACACTGTCATAGCAAATTGCACTTGGGACTATAAAGCGCTTAGGTAATTGTTTATTACCTCTTATCGGGCAGGATGCATTCTGGAGAAGGAAATGTTTATTCTGGTTAGAGTACTTCAAGTTCTTGGAATGTACTAACAGTGCAACAGGTGAGGAAGAGAAGGGAGGAGAGTAGAGGAGGATGAATTGATCGGTGTCAAGGTTATCAGGAGGATAATCTTGCCAGCCAATCTGAAAATCTAAGCGTATTTGTTCTATACAAATAAATCCCTTAAAGTGGGGGAAATCCTCATCACATGTAGAAGGCAATACCTTAAGGAAAATAACCCTTAAAACCGTAGGGCTCATGGTTGTTTCTCAGCAAATTGATTCTGATTTCATTTCTCTATTTCTATATTGTTTATATATGTCCATATTTTCTCTGAAGAGATTGTGCTGACCAGCCAATGTGAAGAGCCCATGCTTTTCACAGTTGTTTCTCATTTCGAATAAATGCAGTAAAATCTTGATCAAATAAAACACAAATATTAAAACATTTTTGTTCTTGTTGACAAACTAGTCAAAACACTTCAGTCTCTAACACTCTAGTTGACTGACAGTGTGCTATGAATTAGTCTCATTTGCACTGGAGTGGCACACGTAGACTCTTTCAAAGCCTGGTCATGTCTGTGTAGATTAATCCAGGCCCCTGGAATCCACACTATAATACATAAACTTGTAAGATCCAGCCCAAATGGCCTGCGAGTTCTAACAAAGTTGCCACGTGAAAGACATGAAGTTAACCACACACACCTGAGGCTTACTCAGCAAGTTGACTAGAGAAATGCCTTAGAAAATTTCTCTGGGATACACAGTTGTGGCTTTCTTTCCAAACTCGTGGGCAAAAAGTGCTGTAATAATAATGTGATATATTCCCTTCATATATATGGATGAAGAGAGAAAAAAAAATTTTGTGAACAAAGGTTTTAATTAGAAAGAAAACGAAAAGACTACCAGAAATATCTTGAGTATAGTATATTTATAGGAATGCATAACTTGTGAGATGTACATTTTGAAGTTGCATCCATAACTCATAACATTTACTGTAGTAATAATAACAAGACAGCAGGTCATCACTTTACAACATTACACATGAATGATTTTGACTTACAAATAAAATATTTACAACTACCTTTACAAAACGACATTGTGTGCATACAAAATGAACAACTGCAGAAAAATTTAAAAATAATAAGACAACCAAAAACCCAGAAGATACACTTAAGGCAGACCAGCAAGACACTGAAATAATTAAGGCTGTGGAATTCTTCTGCACCTTGAAAATATAGAGCTATTTATCAATACTGTGGAGTGATTTTAAATCAATTGTTACAAGCCTGATGGAAGCATGTACTTCTATGTATATGTGTAATGGTCCCTATGGGGAAACCTGTCCATTTATGGATAAGGCCCTTTATCTGAATGGCCAGAGAAGCCCACCCCAAACTCTCAAAATACTTGGTGGGGAAGGGATCGCTCAAAACCAAAAGGTGCCAATGCAGTTTGCAAACCAACTATTAATAATTCAACTATAAAGATATGAATATAAAGACTTCAGGTAAACAGAATAACTAAAATAATGGCCCCATTATGTTTCAGGCTTTGTTTTTGGCTTTGTGGACTTCAAAAGGGAACAAATAATTCCCAGATGAGTGAAACTAACTCTGCCCATCAGCCCTAATGGTTTTGAATGTCCCTAAATGGTTTTCCAATAGAAAAACTGACCCACCTGGGCTGTCTTCACATGGATAGATTTCTGCATATGAGCAATAACATATACATACGTATTATACACTATATACATGTACAGATGTACATATATCCATATTTTCCAACAGTTTGCACTTTGATCACTACTGTTATCTGACTACGATCTCATTCTGAAGACTCCAGTTTTTCAGTCTTCACATTTGTCCTAACTACTAGTTTTACTCACCTTCCCCGTAGAGTAGGCTGAAGTTTGGCAGAAACAGAAGTAAAAAGCACCAGGGTCAAAAAAATCAAACACAGAGATGACAGATATGGCTTCAGTTAGTAAGAGAAGATGCATGTTTTGTTCATTTCAGATTCATAACCACAGTCTTTGAGATCGTGGTAACAGTCTCCATAATACTCCAGGATGTGGTACGTTTCTTGATAGAAGTCAGGCATTGGTGGAACTCATGTTAGCTGTTCCTGGGCTGGCAAATTAGCTTGTTTCAATTAAGCCTCAGGAGTTGGGACTCCAAGAATTATTTGCCCTTTTCCCCCACCACCTTCCCTTTTCTCAGCTGTCCTCACTATCTGAAATAACAGTTATCTGAAGAAACAGTTAATCTTGATCATTTGAATAAAACCAAACCTGACCCCATTTTAGAATCTCCCAGCAAACAGGCTGACAGGAAAGCACAATAGCCTATGAGTATGAATTTCAGGCTTTCTATTAAATGTCCCTTAAAGATGAAAATTTGTCTTAAAGTAATTGCTTTTTCCTCTCCTCTAACTTCTCCATATACTGAAAATGAGGAAGAAATGCCTTTCATAGAAAATATGGCCTGTGATATTTCTGTGTTATATGTCTGTATAGATTTCTCACATGAATAATATTTTCTATTAAAAACCTCTAGTGCTGTGGACAAATTTCAGCCCTTTTTAACCCTCTAGAATTAATGAAACAACTCAGAGCCTTGTAGATTTTAGAAAAGAAATATTAACATGGTAGCTTCGCTTGTCTTAGTGGAGTATGTGTAAACCTTATCTTTGCTAACACCACCCCAGCTTTAATCATTCATTTCCAAATGCACCCTAAAGCTTAAATAGTTAAGAAAAACCATAATGTAAATAAGTCAAATACTGTGTTTGCCCAACTCAGACTTCATAGCCATGCTACCCAGGAGAGAAAGGAATAAGGCCCACATTTCTCAAAACTGAACAAGGAAGTGGTGAGTCTGCACTTTTGCCCTATTCCAGAAACCCCTTGTGTTTGAAATAGCTCCACCTCTAGCAAATGCATGGGACAAAGCTTTACTTAATACACGGAAATAACCATTAGATAGTTTAAAACATGTTTTCTCCCTCGTCTTCTCACAAATCTAAATGTCCATGCTCTTCCACCATAGGCAAGAAAAAAGGTAATGACTAAGTCACAGGCACTAAATCATAGAGACGATAGGACAGCAAATATGCAACTCCTGAAACACCTAATTATCTAAAAAAAGGATCCAAGATTTTCCCTCCAAAAACCAACAGTTCAATTTTTTACCTGTGCATTTAATTTGCCTCTTATAATAGAGGCCTGTGAGACTCTAAAGAAATGAGTTGTGATATCAGAAAATATTTTATTCTCACTTCTGCCCTCCCAGTGAGGAGAGTGGCTGTTTGGGTTTTTCTCTGTCAATTTTTCCAAAGCATAAAGCTTGAGAAGGGAGAATGGCAGTTGCTTTGGGGGCATCTTACTCTTTGCGTCTGCCGTAAGATACACTGGAGAAAACAGTTTATTAATATAAGCTGCATCAGCTCTCCTACCCTTTTTCTGTAGACAAGCTTTTAAATGATTGAAATTACAGGCTAAGACCAAATAACATCTAGACAAAGAGCAGCTAGTACTTCCAATTAAAATCAGTTTAAAGAATTTAATCCCGTGAGTTTACAAATAGTATCTAAAGACATGAATATTGAAAACCTGGAATGTTCAAAGTCACCATCAATAAAATTCTTCGCACTGGCAGTGTGTAGCACTTTAAAAGAATCAAAGTGTTTTCTAGACATCCCAACAAAGGTGTTTTTCCAACATTCCTATGAGATTAATGTCCTCCCCTCCTTCTCCACAACTCCCATTTTAACAATGGGGACATTTGGGGCAGAAAAAACACTTTCTGTAAGAAAGGACGAATCAGGAATAGCTGAGGTTGAAACTCAAGAATTCCTAGGCTCCCCCATATTCAGATGTTTTCACTTAAAAGATAGTTTAAAATAAAGAGAAAATGCTGCACTATCAGTTAATCTAAATACAATGAACTTCTTTATCTCCCATCCTCCCCTCTAAAAGGCACTACTATTTATAAAGCCTTTGTGAACCACAAAGCGGTGAATCCAGCTTTTCCTCTGCTTCCTCCACTCTCCCAAGAGTGTGTGTAGCCGTGAGAGACCCGAAGGACACCTCCACCGTGACAATTTTGTTCTTAAAGTTTTTCCCACATTCAGCTGTAAGTGGCTACAAATCTATTTAATTTGAAACAAATGTAAAAGATGCAGTAAGTCATTATACCTTTTCAAAATTATTATGGGTTGTCCCTGATCTTTTCCTCCTGTCTGCATCCCACCCTTACAAGACAAAACCCAAAACACCTCCAAACCCCATTTAATGACTATGAGCCACCCAAGAAAAATGTGACTTTAACCAATATTTATTTTTCCCATTTCAACTGGAAGCTTACTCTCACTAATTCCTAGTTAAGTTTTGATTTCAAGAACTACCATAATTATAGTAGAAATGGACCATTTTCTTTTCTCTCCTCTCTTCTTTACCACAAAGTAATCAATCTCTCCGCCAAAACGGGTATATGAAAGTGGGTCCTACTCCTTCGGGCCTCACCACAGTTGCCCACAGAGCAACTCAAGTACATTTCCCAGCCCTGTCTTCTGGGATTCCTTGTTATTTCCAACTTGCTATGGAGAATTCTTGAACCAGGACAGCTATCTCATCCCTGTTGGGAGGGACCAGGAGCTTTGCAGACAGGGGACCACCTGTTAGTTTTCTCCAGTTATCAAACTATATGAAATATACACCCTTTCTCTTGGGGCCTTTATTAAATTCATTCTATTCTAATGATTGTACTTTGGCTCCAATTAACAAAATCATACTGCTTTTCATTTCTACGTCACTCCTTTCCTGTCTCCTCACTTCCCCAACATGTGTATTGGGGGAATTCCACACTACTTCACATCTGGACCATCTCAACTCTGATAGAAAAGCTGATATCAAAGCTTGGGCTCTAACATTCTGTCCAACACCCTCCCCACAACAAGATTTCATTAATGCTCTCCTGTGCAACCTGTGCCCCATTGCCCTAGGCCCCATCCTTCTCAAGCAGAAGCTCAGCATGTCTCCTAGATGGTCATAAAAACTCAACATGATTCAGCAGGGGGCTCTGTTCTCCACAATGGATGGAACAGAACTTGCCACGCGTGCTTTATGGATATTTGGAATCCTCAGCACCTGCAATCTATCCTATGACAAGCCCTATGGACCAGGCTTTCTTCTTTTATGCTGTATGTCATAATGAAGACATGTTTACTAAAAGAGTTTTTAGTATATATGTTTTAAATTTTGAAATATTGTATCATATAGTATTTGTATATACACATGGGTTTCAATGATCAATATGGAGGGCTAGTCAAGAGAGAGCTCTGAGAAAGGGAGCCTTGATGACCCAGGAACAGATACAGTTGGAGTCATTTTCCATCTATTTGGTTAATCCTGAAATATGAAGTGCTATCTAGTCTTATTGCTTGTCCTTTCTACTAGTTTATTAATCTATAATCTTGGATGGGATGAGGTGGAGGGTGGATGAGGAAGTTGACTTTGAAACCAATGGAAAAGAATGATGAGAATATTCAATTCACATTTCCACTGTGGGAATAAGCGTTCTTATATTTTAAAGTTCAGGCTTAGTTTCCACCATTCTTTTTCATTTAGATATGTTTGTAGTTCCATTAATCCTTCATAAACTCTCTGATTGCACCTCTGTGCTGCGTGATTTTAATCTTCTCAATCCTATTATAGGAGAGAAGCAATGCCCTTAAACCTGATTCGGACAAACACTTGAGTTATATTTTCAAAATATGATTTGTATAACAGCAATTTTCAAATTCTAGAAAACAAAGGGTGGATCATCTACAAAAATAAAAAGAAGACAAAAAGAAAAAAAAAACAAGACAGAAAGAAAAACCATGAAATGCCCAGGTTTAATTTTTTTTCCCACCAGCAGAAGAAAGGGCAGTTCGTAATCATCTTGCACGGAGAATATACACCAGACAGCAGTGTTGGCCTCTAAGTGCAATCAGTCTTTTCAGTCCAGGGAAATGTCGGCGGCTGAGTGCTGATAGGTATTGCAATCGCAGCTAAAACTCAAGGTGCTGTCAGGATGATACATCAGATTCTATTCCATGGCTTCAAAAAGGACTGGGGACCAGGCCTTTAAAGGGCCTATATGGCTGCCTCCTTTTGGTAAGTATCCCTTAGCTTCCATAAGGGGGTAGAAACAAAGCAGGCCAACTTTCTGAGGACTGCACCCCACAGCTGTAGGAGACACCAGAAAGTGTTGTGACGTTGTTCGTAGGAACTATAGGAAAGGTTTTGATTTGCCCTTTTGTATGAACCTGTTAGATTCATAACCTGTTTCAAACCAAGTGTAGACATAAAAATAGCCCCACAACTCTTACTGTGTTTGGACTGATTTCCTGGCAGGCTTTCCTGCCAGATGAACTCTGAGCTGCCAATGAATTTGGGGGTAGCATTTCATATACAGAACCTATGTTGTCAAATGCCTGTGGCCAAGAGAAAAATCTTCTCGTTCACAGATTGCAAAAGGGTAACATTGCTTTCTCTGAATGCACAGGTTCTGGTAAAAGATTTCTATACAAGATTTATAAAATGCTCTAAAAAACTTGTCATCTAATTGTGCTTAGTCAAAACAATGTAATGCTTCGGTAAATAAACTACTGTCTTAACTGGAGCACTCAAAGTTACTTACGATTGATTTCATATATATCTCTATATTATAAAACTCTGAAACCTGAATGGGATATATTTTACTGTATTTGTATCCTATTAAGAAACTATATCTAAGTAATCTAAACCAGAAGAGTTGACATACATGACATCTCTATTAAATACAAGTTTTTGATTAAAATTTCAACAAAGGCAGAAACCTTTTATACTCATTACAGTGAGCTTAAGTTTTGCCCAGGAAACCACTCATTTTGGAATGCCCAATTAACGTTTTATAACAGCGAATATTCTTGTTATCCTTGCCCCTTTTTTAATACTTTCAGTGACTCTTTGCATCTTTCTGTCTTCTGAATGGCCTTCTGGAAAGCCCCTGGCTTTAGGGTGATTTTACTCCTGCTCAGACCCTGAATAACCACTGACGAGGTTGAAGAGGTACATCTCTCAATCCAGAGAACCACATGGAGCGAAATAATTAACCAAGTTATTTACAGACACATTCAGTCTTGCTTTGGTTCACACTGCACTTCCATGTGAAACCTCAAGGGCCAGGAGATGGCTACGTCCCTTGGTTTACCCGGTTGACAATGTAGCTCTTGACATTGGGAATAGGTCGCACGTCATTCTGATGCTTGCGGCGTTCTATGAAGCACGCCAGGCGGGAGGTATCCAGGGGGATCTTGGAGTAGCTGCCATTGTGGGGCTGCAGCCATGGATGCTGCAGGCAGGTGGCCGCCGTGGGCCGCCTTCGAAAGTCTTCCTGTAAGATCACGTTGATGAAATCTCTGGCGGCATTGCTCACGCCACAGAAGTATTCATGGGGGAAGCTGAAGTCCACCCTGCACACGTTGATACACGTTTCCTCTTTGCTCTCATCCAAGAAGGGGGAGACCCCACTCAGCATGACATATGTCAGAACCCCGATGCTCCAGATATCTGTGCCCAGGGACACAGGGATGCCTTGGATCACTTCTGGGGCAGCAAACTCGGGGTTCCCCAACAGGTGGTGGATGTGGAAGTGACCTGAGATCTGGACAGCATCCTCCAAGTCGATGAGCTTCACTCGAGGCACTGGAATCCGTAGGTCAATGAGCAGGTTTTCAGGCTGCGGAGATCCAGGGAGGCAGGGAGAAGAGAAGGCAAGTTCAGATCTCTGTTTTCACCACCAGGAGGACTCCACTGGTTCTAGGCCACTTTGCTATTCTTTGATAAAGCCTATGGTGTGTGGGACATTCCCTATGCAAAGTGCATAGCAGGCTTCAAAGAAACTAAGCTCTAAGTGTGGGTGGTACTTCAGAGAAGTTGTTTGACATTGAAAATCATCTTTTCTTAACTACTCCTTACTCCTGCATTGAATCAAGAATAAATTATTCATTTTGGACAATAGGAGCTTCTTTTTGAGCACCGTGAAAAAGAAGGTGACATTTATTGGCTTCCTTCGATAAAGTTAGACGAAGTCGTTAAAGCTTCCCTACCTTCTCCACTCACATGTCATTGTGACTCTGCTGTGTTCTCATTAATTCACAAACAACACAATTAAACCGTGTAACAACCTAGTTTCTGTGGAGTATTCATAAGGAGTCTCCTCTAAGTAAATAAAATACATGGGAATTTCCATCCCTCAAGGGTAACGACTGGCAGGTGGGACTTAACCATTTCCCTGCGAGGGTTGCTATTTCTTCTTACCTTTATGTCCAAATGTGCAACCCTGCAGTTGTGAAGGTACTGCAGAGCCTCCATGATGTCCCGGATGTAGAAAGCTACTTTTTCTTCCATCAGCTCATCATGATTCATAAGGTAGTCTAAGAGCCGGCCATCGTCCATCCTGAAAGTAGGGAGGAAGAGGCAAAGGAAAACATTTGTAAAGAAACAGAAAACTAATGCATATATAGAGCTGTAGGATCACTAAGACCTATCCCATCCCCTATGATAAGTGAAGATCAATGTTGCACACATGCATATTTTAGTTAGAGCCCAAAGTTAGAATAACGCTCAGAACTTCAACCAATCAATCAGTCAATCAATAAATAACAAAGGCCATATGCTTCAGGGAAGAAATTTGTGTGAACTTAAGACACATTCTGTTTTGTTAGCTTTTAAAATTGCTCACAAGGAAAAGGGTCTGACACCCTTTTAAGGGGTTAGATTGCAAAATAGAGAAAGTCTTCACAGAGAGAGAGAGATCTTGGCAATATTCTAATGAACCAGAACCTGGTGGCTGCGAGCAACCCCACATAGGTTTTGCAAATTGCTTTTATTTGTGAATTTTTAATTGGGGAAAATGGAAAGTAGGCAAAGTTTGTCCCTGGCATTCCTGACCCCTTTTGAATCCTCTGCCTTTTGCGCAACTTTCCAATCTTAAAAACTGTGAGTGAAAACAGTGTATGAGGAGCCAGCCAGATACAGACTTGAATCCTGGTTCTGCCACTTACAGGCTGGGGGCTTGGAGCAAGTCATTCAAACTCTCTGTGTTTTAGTTTCTTCATCTTTAAAATGAGAATAATAACAACAATCATAACACCTTCATTATGAGGATTGTGCAAGGATCAAGTGAGACAATGAGTACTGAAGCATAAATGGTAGCAATAGGAAGTGCTCTATAAATGACAACTATTTTCAGGTACCCTGTGCCCTCTTTAGCAAGGAGTGACCACACGTCAGGCAGTTATTCTCTAAGGAACATTGAGCTGTGAGAGGCACATCCCCAGGAAATGCCCAGGCAGAGGAGCTTGAGCCAAAGTGAGTAAACACTTTCTAGCACAGCTGAAACCCGCTGGACAAGTTTCCATTCTCTTCTCCAGCTTTTTCCTTCCCACTGGTCTCTTCTCCTGCTTTCCTTGACAGGAGCAAAGGCTAGGACCAGCGAAGACCTCCTTTGCCCTCTGACCCTCCAGGGTGGGGTGGGAGTGGTGAGCGTGGCATGGAGTAGGACTGGGCTCGGTAGATGCATCCCCTGGTCTCCTGGGAGTGCTTCAGGGAGAACATCACAGGAGCGCTGCTCTGAGACCAGAACATCTTAGCCACCAAGTTCACTCTTACAGTTCATGGATAATGCAGATGCCCAGGCCCCACCCTACACTAGGGGAGCAGAACCTCAGTTGCCTGGTAGTAAAAGCCCTATCAGCGATTTGGATGGCTGCCCAAGGGGGACCCACAGTCATGGCAAAACCAAGATTGAGCACCGGCTTCAGCTCAGGCACTGCCTCTCCACAAATCTTCCCTGAACCTCGAGTCCAGCCAAGAACCTTCCCATCTTCTCACAGCAGCCCTCTCCCGCGTATGCACTTACCATGCTAGACTGAACTCACTCCTTTATCTACTGGTCTTCCTCATGAGGCTTACAACTCCTCCAGGGCGAGAACTCTATCTTTCCATCTTTGTTCTTCCCACCCTGGCCAAGGTCTACACAGTGGCTGGTGTACAGTGACTGCTCAGTAACTGTTTGATAAGCTAATCCAATCCAGTATTCATCTAATTTAATCCTTGCAACATCTTGAGAAGCAGAAATAATTCTTCAGACTTCCCAGGTGAGTACGCTGAGGCCCAGGAAGCTAACTACACTGCCCAAGTCTCAGAGCTGGGATCAGAGCCTAGGTTCCTCCTTCCAAGCCCGGCTCCTTCCCATTGCACTGTGGCAGTCTGGTAGTCAACACCTTCCCTTGGGATGGTAATCAGCAATCTGATGGGGCAAAGGTTCTGGGTCTGCTGTACCACCAAGGTACGCAAGTGACAATATCTCTTCTTGGAACTGAAGTATAACATGTTGTCACTTGCAGACAAAGATAGTTCACAGTCAAACAGACTATTGCTTTTGAGTTAGGAAGCTCCCAACAAACAGGTTAGGCTCTGAAAGGCTGTTTACAAGAGTATTTGTTAAATCCAGAGTGACAATCTACCAGCTACTACACAGCTATATAAAGTTAAGCATCACAAAAGAATTACAAATATTACCAGTGTTGGTTTTGTCTCCTCTTGTTTCTTTTCAATCAATTACAAAATGTAGCCAAAAATATTTGTGTTTTGGTTTTCTTTCTTTCATCATAAATAAATTTATAAGTTACTGCTTCACAGGGCCCTATACAGACACCTCAACTAACAAGCACACAAGAGCAAGACAGCATGACAGTTGAAAAGCTGTAAATGGAGGTCTTCTCTCCCAAACATCAGTTCATCCAGAGCCATATAAGGCATTGGTCTTCGGTGCAAATGTCTGTCTGCTCTTCAGGTTCAGGGCCCCATCAGCACCGATTGATAACATTTCTGTGAAGGCTCAGTACTTTGGAAAAGACTCTGTTCTCTTTGGCCTCTGCAAGATCTCTCTGAACCACAGAGAATGATCTTGGCTTTGGAAGTAGTAGGGAGAATGTGACTTTATTGCTGAAGTCTGGGGTCAAGTATGTGGCCCTAGGTATATGGTTGCCCGAGTCCCTAGATAATCTGGAATGAGTGCAATGTTCTGAAGGTAAGGTTCCACCCTAGGAGGCATTTATTGGGTGGTAGACTGGGGACGCTATGGCAGTGGGTTGATGCACAAACTGCTCTCTTTCATTTCAGCTCTCCTGTGACAATAACCCCACTGTCAATAAGCTTTCCCTAAACTCCTGCCCAGTCCAAGAGACCATAATAGAAAGAAAAGGAAAGTTGGAGTGAGAAAGACGTGGGTTCAAGTCTCAGCTTCTCCATTTCCTAGTTTTAAGGAGGTAGTTTTAGTGATCTCCCTTATTTTTTGATTTTCTAATCTATAAAATGAGAATAACATTTTTGAACAATGGAGGAGAGAGTGCATGTGACATACAACACCTCGTAAACTATAAGACACTGTGTCCATCAGTTGTGGACAATAAGTAATCCAAACAGCTGGGGACCACCTTGGAGAGATGACCCCTGGACTCACAGTTCCAAAATCAGGATGTAGGATGTGGGGGACTCGTAGGTATCATGCAGAGTGATGTACTGGGGGTGCTGCAGGTGCTGGAGCAGGGCAGCCTCGTGGGCAGCCTGCTCTTTTTTCTTCATCTTTTTGCTGACGAATTTCACGGCGACGTCTTTGCGGGTAGCTTTGTGAATGCACTTCTTTACTATGGAGAAACGGCCTCTGGAAAACAAAAGGGAGACAGTGTTTTGCCAAGGTTTTCGACAATGAGGTACCATTTTATTCAAGGATGTGAAAAGGTTTATCAGAAGTGGTCAGACAGCAACACTTTACTAGGAATCCTGCTCTCCCGTATTTGCAATTATAATGTTGTCATTCAGAAAAACCATTTTTCCTTCCTTACCATTTTAGGGATTTTTGAGATGTGAAAAACTAACACATAACATTTTTTCGTCAATATATTTCTCTGTCTTTTTGAACATCAACCACAGGTTTAGTTTTCTTTTCTAAACAAAGCATATTTCTATAAAATGCAACAATAACAACAGTAACAATGTAAAAGAAGGTGGAATTCTGCTCTATGATAATTTCAAAAACATTTTTCAGAGGCAATTTTTCATTTTACTTTGTATTTATTATCTTTTTATTACGAAAAATTTCTAATATATACAAAAGTAGAGAGACTAGTATATTAGATTTCCTAGGCACCCAGTGGCCTGCTTCAATAATTATCAACATTTTGCCAACCTTATTTCATCTATTCCTTTCCTGCCACATGCCTTTCTTTTTTTCTCGAGTATTTTAAGCAAAATCCAGTTATCATGTTATTTCACTGATAAATACTTCAGTTTGCATCTCTAATTGCCAAGGACATTTTAAAATATAGAACTACCATGCTGTTTTCACATCTAACAAAAGTAACCACATCTAAAAGAGACAGAATGGTTCCCAGACCCAGCCATAGTCCTGTGGAAGGAAGTTAAGAGAGTGAAATAGAAGGAGAACTGGTCAGCAAGGAAGCAGAGAAAGAGAGGGTCAAAGAGGTGACAAGGCAGGGCCATCCAAGGCCCATCCATGAGGTGCACTAGCCCATGAGCACAGGAACAAATGGTCTGAAGAGCAGTCCATCCTCTGGCAGAAATGGATGCATCAGACACCATGGCCACCACTAAGATTGTCCAACCGACTCCTGGACCTACCTCCACGCTCACAAGGCAAATTTCTAATAATAATACTTTTTTTCCACTATAGATTTTCCCAAAAGAAGAGAATGTGTTAATCAAGAAAAGTATTAGACAAATATTAATTGAATGCCTTTTATATACCAGACATCATTCTTGGTATAGTGAACAAGTCCTTGGTCAAACCAGCAGTTCTGTTTTAAATTATCATCATAAATTGCCATTCTGGTTTTTGATAGCACTCTCTTGTGAGTTCGGTTATCATAAGTGACCCCTTCCTGAGGACTACGGATGCATCAGAACATCTGAGTGCTGAGGATAGATCTCCTGAACTTAGTGGCCATGTCTAGGTACTGCTAACTTAATTTTTTTTTCTTAATTTTGTGTTTCTCAAAGTTATGCATCCTATGGTTTAAAAAGTCAATTAGTTCTAGTAAGGTTTGTTGTCAAAAACAATAGTACAGTCGTGCGCCACATAACAACGTTTCAGTCAACAACAGATCACATATACGACAGTGGTCCCATAAGATTAGAACCATGTGGGCTGGGTGTGTAGTAGGCTGTACCACCTGGGTTTGTGTAAGTGCACTCCATGATGTTCGCACAGTGACGGAATCCCCTAATCACCCATTTCTCAGAACATATTCCATTGTTAAGCAACGCATGACTATCCCATCCTTCCAGCCACTCCGATTTTTCCTCCCCTCAAGGCAGTTTAATATATTTTAGGTGACTATTTAGGTATTTACTTCTATGTCTCTAAATGTAGTATGTTTTATGTGGCTACTTCTTGAGTTTTAGTTTTTGTTATTATCTGTTGCCATCCCACTCTGGAAGATGGGATTTTAGTCTCTTTCCTCCCTCTGTCTCCACCACATAACCACCTTTCCCATCCCCCATTCTCCCAACATAATTATACTAAAATCCATATTCAGTGTTTACATTATTGCAATTATATCAGTGCTATTCACAGTTGAACCTTTAGTAAACTAGGAATATTGTTCCTTTTTGTGATAGAATTCGTTCTTCATTTCTGACAAGCGTGTCCCAGGCGGGCTTAGTAGCATAGTGGTTAAGTTTGCATGCTCTGCTTTGGCGGCTTGGGGTTTGTGAGTTCGAATCCTGGGTGTGGACCTGCACAACACTCATTGAGCTGTGTTGTGATGGTGTCCCACATGCAGGGTAGAGGAGGACTGGCACAGATGTTAGCTCAAGGACAATCTTCCTCAAGCAAAAACAGGAGGATTGGCACAGATATTGGCTTAGGGCCAATCTTCCTCACCAAAACAAAAGAGTGTCCTTTATGAGCATCACTCAAAGATTAGTCTGCGTCTAGGAAGGTACTGCAGGCTGACTGAGCAGTGGTTTATGTCCTAGTTCAGTTCTCAAAGTCGTGCTATGCTTGTTTGTGTGTTCTAAATAGACACAGCTTGAAAGTGGCCCAGGATTTGTGTTGTTTTGTACACAGAATTAGGGCCTCCCTTTCTTCAGCTCTCCCCTCACTGAGATTTCCCCCACATTCTTTGGTTCCCTTGGGCTTATTTTGTGGTTCCTTGGCCAGAAAGATGGGCTTCCCTCAGTTTCAGCCTCCTGCACCGTCATGCAGTTCTGCATGAATGGCCTTGGGGTAAAGCCGTGACAGAAAGAAGAGAGGAAAAAACAGGAAATTCCTGCTCTCTTCTGCTCCGAGGGACCCCCTTTCCCTGTCGTTTGGCCAGAAGGATGGGTTCTTCTTGGAGTTTTTGCTGTCTGTACATGCTACAGTTCCCTGATTTCACCCACTCCTGGGTCAAAGCTGGGAGAAGAGGAGAAAACGAACAAACAGAAAGCTCACTGCCACTGTCTCGTCTTTCTTCAAGTTTGGACTTCCCTCCCCAGTCTCTGCTATTTACTTCTCAGAATCCTCAGGAAGTTGCTTTTTGTATTTTGTCCTGGGATTCTGCTTGTAATCCATGGGAGAGAAAGGCTACCGTGGCCTTACCCCATCGTGGCCAGCACCTGCATTTGGCTCGTTTTACAAGCTGGGGCCTAAGAAGCTCTTTGGGAGCTCAGTGTGGGGCAGCCTGTCAGCTTGACCTTCACTGTGGGGTGATCTGACTGAACTGTTGAGCTGGGAAAGCTCCAAACTCAGCATCTTTAAGTCTGTCCTCTTGGGCTCGTCAGCTTCCCTGAGAAAGATCCTCTTCCTTTCTGCCTGGAGGCGAAGCCCTCACTGTCCACTCCGGAGGCCGGTGGATAAGAGAGCTGGGTGCTTGATATCTAGCACTTGTTATTATCATACTGACCCAGTTTGGAGTACGGGTCCACTGCTCTCAGCGGCACTGGCGTCCCCAAGGACAGAAACACTCTGTTCTACCCTTTCCAGAAATTAGACCTCCAGCCTTTTCCTGGACAGGGAAGGACGATCATCCTGCTGTCTGGACAGGGAAGGAGGATCATCCTGCTGTCTGAAGCCGGCAGACCTGAAGCCACAACTTCTTCTCTCACAGAGTTCGGCCAATCCTTCCAACGTCAGCATCCTCTTTGCACCTATTGCCAGAGGAACTTGGTTGCTGCCCTTACCTGAGCCTTTGGAGAATCCTGCTGCAAAAGCGATCCTGGCTCTGCCTGGACACCACCACTGACTTGGATTGAGTTTGTGCAGGCCTCCTAGGTCGTTTGTCACTCTTTCACCTCTTTTTCTGCTTTTCCTACTTGATTGCTGTTGTCTATTCTTCCAATGTCCTTAGGTTTATGTGCCTACTTTAAAAAAATTCCTTTTCTGTAGATTGAGTGTGGCGTCAGGAGGGAGTGAGAATAGATGGATGTCTTCACCCATCATCCTTACCTGGAGGCCTGGTCCTGCTACCTTGCTGGATCCTGCACAGGTAAGCAGTCAGCATTCCCAGGGGACGGCTCCCTGACTTCTTTACCCCGAAATGGTGCCTGTCTAGTTTATTTCTGGCTAAATATGCTATGCTCATGTGGTCTTTGCTTCTATCATGGGCTACAGGAGTGAAGATATTTTTTTGGTACCATGGTTTTTATAATATGTAATTACTAGAGAGCGAGTCTTACCAAGATAGTCACATAGGCCTAGAATTCTAGGTTTAGGTGTGCTGGAGAAAGTTGACTCACTTCTGTGACCCTGGCTCAGATATCTTTCATGTGTCTCATCTAAGCATCTATGTGTTTTATTTCCATTCTGTTACCCTACAGCATTTTTAAAGGATTTTCTGAAAACATGAGGCCTCTTCTTAGGAGACAGGAAAAGCTTCAGGTTGTTGGAGGCGAGATTTTACTTTATTTATTTATTTTTTTGCTGAGGAAGATTCGCCCTGAGCTGACATTTATGCCAATCTTCCTCTATTTTATATGTTGGTCACCGTGATAGCATGGCTGCCAACAAGTGGTGCAGGTCCACACCGAGGAACTGAACCCAGGCTGCCAAAGTGAATGTGCCGAACTTCACCCCTAGGCCCCAGGGCCAGTCCCTTCAGATGAGATTTTAAAAAAACCATTGATTGCTTTGAACAGATCAGAATACTGATTTCCCCCCTGAGAAATATCGAAACGTCCATCTCTTCTAGGTGAAACATCCCTTAGCCTATGGCTATCAATAGCAAAAGCAGGTGTTGGGGAGTGATTAACAGGTGTCTGGGTGATGGAACCAGTCTCATTTAGAACCAGGTGGGGATCTGATTTGCTCATTATTGGAATCGTATCTAGCTTCACAAATTTTAATATAATGGAGCAAACTAGATTTCAATGACTAGGGCTATTTTTGACAAAAATTACTGTGATGAGAAACAACACATGCTAGTCAAAGAAGCTCAGGCCCAGAGTCAGGTGGCCCAGGAGTTGAATCCAGGCTACACTTACTAGTTGTGGGACCTCGAGAAAGTTATGTAACCCCCCTGAGCTTGAGTTTCCTTTACTGGAAATCTGCTTAAACACTACCTCACAGTGCTGTAGGGATCAGATTAAATAACTTTTGTGTAATATCTGCATAGTATCCGTAACACTATAGATACTTAATAAGCATCATCATGATTATCACTGCATAAATTTCCATTGGCCTTTTTTTTTCTCTTTGGCTAGACAAAGAAGAGAGGAAAAGAGAGCTAAAGTTTGTGGTTTTTGCTGAGGAAGATTGGCCCTGAGCTAACATCTGTGCCCATATTCCTCTATTTTACAAGTGGGACACCTGCAGCAGCATGCCTTGATAAGTGGTGCGTGCATCCACGCCCAGGATCCAAACCTGTGAACCCTGGGCTGCCAAAGGGGAGCACGCAAACTTAACCGCTGTACCACTCAGCCAGCCCCTAAAGTTGGTTTTTGATGAAAGGTTCTGTAATGAAAGGCAGTGAATTACATTTCGACTCTGCCTAAGAAACAGGAATAAGGAACATTTTGGCTTTCTTCAGAGCCTCTGTCACAATTACTCCACTTAGGAAATTTATGCTTCATTGAGAGACATCAATCAGAGATGGAGAGGATGCTAATAGCCCATTGTGAGTGGCTGTTCTTTAATGTATAGGTCCAGGGTGGGTGGGTGGCTTGTAAGATCTACCGGCGTTCTCTATTTATCCAAAGAGCTTGAAGTCAGCAATCCCAAAAGTCCTGTGCACCCCAATGTTTATTGCAGCACTGTTTACAATAGCCAAGACGTGGAAGCAACCTAAGTGTCCAGCAACAGACGAATGGATAAAGAAGATGTGGTACATATATACAATGGAATACTACTCAGCTGCAAAACAGAACAAAATCATTCCATTTGCAATAACATGGATGGACCTTGAGAGAATTATGTTAAGTGAAATAAGCCAGCGAGAGAAAGATAATCTGTGTATGACTCCACTCATATGAGGAATTTAAAACTATGGACCAAGAACAGTTTAGTGGATACCAGGGGAAAGGTGGGGTGGGGGGTGGGCACAAAGGGTGAAGTGGTGCACCTACAACATGACTGACAAACATTAATGTACAACTGAAATTTCACAAGATTGTAACCTATCAATAACTCAATTAAAAAAAAAAAAAAGAAAAAGATCTACCTGCGTTCTCTTGCCTGGACCACCTGGAGACCCTTGATGCACGGGCATCGACCCCCTCTGTTCCCTTCCATCAACTATTTTGTGGGACAGGTGACAGATATTTTTCATTATTCTGTTAAAAGTCATATTTTTATCCTTTGTATTTTTGAGGACATACTTTTCTAACCAAAATACTGAAAAAAAAGAGAGAGAGGGAGGTGTGTGCATGTGTGTGTGAAGGGGGATATTGGACTAGAAATATCCATAAAACAATGTGCTTGACATATGGACATATATGAGACCTGGACCCAACAACTGGTGATTACATATTCATCTCAGGAACACATGGAACGTTTTATGAAAAATGACCATGCCCTACTCATAAAGCGAGTCCTAACAAAAATCAAGGAATCAGCATCATATGGACCAAGTTCTCCAACCACAGTGCAATTGAGGTAGAAATCAGTAACAAGAAGATAATTTCTTAAAATCTCGGACATTTGGAAATTTTAAAATATTTCTATTACAACTGGTTCAGAGAAAAAAACTCATAGTTGAAAGAAAAATATTTAGAAGTAAATGATCATGAAAATGCCACATATAAGAACTCAGGAGATGTAGCTAAAATTGTACTTTGAAGAAAAGGTTGAGCCTTAGATTCTTATATCAGAAAAGAAGAAAGTCTGAGAGTTGATGAGTGAAGCCTCCAACTTAAGAAGTTGGATAAAGAACAATAGAAAATATACATAAATATTCTAGCTGTTCCTTACTATGGAGAGAATGCACCTAGTAAAGGGACAACAACAAAAGCAAGCCATTATTCTGAGGGGATGTTAAGTGTTCACGAAGGAAGGAAGAGAAAATGGGGTCATTACCTTCCAATTTCATTCAGCTCAGTATAAGCTGAATCGAAATTTTCCTTCCAAGAAATGGTGGCCCCATCGGCAGCAGCGTCTTCACGATATTGAGGATGTCATGTAAGAAAGAAAGAAAAGGTTAACAGCAAAGCTCCAGCATCGCCCCAAAGCAATTCTCATGACTAAATATGGAGCCTAACTCGGTGGGAAAATGCCACGATTCTCTGAAATGTTATTTTTAAAAATTTCATCCACGGGGAAACTGACGTGACGGAGTCAGACTCCCTGCCCCACCTACGTAAACAAAGGGAAAACTCAGGACAGTCCGGAAAGTAACTTCCGGGTATTTTAAAATAGACATTTGGTAGAAAAAATTAAAAGTGAGAGAGAAAAACACTTGGAAGCCTCAAAAAGACACTGGAATCGGGGCTGGAGGGAGGAGGCAGCAGAGAGGATGGGGCAGAGTTCCAAGACCAAGGAGAAAAGGAAAGGATGTGCTCCAAACATTCTAAAAACTGCTCTTTCTCACCCACTGTGCTCAGGCATTAGTGAGCTCATCGGGACTACTGAATGATTCAGCTTGACCCAAAATAGATGCCTGGCTAGAGTCTTTGGCAGTGTCACCTGGTGTGGCATGTTAATTCTCTGCAATGATTTACACATACGCACACAAGCATGTACACCAATATCTGTTTATGTTGTCTGAATTTAGTTCATGCTCCAGAGGAGAGGAAGGGCTCTTCTGATGCTGATCACCTCAGCTGCCCAGAGCACAAGCAGCTGAGGCTCAAGGTGCCTGATCCATCCTGAGCTCTGAGGAAGCAGAGACCCAGGGCCAAGTTTCCCAGTGAGTCACAGGCCCACAGGAGCAAAGCCATCAGGAGGGAGCTGAGCCAGGCAGGGGTGGAGACGGGGCTGGGGAGCATTTCCGGATTGACTCGGGGGACAGCTGTAGCCTGAGGCCCTAGACGGTTTCTGAAGCTCCTCTGGAGACTCTGGGGTTCCTTTAACCCTGAGGGACAAAGGTTCATTGCCTTTTAAGTCCAGTGACCCCCTCTCACCGCCCATCACACGCAGTCCACTCCCAGGCACTGCCGAAAACCTCACGACTTGGGGATATCTTCAGGCTCACAGGTGTCCTCCTGCCCCCCTGGGACCAAGGTGGCTTGGTGAGATAGTGAAGAGGGGGCAAAATAAGAACCACCTTTGTCAAATACTCCTGTGTAGCTGCTTATCTGTGTATCTTAGTTAATTATTCAACACATCTACATAAAAATGTTTAATGTTAAGAAAAGACATTCTGGGAGGGCTCGGGGTGGGGAAACCATCAAATATTCATTTTGATTCAAATCCTTCATCCACTGCTTTCCTCTCCCCACTTTAAATTGGTGAATGGGGCTGTTCCTCCTGTACACTAATGCCTGGGAGCGATTCCCAGGGAAGGGCAGGCTTGCTGTTCCTGTCTCAGAAGAGGGGCAGAGAGCATCCATTGACTCATGCCTTCTGCCTGCCCCTGTCAGCTCCTGGAGACACACATGGGTGCCTGGGAACCCGGCAGACATGGGTGGCAGATCTAACTTTTGCTCCAAGACACCTGAAATGATCCTTTATGGAAACACTCTTCATCGGGCCTCTGAAATGTTACTTGACTGAAGCCGCAGAGCAAATCCAGGTCAACTCTTGCACGGTGGCCTGACATCCCAACGAGCGGCCAGTGCCAGAGAGTGTGTGACAGCGGGCCTGGTGCCCTGCTTCCCCCCTGGGGTCTTGGGCACGGCTGGCACTCACCATACTCCGGAAGTCGCACAAACTCCGAGGGCTCGCTGGGGAGGCTGATCCCCCACGGGTTACTGGCACTGACTCTGAACTGGTAAGGACTCCCGGGACTGAGGTCTTCAATGACAAGGTAAGTGTCCAAGGTTGAGGCTACCGACTGCTGCCAGGCCTGGGAACCTGTGCACGGTTTCCGAGAGAGGGAAGGAGAAAGAGCCTGAGGGACATTGTTTCAAAGACCTTCAGCGAACAAAGAAAGGAAAATCCACACTTCCCATTAAAGGGAGTGTTGTGGTCACTGCGTCGGCCTCTGAAAGCCAGTCCGCCAACCGTGGCAGGTTCGGGTTCAGTTTCCTAAACGACTGAACATGTCATGAGGGAGGTGGGAGCAGACGGCCTACAGATTCCGTTCATTTCCACAGGTGCACGTGTGAGTGAAAAGACACACATCACACAGTTCACACAGGAACATGTGCAAATTTTAATAAGGCCAGAAAACTACTAGAAGTTAAAAATAAAATGAGAGAAAATACACACTCTGAAATGAAAACAAGGTCGAAATGATCATGTATGAGCACTACATACATGGAAAACCCTGCAGAAGGCGTCTCCACCTGCTTCTCTCATTAACTTTCTCACTTCAACCCACAGAACCCCGAGGAGGTCAGGCCCACGAATCTCACTTGACAGATGAAGAAACCGAGGCTCAGAAAGATTAAACAACTTTCCCAAGAGAACTGCGTTCGTAAGATGAACCAGGAACTGAGTAACGTTGAGGTAAATCCGAACTTGGTGAAATGTGTCTCTCAGCTCAGATTTAAGACTGTCGTGCTGAGTTGGGAGACACAGGAGTGACAGCTTGAGAAAGATGCAGAAATAAAGTGCTTTATAAGTTCATGGGGGCTGTTTCATAGAAGAACGAAAAGTTAAAATAATAAGAGTAGGGGCCGGCCCCATGGCCGAGTGGTTAAGTTCGCGCACTCCTCTTCGGCAGCCCAGGGTTTCATCGGTTCGGATCCTAAGCCCAGACATGGCACCGCTCATCAGGCCATGCTGAGGCAGCATCCCACATGCCACAACTAGAAGGACCCACAACTGAAAATATACAACTATGTACCAGGGGGCTTTGGGGAGAAAAAGGAAAATAAAATCTTTAAACAAAATAGTACGAGTAATGGAAAGTCAAGTAGAACGAATGATTTTGGTGCCGGGTGCCAGCAGCTGCCTTCAGTCCAGTTGTGTGATTCATTGTGTGGTTCAGAGACTGTTGTTAACAACTGGAGCCGCCTGGCAGCTTCCGGTTTTACCTAATTCTTCTTGATTCTAGGTGTCAGGCTCAGGTGTTTCTAGCTGCTGAAGAACTGTGTGCACTCTTAGCAAGCAAACCCAACAAATGTTAAAATGGAACAATTCAAAGAAGGCATAATCCATATGTACATACATACATATATATCTCATGATCTCTAGATTTTACCCTGGGGGGAGGGTGGTGGTAAAGCTCTGCTCATGCTGCCCTAGTTATTACTCTGGCAGAAAGGTCACAAATTAGCAAACCAGAGACCTGGGTTCTAGAGTCAGCTCCGCCTCTTCTAACTCCAG
Source organism: Equus przewalskii (assembly GCF_037783145.1). Taxonomy (NCBI): domain Eukaryota; kingdom Metazoa; phylum Chordata; class Mammalia; order Perissodactyla; family Equidae; genus Equus; species Equus przewalskii. Next base: position 36,677,930 of record NC_091848.1, read on the forward strand.
CCTCGTGTTCCTTTTGTTTTTATGAATTTTGTTTGTTTGTTGTTTTGGGGGGTTTTTTTGAGGAAGATTAGCCCTGAGCTAACATCTGCTAATCCTCCTCTTTTTGCTGAGGAAGACTGGCCCTGAGCTAACATCCGTGCCCATCTTCCTCCACTTTATATGCATGATGCCTGACACAGCATGGCTTGCCAAGTGCTGCCATGTCTGCACCTGGGATCTGAACCAGTGAACCCTGGGCCAGCGAAGTGGAACGTGCAAACTAAACCATTGCGCCACCAGGCTGGCCCCCATAGCCTCGTGTTCCTTGACTTTCTCTAAGCCTTCGCCTCATCACTTGTACAACGTGCCTGACTGTCCCTGTCTGGGTGAGTGGGCTTGTTAAGTAGGGGAGTGCATGGGAAGGCATTTGGAAACCAGCCACGGGGCATCATCATTTTGGTGAAAATGGCTGCCCCGTGTTTGAGATCAGAAGGCAGCTGTGGTATGGCCCTGAAGGCTTGGTGCTGAGTTGGAAGATGCAAGAAGGAGCAGCTGATGAAAGGCACAGAGGCCAATAGTTTTATGACTCTGAAGGACGCCCTCACGAGGAAGAGAAGGCAGAAAGGGAAGAGCTGGTGGAGACGGCCCACCTTCCTCTCTGTACTCCACGGTGTAGCCAGAAATGGTGCAGTTTCCCGTGCTGGAGGGGGGCAGCCAGCGGAGAATCACGGACGTGCAGCTTCTCTCCTGGGCGATGGGGCGGTTAGGGGCCGCTGGAACACCTGCAGGGGAAGAAATTAGGGTCAACTGCTATTTCTGCAGAACTTGGCATTTTACACCAAGGTCCTATGTCTCCCAGGAAATGTTACCTAAGCTGTGTCTCAATGTTTCCCTATGACCTTCTCCACCCAGTGACATACATCCCTCCAGGCCTGAGGGAGACTTGGGAGACACACCTTGCTGTCAGAAGTTCTTCCTTGGGCTAAATACTGCATGCAGGAGATAAAACTTGGTCAGGGAATGACTCCAAAATATACTACAAAGCCATAGTGATCAAAACAGCATGGTACTGGTACAAAAACAGGCACACAGATCATGGGAACAGAACTGAAAGCCTAGAAACAAAACCACACATCTACGGACAGCTAATCTTTGACAAAGGTGCCAAGAACATACAACAGAGAAAGGATAGTCTCTTCAATAAATGGTGTTGGGAAAACTGGACAGCCACATGCAAAAGAATGAAGGTAGACCATTATTCACACCATACACAAACATAAACTTTAAATGGATCAAAGACTTGAAGGTAAGACCTGAAACCATAAAACTCCTGAAATATACGTAGTATACTCTTTGACATTGAACAAAAAAGGATCTTTTTGAATATCATGTCTTCTCAGACAAGGGAAACAAAAAAAAAACTAAACAAGTGGGAGTTCATCAGACTAAAGAGCTTCTGCAAGGCAAAAGAAACCAGAATCAAAACAAAGAGACAACCCACCAACTGGGAGAAAACGTTTGCAAATCACATATCTGACAAGTGGTTAATCCCCATGATACATAAGGAACTCACGCAGCTGAACAATAAAAAAACAAACAACCTGAACAAAAAATGGGCAGAGGATATGAACAGACATTTTTCTGAAGAAGATATACAGATGGCCAATAAACACATGAAAAGATGTTTACCATCACTAATCATCAGGGAAATGCAAATCAAAACTACACTAGGATACCACCTTATGCCTGTTAAAATGGCTGTAATCACTGACTAAAAATAAGAAATGTTGGAGAGGGTGTGGAGAGAAGGGCACCCTCATCCACTCCTGGTGGGAATGCAAACTGGTGCAGCGACTGTGGAAAACAGTATGGAGATTCCTCAAAAAACTAAAAATAGAACTACTACATGACCTGGCTATCCCACTGCTGGGTATCTACCCAAACAACTTGAAATCAACAATCCAAAGTAACATATGTACCCCTGTGTTCGTTGCAGCACTATTCACGATAGCCAAGACATGGAAGGAACGCAAGTGCCCATTGACTGATGACTGGATAAAGAAGATGTGGTGTATATATACAATGGGATACTACTCAGCCAGAAAAAAGACAAATTTATCCCATTTGCAACAACATGGATGGACCTGGAGGGAATTATGCTAAGTGAAATAAGCCAGTCTGAGAAAGACAAAAACCAGATGATTTCACTCATATGCGGAATATAAACAAACACATGGACAAGGAAACAGTTCAGTGGTTACCAGGGGGCGTGGGGTGGGGTGGTGGGCACAAGGAGTGAAGGGGAGCTCTCATGTGGTGACAGTCAAGAAATGATGTACAACTGAAATCTCACATTGATGTTAATTCTTATGAACGCAATTAAAATTTAAAAAATTAAAAAATAAAAACTTGGTCAGGGAACCATGCAAGAGGTGTACGGTAGGGCACGGACAGCTCTTAGCAAAGATTTTTTCTCTTCCTATTTGTTAGAACTTTCTTTTGGAATTTTCACAATGGACCTTTCCTTCCCCAGGTCTCATGGAGCTCTTGTCATGTCTACTTAAAACGTCAGACTAACACAAATTACAGAGACACAAAGCAGAATGGTGGTTGCCAGCGGGTGGGGGTGGGGAGGGAGGAATGGGGAGTTGTTCAATGGAGAGAGTTTCAGTTTTGCAAGATGAGAAGAGCTCTGGAGATGGGCTGCGGTGGTGGTTGCACAACAATGTGAACGTCCTTAACACTACTGAACCGGATGCCCCAAAATGGTTAAGATGATAAGTTTTATGCTGTGTGTATTTTGATACAATTAAAAAATAAATATTAAAAAACAGATAAATGTTTGAGTAACAGACTGTACCTTGCACTTTGACTGTGGCAGACGTCGATGTGGTGCCGTGGTCATTTGTTGCTATGCAGGTATAGATCCCGCTGTCTTGGGGCATCAGATTGCAGATCTTCAGAGAGATTTCCCCAGAATCACTAGGGACATGAAAAGGATGTCTTTCACACTCCAGTAGTGAGACGATTGACGGGAAAAGGTTGGCACATGGTGTGCTGAGGTGGAGGCCTGAGGTCCAAGGTGTAGTCCCAGGTCTGTGACCTTCCCACACACCTTGGGTGCTGACCTTGCCTCTGTATCCCCAATTCCTTACAGAGGAAAGAGATTCTTGCACGCGCATCTCCCATGTTTGTTGTAAATGAGGGATAGCGAAGGAGTCAAGTGAGAAGAATTAGAACATGGTTTGAAATAGATAATGTCCTAGACAAGTCTTGGTCCACAACAGTACTCATGTTATTGCCCCCAGCAACTTCGTCCTAAAGTATTTTCGGTCTCACAGATGGATAATGAATGGGATAAGAAAACCAAAAGACTAGAGAATGAAAGCATTCAAGTATTTCAAATTCTACGTGTAGGACCCTCAGAATAATTAAGTGAATTAAGTAAAGGGCAAATTTCTCCACTAAATGACCACTTTCCCAGTAGTCCCAGTCTGGGTTCCAGGACATCACAAGGGAAGAACTGCTCTGAAAGGGGTCAACGCAGAAGTCACAGCCCCGCTCCCTCCCCACCGGTTGTGACATATCCTGGTGATCTTCATGAGCCTCACCAAGCTCTGACTCTCACCCTCAGCTCCGTGGGTCCACTGATATTTTAGGACCTGGCAAGGGAGTCTCTGCTGGGAATATGATTTTGCATGCAGACAAATTAAGTTAATGGATGAGAGTTGTTCCTAGGTGTTTCTTCCATAAATGCTTCTTAAGCATGTAGGGCTTGTTATTGCGTGTCCACTGTGAGCAGCATACACAATAAAGTTCCCAATTAGTAGCAATGAAAATTAACAGAATGGTTGGGAGGCAGTCAACTAAGTTTTATTACACTGCCTTCTTGTGGACAAGCCTGCTTGTGGCTGGATTTTCCGTTTTCTATTGTACGTTTTGGAGTGAGTCATTCTTTTTTTCTAAGAAAACTGTTCTTAGCTTAACGGAGGAATCAAATATGTCACTGTTCCACAGGATCCTGGGGGCACAAAGAACACTGGGATGTCTAGATGTGAGGAACACCTTCCTCCAGGTCTGGATTCTTCACCACTTCCCCCAACAAAGAGATTCCCTTGGGGATGCTTAGGGAAAGATCATTAAATAGGGTGAATGTAAGGAGTTACTGTCCAAGCTGTTCAAAAGTATGGTTCAGGCTTGACCTGAGATTTATGTTTATGTTTTCATTTGTGCAATTTGGGTCCAGAATGCAGTTGTTCCAAACTGTTCTGGTTGGTTCCAGGAATGTCTACTTGATGCTGAGCAACATGTGAATATGTGCTGGCCACAACCCAGATGTCCATCAGGCTGAGCAGCAGGTTGTGGTGAGTGTTGAGGCTTTGCCTCAAGCTCACAACCCTGAGTGCACTGTCGTGTGAGTGCACTATCGTGAGAGTACCCTAACGTGAGCCACCCATCGTTTTTGATGGAATCACTCTCCTAATCAAGGCCAAGTGTTGGCATCAGATTAGGCTCCAGGCAGCTCTTCTCTTGGAGATACTAGGTAACCAGAACAGAGGCTGCGTCCCAGACTTAGCCTCTGGGTGCCGCACGAAGCTGAAGGGGGAGGGGCGGGGTCACGGGGGGTGGGGCGTTCAGCTTACCAGGAGGAGACAGTATATGTGGCTGAGCTGTTGTCAGTGTCAAGGATGTTCTGGTCTGGACCCTTCCAGGTGATGGTGGGCTTCGGCCGTCCACAGACTTTGCACTGCAGTGTCACTGTGTCCCCAAGCAAGCAGGTCACATCCACTAAGGGCACAAGGAATTCTGGGGCCACTGTGGTCAAATCAACATAAATTCGCCTCATTGAGAACAAGCTTAGACGAAAACAGGCATTTTATGACACAACACTCTCATTCCCCAACCACGTTGTGTAATGATTCCAATAACCTTCCGCTTAACAGTGTTGTCATCTGTGTCCCATGAAAAAGCATTTTAAAAGTAATAAATGTTTATTGTAGAAAAATCAGGAAATATAGATACACAAAGAGAAGAAAAAGCTCCATGATGTCATGATCCAGAAGTAACTACTGTGAACATTCTAGAATATATATCCTTTCAGGCTTTATGTAAACACTCTTTTTCTTACAAAAACTCGGATCCCATTTTAGATATTGCAAGTTGTGGTCTCTTTCACTATCCAGTTGATCATAAACACCTCTCCTTGTCCGTCGGTACAGAACTCCGGCATCTCCCTCAGGGCTGGATCTGCCATAAGTTATTTAACCGAACCCTTGCTCTCAATTTGACCATTTTTTAACTCACCTTCTTGGATGAAATTTGGATTTAAGATCTGAAAAACACAAAGAAACAGAAAATTGCTTAAATCTTAAACTACTGAAAGAGAACAGGAGACCTTTACCCTATTGAGTAAAAAGAAAGTGCAATATAGGGAGCTGAAGCCAGGAGCCCAGCCTCTGGGCGTTTGTGACCTGATCACTCTCGCAGTAACAAGATAGGGCACCTGGCTTACTTTCCTGTCTCCTCTGGCTGTTCACACCCCTCTGGGTGGCCCGGGGCCCCAGGCAGGTCTATGTGACTGTGAGTTCTGCTGGCGGCAGCTGGCCTTTCTGTCTTCCATCGCCTCAGCTGCTCTCCCTCCCCGCCATGTGTGTGAAACCCCATTCTCCACACACCCCCATTCAATATGCAGTCAAGCAACGGGAGGGCAGCTGAGTCTTCCCAGCATCATGAATTTTCACAAAGAAGATGCAACTCCTCTCAAAGTGGAAGGACAATGGACATAAACGAGCCCAGTGGTTTCCTTCCAAATGGAGCCTCTGTCTCCCCAAGCGGAGAATCTTCTCTTTAAGCAGCTAAATGCAAAGCTTGTCTGGTTGAAGGGCAAAGAGAGAAGTCCTGCCCGTCCATCCTGTCCCCAGCACGGCCTCCTGTAGCCCAGGCCTCTGTAGGGCAACTTGCAAACCACTGACTAATGGTTCTAGTGCTCTGGCTGCTTAGGTGAGGCAACGGAGACTTAGGCCAAGTGACTAGTGTGGTCACATGGCTGGTTGGTGGAGGCACTGCTGGAGCTCTTGGCACATCCTGCACTGACACCTTGTGACACCGTGGATCTTCACAGAAGGGAAAGCCTTCCAGCCGACTAGCCATGCTGGAGTTACCCCTTCTTGAGAGGTGGTCACCTTGATCTCCCCCCATCTTTTGTATGACCTCTACTCATTAAGTCTGGGTCCCAAAGCCTGGTGGGGTGAACAAAACATGGGCTTCTGAATCAGCGAGGCTGGGCTCACCTCTTTTGTTTGATGTGATTTTATGTTGTTTAAAATTTCTTAGCATCCATTTCCTCCACTCTAAAATGGAAGATAAATAACACCTAGTGCAAAGTGTTATTACAAAGATTAAATGAAATCATGTACGTCAAGTGCTTAGCACAATGCTTGGCAAATAACAAGTCTTCGATGACTAAATAAAGATTATCTAATTCTAATCATCCTTCTGCTAAGCTGCCTCTTGTTGCAGTGGATTATCTCTAACAGTTTATCATGCAAAATTCTTCTTTCTTTCATAATGAAGCCAGAACGCTCACGTACCTTACAAACAGCCCATTCATGCTTCTCTCCCTGTATGGCCCGTGTTGTATGTGAACGTGGTTTCTGTGTGTTCTTCCCTTATCCAGAGATTCCTAGGAGCACTTTCAAATAAAGATGCTATTTCCTCCTTTGGGTTCCCCTTTGCAAACCAACTTCCCCCATATACTACCCGGGTTTTCTATGAAGTGGGCTGCAGAAAACTCTTGTGATGCCAAGTCCTAGTGTTGAGTGTCTCCAGACTGACCCCGGCTGTGCCCTCTGCTAGTCTCAAAAGGCCACTCACACCACTGCTCGGCCTTCCTTTAAATCGGTGATTCTCAATCCTTGACCCAGGCAGCTTTAAAAACACAAAAAGACCAATGCCTGGGTCTCATGGGTGCAGAGGGGCTGGGCATCAGGAGTTTTGAAAGCCGCCTCCGGTGATTCAATAGGCAGCCTGGTTTGAGAGCTGCTGAGAGTTCCTCTCCATCCTAGGGAACTGATCTCCGATAAACCAACTTCCTGCCGCTGAGACTTTTGTGGGGTGGGCCGGGCTGTGTGGGGACCTGTGGTGGAAGTTACTGCTTTTCCCAAGCCTAAGAGCCTCCCTCTACGTGAGGCGACCCTGGGCCATGATGGGGGTCTACCAGTAACCATGGTGGGCGGTACCGCATCACCTGCAGGGGTGCTAAGGAAGTCGTGAATTTACCCAGCTGGCTTAGGTGAGGCAGGGAGAATGACACCCAAACCAGTGGTTCACAAAGAAAAGGAAACTAACAATATTTTCTAAACGTTAACAGTAGTCATCTCAGGGGGTGAATCCCCCATTCAAAAACGATTATCTTCTCCTCCGGGATGGTGTAAGGTTCTGTGGATACAGAGATGCTAAGACATAGGCCCTGCTCTCAGGATTTACAGAACGTTATGTGAATTTGGGGGTGATTTTTTTCTTTCTCTTTCCTGGGTTTTCTAAATATTCTGCAGTCAGTATGTTTCACTCTTGTAATTTTTCTTTTTTATGAAAAAACAGCACAATCAGAGCCTTTCTATAGCTTTTATAAAACTGTAGGTCCTTCAAGGACAGGAACCACTTGTTATTCATCTTCGTACGTCAGGCACCTAGTGCAGGGTCTGCTGCACAATGGGCATTTAATACATGCTGGTTGAATGAATATTTGACCTTTGTCTTCACTTCAGTTCTCCAAGAATTGAGGACTGGTTCATAAACAGAATCTGGAAATTGGACCAAAAGATCTATAAAACAATTACTTCTGGGTATATTACCAATAATATTTGATTGGAGCCTATTTTCAAAGTCAAATGGAATGCAAACTTCTTGGAAAATGATTAAAAAACAAGAAACTCCATTGTTTCTGAGAGAGGAGGTTCTGAGTGGCGTGCTGTGCAGGAGGTAATGTAAATTTGGAGCAGACAGAGCACGTAGTGTTCAGACCCTAAGCCAGACATGCTTTCTTGCCTTGGACAACATTCTTAAGCAGCTTAGGCCTGAGTTTTATCTGTAAACTGGGGATAATAAGGCTCCCCTGGAAGGCTGTTGGACAGAAGGACTCATTTACTTAATGAAGATTTGTTGGACTCACCCTTGGTTAGGTGGTGATGGCCAGCAGGGACCGAGGCAGACATACTCACTACTCTCAGTGGGCCAACAGTCTAGCGGGGAAGACACCTGGACCTGGCTGATGTTAATGACCAGCCTTCCACAAACACGAAGCACTACCCTCTCCTTCATCCTCCTCCACTCAATCAGAAGGACTCTAGGGTACAAACGACTTGGGAATGCTTCCAACTTTTTCAGTGGCCTGTATTTCCCATCCTGATGGGAATCCACAAGGGAGCAAGACAGTAAGTCCAGGCCAGGAGTATCAGAGAGGAGACAAATGACACATGGCAGTTTCCTACGTTTCCCATCCTGATGGGAATCCACAAGGGAGCAAGACAGTAAGTCCAGGCCAGGAGTATCAGAGAGGAGACAAATGACACATGGCAGTTTCCTACGTTAGGAAATTTTAAGTGGGGTTTCATACACCTGCACTGCGGCAGCTTAGAGAACTTCTTGCTTGATTTGTCTTTCTCATCACAACCTCAACTGAGTTAAGTATATTATTAGACACATTGTTTTTAAAAAGCAAATCTTCCTATTTGGGTGTAGACTTTAGCAGGGAAGTTGGAGAGAAAGCTTGCCAACAAGGCTGAATTGCAGGATCTCTACCTGGAAGGAGCTTGTGGAAGGCATTGGTCTTCATTCCTCTGCCTCTGCCGCCCCAGGTGTTGCTGATAATGGTGATAACATCACTGATGTGTGTAGCATTATAGACTTGGCATAAAGTACTCACAAGCCCCTTCATTTGCTCCTCCAAAAGCCTGAGAGGAGGTGCCGAGCAGGTGTTATTTATTCTCATTTCCAGATGGGATGGGGAAGTAAGTGTAAGATCATAGAGAATGACAGGATTGGCTTAGTGCACTTCCCCCCCCAGCATTCAGTGCAGAGGCAAGGGCCTGGGAAAAGTGCTGTGAAACATCATCATCGATGTCAAAGGCCTACCTGCTTGCCTTTGCTCCCCAACCTCACTCTCCATCCCATCTCTGTGTAGTCCTCTTCTATAAACTCTAACAAGGACCAAGAGCCTGGGCAAAATCCATGCGAATGATCTTTCTAACTTTGACGCTGGATGATGCCCATAGAAGATCTGGCCTTCATTTTTCCTCTTTCTACTTTGAAGCAAATCAGAGTATGGACTGGAGAGGGTCATGACAGCCTTCTCCCACTGTCGTGTAATGACCTATGTGTTTGTCTATGGCTCCCTATGGACTACAACTGCCTATGCAGCTAAGGACTGTGTTTTGTTTACTGTTATCACCTCACAGCCTAACACAACACCTGGCACATAAGAGCTCCATTGATATTTGTCAAATCAGTGAAAAGTTAAAGCAGTAGAATCCTAATTTTTGGAAGGAGAGTTTAGAAAATGTCTTGCCATGAACTTAGAGTGTTTTCCTACTTCCGTTAATCAGGAATGTGACTTGCTCTGGAATCTCATCAGTCAGTCCATGTCTGAGATTTGGCCAACAGTGAACTTTTCCTCCTCCTTGCCCTTCCAGAGGCTGGTACCTACAGCCTTGATCATTGCAGCCACCTGCCATAACATCTTCTTTGCATGTTATTGCCCTACCAGACTTGTGAACCCTTTGAAGAAAGCAACCCTTTTATGTTTTATATACCATCTGTCATGCTGCTTAACATAGCATCTTGCAGACAGCAGAAGATCAAGTATTTGTTGAATCAAATTAACTGAGGTCGCTCAATTAGTAAACTAGAATTTAGGTCTCCTGACCACCTTGTCTAACGATCATTGATGCTGTGTGCAGGGACCTGAAGGGTTAATCATAAGCTGCACATATTTCCTGAAACCTAATGTTTTCCTTCCCTAGAAATAATTTGGGAGTCCATGTAGAGTGGTCGATGGGAAGGAGGAGAGAACTGGAATCCAAAATGGATGTGGTAGTGGAAGAAAGAAGACGCTGTTTATGTAAAATGCACATGTTCTCTCTGTGGGAGACCCAAATCCAAGAGGACAAGGCTGATATAGACATTGCGGGAAAGAGCTGCTTAGGAATCTGGTTTTATTCGAACAGCAGAGGGCGGCAGGCGGTAGCGCTTCCTCCTAGATGGGAAACAAGAACCACACAACGTGGCCCATCAGCAACTAGTTTCTTCCTCCTGGAGAGAATTTCAACTGTTTTCTTGATGTTTCTTCAAAACGGGAGGGCAGTGAGGTAACAGGAAAGAATTACAGGTACCATCAACCAGCAGTGAATCACAAGCTGAGCTTTGAAGAAATCTTGAGTCTATTTTTCTTGCCAGTCAAGGTCCCAGATTCTGACTCTACGTCCTGAGAGGGAGGGTAAAATCTTCGTCTGTCTAGAAAACTGACTGTGGAAGAAAAATGCCCCCAGATCATTTTTTCTAAATCCCTCATCACCAGTCTCAAAACCCAGTTCAAAATTATATATCAAGAACACTGGAGGAGCCAAAATGGTCAAAAAAATCAAACCAATGTCCTAAGGAGCTGCCTTGAAAGAGCCAAAATTTCTATACTCTGCCTCTTCTTTCTATTCCCTTTGTGCTGGTTTCATGGGAATCTGTGTTCAGAGGAGGAAGGAAAGGAATTTTCGATGATGAGATTTGGCAATAAAACAAACAGAAATAAGAAAAACAATTCCTAAACATTTAGGTGGGATTTCTGATTTGACACTTCATGTTTGCAATCTGGCAAAACCAGACCGGATTTTCTAAATTTTTAAAAAATACTTTCTAAATATTTTGAAAATATTCCTACCTCTGCTCATTTCTAAATGGACATAATGCAAGCGGCAAATGCAACACAATCTGAAACAGCAGTAGAATTATCTTACAACTAATTCCTTACTTCCCAAATATTTTATCATTTAGTTCTAAGTATTTTCTCTTCAACTATGATTTTTTTCCTCGACCCAATTGTAACAGAAATATTTAAAAATTTCCAAATGTATGAGATTTTTAAAAATTATCTTTTTGTTACTGATTTCTAACTTAACCTCATTGTGGTTGGTCTATATGATACTGGTCCTTAATTTTGATGAGACTTGCCTTATGAGTAGTACATGGCCAATTTTTGTAAAAAGTTTCATGTGTTCTTGAGAAGAACTCATAAGCACTAATTGTCGGGTACAAGTCTCTATGAATGTCCATGTGTTCAGCACATTAATTGTTGCATGGGGATTTCTAGTCCAAACCCCTCTCCCACCCACCGAGGTATTTTGGTTAGAGAACATTTAGTGTGTCCTCAAAAACAAAAAGGATGAAAACATGCCTTTTAATAGAATGAAAAAAAAAATCTATCACTGGTCCCACAAAATAGTTGAGGGGAAAGGAACAAAAAGGTGGTTTCTTGCTGTGCTTGCATTGGTCTCACGGAGCTCTTAGTAGCTCAGGAGTCTTTGAGGAAGGGAGAGGGCTGAGGGGTGGGGACGGTGCAGTGCTGGTGCTATAACTTCCTTTTTATAAATCTCATTTCTAAACCTGGAAGCCAAGATCTTGGGATGAAGACTTTATGGATGAATGTTTTGAGGTCTCATCCCTTAGTGATTTGACCCTGATTGTACCCCTCTGCCCCAAATGTCTTCTACTGAGTCAAACAACCTCACAGAGTCTATGGGCCCAGAACAAGTTAAAATTTGGTCTGAGGACATGGGAGAGTGCAAGCTTGACTTGGGGGCTCCTTTGGAGTCCCCCAGTAGGAATGCCCATGCCTGATGCCCCTTCCCTGACCTCCCGTGCTGTTCTCAGCTGCTTTCATTCCCGCTTCCCCCACTGACCCTCCTCAGCCTTTCACTGGCTCTCCTTCCACACCCTGTCTCACCCGTCATATATTTTTCACCTTCCACTAGGTTTATTTTAGCTCCAACAGGCCTGCCTGACACCACCATTCCTTAAACAGGTGCCGGTCATCTTCCTAAAGTACAGAATGAATCATGCTGACTCTGTTTAACAATCTTCTGTCGCTCCTCACCGTCCACTGTATCAAGTCCACGCTTCCTAGCAAGCCCATCAAGGCCTTCATCGTCTGGCCCCCTCACCTGCCAGGCTTTATCTCCTACAACTCTTCCCACACACCTGAACCCCAGGTACCCAGACCATATACTCTTCTCAAAACGTGCCAGGCACTTTCAAGCCTCAGCACCTTTGCTCGTACTCTTTCCTCACCCTTTACTCTTCTCCAAGACTGTCTACTTCCTAGTATTCCATCCAACCGATACACTGCCATCATGTGAAGCCAACAATCATGCTCATAGGCTTCTCAAGGGGACAGGTTGTGAATATACAACTTCGGGGAAGTTATTTAACCTCTCTGTGCTCCAGTTTTCTCATCTGTAAAATGGGAATAATGATAATAGTACCTATGTCATGATGCTGTCTGGAGGAACAGACTCTGCACAGAGCCAGGTACATAGGAAAGACTGATGAAAAGTCGCTACCATTATTATTAGCCCAGTGCCTGAGTGAGTGTTTAAATATCACCGAAAGAATAAATGAACAGCTCTATGCCTCTATTAGAGCAAGTTTTAAAGTTTGCTAGGTAACCTAGGCATTTAATCAAATCTGCCTCCCTCCACATGACTGTATGCTTCTTGAGCACAGGACCTGATCTTACATAATTTGTTGGCCCTTGATAGTACTCACTGAAATGCTTTGTGTTATTGAATTTGGTAAATTGAATTGACTAGGATATCAGACTGAGTGAGCCTTGACAGCATGGGGGTGGGGGGATGGGGGGATGGGGGATCGGGGGGCGGGGAGGGAGGTGATGGCCATCGCCCCTCCAACAGCCAGCTCTTAGAGCAACTTCTCCTGGGTCAATGGCACCTGGTAATCTTGTTAGTGTACAACAGAAATGAAATGAGCTAGGCCTCCAGACTAGGGTGAGGATGCTGCAAGACACACATGACTAGGATGTGTTGAGTGACTGTGTTGGCCTGAGAAACCAATTCAGACACTTCCAACCCATGCAACTGAACTTCCTATTTTGGTTTCTGTGGCTGGACTCCTGAGTCATTGGGAAAGGGTATGGGTGAGGCCAAGTAATTACCCCAACAGTCACGGGATTAAAAAAGTTGTTGAGGAAGAAATTCTCCTCCAACAAGTAAATGTGCAATAAGGGAAGACCTGAATTTGACCCTTCTTAACAAAGTACCTGAGCCTCAGTGAGCAGACTTCCTCCAGAACGCATGCCAAGTTTGGCCTCTCAAAGGACTGCAATCAAGACCTGCTTTTATTGGTTGTATGACTATGACCTCTCTGAACCTGTTTCCTCCAGGAGGGCAAGAAAACCCCACCTTCACTGGGTGGTTGGAAGGACATGAATATGCAGTGGAAGATCTTGTAATTCTCCCAGGAGAGAGAAATGCCACTCCAGCAAGCTAAGTGCCCTCCTCTTAGTGGCAGAATATAAATCAGTCTGCATGGAGAGGCAGAATAAAGCTAGGCAGGAAGAGTGAGTCTCCAAGCCAAACCATCAGATATATTACAAAGAAAACATTTTGTAAAAATAAAATGAGAGGAATATGATGCTTCACTTTCTTTTCTCCAAAGAGTTCTTTTCATAAAAAAATTCTTTTCATAAAACGCAGTAACAGGCATCTGTGGAAACACACTGGTGACGCCAGATCAGTCACTTGACGAGGGGTGTAAAAGTTTCCTTCAATCTGTCTCACCAGGTTATTTCGAAGCTCTGAATCTGGGACAAGGAGCCAAAGCAGCTGAGGTGGGAGCAGCAGGCTAGCTCTTTGAAGACATGGGAGCTGGGGCTGGGGAGTGTGGGTTCCAGGAAGGAAAGAATGGCCAGCTCTGGCCACTCAAACCCAGCTCAGACGGGCCAGCTCAGTGGCGTAGTGGTTAAGTTCACACGCTCCGCTTCGGGGGCCTGGGGTTCTCAGGTTTGGATCCTGGGCGTGGACCTACATACACACTGCTTATCAAGCCATGCTGTGGCAGTGTCCCACATACCAAGTAGAAGAAGATTGGCATGGATGTTAGTTCAGGGACAATCTTCCTCACAAAAACAAAACAAAAATGCCTGTGAATACTTAATATTTTAAAAACAAACAAAAAACCCTTTCCCCAGAGCTGAAGTGGACATGCCAGTCAGGTCTCAGGAGGAAATGTACCTAGGCCATTCCCAGCACACCCCTGGAAAACCAAGTTTCAGGGGGCAGGGCACAGAATCTTCTACTTCCTCTTCTCTTGGGGTCTCATTTTTTCAGAATCAGAAGTTTGGGAGAGGGGCTGGCCCTGTGGTGTAGTGGTTCAGTTGAGTGCCCTCTGCTCTGGCAGCCCAGGTTCATGGGTTTGGATCCCAGGCATGGAGCTACACCACTTGTCAGCCATGCTGTGGAGGCATCCCACATATTGAAATAGAGGAAGATGGGCACAGATGTTAGCTCAGGGTGAATGTTCCTCAGGAGAAAAAAAAAAAGTTTGGGAGAGCAAAGTCCTTTGATATCACACCTTAAATCTGCATGGTGCTTAGTGTTCCACATCACTTACACAAACACGTGTCCACTTGGAGCTGTGGGACCTCTGGCAGAGAAACCCGAGGCTCGGAATTAACTGGCCTAAGGCCTCAGAGCTCATGGTACCCAGACTGGAGACCAGTTTTTCTGACTCCTGTTCCAGAGTTCTTTCCATGTGACACCGCCTTTGTGAGATTTTTATTGAAGTCATACTTCAGCCATGGAGGGCTGGATGGGCAGAAATGATATTCCTCTTTGCTGAGCTGGAAAGCTGAATAACAAATTCACAAAGAAAAACTGGCCCTAGAAGGCAGGTTGTCTTGTCTGCCAGGATCTGTGTTTTCGATTAAAAACCACCTGGAGATGGGTTGCTCCAAGAGGGGAGCAGGATGCTGTAGCTGGGGGAATAACGGCCAGGGAAAACCGGAAAGTGCCTTCAGGGCACCTTTTCATCTTTGAACAGAAAGTTACAACTTCTTTTCCCTCAGTTTCTGCTTCTAAAAGTCTTCGAAGGGTCTGGAGGAAGGGTGGGTACAGATTCAGTTTGGGATGACGAAAAAGTTCTGGAAATGAATAGTGGTGACGGTGGCACATTATGAAGGTATTTAATGCCATTTAAAAATGGTTAAAACGGTAAACTTCATGTGTATTTATCACAATAAAAAAAATAAACGAAGAGGCTTGGGTTAACTAAAGCTTTCCAACTTCTCTTCAACTCTACGATTCCTACCCTAATTGGAAATTTCCTCCCAAATTAGTTTCACCTTGCCAAGTGCTTTCTCCCTCTCATCTCTTGGAACCATGTCCCATAAGATCTCAACCCTGTTCTTACTGCAGAAAGTAACGTGCCTTGCTAAATATCTCCTGGCTGGCATTATGACCGAGGGTAGTATCTGCACTTTGTGTTGTGGAAGAGGCTGGCCCCATGGTAAATGGCTGGGGCAGAGATGGAGTCTTTCTGGAATCACAACAACCTCTTACTCTGATAGATTGACCTTCTCTGCTAAAAGTGGTATCGGGCTTTTAAAAAATTTTTTTAATTAAAGATGCATTTAATTAATTAGGCTTGACTTAAAAGCTGGGCTGAGAATCTTTATTCCTGAAGACAAAGCCCAAGTCGGGAGGTTGGTTCAGCCTTCCTGCTCCAGTGTATGATGTAGGCAAGCGGCAGTGCTGGGTTTGGAGGGCAGGTGCAAAAAGCCAAGCATTGACTCAGCCCGCAGACAACTTCTTAGAGGTGGTACGGGTGTGGAAGCCTGCCCGGCCTGGGTCCTGAGAGAAATCCAGTATAGCTCAGAAAGTATCCAGACTTCTCAGAGATGAGCATTGGCTCAGCGGGCAGACGCTGACCTTTGAGCCCTGGCTCCAGCCTGGGGGTCAGCACAGACACTGGGGCAGGGCCAGGACTGAGAAGCTGACGGGGGGCTTGTGGTGCCCAGCCCACCATCATGCCTGAGCTCCTTGTCAATAAAAGGCAATCAGCAGTCTAAGCTGTACTGGAAAAAACAAATTGATGTGAACTTGCTTTCAAGAGAGCCTTGGGTTTGCTTTGTAGCCTGATTTGACTCTTCTTCCATGTAGAAACATTTTTCTCATATACAATATCCCCCTCTACTCCTACACACCCCCGCAGTGCAGTCGGTGCAGGGTAAAGAACTGAGCTCTTGACCAACCCTTGCCATTTTTAGAACAGTTCTCTGAGGTGTGATCACGGATCAGCAGGAGAGAAGGGGTGCGAGGCCACGAGGGGACTGCACAGACCTAGAGCCAATCTTGCAGCGGCTGATGGTGTGGCTTGTGTGCTGGGAGTGAGGAGTGGGGGTTGCATTTGAGAATATTCACAAGCATGTCTCCACAGGGGGAGAAGGACGTAAAGCTTTGGGCAGAATTGCCTCCCTTAAAATAATTGGGTGTTCTTGGAAAGCTTTGTAAACCAGATTCCTAGGATTCAAGGTGCTTTATTTTCCTCTTAAATAGCTTTCAAAGATATGCTGATATATCTCCCTAGACAGGACAGCGGGACTTAACACCAGCCCTGATGGTAGCAAGCAGCTGATGTGTAAGTAAAGATTCCAGGAAGCTGCTTCGCAAAGGAACCCTTCAATCCACCAACTGAGAAAAAGGAAAGGATGCTTTGGTTGTGATATTCGTGTGGAGGTAGGAGCTAAGAGCCTGTCCACAGCTAGGACTGGAATCACCGTGCTGGCAGCAGGACAAGGGGAGGCAGTCAGCAGCGCAGGCCCTAGCATCCTGAGACCTAGCATGGAGCAGTGCACAGGTGCATGGCCTGGATGGCAGCTGGGGTCCCAGGCACAGTGGCTCATATCACAGGCTATGGGCACTGCAGTTCAGCTCTAGAGCACAGGGACACTCCCCCAAAGAGAGATCACCTATTACAGTAATCAGGTTCAGAAGACAAGAGTGAGGTTGGGAGCCAGGCTGGGCCTGCTAACGATGCCCAAAACTATCAACTTAGAAGCCAGAGGCCTTCAAGTGGTGGCCCACCCACTTGTTTCTGAAGCAGGTCTGCAAGGCATAGCTCTTCTCACTGGTCACTTTCTTCTTCTGCAATAAACATTGCAATAAAGATCTACTTACCTATCCCAGGAGAAAATTCTCAATGTATGTTGACAGGTTGACTTTCTATGTCTTGTTATTTGTGTCTGAAAATACTAAACTAGCAGTACCAAGATGCCCGCTTTCCCTCAGCACCTGCTTATGTGCTCAGGGTTAATTTCAACACAGCAACAGCTCAGCAGAGCTCTGTGATGCTTAAGAGGATCCATATGAAATACACAAGGACTGCATGCACACCTTCTACAGAAATCTTGGATTAACCAGATTTGCAGTTTCCAACCACATGCTCCCTCAGGAGCTCCAGGTAACTGAAATTTCTGCCTCAACTATGGTATTTGAAAACTTTTCAGGCCTGTATCAACACAGTTCTTGGCTTGCCTCTGCTCAGCACTACCATCCTAATGCCTCTCCTTAAGCACCCCAGAGCACCTCCCTAGGACCATCTCACTTAGCCTGTGCAAAGGGCTGCAAGTCTAGGATGAATAAGAACCTCAGAAATGTGTTCACTTCACAAAGCAGAGCTAAGATGTGTGTGCACGCATGCACGTGTGCTTTTGCTTATCCAAATGTAGAATGCAGCATCTGATTACATCAGTTAACCTCTTCAGTGTGTGCTGCTCACCTGCTCCCACAGACCCCTGGGCCCACTTCTTCCTTGAAAGAGCAGAGTAGGAAAGTCACTCTTCTTCCCCAAGTCCACCAGAGCTGAAAAAGCTCCCAAATTGCCTTCTGGAATACAGATACCTGGCTTTTCCCCTCCTTCTGCCTGGCCTTCCTCTACTTGCAGATGACATCTCTGACATAAGTCAGCAACATTTAGGCCTGGAGATACAGGTGCCCCCAGGGATCTACAAGCTGACAGGTGTGCGCTCTGCAGGAGCTGGTGCCTATCCTAGGCATGCAAGGAAAGCAGAGCCAGAAATTTCCCCTGGCTTCTTCATTCTGTAAGATACATTTAGGCTACAAACGCCATATCCACTTCCTCCCACAGCAGAGCATTGCATTGACCTACACCTGCCAGATTTAGCTCCGTGGCAATACCCACATCCACAGGCAACTGTTGGATCTTGGCAGAACTCCTACTTTCAGGCTCTTGTCTCTGGCCCGATTCTACTCCACGGGTGTCTTCCACAGCTGACTTACTCCTGGTTGGCCGCATGGTCTTTGCTGGGTTTTGTGGTGGTTGTTATAATATGGTGGTAGATTTCTTTGAGATTAGGTCCAATTAGAATAATAAAAGTCCATCAAGTTAACTGAAAATCTTGGACTATAAAAAGGAAAAGGTTTTTTTAAAAAAACAGACGCTGTGCTTAGAGGAAATTTCTAAACTCTTATCTGTTATTGGAGATGGGGGCAGAGATTTGTAGAAAAACATTTCAACTTACTCTGAAAGACAAAACATCAGGGAAAGCCAGCTCCAAGTCTGCTCTAATTCTTCAGGGTTTATAAATTTATGGCGGCTGTCACTTTATAGCAAGCCGTGTAAGAGTCCTGTTTCTACAACCCCAAACAGAGCCTAGCCCAGGAGGAGCTTGACGTTCTTGTCCATTTGATGCTCTTGTTGGTGGAGGTGTGTCCACTCCCAGAACCCTGTAACCTTAGAGTGTGAGAGAGGTCCCAGGGCAGTGTTCCCGTCTCCCCATCTCCAGAGAGGCCTCGGCTAGGGCTATGGGAGGGAGACCATTCCCAGAGCTTCTTTCCCCTCACGGAGGTCACAGCCACTGCCCAGGAGCCCTGGGGGCCAGGCAAAGATGGCCTCTGGAGTTGCTGCAACTGCTCATCATTTGCCACCAGCCAGCTGTACAGAGTGACTAGGTGCCAGGTCTCCACCAACCATACTCAAAACACGATTTTCCCGGACACTTGAGGGAGGAGCAGGTCCCAGGAGAAGAGGACCCAGAGGAAGAGGAGAAAGGGAAAGAAAGAGGGGGAAGGGAGGAGGGAGAAACTAAAACTGAATGGGTTCTTGTCTTTTAGCTGGGAACCAACCACTATAATGCTGTTTTCCATGAAAAAAAATGTGTTCTAAGTTGCCAACGATGAAGTTGGATATTTTCTACAGAAAGCCAAACTCGCCAAAAAAAAGAAAATATCAAGCAAGCATTCAAGAGAAACAGAAGTTTGTATGTTTAAAAAGATATCTAGGTAGAGTTTTCCATCAAAATCGAGCTGAATTAAGCTTTTTTTAAGTTGGGATCGGACACCCCGAGATGCCCTGGCATAACAATTCATCCTTGACTTGCTGACCGCTTTAGCAAGGTCACTGGTACAGAACACATGAAAAAAGACAATCATTGTAGGAAATAGGACAACAATAGCTGCTTCTACCTCCATGCTAGTATTAGGGTCAAGATCATCACACTCTGACTCCTCGGAACTGTTGGTCTCCTTGGTGGGCAGCATGAGGAAGGGGGAAGAAAGAGAACACAGTTAGAACACAGGCAGCGTTTGTCAGAGAGCGAGGAGAACTTCAGAGAAGCGGGGCAATGGGGACTCAGGCAGAGAGAAAACCAGGTGCTTCTCAGATGGGGTGCGAACCACCGAGGGCGCAGCATGCTCTTTTCAGGGAGACGAGGCGGGCTCATGTCTGGCCACTCGTCCCACAGGAAACAGCAATGGAGGCAGCTGAAGGCAGCATGGGTGCTGTGGAATTTAACTGTGGTGTTCTGGGAGGTTGGACTGCCCAGATGAAGGTGAAGGAGAGAATATAATTTCTTTTCCCCAAGAAGGACGTTAGAATGGGTTTTGGTTGTTCTTATTTCGCTCAGGAAGGGAGAAAAGTGCCAGGTAGATAATCACACATTATAACCAAATTAAACAACAGCAGCTAATTCCCATGGTTCAGGGGCAGGGCTTTTCAGAGGGCCCAACTTAAAACACATCACATTGTTTCAAGATGGCGGACAACACGGGTCTGCCCAAGCTTACAGTCGGTGAGTTCACAGTGACAGACGCATTATTCGGAGGCAGTAATTTGGGCCTCATCTGTGTGCCTCCCTTCCCTGCCCATGCATAGGCCTGAAGGTGATATCGTCTGAATTCTGGGGAAAAGAAATGAAACTTTACCAAGGATGCAGTGGCTCTTACATTCCAAACCTCAGACTTCACAGCGTTTGGGGTTTGGAAAGCATCCGTAGTGTCTTTACCCTGCATGTATTTTTAAACCTGGGATACTGAATGGGCAGCTTTGAGAACTTTAGTATGAATCAAGCACCCTGCATTTCTAAGAGAATAACGCTGCAGATAATTTTTCTACAAAACATCTGCACAGGATAAAGAGAAAGGCATAAAAGAAAAAAAAAGAGAGAGATACTTACTTATTTGAATCGAAGTTGCCAGGAGAAATAAAAGATAAAAAATAAATTGATCTTGCATGCAAAATCCTGCTAAACTACCTCCCCTGTGGTCCCCACATTGGGAAAAAAAAATCCCCATCCACCCGAGTTGTCTCGTGAGAATGCTGCAGGGTGGGAGGAGATGAGAGGTGGACATAGCTCCGGAACACCTTACTCACTTTAACAGAGACTTTGTTGCCCAGAATATCCTTGGGTTTACGAGGCCCTGTGGCTTCATTTTTACCCGTGTTCTCCACTTCCGCCCGCTTTCTCATGCGTAGAGTATGCCATGAACATGACTTCCTGTTGTACCAAAAAATGCACCAATCAAAATGGCAGGTCAGGGCAGAGTGAGGCGCTGGGTGGGCTTGCCACCCTTGGGTGAGTCAGCAGGTGAGATGCTCCAGTCAAGCCCCGGCTTCAGAGGCCCCAAACCTGCAGGCCAGCTCCTGTGGTGGCTGGCAGCTGATCTCACCTCCAACGGGAAGTAAGTGAGGATGACCCCTCCTGATGGATGTGCACAGTTGGCTGCAGCATTTGAGGAAAAGATGAGTACTGGCCTATTAAACTCTACCAAGGGAAGTTTTTATATCATACTGATAAAGCCTTATAGGACTGAGGAATTCTCTTCCTGAAGGGTAGGGTGGATGGGGAAGAATAGGGAGGGGAGCGGGGTGGGGGTAAAACAGGGAAGATAAGAGAAGTATATTCTAATATTCTATAGTGCATAAGCTATTAACACTTTCCCAGGACCAGATACAAAGACCCAGAAGGATGATTTTGAGGTTTCCAACTCATTATTTGTATTTGGGCTGTGGCCACTCGCAACACTGTAGTACAGATAGGATTTTCTGGGGCATTTGACTTAATAAACAGTGGAGCACCTACTCATTTATCTGGATATTTTAGGATGCAGCGTTTCTCGGTCTGTGTGCTCCACATCACTCAGTGTTTGTGAATACCGGGCTCTGTCAACCACTAAGAGGTCCTAGAGTTTTCCTGTTGGGAGAAGACCCCATACGTGCTCGCAGGGAGGCGAGGGCAGCAATGCCCCTTCACACCATCCTGACTTCTTTCTTCCCCTGAGGGGGCTGGGAGCTACTTCTTCACAGACCTGTGAAGAGAAGCTCAGAGCAGAGCTCTTGAGTTCCAGGGAAGTGTCAGGACTCAAAGATAAAGACGCCAAGGCAGTGACCCTGGGCAGGCATCATCGATTTCAGCTGTGGTCACAGAATCTGGATGAAGCTCTATCATTGTCTGGAATAAGTGACGTTGGTTTCCCTTCGGTGTCTCGTTGTCAAATTTAGGCAGTCAGGGTTCAATGAAAAGAGCCTTCATTAAGGGAGATGGGGAAGAGAGAGGCATATGAGATTTGGGAGGAAGGAAGATGTTCCAAAAGGTATAGCGTCTCCTCCACAAAAGTCCACGTGTCAGGAATTTTAGGATCCCCTGAGGAAGGTGTCCCCAAAATATTTGTCACTAACACAGATACTCAACAACCAACTTTCTGAGTAGGAAAGAGTAATCGTAGGCATGTTTGCAAATTTTGGGGGCAAGGGAGCTCCTTCAAGAGGCAAGAATCTCTTGGCCAGACCTTCTCCTATAGCTGCTAAATAGGCAGGCTCTCTGGGATCCCCTGTATACTAGCTCCTCACTCCAACTGTTGTATCTGAGTGAGACCCAGTCAGGGAAATTAACCTTAGATAACATCACTCTGTTAAACTTCAGACTTTCATCTCATATTTTTACCCAAAACTCATGTCCCTGGCTCATTGTGAGAATGGCTTGAGTCAGGAGGTGTGTTCCTATGTTTATTACAACCCTCTGGGTCATTCAGAACGCTTGGTGAGAAACTGGAAATGTTACAAATAATGTTCAGAAGGAAGACTCAGAGTAGTACAAGTGGCAGGACAGGCTCAATCTCATATTCTTCTTCCCAGAAGAACTCGTCATCATGGTTTGGGGAGCTTCCATCTCTTGCCCATAAGCCCAGGGAGCAATGTGGAAACAGGGTTTCGTGATATTTATACTGTAGGCATCACAACCACCTCTGACCCCTGTGGTCATAGCAGGCCCTGGGGAGGGTGCAGTGAGTGTCCTTCACTGACAGATACTCACAACCACTTTTAGTCAGTTGCTCTGCTCCACTCCCACCAACCCTTGCGCAAGAGCAGCAGACAATGAACCAAAATGACCAATTTGTATTTGAAATCTCTTCTCTTTCACCCAGCCTGACACCCCTCCTCCCTTCCCTCCCATGGAAGGTGTGAAAAAGTGACCAAAAGACCCAAAGGTGAGGAGGAAGAAGTGCTGAGTGCCTGGATAATAAGATTACAAATCATATGTTAGCTCTGTAAGGCCGGTGATGAGTAAGAATGTCACCGCTTTCAGGGTCTTTATTCCCAAGGCTTCTTAAAGGGTACCCAAACCAAGTGTCTTTAGAATAAAAAGAATTGGGTCTATTGCACCTTAGAGGCCACTACTGATTTCCGGGTGGGCCTGTGGTTACCTAGAAAGGCCAGGGTGAGGTCAGTAGCCTCTATCCCTTGATCTAGAGAAGGAGCCAAAGAAGCTGTTGGTGTCCCTGCTCAGATATCTTACGGGAGCTCCCTCCACCCCTGCCATGGATGACCGCACAGCATGGACAGCGTGGGGGATGCAAGCCAAACACAGCCTTCTACTCTAGTCATTCACTGACGTCAGGACCTCAAGGTCACCCCGTTGGACAGCATCCAATCTGCATCATTCCTCATCTTAGGGGTTAGAGAAAACCAGCAAGGGCTGTTTAGAAGGGAAAGCTAAGGTTGGAGCTTTAGCAACAAAGGCACTTTTTGTGTTGGAAAAAACTACCAATGCATTCAACCAATTCCTAAAATACAGACAGGAAAAAAAAAAAAGAAGAAGAATCGTTTGCACATTTAAAAGTCCCAGAATAGTGAAATGGGGGAAACAGGGTCAACTAGTTTTGAACCTCATTAAAACATGCTCATGGTGAAAATTTATTTTACATATTTAAAATAGTACATTTAAAATTATTAGTTACATTACAGGTACAATGATGGACATTGTGACTCTCCATTATATTGCACAACCTGACTTCATCCATATGGGTTTCTTTAAATAGTGCAAAATACTTTATACAGGAATGTGTTCGGAAGGGTCTTCGCAACCAAAATAAGGAAAAGAAATATCTTACAAATTACCATGAACATATATTAAAGTGACAGGGGAGGGGGAAAATTAAAAAAAAAAAAGAAATTACAATCTGTACAGAGGAATTGCCATAGACAACCAAAAAGTTCCCTCTCTCCTGGGAGAAGCAGCGGGGCCTCTGACCTATACAGGTCTGGCATTTGTGCTAAGGTAATTTTTTGGTGTCAATCAAAAAAATATATATATATCAGTAACTTAATACAATATAAATAGAAGTCCAGTCCAGTGAATCCTGTGGTGGGTCAAATGGAGCAACGGAGGGCATGCCTTTTGTCATTTAGGGTCTCAGTAGGGTTCTTTTCTTAACAAGGGGGGAAAAAGAAGGGGAAAAAAATGAAGAGAAAATTATAAACGAAAAGGAGAGAAAAATCACTGCCACTACCATCAACAACAAAAAATCGGAACAATCCAGTCTGGATGCCCCATGCTGCGTGTGGTTCCAGCACTCAAACCTCGGTTCCAGTAGCACTGTCGAGAGTACGCAGCAGTAATTCCCTACCGTGTGTTTGCATTTTGTGTTCTTTGTTTGTTTTTGAATTTTTTTAATCCACATACTCCTCTCCCGGGGAAGCCAACGAGGCACTTACTTGATGCTCCCGTCACTATTTTCTGCTGCTGCCGCGGCTTTGGTGAGGGGTGCCAGGATGCTGCCTGGGACCCAGCCCTCGGCTGCGGGGGAATGGTCGCTGGCAGGCTGGTACACCAGGCACATGTTCTGCTGGTTGACGGCGAGGACCTGGACCACCTCACCTTGGCTCACACAGATTTCGTTCTCCTTCAGTGCATAGTAATCTTTGATCACGGCCATGGACGAGGTCCCATTGCAGCTTCCCAGGTCGCTCTGCTAGGAGACAAAGGCGAGAGGGACACAGACACAAGAAGGCTGGTCACATGGGCTTGCTCTGCATCCTACTGTGTGACGGAAAGCCAAACCTCTCCACTAGCAGGGTAAATAGGAGTAATGAAATTATATTCATAAATGTGCTCTGAAAATTTTTTTTATAGTAATGTTTCATACAATATTATAAACACACCTTTTTCCTGGAAGTCCTTCCCTAGCATGCACCCTTCCTGCCAGTAGCTTCTGACTAATGGAAGGTAGAGCATGGCACTGGCACAGGGATCTGTATGCACCTGGGCAGAGTGAGGTCAGGGCAAAGGTCAGGTCAGGGGTCACAACCTCCCAATGGAAAAAACACAGACCCTTTGATACATTTTTTTCTTCATTTCGAAAAAGCGTTAGTCTTACTCTACATTCAGACCCTCCTTGAGACAGGAGTAACAAAGAGATATTGCCCAGTTCAAAGGCAAGGCCATGACCTACCCTGACCCAACTCCTATGGGGAACGGAACTCCTTTAGCTCCCACCCCCACCCCTGCCGTATTCATTAATCTGAGAGGTCCCGCCTCGGTGGCCTTTTCACATGACTCTACAGCAGGGAAGCTACTTCCGGACCTGTAACTCCCAAGGGGGCCTGGCTGCCTCACAGAGCATGATGAGAATCAGAAATTCTTCAATAAATTTGACAAAATGCAATGTAACTTCAACTTATTCACAAGGGCAGGGGGGTTTTATATGGAAAATCATTTCCAGGTGATGTGATGAAATAGGTTGGTGCAGTTACTCTAATGCAGAATTGACTCAGACATTAACAGTTCATTAAAAATAGTCAATGTCATCTAATAATTTGGGTAAAAAGAACAAAACTACACAATCAAACTATGCAGGGAGGTAAACAATGTAGCTGTTCCTATTCACAGACCCATTGAGTTCCAGAGGAAACTGAGGCCTGATAAGATGAACTAATTCGCTGAGGTTCTAGAAAAGTGAGTTGTAGGATTTGGGATAGAAACCAGATTGAGCCAGAGGGAACTGGTCTACCTTACTCAATTTTCAGGGGAAGAAAGAAATAATTGAGACTAGTCTGTATTTAGTGGGATGTTCCTGCTAAAATCATCAGCATAAAAAGACGCTACTTCCTAAAGTGAGCCCTGAGGCTGTGCCCTCAGAGTGGCGAGGGTAGGAGTCATGGGAGTAATGGGCCGTCACTTACCTTGCTGGCCTCAAACTTGTCCCCAGGCTGGTGGTAGTCAAACCCTGGACTGCCATTGGAGGTAGATATCTTCAGGGGTGGCAGAGACGGGTTATAACTGGAGCCCTTTGGGGGCTTCTCAGAGCCCATGGGGACAGAAGAGTAGGGCCTGGGGCTGGCTTGGGGGGCCCTTGCAGGCTGGGACCTCATCACGGCTGTGCTCCTTTCTTTCCGCTGATACTCGATGGGCGACTGTAGTGCTGCAGGATAAGAGCAGACAGTTCCTCTGAGCTTTGGGAATCCCACAAGGATTTTATTCAGTGCAGGCTTTGTGCCAGGTACAATGGAGATACATGAGGAAGACACTACCCTTGTCTTCAAGGAACTTAGAATCTCCTGTGATAACGAAGAGACCTACCTAAATAATGAAAACACAAAAACAAAATGGTGCCATGCATGAGGTGCAAAGTGTTGTGCAAAAGGAAGAAGAGAACTCTGTAGTAAGTGTACATGCTGGTGCACGTAAGGACAGGTGGTGGGGGGTGGGGGGGTAATAAAGAGCTTCAGAAGAGTGCTGGCTGTCAGACCCTGACATGCAGACTCTGCAGGAAGGAAGCAAGTGTGAAGAGTGTCTGGGGAACAGGATGGAGTCAGATGACCTGGAGCACAGGGCCATGGGTCTCCATGGAAGAGGAGGAGACAAGACAGGTAAGAGAGGGTGGAGGTGCCATGGTGCGAAAGATCTAGAAAGCCAAGGTTACTGAGTCTGGATTTAGTTCTGAAGATCAGGAAACGTGACTGGGTTAAATCAACTTGAACGTTTTAAATTCAGATTCTATCACCAGAGCCACACTTGAAGACAACTGACCTTGTAGCAGTTGGGAGGAAGGATTGCAGAGGCTGATTCAGAGGCCAGGAGATAGTGACAAGCAAGAGGCCCAACCAGAGTAGAGCCTGTGGGCATGTGGGAGGGATCGAGTGTGGCAAGGGTTCCGGAGGGAGACTAGACTCTGACCCAATCCAGATGTGAAGAAAGGCAGGCATCGAGGGGTACTCAGGTTTAGAGACTGGGAGAATGGTAGTCAAGGAGACAGAGGAAAAGCTGATTTGAAGGGAAAGATGTGAGCTTTGAGTCTAAGACAACAAAGTTCCAAGGTCTGAGTATGAAAGAGGTACAGCCAGGCAAAAGCTGCACAGGTCAAATTCTGTAATAAGGACTTCAAGGGCTGGCCTGATTGTGTTGTTTCCATCGGTATTCACTGTAAGAAATATTTAAGTGGGTTAACAGCTGGGGCCCAGAGAACTTTCAATTATAAGGCTATTTCTATAATGACAGGTATACACTTAAATAGGACTCAACATAGGGTCACACTCCCTTTCTATCTGACGTCTCAGGAGGGAGAGATGGGCTCAGAGATGCCTACACATATCTTTGTAAGTAAGAGCCTGGCCCTGGACCCTTGTCACAAGCTTGTCTCTTGAGTGTGTCAAAGTATAGAACGCGCTCCTGTCAGAACTCAGCCTTTCTCCCTGGAGAGTGTTCCATAGGCATTAAATATTTAGGTATTGATAATCTAGTTCAGTAATAGCTCCATAATTCACTATAATTAGGAGAACGGTCTCTTGGAACCATATAAAAGTCTGAATCATTGACTATGCCCAAAGAAATGCAGTTCTAAGTCTTAAGGAGATAGCAGAGTTGTGAAGCAGGCCTTGTCAGGCTGACTTTATGAATCAATACCCATCACATGGAATTGGGGTATTACCTGATTATATGCAATAACTGTGCTAAAGCATTTGAAAATAGTATATATTCTTAAATAGGCTACATAGGGGGCCTAAGTTCTTCCGCCAGCCTCAGTTTGCATAACTTGGGTCTTCGGATAAAGAAAGCCGTGCATCTTCTGACAGGGTTTGTTTCCAGCTGATGGATACAGTGTCTTATGGCTGATTCTGTTTCTTTCTTTGCTTTGTTTGCTAGGGAGCTCATAGATAAATGTGTGCCTTACCACTAGCATCTATGCTGCAGTTCTGTGGTTAAGAGCCTAATTTCAAATTACATGGTTACATGTTCAAGTCCTTGTTCTATCACCTACTGTTTTTGTGATCTTAGACAAGTTTCTTAACCTCTCTGACCCTCTTTTTCCTCACCTGAAAATACAGGATAGTACTTTTCCATGTTGATGTGAGGATTAAATGGGAACTACATTCATGTGAAATGCTTAGCATTGTGCCTGGCATAGAGAAGGGACTCAACATATGGGAGCCATTATTGATACTTCAATTATTTCTGGTCTCAATTTATTGTTGTACCTTATTTTTCTTTTGTCCTGAATTGATGAACTTAAAAACCCCATTCCAGCCCAGACTGCCAGAAATTCCCAACTAATAAAATGCAACTTAATCAGTGCATTTTATATATGCACATATTTTTCCATGAGATTATTTTCTCAACACAAGTGTTAATGCAAAGTTGTATGCTCAGAAACTGTAAACTATATACAACTTTCATTACTAACCCTCAGGGCTGGGCTGGTGTTTAATCTTAGACTTTTTAGAATGAGAAAAAACCCTGGAGATCACTCAGTCTAGTTTCTTTTACCAAACTGTTCTAGAGTTGGGGGGCCAGGGGGCATGATCCAAAAATACTCTGTAAGCGTGAAATTGCTTTGAAGTCTCATGTTTTATCTTAAAAAGCCATGGCATCCTGCTGTATAATTTATTTTTATTTGTAAAATAAAAATTTTATTTTTATTTATTTATTTTTATTTGTTTTATTTGTAAACACAATGTGTTCACTCCCTTACCATGGAGTAAAACTGATACTGTAGGGAGGTGTGCCGAGTCTTTCTGCTTCCGGTACTGCTGGCACAGTATGGCACATGCCAGCGTGGGCAGAGATTACTTCTCCTTTTCACAAAATGAGCCAAGTGAGGCCCAGAGAAACATCATGACTTGCCCAATGTCCTCAACTAGTATGTCACCTTTAACCTTTCCCCACAGCATTCAGTCCACACTAGACATCCAACAAGTGCTCTATTTCCATCATTTGAAAGACAGTCCAGTTCTGGCAAGAAGAGGTGATACCCCAGAGGGTGGGCCCGTGAGTGTGAGTGTGTGTGCGTGTGCGCACGCGTACATACAGATATATGTGCTACTGAGCCTCCAGGTTTATTTTGTTATCAGTCACATCTTGTGTTCAACTTCAAGCTCCATTTCTGCTCAGAAAGACTTCTGAGCTCATCAATTCAGTGGGTCAAGACTAGTTTAAAACTGTAAACCTCCTTTTATACGACAAACTCAACGTGAAGAAAATCCCAGCAGGGAAAAAGAAAAGAAGAAGTGTAAACACAGTAGCGAGTGCACTTCATTTCATTTCACACACCTGTCAGGGGACTCCTGCAGGGTCTACAGAGAGTGAAACTCTCTGCATAGTCATCATTTCATTCTGGGAAGTTTTCAGGTATTCCTGAAATTTAGAGTTAGCAATCACCTCTCATTTGAAAGGGGCAAGGTTGGCTAGTAAGATGACTTAGCCAGGCTCTCACACCATTGGGAACAGTGGGGGATTTGAGCTGATCTGCCAAATTCCCAGTTACGCTAGACAACACTAAAGAATCTGTGAGGTTGCCAGTCATTCGCCACCAAATGGGAAAACATTTGTCATTGGCAGCTGGCCCCTAAGACAAAGAGGCTGTGCCCATTTCAGACTTTTGCCCCAATATTACCAGTTGGTAGCAGTGGCCACAAGGCATATATCCTACATCAAGGCTATAAGAGAATATCTCTTCTTTTGTAAAGATGGGGCTTCTTTATAATGCCCCATCTGTTCCACTTGCATATTCAGATTCAGAAAAATTCTAAACAAAGTGTTTCTGAAAACTACAAAGCTGGGATGCATATAAAATGTGATCTGGGTTCATAACTCATCACCATGAGCCCAGATCCAAGGAAGCTCAGAGGTGTGAGGTCCCCTGAAAATGGCTCTGCTAGAAGCCAGGCCCAGCACACACCATTTAAGAAGTCTCGCTGTGTTTCCAAGACTTGATTGATGTCCTGCACCCAGGCCTGCTGGATGTCAGCGTTGGCGGCTTGCAGAATGACCCTCTCCGAATTCTCCCTGTTCATGAGTGCAAACTTGCAGGGGTCATTGTCCACGTTCTCCTCCAGGACCAAGTAATTCATCTGGAAGAAACCAAGTTGATCCTTTCCATATTTAAAGGGTTTTAAAAAAAAAATCAACAACAAAATACGGTTCCTCAAAGTTTTTATTTCAGGAGATGTTTCCAAAATTTTGCCCTGGCTCTAATAGCTCAAGACTTCGGTTTCTGTCTTTGAGAGAATGACATACTCCTGAAGAAAGTGCAGGATCATACAGAGACTGGCATTTAGGCCCGTCACTTTTTCTCACAGATATTCAACCTTCATGCCCAAAGGTTATTAGGATGAAAGACCTCCAATGTTCTAGATCCTCTCTCATTCCAGTGCCTCTGTCTTAGGGAAGCAGCTCCCCCAAATTTGACTCTTCCCTTCCCTGCTCATCCCCACTGGGATTCTCACCTTGATGCTCTTTTTGAACATGTAGCCTGGGGTGAGTGAGCCCTTCCTGAGCAGCTCACTGAAGATGACAATTTGTTCAAAGAGGAACACGCGCCTCTCCTTGGTCCGGGACTGCATGCCCGCATCCAGCTCAATCACATAGAACGTGTCCTGCTGCAGCAGCTTCCCCTGGGCCGTGAGGGTGCCCTGACGGAAAGAAGGATTGGGGTGAGGCAAGGGAAAAATGGGGAGACGGCCACAGCCCTCTGAGTCCACAGGACCTCTCCCTTTGGCGACCTGACACGAAAAGCCTCAGGGCTCTAGTAAGAGACTGAATTAGGACTCACCTATTCATCTAGGGCAGACATAAGGGTCCTCCAGGGAAAGGGAAAGAAAGCTATACAACTACTAAGAAGCAGCTCCAAGAAAATACCAGAAGGAAGGAAGGTCAAATTATTAGCTAAAAAGATACTCAAGAATTAGCCTGGCCTTTCTCATTTTTTATCAAAAAGAGAACAGAAAGCAGGTGACACTTGGATCTAGAAGTGGCCTTTCTGTCCTTAGAACTCTGAGAAATGTGCTTGCCTGGCTCCCTTGCAGCATGGGCCATGGACCTGGAACCAACCTGTGGCCAAGGGAAGTGATACAGGCGAGACCACAAACATTCTGATGAGGTGGGTCTCTCTCTTCTCCTACTATTATTTCAGGATGAGGAAATTCTGAAGTCTTAGTCTCCTGCTACAGATCAACAGGTAAAGCTGGGGTACTATAGACAGGTGCCCATATTTTATAAGCTGGTAGATATTCTTCTGGGTCCTGTGATCCTTCTTAAAATGCCTCCAGCCTAGGAGGTGGAGCCTATTTGGTTCGCCAAGTTTCTAACCAGATTTTCAGAGACATCTTCACCAAAGGGAATATGGCCCAACCGAGCAAGTCTTCACAGATGCTATCAGAGAGCCTTGCTTTTTCCACTCTTCTGCAAGAAGACGACAACTGATATCTGAGACAGCAGCCAGAGGGCCTCCTCTGAACCATACTCTCTCAGGTGACAAATTTTGCCCTTTAGTGAAAATGTGGGTCATTCTCTGCACATGATGCCTTATTCCAAACATTACCCAGCACATGAGTCATTCTTCTTTTGTGTTCCTGAGAAATGCCTGCCCTCTGCTTGGATCATGAGCCCTTATTGTCAAGGTCAGCAGCCAAACAGGCTTATCACTACCTGGGTCCAAAGTTAATATTAAGCCAGTGACTGGCTAGCCAGGAGAGCTCCAACAGCTCTGTTGATATTACGTAAGAGCTTGATTCTTCTTGATTGTGAATGAAGGAGGCAGAGGAGGTGGGCACCGGCCTTCAAAGGGAAGCTGCCTCACAGCCTGGGTTCCTGCTTCCCAGAGGAGAGAGGGCTTACAAGCTTTCTTAAGAGCTCACCTCAAAGCCCTGCAGGCGTCCCAGATTCATCATGTCATTGCAGCGTTTTGGAACAAGGCACATTAACTCCACTGCTTTCTGCGGGAAAGAACAATAGCAGCTCAGGAGGGGGAAGAGCACTCAGGCGGGAAGCTCAAGGCAATTCTGTGCTGGAAGACAGGGACCTCCTGGCAGCTCCTCAATTCTAGGAAAGAACACTGGTCCCTCCTGGCCACTCTCAGGAGTGTCGGATCTCCTGTTCTAGGTTGGGGGGTGTTGGCCATCAGGGGCTCCATGTGAATCAGTGACCACATGTGGGGAGAATGCTCCCAAGCACGCCCTTTACCTACCTTCCCACTTCTGTTTATCAATTTTTCTTCTCTTTGTTGCTTCCTGGCTGCCCAAGCAACAGCTTAGCATGACTTGTGAAACACTAGAGGTTTAAATCTAAAATAACCTGCCAGAATAGTTGTAACCTCTCTGGCTTAAAATAATCGCCATGGTGATGTTGTCTCAAAGGACTTCACTTAGGGGGTAATCCTCAGGGTGAGGGAGGGAGTGACAAAGTTATACTTTATATGTTAGACTCCAAGAGTGCCTGGATTCATGTATAAAATTGCACATGGAAACACCCAATCTCTGAAGGATGTTAGAGGGCTCATATACCTCCCTTTCCCGACACATGGCACTGGGAGCCACAAGGAGAACACCAGCAGGGCTAAGCTCTGGTCTGGCCCAGGACAGAATTCTCGAGTTCTAGAAAAACACTCAATGTGTTGATTAATACTGGCCATTCTTCATGCTGCCAAGCAGCTGTTTGCAAGGGGCTCTGACTGTCTGAGAGGAGTCAGCCTGGACCCTTGGTCGTCCAGAGACAATCTTTCCCCTTTAGAGACAGACATCCAATATCGTCCCTAAGAAGAGTCAGCATTACACGCAGAAAACTCACCTCAATATCTGAACACTCCAAACCAGCCTTCTCGCTGTATCTCAGGAAGTCCTAGCAAGTGGAGGAAGCAGGGAAGGGTGAAATAGTTGCGAAAACAGAGCCCTATAAAAAACTTAGCATCATAAAACCATGATAACACCCAGAAGACTTTCTTTCCCAGGAGAGAGGGCAGTGGTGTCTAGTAGCTGAGATATGAAGTTATGAGTCACGTTGGACATGATGACATAGAGAAAACCCCAGAATAATCAAAGATTCAAAGCTATGGGAAAAGGGAGGGACGAAGGGGACAGAGAAAGTATGTGAGCAGGGAAGAGGGGGGGTTATGACAAGAAAGGAACGGAGAAAGGAAGGTAAATCTGTCTCC
Organism: Equus przewalskii; assembly: GCF_037783145.1. Taxonomy (NCBI): domain Eukaryota; kingdom Metazoa; phylum Chordata; class Mammalia; order Perissodactyla; family Equidae; genus Equus; species Equus przewalskii. The sequence continues at coordinate 36,710,968 of NC_091848.1, forward strand.
CATTTACCTCATGCCCCTGCAAGGCAAATCAAATTACACCACTTTCAAAAGTAAAATGTGATCAAATTTTAGGTATTACTCATCTAAGATTTCTAGGGCCTTGCCTTTCCTTTTCTTTCTCCTTGTATTTCACTCTGACTTTCGCTCTTATTATTTTTTATTTTTTAATGGCACCAAGTCAGTGATGATGACAAAGTTAAGAAAGTGAATTGAAAAAAAAGGAAATGAATTCCCAACCAACCTTAAAGGCAGGAACAACAGGCATGCAATTTATTTGGGGGCAAAGCTGACACAAGTAACCAACAGCCAAGAGGAAAGTGCCCCCCGCTAGCTCACAGGCAAAGTGCAGTGGAGACAGAAGCTCAAGCTCACCTGTTCCCTAACTTAGAGCCTGAGAAGACCCTTCTCCTGCCCTGGCCCAGACTCACAGCTCTCTTACCTTGAGGAGCAGCTGATATTTTGTTATTCTCTGAATGGGCTTGATAAGGAAGTCGCTGAGTGTCAGCCTTTGATTTACCTCCTGTTTCACCTCCTGGAACACAAGAGAGCTACATTAGAAAAAAAGGAATCAAAGACCTGGGGGCTCTGGATCAGGGTTCAAGGCAAAGAAGGCAGGTCTTGGTGTTCACCAATAAAGTTTTAGAATCTTCAAACCATATGAGAGGCAGAACAGTCCACACAACTGCTAATTTGTTATCAACAACATGGAACACACTTTACCATCACCTTCTTACAAGCACTTTCACACCCTGTGTCCTCACCCCAGTCCTGGGGGACAAACTGGAATGGGTATTCTGTTCTCTCTACCACTCCAGGGCCAAGTCGGGAAAGGCAGGCTTCTCCTAGGACACAACAAGCCACGGGGCTGGGCCCTCAACTCAGATCTGCAAACAGTGAGTTGAGAGTTCTTTCCAAATGATGGTGTTGCCTCTCCTCTAGCAAAATAAACACTTCCAGGCTGGGGCAAAATAAACACTTTGAGGTGCCTGACAGAACCTCTGGGAGCAGCAGCAGAGACTAGGAGGTGACTGTCAGCCCCTCGAGGAGGAGGAGGGTCGTCAGCAGGCAGTCTCCAGGGGCTGGTGCGGAAGAACGTGGGCACAGTCTGCTCTGGGGTCACGTGAGGAGGATCGGAGCTTCTGAAGCAGTTTTTATGTTACAGAGTCATTCTGCACAAGGAGGTTTCTCAAAGCAGCCACATGCTGGACCGCCTCAGCTGCTCTCATGCAAAGGCGCTCATGAGAATGAAGCTGAGAAGCTAATGGCTCTGTTAAGGCAGCTATCCCTGTCCTGAGGGGGTCAACAGTGCTGTGTGCGGGCCTCCTGTGGATGGACGACAGCTAGGGCTTCTGAACGTGGTGGTCCTGGCCTGAGTTTCTTCCCCCAGCCCCGGTTCAGCAAAGCCCAAGCAGCTTACTTCAAAGTAGGCGTCGTACTCGGCGACGATGTACTCTGAGCGCGGCTTATTCTGGCAGTACCACACATAGATGTGCAGCTTTCGCTCCTGCAAAGGCAGAGGGACAGGCACTCAGGCACCTCGTGCCTCACACTCCGTTTCAGAGTGCGAGGCTGCTCTACACACAGGGAGAAGGACAAAGATGCAGCCCACTCTTTGGGGACACAATGAGGCAGTTACATATGAAGGATAGAAGAGTAAGTGCAGTAGGCAAGAGCCCATCTTCCAGACTGCCAAGAAGGTTAAAGAAACCAACAACTCAGAAAGGGAGGAGAAGGAAGGGCAGAAGAGAGAAGGACTTTAAAAATGAATGTAACTGAGCCTGGTGGGAAGGGAGGGGGGGCGAAGGCAAACACTCACATGTTTAATAAAGAGCTGTGCCAATCTGTCTTGCTCCTGGATACATTTTTCCAGTTCAGCCAGGAAAAAGCTAAAAGGAGGGAGAGGATAAGAGAAGGAAGCCACATTCTTCAGGACTGTATTATTTCTCAAAGTTGAGATAAATGACAGTGACTCCCCCCAAACCCTACCCCTAAGGTTGGAGGCATGGGGAGGACATGATGGGGAATCCTTGGATTCCCAGGATGCCCTGATCTTCAGGACAATGTAGCACTTACTCCTTATGCCAGTCATAGATCTGATGAATATTCCCAAACACGATTTTATCCTTTCCTCGCATGTCCTCAGGGACACCCTTTTCTTCTATTCTCTTCATGAAGCCCTGCAGAGCAGAGAAATGATGAGTAGAGGACACTCACAGGAAAGCTTTCTGGGCCGAGCCCCACACCACAGTTCCAGGTAAGCAGCCATCACTGCGTGAGTTCCAGGGCAAGGGCTTCTGTGGTCTCTCACTATTCAACCAGGACCTTCCCCTTGTGCAGAATGATCGACAAAACTTTTGTGAAGTTCTGGGTTCCTTTCTTTGTCTCAAGCCCCATTAAGAAAGCAGAACAAAGAAGACAATCATTTGTCCCTTTCCTTTCTCCTAATCCAAGTTAATACGGTCTTTAAAGGCTCAGAACTAGACACATCTGACCTAGAAATAAGTCTTAATATGTTAATACTTTAGATTCTGTCAAATGCTATCATATATAATCTCATTTCAGCTTTCAAATCAAGTTTTGAGGTTGCACAGGCAGCATTTATCCCCATTGGACAGATGAGGAAGCCAAGGCACCGGGAAGTTATGTGACTTGTCTTATAGTCACACCACTGATGTCTGGCTTCCCTAGGTCTTAGTCTCAAGATGCTCAAGCCTCTGATCGTAGGCTGGGCTACATATGGAGGTTGCTGCACCCCTTCCTACCCACATTCCCCCCTTGGAGGAGCGAATAATTTCCCATAAGTCAGAATTCAAGTCCCCTATATGCCAGGCCAGTGTGTTTATCCAAGGTTCAGGATAACCACATACAAACCCCTAAATCAGTAGGTTTTATAGGATGGGGACTTAGAGGGCCAATGTAAGGAACCCTCGGGCGATTCAGATACCAGGCATTCAAGTTTTAGACTTCACATTCTTTCGTTTAAGATGATTAACAACAGGGCTCTACCATCTAAATTATCCATTTACTTTCTCAGCTTTTTCATCCAAGTGTCTAAATCCCCCTAAAGTAAACCCCTGTGGAGAGAGAGCTGCTTTCTTTATGACAAACTTGACTCTCAAATGTGGACTTGTCAACGTTGCCTTACTCGTGGTTTTTTCTTTGTCAGTCTTCTTGGTAGTCATAAGCTGTCCTTAAAATCTAAGGAAACATATAAACCCCAGGATTTCACTAAGAGTGACCTGCTTAGGGCCCATGGTGGCTCATAGCTCTGAAGAAAATATGTCATATGGTTAAACACCAAAGAAAAGCTCTTAAGACAATAACTTGGTCACCTAAAACACCGTGAAATGGACTAGCTCTAACCAAGAGGCTCCCCCATATGCTGCAATATCTGGGGCTCTACTTTCCTCTAAATCTCTTACGGTATTTCAAGGGGAAAAGAAAAAAAATTACCTACATACTCTATTTGATCTATTACCATTTTTAGTTTCATTTCTGCAAATACCCAGGCAGAGTAAAACACACACCCTCAAGTTGAAACACCTCAGCCCAGGTAGGGTCCAATATGCCCCTGGTTGGGTGGCCACCGACCCAGCCTGAGCCATCTACTCACCTCCACCACAATCCCCAGATCCTTGACATAGTCTTTCTCTGTCTGTACCAGCTCGTTCAGGACAAACCTGAGCAGGAGATTAAGAACAGTGAGGGCTCCTCTTTATTGTGAAGCAAGAAATCTTCACACTTAAGTTCACAGGAAGGTTACTTTGGCAGCTTTACGACAAGACCACCCCAAACCCCACATGTGGCACCCCTCGGGAAGGCGTTTACTATAGCTCTCTCTACGACAGGCTCCACAGAAGAGCTGAGGGCACTGAGGCCGAGAGGGCTTTCCCCCATGGCACACAACAGATAAAGAACACCACTCACAACCCAGCCTTCTCCTTTCTATTCTTGATGCTTCCTCCTCCCTCATCTATAACTCAACAGCCGTATAAACACAGGGCAGAAAGAACAACAACCACTTTGGCAAAACTGAGTTATGAAAGCTTTGAGGCCAAGGGATCAACACGAGACTGTTATTCCTTCATTTCAGCTCCATTCTTCGCTTTACAGGAGAGAGACATTTGTCTGATAACCAACCTTTGAGGCCTCAGAGACACTGACATCAAGTGAAGCTTTTGAGACACAGAAGCTACAATTATTCAGATAGGTATCCATGGTAACTGGTCTGCAAAATCCCCAGTCGAGGCCAGCAAGATTGACTGCAGACAATCTCTCATCACAACCTGGAATGCAGCGACCTCCCCACCCCGCACCAGATGCAGGATTTAACAACTTCAAGGACATCTGCTTTCTTGGTTTCTTTCTTGTTAATGATTTCTTCCTCTTAGAGCATTTACTTGGTGCCAGTTCCTTCATCTGGGCTTTCTCTTGCTTAGAACAAAGTAGGTACTGTAAGCCCTATTTTATATAGATGAAAATACTGAGGCAGTATTCCCCAAGATGACAAAGTGAGTAGCAGAGCTGGGATCTGAACCCAGTTGTACAAGAGTCCAAAGACTCTGCTCTTTCACTGTCACCCACTGTCTGGTAATCTACTCAGACTGGCTCTGGAGTCCCTGAGGCATCAAACCCAAACACTTCTCTTTCCGTCCAGACAGTAAGGAGTTGGACATAAAATGCTCATGGCTGTGCACAGGGGCAGGCTAGGTGCCGTGTGGCTTATTGGAGTCCGACTTGTATTATCTAAGTCTGAAAGAGCTTCGCCTGAAGCCACACAACAGCATTTTTGGCCCGAGTGGCAGAAAGGATAACGTTCTGAGCAGTCAAAGAGGGGCCCCAGGACAAGGGCTGTAATCGTTCTCAATCCAGGAAGCAATTCATCTGGGAATTCTTGATCTATACAGCACAGAGAAGCCACCAGTTCCCTGGGTCTGGGGCCTCAGGGTGATGGGGGGGAAACAAAAGGAACACACGCTTCTTTATCAGCACGTCCGGCATGTTCCACCAGCTCCCTCTCTCTAATACACACAATCATGTGTTGTAGGACACAGGAAGGAACTGGCAAGGCCAAATAAAAGCATTTAAATATATCTTTAGCATGGTCCAATTGCTGGTTGGAAGAAAGTGGTAAAAGAAAACCCACAGCAAAGTTGGAGTGGGAACTTGGGGCGGGAAGGGCCCTCTGGAGATGGAATCCAGCTCTGTCTCCAGGCGATATTTTTATCCTAAGCTATCTGCTGAAAGACTGAGGGCTGTCTTGGGCTTTCCAAGGGCTGGATTAGGTGCTGCTAGTGGACATGGCATCGCTTCACTTGAACGGCTGATGAAATACTTGGGGAGATAATGACACATTAAAAAGACGTTCTGAAAAGGTACACAAAAGATTTAAGTTACATGCATCATAAGGCAGTGCACGGTTAATTGCCAAATACGTTGAACTGATGACAAAGCAATTTTTTCATGTTCATTTCTTATTAGTAAAGGTTATTTACAAAGTAAACGTTATTCTTTGCTCCAACTAAACTTCTTCCAGCTATAGGTTCAGACCCCCTTCTAACCTTTATCTTTCATAATGATAGGGAATGGCTGGTCTTCTCCAGAAAATCCCTCAGAGCCTTTGCACTGGCTGTTCCCTCTGCTGAGAACACTCTTCCTCCATTGCTAATGGCTAATTCCTGACCTCCCTCTGGTCTTTCTGCAAAAGTCAGAATCATTTAAAACTGGAACATGGCCTCATCCATTCTCCTGATCTCCCTTACTCTTTTTTTTTTTTTTCCCCAGCTTCTAACATACTACATAATTTATTCTTTATTTTGTTTATGATATGATTTCTCCCATTAGAAGTGAACTTGGAAGGCTGGCCCAGTAGCACAGCGGTTAAGTCCGCACATTCCACTTCGGTGGCCTGGGGTTCGCCAGTTCAGATCCCAGGTGCAGATCTATGCACCATTTGTCAAGCCATGTTGTGGTAGGTGTTCCACTTATAAAGTAGAGGAGGATGGGCATGAATGTTAGCTCAGGGCCAGTCTTCCTCAGCAAAAAAGGGGAGGATTGGTGGCAGATGTTAGCTCAGGGCTAATCTTCCTCAAAAAAAAAAAATAGAAAAAAAAAGTGAATTGGTCAACAAAAACAAAAATAAACACGTGGGATTACATTATAGGGGCTGGCCTGGTGGCGCAGCCTTAAGTGTGCATGTTCTGCTTCTTGGCGACCTGGAGTTCGCCGGTTTGGATCCCAGGTGCAGACATGGCACCACTTGGCAAGCTATGCTGTTGTAGGCGTCACAGATATAAAGTAGAGAAAGATGGGCACAGATGTTAGCTCAGGGCCAGTCTTCCTCAGCAAAAAGAGGAGGTTTGGTGGCAGATGTTAACTCAGGGCTAATCCTCCTCAAAAGAAAAAGCACTTGGTACATAACAGGTGTTCAACAAACATTTGTTGAATGAATGAGTGACTAAAACTTGAAGACAATTAGGTCTATTCTCAGTCTTTTTCTTCTGGACACATAACTGTTTGTTTTCATCTCTTCTCCATGGGGCTCCCATTTAACCGTTTGATGTCCTACTGCCATCTTCTGGACTAAATCTCAGCTGTCTACATCCCTCAGCCTCTAGTCTCCCATAGGGCTTACAAATAAACACCTAGGTATCCAGTCTGTCATTGTGCCCATAAATTACAGCAGCATAAAGACAAACTACAGAAAGAGGAATGAGACATCTACCAATGGGATTTTCAGGATAGCTCAGGAGACGGAGAGGTGTGGCGCTGGGCGAGAGAGTGAGAAGAGGGAGAAAAGACAGGTAAAGTGGGTAAAGAAGCAGCAAACTCTTGCCCTTTGGAGCAAAACCAGACAATATCAAGTCTGGAAGCAGGACCATGGCTTAAATGACTGCTCATAGCCCCGTTTGACCTAAGTGACAAGAGTCGTGACAGTCTTTGCCAGGACCATCTGCCACCTCAAAGCTCACTTCCCTGATCTGAGTTTTGCTTTGGCTTTACAAAGGGCTGGAACATCAGCTCCAGCTCGGCCTCATCGATGTAAAAAACACCCTGAGAAGCCAAGGAGAATCAGCTTTGTACAAGCCCTAGGGAATTTCCCTTTGGGGATGGTATTTCCCTGCCTCTCTTCCATTCTTGGGGTTCCCCTGAGCACCCATAAAGTTGAGGGGGTAAATACGGAACTACAGAGTTTACATGCCACTTGCTCACCTCCACTATGAAGTGACAGCCCTGCTTCGAGGCCAGGCCCCGGCTATGATGTTTCCTAGGAAACAGTCATAAATGTTCACTTTGCCTATTTCCAGGCAACAGAAGGACCTGGCCTCATTTATTTTTGCTACTCTTCATGTCTATGACCAGGCTAAAGGAGTGATGAGTTTGAAGGAGAAGGGCAGACTAATTAGCAACAGAGAGGGAGCCTTCACGTCTGCCTGCCCACTTCTCACTGTGCTTACAATGTCCCATACCTGGAGCTATGTCCAAGCCTCATTAGGGGCTCTGTTTCCAACACAGAGTTAAACCCTAAACAAGAAAATTCAAGTTTCAGAGGAATTGTGGTTTTGCATTAATGGTATCTGGTACCTTCTTGATCATCGCAAATAATAGAAGATTGACTTCAAATCAGGGTGGATAACTCAAATCTTGCATGACATATGGGTTTTTGTGAAATGGACTGCGATGTGAATTGTACTTACCCCTAACCGTTCAAAAAGTGAAGAGGTTCTCTTGAAACTAAGCCCACCGATGGATGCAAAATTAAAACCTTTGGAGAAGGAGTTGAGAGAGGCCCTGGTCTGGTGGTAAAACAGCTCCCTTTTCTTATATATTACTTTCCTACCACTGAGGAAACATTTCCTTAGATGAAACTCCATCAGACTTTCTGCCACGGATTCTCTGATATGGGACCAGAGTGATAGTCCCCTAGTTCCCTGAACTTTGTCATTTTCCTTCTATCAGCATGTTTTAAATTGCTAACCTTGGTTATAACCATACTTTGTCAATAACAGCTGCTATCTCACAGGAAATATTTCAGCCTAAAATCCTTAAAGTCAGTGCCACGATAGCTCCTTGTTTATCAATGCTACCCTGTACAGACCAAGGTCACCTTTACTCTGAATGAATGACATCAATGGAAACACAGTGTGGGGAATCCCTCTCTAATTCTCCCCAAACTTCCCGCAACCCTTGTCCTCTGTCCACTGCACACATGCACACCAGGGTGGAATGTGGGGAAGCCACTTACATCCTGCCTCTCAGGGCCTTGGCTTTCTGTTCTTCTTCCAGGTTTCTAGGAGGTGTGGGCGGGGTCATCCCCTCATTCAGGCAGCCTGCGGGGTCTTTCAAGCTCCCCCGGTATGAGCCTCCTTCCAGACTCTGAAAAGAGAATGACAAATTACCTTAGAGAAGTGTACACTGAAAAGCCATCTGGAAGCCCTTAGGTCCCCCCAGCCTCGCTGCAGCCAACTTGGTAGATGGGTAGCTAAGGCTGTTCTCATGGAACCTTAGCGAAGCACCAGGAAACCAGGGACTCTCATCTCCTGAGGCAGGAAGCCCAGAGCTGCTGCCTTCTCAGGCAGTCAGGATGTACCTGGTGTCAGGGCTGCCAATTTCCCAGACAGAACCGAAACTGTCAAAGTGACTTATCTCTGGGAAAGAGCTCCAGAGGTAATGCTAATCATTGCAATTCTACACCAAACAAGCAGTTAGAAAAGAAACTTAGTTGTAGGACCATCACATGCCAGTTGATAACGGGAGGGAAGTGACAGGAGAATCGCTTGGTAAAATCAGGTTTGTTAAATCAGCCACAATTGTTTTTGAAGAGGCCAATGAGATGTAGACAAGAAGAGGCCAACAGATTCAGCCTTTTCTAAAAACATCTTTGCTAAGGTTATTTACCAATGGCTTTCTTTAATTTATTAATCCCTTTCATTTCTTTTAATTAAGGTGCTGCAGGATTGAGAAATAAATTAAAGGGATTAATACTGTACTCTAGAAAGAGCTAAGGGTAAAGAATTCTAATCCCAGATCTGCTGGTGACTGGATGATCTTCAATGAGACAACTAAAACTGTTTCACGCTTCAGTTTTTCTCCATTTTCAAATCAGATCTCTCTTTTCTACAGATTTCTAAGGAACAGATAGAGACAACAGTGGGACAACCCCTTGATAAATTAAAAGTGCTCTACAATGATGAGTCACCCTCCCCCACCCCCCAACCATGGATAGAACTGTTAAGAATAAGGATATTAAAAAATGGGGTCAATCTTAACATTCCTACAAGTGCCCTGCAAGAAAGATCATACAGTGACATTTGGCATTTCATTATGCAAATGGAAGAAGCAATGTGGATAAACAGTAAGACTGGAGATCAACGTCAAGGTGGTCAAGGTCAAAGCAAATATGGGAGACTAATCCAAGCTATGCATACAAGATGCCTGTCTACAACAGCCACTGTGGCTGAGGAAAGGCTTCACTTTCATAGCCTTTGAGAACATCACCCCTAAGTTTAAAGTCATAAAGATCAAAAGTGTCCAAAAAGGTAGCAAGAAAGAAAAGGCTTCAGCATGGTTTTAAGCAACCTGCACTTGGAATATCTGTCATGAACTCCTTTAGCTGCTATATTTCAACATGGGCTGAACAGAGGTAGGAACAGTCCAAAGAAATGAAACAAAAAACGAACAAGGTGCCCAATGAGCACTATATGAGAACAGGTAGAGAATATTAATTGAAAACTGAAAAACTTAAAGCTGAGAAAAGATGTCAACCTTTTTTTCCCCTACTCTACCCTCAAATCTACAGAATGTGCCAAGGTCCAGCATGAATTTGTTACTAAAAACTAGAATTAAGAGGACAGGGTCTTCAAACTTGAGGGAGAGAATTTCTTTTAACTTGACAAGGCATTTTACAGAACAAGTAGTCAACCATGGAAGTTGTTATCCAGAGAAACAGCACAGGCTAAAAATATAGAAAGGTCAAGAAGAGTTTAGCTAAATTTATAGATTCAGGATCTGTAACCAGTTATTAAGGAAATGAGTGTCTGGTGCTGAGGCTTGACAAGCCACTGGACAGGCAGGCTTTCCAAGGACATGTGACATGTCCCTTGGTGCCATCACGAGAGACAGGCTCCCCAGGCAGATGGACCCAGCTGGTGATTGATCTGATTACACGCCTTCTACCTCCCCTCTCCCTTTCCCCATTGTTCTATTACAGTCTTTGTTCTGCAGCCTTTTGGCTGGCAGGACGCTGGCTGCAAGGCCTGGGAAACAGGCTTACATCCCTGCCTACAAGGCTCTCCCGTGGAACATCCAGCTTGGTGTGGTCCACTCACAACTCTTCCACACAACGAAGGACATCTGAGGAGTCCAAAGTGTCACACAGGGATTTATGTTCCATCTCCTCCTGCCTGACCTTATACGAGCAAAAAAGCCCGAGTTATCTGCGGGGAACAACTCTCTAAGATGGAGCTGAGAAGGACAGAGGCAGTGAGAGAGGAAGAAGAGGGAAGTTAGGGCTTGCCTCAAATAACAGTGCTGACCAGAAATACTTACAACAATTCAAGAGTGACTTCTTCTGAGGACTTGGCTACCTGTGCTAGAGTTGGGATACTGGGTCCCAGCCAAGGGCAACTAGAGGTGACCTGCAACTGTCTGCTCTGCTCCTGGGGGGGAACAGGCAGCGGTGGCTGGTTGATGAGTGGTGGTCTGTGCGGCCACAGGGAGGACTTCTGCCCCGCAGGGGGCTCAGGCCACAAGATTTTCAGTAGACCAAGGAAAACGTGTACAAAGGAGGGAGCAACAAAAGTTGCACAATGGGTGCATCGATAGTCGATCCAAGGTCAGGGAACAGAATTAAAAACAGGATTCAAAAAAGTAGATTAAGTATGGAGGAAGGCCGTCTCCACCTTAAAAATGAACACATTTCCTGTCTGCTGAACCTTGGCTCACATACCCATAAAATGGCCTTCCTCTGGGCTCTCATAAACACCCTTTCCCCATAAGACCCTCTGAGCAGCATTCATTACACAGTACTGTAATTGATCATTTGTTTCTACTAAAGCAAATATTTATCGAGTATCTATTACATGCTGAATATTTGCAAAGTGTTGGAGAAACAAAGATGAATAAGAGATGGCTCCCTGCCCTCCACCATCTAAGCTACAATGAGTGCTCTGCCAGACAGAAGGGGTACCATGGAGGACGACAAAAGGAGCAGGCAGCTCTATGGTGGGGTATAAGGAAGGGAGAGGCTTAATGAGAGAGGTAACGCTTGAACTGAGTATTGAGAAATGACAAGGATTTCATTGGCTACACCAATGGAAGGACATTCCAGGGAGGAGCAGCACTGTGTGTAAAGGATCAAGCTCTGAAACTACATAGGGCAGCCTGGGAAGCTGAAAGCTGTCCGGTATAGGTAGGATGTAGGGTGCATGTGTAGGGGGTGAGCTGGCAATTAACCATGTGTTATATGAGTTTGGGTGAATGCTGAGGAAAGAAGACGTGGGTAGTGAAATAAACACCCCTGGAGAAGTATGCAGGGATCAGATCATAAGGAGTCTTGTGTGTGGCATCAAGAACTTTACCTTCTAAGACCAGCGATAGGAGAATTTTAAGGAAGGAAGCAACATGATTGAATTTAAGTTTTAGAAATATCAGTCTTAACGTTCCTAAGAACTTTTCATGACTTGGGAAAACATCTCTGATAAAATAGTAAAGGCCAACAGACTTATACTTTATATACTAAGATTACATTATTTTTAAAGGGGCCTAGATATATCAATATTTCAACACTGAATATGCATAGATGATAGTAAAATGAGTGATATAATTTGTGTTCATACTTGTCATTTTTCCAGTTTTTCTTGAATGAGCATATATTGCTTTATTGGTCAGAAAAGAGCTATCACATTTTTTTTTTTTTAAGTAAGAAAAGAAAAGAAAGACCTCTCTGGCAGTCACATAGAGAGATGTCAGACTGAAATCTGGGAGGAAACGGTTGCAACAGTCCAAGCATGAGAGGATTACGAACGTCAACCCTAGGCTATCAGCCCCATTAAGGAGGTTCTGTGCTTGATCTCAGAGCTGGCAAACAGCAGGGCTCTAGGAATTTACTGAACATACTATGGAACTCTTTGGGGGAGGTCAAAGCTCATTTGATGAGAAAACAGGTAAGGGTGCTGGCCAGCACCACATACCACACCAACCTCTTAGCTGCCCCACCCTTCTATAAAAATTCGTATAATATTCTTTGGACAAAAATAATAGATCGCAGTCATTCCCAGGCAAACTGAGGGTGGGTGTAGGGAAGACCAGTATGTAGTAGGAAAACTGAAGTCTGGATTTTCCAAGCAAATGACATTTCAGATTTGTGACTTTGTCTTACACTTTATTTGGTGGAAATTTAAACTCCTCTATTTCAACAAGCTCGGGAATCTTTTCCACAGAGCGATGCCAGAAGAACCCAGTTCCTGAAAACACACACCTCCATAATGGGTAGGAAGGGGCCATGATTTCCTTCTTTTAGAAGACTCTGAACTTCTGCTAAGTCTACCTTGCCTTTGACAAAGCAAGCCGATCATCTAAAGGAGAGCAAAGCACACACACAGCAGCCTGGCCTTCGCCATGTTCCATGGCCCACAAGGCTAGCCGAGGGAGGTGAATGCTACTGAAGCAGGAGAAGGAGAGAGAGACAAGTCTTGCTGAAGTAGGTAGAACACATTCTCAGGATGCCAGGGCACCAGGTAGACTGAATAAGAGCTCAGTCCTGGCCAGCCCCGTCCCTAAAACCAAGAGGCCATTGGCGCCATCCTGAGCCCAAGGGACTACTGTGATGTGCCACCTGAGGACAAGAGCTCAGGGAAGGAGCTTGCTTTCTTTCCAGAGGCCCAGTCTTTCATCTCAGGCAGGTGGTAGATCCTGGGGTTGCGTAGAGGCACACTAGATTCTCACACGGCCAGGAAGTTCTTGCTCCCCAAACTTGAGTAATAAAACCAAACCATATACATTGTTAAGATATTATCCTGCAACATTCACCCAACCACCAATCTATTGGCTGACCAGTACTGTGTCCCTGTGCCCAGGGTGTGGCTACAGAAGATGAACTATGACACGGTTCCTTTTCCCTGCCTTTCACGATGCAGATGAGGTGGCTAAGAGCTAACATTGGTAGGATGCCTGCTTATCAGTTTACAAAGCACATTCACACCTTACTCAATTATTATCATAACTCTCTTAAGATTAGTTTCAGGTGGATAGAATCATTTTGTTGACAAATGAGATAAAAGAGAAGTTCAAGTAGATTAAGTAACTTCCCCAGGGCTACAACAAGTAGCAGAGGCAGGACTAAAACCTAGGTCTTCTGATTCCTTATACACTCACCACCACCACTGCCAGTCCACATGTCTAGGAAAAGCTTTACTAAAAATCACACAGGGAAAGCAGGAGGAGCCCTTAGTCCTGGCTCAGAATTAAAGAAAATACGTTACTTCAAAACCCAGGAAAAGTACATTAGCTCTATTTGAAGGAGGTGGGTGGGCATCCTCTCTTGGTAAACAAAAGCACTAGTTAAAGACCAAGGGTGGCAGGCAAGAACTCGGAAGTGTCCTTTAATGTCTAGAAGGACTTGCCAAAGGAGATTCTAGGGGGGGCTTCAGAGGTTTCATCTGCACTGCAGGTGAGCGGAGAACATCTGCCCTCGTTCCCTAACAGCAGATCTCAAGCAGCAGAGACCACAACTCCCTGGGTGGGAAGCCTTGGTGCAGCCATAACCATGTGACCATAAAACACCAAGGGCAGCTTTGGGACTCAGAGACAAGGGATCTCACAGCTTTCGGGCAGAGCTAGGGGGCCCAATGAATTCTAAGCGCAGAATTTGGTATCATCTCCTGAGCAACCAAAAAAGAAAGCAGGAAGAATCCAAGCCCTAGATATAAAAGTCCAAGCATACCAGATGCTCCTGTAAAATTTCCCGACTCTGTAAATTGGACAGGACCTTATTAGTTCGTCTTATTCGGAACTAAGATAAACTTCCACCCACGGGTCTAGGTTCCGCCCTCCGCAGCAGCAAAGACTGAGACCAACCCTCCTTTCCCACAGTGGTGCTTAATTATTAGGAGACAACTCTCATGTGTCTTCTCTCTCTAACTTCTCCCCACACTGAACCTCGGTTTCTTCAACTTTCCTTCAAATGACATGGACCACATAGTACTGGTTACCTCCTCCAGGGCCCTTCCACTGAGTTCAAGAACAGTTTAGAACGCCATGTTCAGAACCTGATATGTGACTCACACACAACTCACGACAGGTGTGGTCTGAAGAACTTTGAGTACAATGGGGCTATTACCGCCCTTGATCTGTACATTGTACTTTCATTAACCTATGCACCTATGTGTGCCTATGACCACACTGACTATTTCGGCAGCTGTCACACTGTGGTACTTACAGTCAAATAAAAACTCTACAACTTTTACAGGCTCCAGATCTTACCCTCTTCTAAGCTAAAGAGGTGATGAGGAACAGGAATTCAAGTCTTGGAGGTGAAAATGCAACTCAATATTCTCAAACATAGCTGAGGCAACAACTACCTACTGTTGCTCCATCGGTACCCCATGGTGGGTACGTATTTGGATGGGAAGAAAGAGAAAAGTAGAGGAAAAGACAAAGGCTCAAATTTTGGTGAAAAGATTCTGAGAAATCAAACCACTGCTCCCTCATTCCTTTCCGTGATATGGGCTTGGTTTTATATGTTCGGCCAAAGAAATCTCTGTAATTCTGGGCTCACTGCAGGTCCTCGAGAAGTAGTTATTGGTGGACGAAGTAAAAGCCCTTATTATGGTAAACTCACCACAGAAAGGCCATTCATCCAGCAAACATTTGTTGAGAACCTGTTATAGTGCCAGTCAACTCCACACCATCCTGCACTCCCTCTGCTCTGGGAAATTTGCTCTTATGGGATATTGCCTATATCTGCACTTGCATGTTTAACACCAGACCCATTGACCACACAAACTAGAGGTCCAAACAGACTCCCAATAGTGCTAAGGTGAGCAGTAGCAGTAGGAAAAAGCTAATCCAAAATATGGAAAAATACAGACTTTTGGAAACAAGTGTTTACTGATCTAAGTGTAAAAACTGCTATATACCAATGGAGGAGGCAGAAATAATGTCCTAAATGACTAATCATCTAGCTGGGGAGGCGAGCTGCAAATGAAAAGATTAAGATATTTTAACAAATATACAACAGGACCGTCTGAGAGCTGGCCTAGGCAGCATGTGGCTTATATAGTAATTGCTGTGGGACTCCAAAAGAAATCTGGCCTGGGCTGGTCAGGGAAGTCTTTGCGGAGAGATGAGATTTGAGGGCGACTGTGACAGATTATTATTATGCTTTAGACAGGCAAAATAAGAGGGAGAACATTCCAGAGAAGTGGGGTGGTATGAACAGAAACTTGGAAGGAGGAAAGGCAAGTGCATGTTTGGGGACAGTGAAGAAAACAATCTGGTTGGAGCACAGTTCATCAACCAGCATAACAAGTAGATGTTGGAAAGGCAGGTTGGAGACGAGGCTACAAAACTTTAGAATACTGGGTAAGTGTGGACTCTCTCTATGGGCCAGTGATTTCCAAACTTTGATTATATACCTCTATCAATAAACACAGTTTTGGTCATACACTCCCAAAACATGTAACTTTTTTATAAATTATATTTCTGTGCTATTGTATTATCATTATGCACACAATAAAACACACACAAAGCCATTTTAAAATGATGAGATAAAGAGATTCTAATATTTTCTTTCTGCACCTCAATGAACTGTCTTGTGTACCTGAAGGCACCCCCACATTGTAGACCACTACTCGTGCAGGCAAGAGGGAGGCAATAGCAGCGCTCGTGGAAGACTCGGCAGGAGACGGAGGCCCGGAAGGTGGAAAGAAGTGAGGAAAGATCAAATGGCTACTGCAATAGTCCAGGCATGAGGTTAGGGCCCAGGTTCCGGTAGTGGGGAAAAAAAGATGATTTTTACGGGAAAAAAATTTAAACGATATTTGGAGAATGAAGAGGGTGTATGGATCAGTGTGGAGAGAAAAGGAGAGCAAGTGAGGAGTTCAGACAGAGGTGTGCTTTGAAAAGCTGATGTAGTGTCCATGAGAGCACTCACTTCCCACCAGTGGGACAGGCAGAGATGGCAGAACAATGGACAACCTTCAAGAGTTTGACATGAGTTACTAAAAACATCAGCCAAGAATTATTTTTAACTTATGAAGAAAAATTTAGAAGGAAAAGAAGAAAGCCATAGTTTTAAATATCATTGGTACTCTATAAGCTAGCATATTTGAAAAGGGAGTTACTGTAATCAAAATTATCATCAGGCAGCTTTCCCTAGAGAGCACCCATCATTTTCCTCTAATTCCTGCGCCAAGTGGAGAAGGGTTGAAATGGTGCTGATTAATAGGACTGTCCAGCAGAAGTCTGGCGGAAGCACAGATATTTATCCTAATGAGAGTTGCAGGAAAAATCAAATGAGTGACATGGATGAGAGCAAAGGACAGGAAAATGCTTCAAATTGTCATCCTGTAGTGATACACTTAAATGTAACAACATGGGAGTAGAGGAACAACTCTATCCAAAAAGGAGCTCTTTCACCAGCATTATCATCAGCCTGAACCAGCTCAGACTCATAACCCTTCTCTCCAGTGGTCTGATTGGTCCGTGAGACAGTCACAAGCTGGACCAGTTTTCAGCGGTTTAGGTTCAGTTCTTTCCCCCATGATGGGGCCATGCACCATCTGCCTTAATTTCTTGACGTGAGGTATCCACATACTTTTGCCAATTCTTCTTTATGATTGCAATCTACTGTTGCAAGACTTGCAAGGTAGAAGGCTATCTGAGGTCCCTGAATAAAATTACCGAATGCCTTCAAAGATCCAATCCGTGTTCCGTGTCTTGGCAGCAAAGTCAGCTTCAGCGCTAACCAGACAGACAAATGCCACTTCCCTGTAGGCCAGGGGACCAGGCTTACAGGGAGGCTATTTTGTCTTGGATACTTTTCACCTTTCATTAATGTCACAATCCCAAAACGCCTTATTAATCACCCATGCCCATTCTCAAACAAAGCCAAAAAGGACTTTGGGGCACAGGTTTCTAGAAACCATCATTAGCTGGAAGCAATCCTAGAGGGGGAATGAAGATGAGTGCAAAGGAGAACCTGGCAGACAGATGCCAAGCTCTGAGAGCCGCCTGGAGGTGAGACTCCCGCAGAACTGCCTCCAGGACCCCCACTTACCAGCTTGCTTTTGACCAACTGTTCTATTGCACTGACAAGGTCTGCAGCAGTAGGTACTTCGGTGGAAGCCTGTCGGGCTGCTAGCAAAGAGGAGGACTGCAAGACATTGAGTAGCAAAGGAAAAGCAGATTAGCCAGGAAGGAGGAATAGCAATTAGGAAGCAACACAGCAAGTCCAAAGCTCAAGGCAGGCAAGGGAAGCAAAGCTCTCTGTGCAGAGGGAAGAGATGACAGAGGAGCTAGGGGATCGTGAGGGGGTGGGACAGCCTGCCTGGCCCCTTGTCAGGAATTCTGGCCAGCAGCGAAGTAGGGATGGCACTAGGCTCTCCTTAGGCAGGCCTCTGAAAAAGCCAAGGGGAGCGAGGGGTCACTGAGTTTCCAAGAGACTGCACCCACTGACAGCAACGAGGGGAGGGAGACAGGCAGGATTCTGGCCACTACAGGGCTGCCCACTACTGTTCCAGGGCATGAAAGGAGTCCATAGATCTAACCTCGAGTGATCCAAAGAAAGAAACTGTTCTTGCTTTACTTAGGTATAGATCTTAAATACAGATATCCACTGGGTGTCAAGCAAAAATGCTAAAGGCCAGGCACTTACAGACCAGGAAGCCAGAAACCCCTCCCCGTGCACACGCACACACATGCATGCACATGCACCTCCACAAACACAGCTGTTTCTGGTTAGGCCCCCAAACTGGAACACTAGGATGTGATAATCTGCTTTAGCAGAGCTGTGTGTCTCGTGCTGGAGTGACCAGAGACTATTCAGTTCCCAGTGACAGGAGGGGCCTGTCCCTCTTCCCCCTGCACCAGCAATAAGGACTGGTCCGTGTGGCTGTTTGGTCAATGGTTTGGGGGACTCCTGCTCACTGAGGGCCAGTGGTTTTTTTTCTTCTTCTCCTACTTGAGAAGAAACTAGGGGAGAAATGGTTAACCCCACATGCATGTGCTGGCTTTTTTTTTTTTTTCCTTAAAGATTGGCACCTTGAGCTAATATCTGTTGCCAATCTTTTTTTTTTCCTTCTTCTTCTCAAAGCCCCCCAGTATATAGCTATATATTCTAGTTGTAGGTCCTTCTGGTTGTGCTATGTGGGATGCCGCCTCAGCATGGCCTGATGAGTGGCGCCATGTCAGCGCCCAGCATCTGAACCAGTGAAACCCTAGGCTGCCGAAGAAGAGTGGGCAAACTTAACCACTCGGCCACGGGGCTGACCCCCGTGTGAGGGCTTCTACCCCTGACACATCACAGCAGAGGGCAATCGTGTTCCCAGGGCCCAGGCCGCTCGCTCCTTCAGTCTCCAACACTAACGACTGTGGGAGCAGAAAGTTGAACGTCCTGGCCGTGCTCTGGCTTCAGGTGTGTCCTTTCGGTTAGAGGGAAGTTTTAATAAGGAAGTTTCTTGTTATCTTATCTGAAAGTTACTTTAGGTCTCTGCTTCTGAGATGGGGTAAAAAAAATCAAATAAGGGGCTGGCCCCGTGGCCGAGTGGTTAAGTTCGCGCGCTCCGCTGCAGGCGGCCCAGTGTTTCATTGGTTCGAATCCTGGGCGCGGACATGGCACTGCTCATCGAACCACGCTGAGGCGGCATCCCACATACCACAACTAGAGGAACCCACAACAAGAAATATACAACTATGTACTGGGGGGCTTTGGGGAGAAAAAGGAAAAAATAAAATCTTTAAAAAAAAAAAAAAATCAAATAAATATAATCGAGAGATATAATAACGCTCTTTTTCCTCTCTTGGAGAATGCAGGAAAAGAGCTTAAGTCTATTTGGAAATCCAAGTTACCAATTTTTTGATCTAGCAATCCTATTCCTGGGAACTTATTCCAAGGACAGAGGTGAAGAGAACAAATGCTGTAGGTACAAGTGATCTGTAGCCGTATTATCTAGAGCAGCAAAAACTGGCAACAACCTAGGATATCCCCAAATAGGCTGGTTGAGCAAATTACGGCATATCAAATAGCAAAATACACCCCAGCTATCAAAATGACAGTTATGAAAATCAGTAAGATTTTAGGAAATAGTAAATAAAACATTGAACACATCATACACATATTATAATTATAAAAATAAAACACACGCATGTGAAGAAACATTAGAAGGAAACATGGAGAATTAACTGTACAACATTACGACGGGTGGACTTTTAAAATTTCCTTGTGTACTGCTGTAAAAATTATTTTAATAAATCCAACTCTATTTGCTAGAAATTCTGAGGCTCACCCTACTCCCAAATATTCCAGAAAAACAAACGTTCGGAAATCACACAGCAGGACTGGGGAGGGTTAATGTGTCTAAAAAGGGACTGTTGCCATCTGCCTATTTCTAGCTAAGAAATGGCTATTCAAATGTCAGGGGGTAAGTCCGCATTCTCAGTTAAAAATTACCCAGAAACAATATAACATCCTTTTCCACAAAACATGTCATGTTTGAGGGAATTCAAGGGGGAAGGTTCATGACCTTCGCTTATCTTATGCAAGCTGGCACCTTTGTGTGGAGGACTGTGTGGGATGGCAGATAATGTGACAGGAGCGCCCTACTCCCCACAAACACTATCACTGTTCATAGAACATTTTACAAGAAGAGGCCTCCGGGAACACAGCAGGTTGGTCCTCATACCCATCTCAACGTGAAGCACAGGCCTTTTTGCCTATGGGAACCCAGGATGGGCATTATGCCATCCTTCCTGCTACTTTTCTTTCCAGCAGTCTGGAGTCAGAGCTGGCCCTGGAGACCAGGGCCACCAACATCACTTTAGGAGGGGCCAGAACTGTGTGCTTCTCATGATGAGTCACAGAGGGGGCAGCGACCACATCTTAGTCATCATCCTGTCCTAGAAAATGTCCCTCCAGCTTCGCACAGAGGAAGATCTCAATTAATGTCTGTGGGTTACTGATCCAAATGCAAAGCAGAGAGAATTAAAACAAGAACTGGGAAATCACCAGAAACACAGAAGTATCTGCAAATAGTCCTTGTTGAATTGTATCCTGGGTGGTATTGTAAAGGTTTGTTCCCTGCCTGTGCAGGCTGGGCCCACCACCTCAGAGGAGGCTGCCCACTGTAGGGCAGAGCACTAGAGAGCACAGGGAGACCCCAGAGGGATGGCTGAGCAACCACCCCCACGACAACAGAACGACACTATGAAAAGTAGATGCGAAGTACATCAAAAACTGAAACCACCACTTCAACCTCCAGAGTCCACGGGACAGCAACACCGAGAAAAGGCAAGAAAAACCCAATGGAGTGAAAGCATGGTTTGTAAGGAAAGAGTGATGGAGCACACAGCTAACACAGCCCTGAGCCTCGGGTCAGACCTGGAAGCACATCTCACCTGAGCCTCTGCTCCAGAACAATCGCGATGATCACCCTGCGATTAGAGGCTTGGTGGACATCCAAATTTCAGACACCAGTGACCCTCTGTTGGGCAACTTGGTGTATTAGGTCTGCCCACCTTTAACAACAACCTCCCCGTCACAGCATCTCCATCCCTCAGGCTGTGTTTGCAGAATTTTAACAGCACTGGGCTTGACTGGAAGTTACTGTGATTTGGATTTTAGAGTTGAGTATAGGGAAAACCACCAACTAAAACATAGGTTGAACGGTCAGGTACAACAAACGATCATGACGTGGAACCAGCTCAGATTCCTTTTTGAGACAAATAGTTTTTTGGGGGATCTGCCGCTTCCAAAGGCAGAGCCATTACCCTTCATCAACAGGACAAGACACCAGGCATATTCCCACTTCGAGAATTCTACACACACCCCTATCCTGCCCAGAATGAAGTCAGATGTCAAGGGTTGGGGGAGGGGACCTCTACTCAATACAGATGGAATCTACATCATCGTGGATTCACATGGTGTAAGAGATAACGAGAGAGAGAGTATTACTACCCCCACCACACACACAAACAAAATCCCATGTTTTACACGTTGCTCTTTCAAGTGAGAAAGTAAAGAAGTCCCACCATCTCGTCTTGCGTGGGGTCGTTGTCAAAGATCTTCATAGGCGGAGGGAGGGGGGTGTGTGACTCTTCATCTGGCTCATCTTCACCCCAACCTTTCTTGCTCTTCTAGAACAAAAGAGCAGCATTAGTCACTGTTTCATGTAGTTAAAGATGCCAATGGTTCAGGACTTCGGAATTTTTAAAAAAGCAACATATAAGATACCCTCCTCTCAACATTCCTGTTTTTTCAGCTTCAGTGTCCTCCTCTGTGGAATGGGGACACCTGCTATCTCAGAGGACAGTGAGGCCCAAATGGGGGAAAACACACACATATAAGAAACATCTACCTCATTGATTAGCCGGCAAGAGAGAAAACTGAAACAGCAGTCAGAGAGAACCTAACTTTTAAAGTTTTTGAAGGACTATTAAACCACAGTCTAAGTATCACCAGGCTCTACTGCCATTTTCAGAGGGAGAAATGGCCGACAGCATAAAATCACAGAGGGAGTCTCGTTACACATCAGGAAGAATTCCTTAGTCGTGTCAGTGACTAGAGTAGGTTAGTTTGCCAAATAAAACAGTTATCTCATTTCCCCAACTAAAACCTACCCACGATCTTTTGAACACAGAATCTCAGCTTGGGAAGGGATTCCAGAGGTCATTGTCCAGCCTGACCTCTCAGCTAACACAGATCTCTCCCACTGTTAAGTGACGATCTCCCAAACTTTCCGGTATGGCTGTTCATTCGTTCTCACGAAGGCCCATTTCATCACTGGTTGACCTCCCATTAAAGTCCCTCTTTGAGCTGAGACCTTGTCTACTGTGCAAACCTTCACCTGTTAATCACAATTCTCCCCTCTGGAGTAACCTGGAATCGTCTACTCCCTTTTACATGTGGCTCTGCTCGAAATACTTGAAAACAGCTATAATCTCCCAGCACAGTCTTCTGGTTTCCAAGTGAAATGGTCTCCATTCTTTCATTCTTATTCTAAAAATGCCAAGCTGGTTTGATGTACCCTTTAGCAGAGGCAGGGGACGAGGTGACCAA
This sequence comes from Equus przewalskii, assembly GCF_037783145.1. NCBI lineage: Eukaryota > Metazoa > Chordata > Mammalia > Perissodactyla > Equidae > Equus > Equus przewalskii. The sequence continues at coordinate 36,733,241 of NC_091848.1, forward strand.
GTGGCTCTCCTTGGGCCCAGGCCTCCATCTCCAAATTTGGCAAAATAGGGTCTGTCTGCTGGACAGTCTAGCTGCTATTCAGTCTTAGAACTGGTCACAAACCAAATTAACAAGGTCTTGAGAATACAAAAATCTCAGCTCACTTAGGCCCAAGAAGACAAACTACTGAGGTCTAGAAATGGGCCAGTTTACAACACCCGGGGAAGGATGCCTCACAAGGCTCCAGGAAGGATGTATGTCAGAAGCCCTTTCAATGGAAGACTCCAGGGCCTCACGTAAGTACCTCATCAGCACTGTCTCCTTGAGGGGTCGTCTCATCTCCAGGCTTGGGAGATCCCAGGTCGAAGCTCTTCCGACCATCTCGTACTTTCTTCTGCTTCTTGATGTTGCCGTCTGCCTTCCCGCTGTTGAGCCGGCGCACGGGACTCGTTAGCCACTTCTTAAGGGTGTTTGTGGAGCGTTTGGGACCGGGGGAACTGTGGAGGGAGTTCAGGGAGGGCTGGGTCTGTAGGTTGGCCACTGACTCGGACTTGCCTCCGTTTTCACTGGAGGAATGAGAGTACGCATCTGAGGAGAAAGAACAGACAGACGTGGCCGTGTCAGAGGCAGTTAAGGCAGGCTGCCAGCCTGGGAGCAAGCTCCATCCTCAGGAAGCCAGGACGCAAGGCAGAATGTCAAGGCCAGTTGCAGACTCCAGTCAAGGAAACCCTCTTTGGAGGGTAACAAGCTGACACTCAATTTTTAATGTGCAAGGCACAGCTCCAGGTGCTATGGATACAGGAGGGGACAGAAGACAAAAAATCAAGATCCTAATCAAGAATTACCAACCAATAACAATGTCAGGGAGCACCTGTGAGGTAGTATATTCTAAAGATATTTAAGACAAGACCTCTTATCTAGCTACACACACATACACACACACAGATGCAGAGAGGTAGAGAAGAGCGAAAGACCAAGAAAGAGCATGCAAAATAAAGATAAATTCACAAAGCAGTATGTGATTAATTGCCAAAGGGCCGGTATGGACTTGAGGCGATAAGGAAGCAGAGTTCAAAGAAGGGTCAGATCAGTGTAGGCGGGGTTGGTCTGAAAAGGTTTAACGGAAGAGATGTGTCTGAGTAGAAGAGAAGGGAGAAGAAATTCTGAAAGGGGGAGGCAGCGGGAACAAAAGCACAGAGGCAGGAAAATGGAAAAATAAGTTAACACCGCTCATAAGTAGATCCTTTGAATGAAATAAAGATTAACAGAGAAGGAGAAACTGGACAGATTAGCGAGGACATTAACAATAAGCTAGAGGAGTATGAACTTAATTGTGAGACTCTAATGGGAAATGACATGATATAAAGGGGTTTTGTTTGTTTGTTTGTATTAAATTAATCTCATAGCTATAGACAGCACAGCCCTGGGAAGGAGGCATTAGAATTCAGAAGGCCACACCAGGACTGTGCACAGGGAGTAAAAAGGACTGAATATGAGGCATTTCAAAGTAAGAAGTGATACTGTTAGTGTCTGGATGACAAATCAAAGGTGACTTGTCTTTCTGTATGCTGCTGCTTCTCACCAAAATGGTCTTGGGAGAACACCTGACCAGCTCTACCTTGACCTCCGACGGGCCTCGTCCATCACCCCTGTGCCAGTTTGCATACTGATATTTAAATCAAACACATGACTAGCTATTTAAACAAATTATTGCAGTAGCCTTTTACACCTGCTCCTCTCAAGAACTGAATCACCTTTTCTGATAATGACTTCATCCTCGACCTAGACTAGAGATCTAACCTGGCTTGGAGGCCCTCTGGCCTAGACACAGCCAACACAGAAGAAACAAAATCCTGAAATAAAGTGAATGAATGCTTTTGCCAACAGAGAGCTGCCTCCAGCTTCTACAACTAGCTGATCTCGAGGGTACCAAGCTCAGGTGGGGATTTTCTTAGACATGGCTCGAGTTTTGTGCCTACTTTGGAAAACAGCAGCAGAATATTTGCATCTAAGATTGAGCTCCTCAAGTCTGCTGGTACGAAGGTTAATTTACAGGGTTGTCCTGCCCAGGGAATATTTGGGGGTTCACTGACTTGGTTGGTGTCCCTTTAAGGACAACGTTGTAATCTTATCTCAGAAAATTCCTTGCTGGCTGAGGTCTTAGGTATGTTGACCTTATTTTTGAAGTGTTTGGAATGGGTCAAACTCCTGTTCTCAGAGCCTGGGTGATAAGCATCTCCCTAGCACTGGCAGTGGGACCAGGGCCTCTCTGTTATCTTTCTGCTGATAAGCTGCAGAAGCTTTCACCAGGCCCCTCTGATACCAGACAGCTGCTCTGTTAAGTCCAAGCCTTCAAAAGTTCGATTTATCAACACACATTGTGTCAGCAGAGCTAGAGGCCCAGCCACATTAACTGTGCCTTGCGTTACCAAGGAAGACAGATGACTGTCCAAGTTTTTTGTTCCATGGCAAATCATAGTCTGGCTTTGAGATTCACTAACGCAAATTTTGACTGACCCTTCTTCTCCCATGGTCATGTGGTTCTGCTTTGGTGCATTCTGTACAAATTAATGGCAAGAGTATAAATTACCAAGTACAAATTAAAAATCAAGAGTACTCTCAATTTTGTTGTTTCAAGTTTATCCTGTGTAAACAATTAGGGCCATTCAACCACAGCCCACATAAAAGCGAATTCAAGAGTTGGAACAATCTATAATTCATCATCTAGTTTGGGTCCTGTATGAAAACAGGACCATTTCTCAATCACTTTGAATGTGTGGTTATAAAGAATATAGCATGGTTTATGCTGGAAAATTTGTACTTAGTTTATTGCTGCTTCAAAGAATGACTGGCATGTTATGCTCATCCCATCTCTGGAAGATGACTAACTAGCTGTTGGAGAATTTATTCCAGCACCTTTCCAGGCACAAAAGTTAACTGATTTGTAACAACTACAACAATAATACTATTATTTCTGCAAATCTTTCCAAGCTGAGGTAGGTACTATTTATTATGATTCTCATCTTAGGAAATAGAAAATCAGAGAGTTTCAGGAAACCAAGGCTCACAGGTGGTAAGTAGCAGAGAGGTGAGATTCAAAGCCAGATATGACTTCACTGCACAGATATTTAATCTTACTCCTGTATCTGTGTTCAGTCCATATATTCTTTTAGCCTCTATAATTATTGTAAAAAGGAGCATCAAGTTGTGAGTTTATGTAACATTTCAAATGTGCATTTATATGTAATTTATACATGCTATAAAATTTCAATGCTGAAAACAAGTTTCAGTCTAATTTTACAGATAAGTCAATGGAGGTTTCAATTTGGGAAATTCACTGTCGCAATGAGTTAGTCACAAAGCTAGATCCAGAATCCAGGAGACTCTTTGCCTTCTCCATGGCTCCCAACCAATGCCTCGTCTTCAGCCCTGAGGCACAGAAACTGCCCATCAGGCTGATATCTGGTTTTAAGTTTCTGGGAAGAAAAATGTGTTCCTGGGCGCTGTAGGTAATAAGTTCCCCGGATGGTCTAGTGTGTACAACTTGCTTTCTAGATCAGAAAACAATCCTGTTCTGAGGCTGATTTTACTATGAAATATTTTTAAAATACAGAAAAATATAGAAGAAATTTGACACCCAGTTACCCATCACCTCAATATGATGAATGTAAATATTTTTTGCCATATTTGCTTCAGCTTTTTAAAAAAGAAATAAAAGATCACAGATATAGTTGAAGCTTTATTTTTTTCTCCCAGTGGCAATTCCATCCCCCTTTCCCTTCCCAGAGTTAAGTTCTCTTCTGATGTTGGCATGCATCTTTCCCATCCATGTTGTCAGCCACTTATTGCGAGTCCAAACAGTATCATTTTATGCCTTATATTTTGTATGATTATCGTAATGTAGGTAACATTTTGCAACTTGCTCATTTATTCAAAATTATTTGAGCTTTATCCATGTTCATACATGTAGATCTAGTTCATTCACTCTCATTGTTGGATAATATTCTTTCATAGGACATATTGTGATGTCTTAAATGCATTTTCCTAATGATAGACATTTAGGTTGTTATACACACACATATGTAGTCATTATAAGCAATCCCCCACAGGTCTCTGCACATGTGTGAGATTCCCTAGGGTGGTGCTTCCCAAAGCACCACTATGGTGGTAAAAGACCCATTTTTCTTATTTCCAGTCTGCTTTGGACCAATACTTTTATAAAATACAAAGTCACACTCTTGGATGTTGTGGAAGTAAGTTGCTCTAAAAGCTTCTAAACACCAACTCTTACTTTCTGTACTTCTCTCACTGTGGACTAGAAACAAACAGCTCACGAACCTTCACCACCTGCAGATCGCACGTGGAGTAGCACTGCTCTCCACTCTAAAGCATCTAAAGCAAGTATCTCAGGTGGAACTGCTGGCTTTAGGGAATACACATCACCAGCTCCACCAGGTATTGTCAGATCGCTCTCTGGTTTACTCCCACCAACTGAGTGCAAAAGTTCTTGTCTTCTTACATTCTACCCAATGCTACATTATGTATACTAGTACACAATTCTCCTGGAAAAATTAAATGTGTCCTCCCTAACCAAAAACATTACTTCAAGGAAGTCAATTGAGATAAAATAGAATGTTTTAAGAAGAAGAAATGAAAAGGTAAAAACCAACGCGTCCAGACCAACAGGAAATGCACCCTATTGTTGACTTCTCAGCCACAACTGGAAAATAGGAAGCTTGGCGGAGCAATCCATGAGGCTAAAGGTCCAACCTCATAGACCTAGTAGCATAAGCTTACCTGTTTGGTCATGAAATCGAGAAAATCTAAATAAGCCAACAAACTCTTATCCATGAACAGACTTTCATACTATTTTCCATCCCTGCTTCCTTTCATTTCCAAGCCACCTCTTTAATCCAACCAATGTCTTCCTTAATACCTGAGGAGAGAAGACATGCTCACAGAACACACACCAAAGCTTCACCAACAACTAGACAATTCTTGACCTCAATACTCATCTCTTAATGATATTCTGTTGAAGTTGATTAAAAAAGAAACTCGCTGGTATAATTTTCCTGCCTTGCTTATATGATCCAACAACAACCCACTGGTGGCTATTCAATGGGCTGCAACAAACAGATGACCCGGGTTCTGGTTCTGCTCTGCCACTAACTAGTGAGGCAGCAGTAGACAGACACCCCAGCCTCTGTTTTTTTCATCTACAACATGGACAGGATGCATTCAAAGCCTTGCTCCACCACTGACTAACTGTGTGACCCTGGGCCAGTTATTCAGCCTCTCTATATTTTGGCTTTCTCATCAATAAATGAAAATAATATTAGTATCTATCCCATAGAGTTATTAGGGTTAAGGGGTTAATATTTGTAAAGTGCTTAGAATACTTTCGACTCATAGGAAACACCGTCTAAGTTAAATAAAAATCAATAAAACCATAAAACTCTCTCCTAATTTCATTTTCTGTATGTTCCTTCATTCCCTCTGTATGTTCTTCTAAAGGCTAGACTAGATAATTTAAGACCACTTTTAGCTTTAAAGTTTTATCCCTCATAAAAGCAAAGAAAAACTTAATGCTACCAGTTGCCATTCTGTGTCATTCTCCCTCCCCACTTCACGTAGCCACTCCTATGACCAATGCCTGAAAACTCATCTGAAAATAAGCAGTCCAATCCCTGAGCAACAAGGCCCCTGTCGTCCTCTTCGCCCACCGTTTGGAAGTTTAAGCGGTACAGGTTGTTTCCTGGAGATGACACATACCTTCTTATCTACAGGGTATCCCTCAGAATGAGAGCTTCTGATGGACTTTATGCCCAGGCAATTGAACAACTGCTGAGATTAGGGTCTCGGATCCCATCACAGGGTTAGAATAAACAGGTCAATGTTATTAGCTTAAGCCTTGGGGGCAAGGGCTCCATGATTTCCAGTTTTTTTAATCACAGCAGCATGTTTCCAAGTAGCATAGGAGATGAGAGCTGTCTGCTTGACATGAAGATGAAAAATGGAATAAAACCCATGAGAATTTGCAGACTGAACACATCCTAATAAGTCTGTTGTCTATGTTGAACATTGTCCTTTTTTTACTTGGGTCACCCTTCATTAGCAACCAAAATAAAAGATAACTGTGTACAACATGGGTAGTGACTGAATATACAAGAAATTTGTTATATTTACGGCTCACTTACAATTTCTTTTTAAAAAAGTTTCAACTCATATTTATTTCACTTTTATGTTACAACTAAAGGAAAAAGTTTCTGCCCTTTTTGATCTAGTGTAAAATTTGCAAAACTATTGTGAGAGCAGAATACATTGTGTTCAAGTCATCAAAGAATGCAAATTCAGGATATGGCAAATGCCTTATGGCTGCAGCCATATTTTCCTAATCACAAATACTGATTCAGCCTTCTTTCCAATGACCTCAAAGTGAGCTGAACGTAAAGAAGGACTACATCTCCTAGACAAAAAGAGAAGACAGTTCTATTAGTTTTGTGGGTTTAGTATCCCCAAAGACCAGGAATGGTGTCCTTGAAAGGGCTGGCTGGGACTCCAGAGACTGTAAGTATGTGCAGGTGGCATCTAAGGTTTCAGAGCATTGTGCGCACCCCAGATGCATAACTCACCAAGCTGGCCCATCATTTTCTACACTGCCTTGAGGGGCACAATTCAAGAATGAAAAACTCATTTCAATCCACTCTAATTGCACCCCAAAGCATGTCTTTCACATAGTGTATTATGTAATTGCTAAAAGATATGGGGTCTAGTTGTTCTATATTAATCATGCCGTTTTATCTAGATGGTCAATGGGTCTATAAATGTACCCCTGGTATTCATCATAATACTGTATTGGAAGGTTTGATTCCAATGGCAGAAATCTCAAAGATTCCTAAAATCCACCAGATATTTACAGAAGATTTTTTTGTGTGTGTGTGGTGAGCAAGATTGGCCCTGAGCTAATATTTGTTGCCAATCCTCCTCTTTTTGCTTGAGGAAGATTGTCCCTGAGCTAACATCTGTGCCACTCTTCCTCTATTTTGTATGTGGGACACTGCTACAGCACGGCTTGATGAGCTGTGTGTAGGTCTGTGCCCAGGATCTAAACCCGTGAACCCTGGGCTGCTGAAGTGGAGTGCACAAACTTAACCACTATGCCATGGGGCTGGCCCCATACAGAAGAGTCTTTTAATCTCCTGCTCTTTTGTCTTGCTTTAGGCTCCAGTGATACAGGAGTAACTGTACTCATCCTTATTGTTTCCCATGGCTTTAGCTATATAAGGCAAATGCATTTCAATACATCTGTTTGTAGAGATTATACACGCAAACATTGCTATTTTTGACTTTCTACAAATAATTTACTTAATATAAAAATTATAGGAATATCACATATATATTTTTTTCACACTGGAAATTGCACATCTAGAGAAGGGCACATGATGAGAACGCCAAGACTGAAAATTCTCTGGGTGATAAATCCACAAATTCAATTGTTTGTAAACATAGACAGCACAAAACCTACAGTAAGTATTAATATGTCCTTCGTGGCATAAGATAATGGCTCTGGCCAGTCTTTTAGCAGGATGCTTATGAAAGCAAATCTCCTGGTTGCATATCCAGCTGAGGTCCTGAGGCTATGTACCACCAGTGCCTGGCATGGCTGTCTTCCCAGCAAACCACTTGGTTGGGCATCTTGGTGACTGGGCCACCTAATGCCAGAGGATGAAGCAAGCTGCTCTGGTGACAGCAACAGGACATGGGGGAGGAGAGAATCAGCCTGGTCTAGAAACACTGTTTCTTAACACTAGGAAACTTGTTGCCCTTGGAATTGCCCCTACCACAATGTCAGACTAAAATTGGCGAACACATCTTGGCTCAGGATATCCCTTCTCCCATCTCTTAGCCACACTCAAGTCTCAAATGCACAGTGCAAGCCCCTGTCTCCTGATCATACCATAGCTTTTATACTTAGTTCAGGAATCTTCTCCAGCAAGTCCCTTGCCAATCCACCATTGTTTACCTCACCACTTTACTCAGGCATTATGTTTGTTTTATAAATTTCTTACATCTAAATCCCCAGGATTTATAACATCTGCATCTGATTTTTCCCACTAACCTAGGAGTATAAAATGAAGGACCTCTCGGAGACTTAAAAGCACATTATGTTGGGCTATCTCTTAGTTCATTTCTATGTATTCGTCCCCTTCTCTTCCCTACACTGCTGTTCTATCCTGGCAGAATGTGCACACAGATCTGAAGCATAGGGATGATTTCAAATCTAGTGGCATTCCCATAGGGTAGGAATCCTTTTCATCTTCAGAGCCCACTGGGACATGCTCTTATTATCAAGATATTCTCCAGCAGACAAAACAACCTCCAAAGGGGTCAAAAGTCAGCACCTCTGGCTTCAATCTAGACAAACTCTTTGGAATTCTGTTTTAAGTCAGTCCAGATCTCCCTCAACTACGGCTGCCTCCTTCAGTGCCTGTCCCCGCCCTCCCTGCTTCGACTTCCGTCAGGATGCCATTGGATGCAGAGGGTAAAGTGATAAAGTTTCCAACTGCTCATCCCCAGGTCTCCTTGGCCTCACTTTCCCCTGCGTAATCTCCTCTCTGAGCCAGAGACGGGGGAGGAGAGACCGCAAAGGGCCCCGAGTCAGTACCCCACACCCCAAAATAAGCACATCCTAAACATGTGATGTCATTGCTGTGACATGTTGCCACACCAACTCTCCTAATTCACTATTCCCTCTAGTTGCCTTTGGAAGTTAAGGGCTAAAAATTATCTCTCTCGATTCTACCATCACTCCCTCGATATTCCAGGAGTGGATTCTGAAGCTCGACACATCAGATGGGGCAAAAGTCAGTGAAAGCAGCTCTGTTGCTCTTCCGAGAGTAAACATTCTAGATATTATTTCCATCTATACACCCATTTCATTCTCCCAGACTCGTCCACAGCCTCTGGAGTGGGAACGCAAGTTTCTTCCAAACTGCACAGTAGAGAACTCTCCTGAAAGGCTTCTAAACTGTTCAAAACACAACCACCAAAAGAGCATGGTGAAACTTCGTGAATTCAGAGTGAAGAAAGGACACATCCTATTAGTATGAAATCTAAATACAGAATTTTTAAGAAATGGTTCCTACTTGTGATAGAGCAACAAGAATCAGTGGATCAGCAGGAAGTGAGGTCACCTGAGACCTGCTTTTGTCTGTAAAGATATCACGAGCATAAGGAGGTCATCTAATCAAGACACATGGCTGAAGAAGGCATCTTCTTCTGGCTTCGTCTCCCCACATGCAGCCCTCCCAAGCTCCATACCTGGCAGGTAAGCCAAATTCCCCTGGTAAAATAGGGCCACTCCTGAGTCTAGGGTGTATCCACACTCAGGTTTTCTCCTAGGCCTTCAAACAGCCCTCAGGTAGATTAAATGAGCTCCCTAGAACAGCTTACCTGATGAACTTACATAGAAACATTTTCCACTTTTCTTTGCAGATCGTGCGAACATAAACAAGCTCAACTCTAGGAATACAAAGCCTCAAAATAACATTATACAAATGATTATACATAATAATTTACAGATTATTGGTCAGAGAATGACCAAGGCTACCTTTTAGTTTTTCTCGCCTGCAAACTGATTGTTCATTCACAAAGACTTCTGCACTGATGTTTTTCTTTCCCACTGTCACTGCCCTAATTCAGATCTTATAAATCCACTTGTTTAATGATGTAAGAACCTCCAAATTCGTCTCTGTGCATCTAGTCCTTTTCTCTTATCCATTAGACACATCTCTGCTACCACAGCAATTATATTGCTTTGGGAAAGTCACTGTTCAAAACTTGATCAATAAAATCTAACCTGTCAGCCTGCCTCTTAAGCTACTCCATGGTCAGGCCAGCTCACCTTTCCAGCTCTATGAGCTTCCACTCTTTGATAATCTGAGGTTCTCAGACTGTGGTCCCCAGATCAGCAATGTTAGCATCACTAAGGAACTTGCTAGAAATGCACATTCTTGAGGATCCAGAGCTACTGGATCAGAAACTATGGGGGGGGGGGGGGGGGCCTGGCACTCTGTGTTTTAACAAGCCTTCTAAGTAACTTCCATGTATTCGAAAGGTTAAAAATGACTGTTCCATATGAACCCCTCGCTTTAGTCTAATTGTTCAGTTCACTGCACCAACTGTGTTGCATTCCTCATTGCTCATATCACCCTGCAGCCTCTCTGCTTGTCTAAAGTCTACCTAGGACTTAGATGACTAAGCCCAGCATGTTCTCCTTTTTCTTTGATAGGATCTGATAAACAATTGTTTATGTACTTTACCTCCCTAACTACAAGGGAAGTCCTCGAGGACAGGGATGTTCTCCATCTTTGTACACCCAGCACAAACTCTTTGGTCATAGAGGAGCTCATTAAATGGCTAGCGATGAATAGCTAAGAACAAAGAAAGAGAAATCATTGGAGTTGGAGTATTTTCAGGCCCAGAGACCTATAAGAAAAAGGCACTGTTGGTGAGGCACGTCTCTCTTAAACTTAGTAGCGTGACTATCAATATAGCCTAGCACTTCCTGTTCTTTAAGATGTTCTAAGTGTTGCGCAGTCAATTAAGAAGGGTTAAATGAAGTTACCTGTTTCTTTACTGTGAGATTTCCCGGAACCTTTAATGTGCTAATTAACATGCTCATGTAGATGATGATTCTCCAAGGGGAACATATAGCATTTACCAAATTCTATTAATATGTTATAGAAAGCAGTGTGGCAAGCATTGACCTTGGCTATTATTCCTCCTGAGTCTGGAATACAAAAGGTGAATACAACTCCTGAGGATGGTATCCTGACAGCAGGGTTGCCAGCCAAACTCAAAACCTCTTAGGAATGCCAAAGTGGGAGATAAGTTACAGTCCAGTCCAGTTATTTTTGGCTTATGCGCTAGTCCATCAGAGTCTACCCAGAAGCCAGCGGGAAGCCTGACCTGGATTCAACTTAGAATGTGCCCTTCAGTAGTAACCTTAACCAAAGGTAACCAAATGCCAGGCTTAATTATAGAGGCAGAGGGAAAGAGTTAAGCAGGGTGATGCTGGAAAGTTTAAGACTGTAATTAAGCGCTACTTAATTGAAAACGTTGCAATGGAAATTCTCCTAGGGAACCTGAGGGAAGAAGAAAGAGGTGGCTGGTGGTCAACGACTGTTTTCAGTGTCCTTTTTTAGCAAACTACTTTTTTTGTGTGTGGGGTGGGAAAGTGTTTAGGTTTAGGGTCTCTTGGACTTGATGTAGTTTGAGACCTGTGGTCCTAACCTGGCCCTGTTTCTCCCAAGCACCTGTGCCAAGTGAGTTTTCCTCTACGTCCCTGCTACCTGGCCTGGAAGAAAGCAGCAGACAGACAAGCTGAGTTCAGTCTGGCCCTCGTGACCAAGCGCAACGTCTCCTACATTTCTTCACTCTGTGTTCTTCATGCAACCGCGCGCCCAAGGTCCTCCTCTCTGGCCTCCTCGGACCCAGAGTGCACAGATTCAACACTAAGGGTACACACAGCCAGGAAAACCCACTGCCTGGCCTACCTAGGGATGAGTTTCACAAGTACGATCCCACTGGCATGTCTTTAAAACTTTTTATTTTGACATAATTTAAGATTCAGAGGAAAGTTGCAAGATTAGTACAAAGAATTCCTATACACCCTTCACCCAGATTCTTTAAATGTTAGCACTTTACCACTTACTTTTTCTTTTCTCTCTCTCATTCACTCACTCACTCCTTCTGTACTGTCCAAGAATGAGTTTCAGAGAAGACTCCCCTTATCCCTAAGTATTTCAGTGTCTATTTCCTAAAAACAAGGGTGTTCTCATAAAACCGCAGGACAATTAGCAAAATCAGCAATTTAACATTAATACTCTACTTTATTCAAATGTTGCCAATTGTTCCAATAACGTCTTTTACGGAAAAAGGTCATGTCTTTCATGACTTCATCATCTTTTATGAGTACAAGGTAGTTATTTTGTAGGATATCCCCTCAATTTGGGTTTGCTGGGTGTTTCCTCATGATTAGATTCCAAGTGTACATTTTTGGTAGGAAACGAACCCCTGAAAATGATGCACCACGTCAGGAGGTACATAATATCGATTTGCTCCAATTCTAGTGATGTTAACTTGGATCCCCTGGTTAAGGTGGTGTCTGTCACTGGCACAATTTTCTAATCCATCAAGTTAAACTGCATATATGCTCGGTCCTGGTGCTTTAAAAGTCTGGTACAAATCAACTGTAAATGATATTTGAATAGAATTCCTGTAAAATACCCAGTTCCACTCATAAAACAATTTCCTGATCACAAATAGAGAGGATAATAATTTTCCACTTCACTGAAAACAGACTGAACAATGTATAATGAAAACTATGATCATGCTAACGGGTAGAACTAGAGTTTGTTGAAATCTTATAAATTGTGCTTTCTTTGACATGCTGTTTGAAGCTGATTTTAGCTTTGTGGGCATACAAAATCAGTCAAGTTGAAGTTTCCATATGAAACTCACATTCTTAAATGGGGATTCCGAGAGCTAGTCTTGGGGTTAGGTTTGTACTCAACCCATGAGTCCGTTTTATAGATCTTGAAATTGTCACTGAAAACGGTGTTGGAGGTTTTGGGGAGGCATAAAATTCTGGCTGGCTCTGTTAATTACTTACAATATTTTACTAATAAATAAAGACCATCATAACAAAGAATGCTGGTTGCTCTAGAGTCTTGAGTATAGGTCTGATCCACTGAAAAGGCCAGAGGTTGAAAAATGCAAACATTGTTCTAAGTTACCTGTAGACAGTGAAGCATTTCCTGTCTCACACGTCAAATTAAAGTGTTAAAGGTGGGAGAAATGGAAAGCAGGGGATCAGAGAACAGATCAGTGAGAACCTTAGAAGCTCAAATGCAGGCATCTAGTCTAGAAAACACTGAATTAGGTTACTTAACTGTTGTAGCAAATAGTGAGCGTGGGCACAGGAAGATAGGTTGGGTTGGGATGACACCTATTTCCTAATAATACTACGTAAGTTATTTGCATAATTGGGACAGAAACTCCCTTTAGCAAGCATTCTCTGCCCTTGGGGCAGGTAAGACCAGCTGACACCTTGTCCTCTAGCCATGAGCTGGTTCCTGAGACTCACCAGCAGTATTTCAACTTCCCTTCAACCAGAAAAAATATTCAAAGTACCCAGGGGGCTGCTAGGGAACAGGGCATCTATTCATCTCCCACAGGGGTCAAAGCTCAGATGCCTTCAGGGACTGGGACCAACAGGTAAGGTAAACGTAAGACTTTGCAAACAGGACAAGCAGGAGGCAGGGAGTAGCAAAATGGAATGGGCAAGTCTGCTAAAGACATTCATGCTCATATATATACATATTTTCTTTTTGCTGAGGAATATTCGCCCTGAGCTAATATCTATGCCAATCTTCCTCTATTTTTTAGTATGTGGGCCACCAGCAGAGCATGGCTGCTAACAGAATGGTGTAGGTCCGTACCTGGGAATGGAACTTGGGCTGCTGAAGTAGAGCATGCTGAATTTAACCACTAGGCCACTGGGACTTGCCATCATATTTATATTTTTAAAAAGAGGGGCCAGCTCCGTGGCCGAGTGGTTAAGTTTGCGCGCTCTGCTGTGGCGGCCCAGGGTTTGGATCCTGGGCACGGACATGGCACCGCTCGTCAGGCCATGTTGAGGTGGCGTCCCACATCCCACAACTAGAAGGACCTGCAACTAAGATATACAACTATGTACAGGGGGGGTTTAGAGAGATAAAAGCAGAAAAAAAAAAAAAAAAGATTGGCAACAGTTGTTAGCCCAGGTGTCAATCTTAAAAAAAAAAAAAAATCCAAATACTCTGTTGCCAAATACCATACATGTGGGACCAAAGGCCTACGAGCTGCTACTTTGTTATGCCTGCCCAACGGTGACAAGGTCATCTCCTCTTTATTAGAGGTGGAACCCCCAGCTTCATGATCAGCAATGATTGGGCTGGGATATCATCCAGCACCACAGATATCCCAGATATACTTTGCAGGAAAGATACACAATTAGACTACTTCCATAAGAGCATCTCTTTCTTAGAGGACCGCCTAGACCTTGCCCCATTACAATGGCTCCTTTATTACTTAAGTGCTGTGTCCTATAGACTCTCTCTCTCTCTCTCTATGTAACACTTATATTTGAAGATATTGTGTTATTATTCATTCATTCAACAAATGCTTACTGAGCGTCGTCTACTGAATGCCAGGTGCTATTCCCAATGCTAGGCTAGAACAGTGGAGGAGACAAAGTCCCTGACATTAACAAGTTGACATTCTAGCAGGGGTGGGGTCAGATAGTAAACTAATAAATGAGTTAGAAAAATTCCCAATACTGTTGAACAGTATTTAGAGAACTAAACTGGCTAATGAGCTGGAGAGGGCCTGGATAGCTTCTTCAGAGTAAGCAGCTGGTGACAGTCTCTCTGAGAAGCAAGTTGAGACCTGAATGATAAGAAGGAACCAGCCATATAAAGATGGGGATACGGCCTCTGCCAAGGGCACAGTCAGTGCAGAAATCCCAAGGCAGAAATGAGTTTGGAGTGTTCAAGATACCTGAAGAAGTTCTTGTGGCTGGAGGGATATAAAATTAAAATAAAAATGAAAATAAAAAATAAATATGAAAAAAATAAAAATAAAAATGAAGCTGGAAAGTACTGTAAGCAGAGGCTAGATTCAGACCCTGCAGGCCATGGCGGGGAGTTGGCACTTTATCCTAAATGCCATGGGAAACCATTGGAGGGAGAAGTGAAGAGATAGGATTTCCTTTCATTGACAATCTTTAATTTCTGATTGGTCTATGTTGTATATCAGACAAATTTCTCCTGAATTAGAATCACCTTTCCACCAAGAATCAACTTTTCTTCTAAAAGGATTTGGGGAGGAACATCTTACCAAATATGGATAGATGGGAAATACAGGATATTCAGATCTGGTCCCTAGACAAACTTCTCCCTATTCAGCTCACACGCATAAGGCCATCCTGTTCCTTCCTTACTATTGGCGTGCGTTTCTGACACCTTTGTGTCACCCGACTCCACTCCACTGTATTCCTGCTTTGGTCTAAGGCAGACCGATACAGCTTTAGGACACATTATCAATGAAATATGCTCCCACCTCTGATCTTGCTGACCCCTCTGCTTAGACAGTTCTTTCCCCACATCCCACAAGGCTCACTCCCTCTCTGCCTTCTGTCTTTATTGAAAGGCTCCCTCCCCAGTCCAGTCTTCCCTGACTGCTCTATTTAAATCGGCCACATCCCACCCCTCCAGGCTGACACTCCCTGTTCCCTTTCCCTTTTATTTTCCTTGTAGCACTTACCCCCATCTGGCCTACAGTATCAGCCCTGCCTTTTATTTTCTGTATCTGATGCTTTGATACCTGGGGCCTTGCTGACTCTGGAGGGACAGCTGTTCCCAGGGCTATCTAATTCTCAGAGATAGTAAACAATCTGCTTTCACTGTGCCTTTCATATGCAAACCCACCAATCCAGAGCCCAAACCCCCAACCATCTTCTTTTTCTGTTCTCACATTTCCCGCCACTATCTCCAGGCCCTAATCATCCTAAGGCCAAGTATCAGACAACTAGGGGCGCCGCTCCACCCCAGAGCCTGCTGAAATTATACAAACTAGCCCATCCTAAACCTGCTTACCCCGACTCGCCTCTTAAAGGCTTCAGCCCATTAGTCCTTCGCTCTCTCTAACTGCAACCAACCTCAGTGTTTTCTCCTGGGGACCTGGGTGGTGTGCTCCCTCCTCTTGGGAATGTGAGTAATACACTATCTTTTCAGTGCAATCATCTCCTGATCTGCTGGCCTTACTGAATCTCAAAATTCTCTATTAATATACTCTATTTAAAATACCTACTATAGAATTTACTTTATTACTTGTCTCTTCTACTCCTCTTACTAGAATAGAAGCTCCCTGAGGATTTCTTGTCTGCCTCTGTTCCCTCTTACGTCACTAGCACCCACAAGAGTGCCACACCCAGAGAACTAAAACACTCGATAAATATTTGTTGGAAAAAAGATTTCACAGGAAATGCTCAATAAATATGTTCTAAATATTAAACGAATAAAGGTGCTAAGGTGCCTGCTTGTGAGTGCACGGATAAATACAGGAGCCAAGTGCAGAGTGAGCAGAGCTTAGGATTTGAGTTCCAGCTCCACCTCTTCACCTTTCTGAACCTCGGCTTCCTCATCTATCAAACGGGGATAACCAACATTTACCTCTGACATAACAACACTTACTTACACAGTGAAAGGTTATCATATGACAATAAACCGCAATGACCATGACGACTGTTGGATGTCAATAAACAGTACCGTGTTGTAACACTGTAATGCCCAAGGGGCTTAAGGCCTGGGAAACAGCCAGCCCTTATGCTGAACCCTCAGACTGTGGTGCTTTGACTCATCCGCTGAATGAGCTCACGCTCACTTTCCTTCACAGGCCAGCAGCAAAGGGAGAACGCCCTTCCTTCCTCCCTTCCTCCCGGCAGCTCCGCTATCCCTTCCTCGCGTCTACAACCTGCTGCTCCTCATCAGTCACAGATGCCGAAGCAGATCCCAGCAAGTGGGCGCACACAACGCACTCACAGACCAGGCATGGCAAGTGTGAACAGGTGAGTGGCAGGACACACTTAGGACGTCCACGGACTCAGGTGGGAGACCCCAGAACTATCAGGCTCACATTAGAAGAGGGGATTTATCTGGCTCATAAAATTTCCCACCTGTTTCTTACTCCAAGTTAAGAAGTACTTCATGACTTCAACAGATAAAAATACTTACATGAACAGAAGGATTTAAAAAAAGGTCAAGCTTTCAAAAGGAATACATGACCATTACTGCAAAAAAATAGAAGAAAACGAAAAGTTTCTGTAATCCTTTCACCATGTGATAATGACACCGTTAGTGTGTTAGAACACTTACCTCATCTTTGTGCACGTGGATACGTACGTGTAGAGCAAGGTATTTGCTGAATGAATGAACTAAAACTTAAGCCCACTGTCCCTTTGGCCAAGTCTCAGGGTTCCAAGCAGCCTGAATGCAGCTTGGGTACCTTTCATGGTACCTTCTCAGTTCTAGGCCAGGCCCCCAGCTCCCAACTCCCTAAGAGAAGGAAAGCGCAGAAGAGTAAAAAGAGCACTAAGGATCCCAGGTGAGGATTCTAGCTTTACTGTTAATTTGTTGCAGAGTTTTAGGCAAATCCCAGTCTTTCTGGGTTTCTTTCTTTCTTTCTTTTTTGAGGAAGATTAGCCCTGAGCTAACTGCCGCCAATCCTCCTCTTTTTGCTGAAGAAGACTGGCCCTGAGCTAACATCCATGCCCATCTGTGGGACGCCTACCACAGCATGTTGTGCCAAGCGGTACGATGTCCGCACCCAGGATCCAAACCGGCAAACCCCGGGCCACCGAAGCGGAACGTGTGCACTTAACCACTGTGCCACCAGGCCAGCCCTCTCTTGGGTTTCACTTTACCAATCTGTCAAACGGAAAAACAACTCTCAATCATCTTTACCAGCCCTTTCACCTTTAAGACTCAGAGATCTAGAAGACTGAAATTTGTATTCTAAGCTGACTTTTAGACACCATTACTGCAGAGGAGGGCCAACATTTCAAATCCTTCCCTTTGGCCCCAATTCTCACAGCAGAAAAGGCAGCTCCTAGAAGTCAGAGTTAGAACCTGAGCTGGGGAGAAGCAAAAACATGTGGTCGTCGATCACCAAAGAGAAGGCGAGAGGGGAGGCAGGATGTTGTATGGTTTCTGCAGATTTCCAGTGACTAGTCCTTGGGCCTGACTCAGCTGCCCTCCACCTCCCACTCCTGCTGGGCAGATGGCAATGGGCTCAGTCTCTCAGCACCTGTTTCTCACGACCCTTGAAAATCCTGCCATTTATTCTAGAGCCTTAAAGTGTGTGAATTTATAACAGTCGAAAGTAGCACAAGAGACCATGAATTTGTAAAACTGTGGGGAAATGCTTAGACAATATTAAGTGAAAGAAGCAGGATACAATGTTGAGTATAAAAACTGAATCAGCTGTGCTAACTATGCATACAGTCATGTGTCACAACAATGAGGACACGTCGTGAGAAATGCGTCATTAGGCAAATCTGTCATTGTGCAAACATCATAGAGTGTACTTACACAAACCTAGATGGAATAGCCTACTACATACTTAGGCTATATGGTACTAATCTTACGGGACCACCATCGTATATGTGGTCTGTCGTTGACTCAAATGTCATACGCAGCACATCACTGTATATTTTATACACATATAGAAAAACAACTGAGAGAGAAGTAATGACAAGGTGTCTAGGATTAAGTGATATATTTTCCTAATTTTTCCTATGCTTTCCAAATTATCCACTATAAAGATATGTTCCTTTAAAAAGTATATCATACATAAATACATGCTCATGAAATGTCAAACAACACCTTAGAAGATTATAGAGTAAAATGTCTTGTAGCTCTCTCCAGCTATTCCCCTATATCCCAATTCCACTCTCCCACCTAGAGGTAACTACATCTGTTCGATGTGTGCCTCTCAGACCGTTTTCTGTGTATTCACACACACAGTTTGGTCTTGTACAAAGCAGTTCATACTACATAGCTGAATGTTTCTATATAGATTTTTTTTTTCCATTTAACAAAGGTAAGATCTTCCCATGTCTGTATTTTCTTTTCTGGTAGTTTTAGATGATTGCATAAGTACTCCACAAGAAATCTGTACCATAACCATTCTCCTACTAGAAATAATGCTACTACCCATCTTCTTGTTTGCTATTACAAAAATTGCCATTTGAACATCCTGTGACAAATGGAGAGCTTCTCTAGGGTATACTCTTAGAAGTGGGTCAAAAGACATATACATTTTCAATTTCTATAGGTTCTGCCAAATGACCCTCCAGAAAGCCTATGTCAATGTATATTCCCACCAGTGTATGACTATCTATTTCTCCATGCCCTTACCAATAATTTTGTCAACCTGAAGGGTGAAAAATGATCTTATTTGTATTTCTCTGATTACTATTGATATTATCCTTTCAAAAGTTTATTGCCTTTTTGTTTTTTTAGAGTCCTGCTTCTTTATAACTTTTGGCTATTTTCCTATGGGGTTGTTGGCCTTTTTCTTATTGATTTATAAGAACTCTTTATATATTTTGGATATTAATCTTTTGCCTATTACATAAATTGCAAGTATTCTCTGCCAGTCAATCATTTGTGTTATCTTCCTCTAGAGTGTCTACTACATTTGCTTGAAATCCATCTGAAATTTATTTTCATTGACAATGTTATTTGGGGACATAATTTACTTTAACATTAGGAAAAATATTTAAAGTAGAAACTTCAAAGAACCTTTGTTTTGTATTTGTCTTTTAAGCCTCCCATATTTTATGAATCAAATTTATGGATATTTTGTGTGTGTGTGTGTGTGTGTGTGTTTGAGGAAGATTGGCCCTGAGCTAACACCTGCTGCTAATCCTCCTCTTTCTGCTTGAGGAAGAATGGCCCCAAGCTAACATCTGTGCCCATCTTCCTCTGTTTTGTATGTGGGATACTGCCATAGCATGGCCTGATGAGTCGCATAGGTACGCGCCCAGGATCCAAACCTGTGAACCCAGGCTGCTGACTGTTGTGTGCTGAACTCAACCACTACACCACTGGGCCAGCCCTAATTTATGGAATTTTTAAGGAGACAGGACTATGAGAAAGGATGACGAAGAAGTCTTGCCACACACCTTGTAGCCTGGGCATTTTCATAGCTCAGTGACTGCACCGCGCTGTGTGAGCCCTGAGCTTGTCAGATATATGAGGAGCAGATCTCAGGTTCTGGCTCTCAGGGAGGTTCCCGCACTCCTCTGGGTCACCTGCCACTAAGGAAGGCTCCCATCTAAGAGAGGACACACTCCAGTGTAAATATCACATAAGGCCAAAGTTTAAGGACCTAGGAATGTCCCTTATGAGGACACTATAGTAATTACTCTGAAGCATAATTCTTCTCATGCAAGGACTCCAGTAAATGTGATTTTATTTCTCTGTCTTAAGTTTCAGTATATTTAGGATCAACAAAGATTTGCTGAATGAATGCAAGAATATGTTAAGTCAAATCTTTAAGTCATTCATGATGGAGATTATCAGAAGGTATTGGCTGGGCACTGAGATGACAAAGGACGGTAAAGTTAACTAGAAGTAGATTTTCCAATAAAGCCTCAGGAGAGATGCTAGAAGGTGTGGCAAGAATATTCTGGTGTGCGTGTTTGGGGGGTGAGGGACCTCAGTCATGTGTAATGAAGGAGAGGGCGATTGAGGCAGGGCCGACTGCTACTCTGCTCTTTAGAGTTCTGACACATCACACTGTCATGGGTGAAGAACAGGGGCTAAAAAACACCTGTGGGCGCACAAGCATCTTTATTAGACATGTGACATCCCAAAACCCTAAGGTACTGAAACTCCACAATTGGGAGTCAAAAACTGATACGGCGCCTGTAGTCACCGCAGCTCAGAGGGGTGGGCCACAAGGAGTCATCTGTACTGTCCCACCCGATTCCTCTGGTGACTGTGGCCATGGGTATGGTAGACAGCTGACTAGGGTAGAGGTCAGTGTGAGGCCAGAACAGGGAGGGGCTGCACTGTGCTGCCCCCACCAAACCCAAGAATGACCAGGGCAGGTGGAGAACAAAGGGTCCTGGGCCCTGCCTGAAAGTGTGGGTGGCCTGTCAGTGTTTCACTTAGCTATGCTTTTGCCCATTTAGACTTTTGTTGTAACTTAATATTTTCTAGTTGTAGAAGTAACTAATGTTATTGTAGGAATTTTGAAAAATCAAAAAAGTTTAAAGAAGAGAAAAAAAAAACCCACCCAGAATCCTTCCATATAGCTTGTTTTGGTAAACTTCCTTCTGGTCTTTGATAAATAAATGAATTGTTCTCTTTCCTACAAAAACTTACCTTTTTTGGGGGTATAATTTTAAAATTCTTTTTATTGTGATAAAATATATATAACAAACTTTACCATCCTAACCACTTTTAAGTGTACAGCAATGTTGTGTAATCACCACCATCATCTACACTCACCTTTCGTGCTTTTACTGAGACCTTACAACATGAAAGCTCTGCTAAGCATTTGACTGCCATTCTCGTGTAACAATTGCAACACCAAGTGCACAGGTGCTATCAGTATGCCCATTTTACTGACGGGGAGAATGTGGCAGAGAGAGGCTAAGTCCTTCATGGCAGCTACAGAGCTGATAAATGACAGAGCCCACACTCAGGGCAGGTCTGCCAGACTCTGAAGTCTATGCTCTTACAGAGTTTTGAGCCCCATTTGGATGAAGGACCACAGTGGGGGTAAGGGTGAAAGCGTCTTAATGAGCCTATTATCTGCACACACAAAAATGAATTTAAAAATCTCAAGTTCAAATTTCTAGCTAGGAAAATCTGAAGTATTTCTAACTCAACAGAATGGAAATTGCACAGTACTCATTCTCTTTATTTTAGTGGGATAATTTATTTTAAGGATCACAAAAATATTTATGGGGCTTTTATGAGCTCATCGGCAACCTTCATCTCTCAAACCTATTTTCCACCATTAAGCACCTCAACTTTCAATTCTACCATCGCAAGGTTATGCAGAGACAACCTCTGTGGTTCAGGAAGAGTAATCTAGTCCAACAGCGGCACCGTGAGTAGCTCTTGCCAGAGCTCGGCGGGTGACCTCCGTGCCCCACTCGAACACACTGTTCAAATCATAGAGCAGGCTTGAAAAACGGGAAAGCAATCCAGACAATCTATTTTTTCAGAGTTCTCACTCTGTGGGTTTTTTGTGTTTGCCACTCACGTGTCACCCCAATTCTTTCAGAAAAGGGATCTCTTAGTGATAGAATCCAGGTCCAGGGCACACAACAGAATCACAAGTGTGAGTTGACGTTGTTCATTTCCTTTATCCTAGTGGTGGCTCTGAGAAACCTCAAATAAAACCACTGGGTTCCATCTGGGAGCAGTTTTTCCTAGCTGTATGATGTATTCTCTAGCAGATGGGGGAGGGCTGAGCAAGGGTGCTGGGTAGATAGAAACAATAAGGTAAAAACACTTTTCTTTTAAAGATTGGCACCTGAGCTAACAACTGTTGCCAATCTTTTTCTTTTTTTTTTGCTTTTTCTCTCCAAATCTCCCCAGTACATAGTTGTATATTTTAGTTGTGGGTCCTTCTAGTTGTGGCATGTGGGACGTTGCCTCAACGTGGCCTGATGAGCAGTGCCATGTCCGCGCCCAGGATCTGAACCAGCGAAACCCTGGGCTGCCAAAGCAGAGTGCGTGAACTTAACCACTTGGCCAGGGGGCCAGCCCCTAAAAACACCTTCTTCATTCCCCTTTTATTCTCATCAAGTTTAGCATCAAAATGAGGCAACTTTACTTCAAAGCAAGGGAACTCGATAGACTAGCATAAGGGAAAACTGACTTTCTGAGACAGAACCCCTAAGCAAGGACATAAATTTTTAACATCCATGATGCGGGGCAGGGAAGAGATACTCTATTTCAAAACTCAGCTGGGTCCATCCCACAGGTCAGACACAGCTTGGCTTTCAGGCTGCTCTCCTCTGGGGAAGCCGACCTCCGCATATTGGCCTGGCCTGTGGGCAGAGCCAGTGGTAGGAAGGGAGAATGGCTGATGGACATCTCCAGGAAGGCTATACTTTCAGTTATCTGAGTCAACAGGTGGGCTTAGGGAGATGAAATCCAATCCTCTCATTAGGAGAGGTCTGCAAATCCTAAAGAAGGATCCAGGAGCATCAACACAAAGGAGAAGCAGGGAATTAAATCACAGTAATTCACAGGCTGCCAAGGCTACGGGGAGAAGGCAGGTGGAACAGACAGGATTCTGGGAGGGTTGTGATGACTAGAAACAGCCTCCTTGGGAGAGTCAATACTATTTTAAGAGACAAACAAGTGTGACTGTGGTTAAAGATAATCACAGTCAGATGTTGGCAAAAGTAGACAAACATTTCTAGGCCTCTGCCATTTAGGGTATAAAACTGTGCGTGCGTATGCCAGGCAATGCTTATGTTACGAACTTTGGCAGCACAGGGTTTATATATGCAAATATAAGTAACACCGCACAAGAAAAAGCTGCCTCTGGAACTGCTAAGCCATTCCATAGCTTCAGGGACACAATATGGAACTGTACCAGAGTCCATTACAGGAATAAAAAAATAGACTTGATACAAGGATTAGAATCTGGTTGGGCAGCAGGTAAGTGGGAGAGAGTAGAATATTAACAGGAAACCAGGACTCAACTTATCAACCACATGCTCTCGGGGAAATCATTTCATGTCTCTGAGCCTCAGTCTGCTCATCTGTGAAATGTATAGGCTGACCCCTCAGAGCTGGAGACCAAAGGAGATACTATAGTACCAGATGATAAACTGCTGTCTGTTCTTCATTTCCAGACACTCCATTCCCATGCAGGACTCTGTCCTTCCTCATGCCATTTCCTCTGCCTGACATCTTAGGACGTCTTAGATGAAGAATATCCCTCCTGACTCTTCAAGACTCCGTGTCACCTCTTCACAAGGCCTCCCCTGTACACGTCTTCCTCACTCCTCCAAAAGAGCTGGCCCTGCTGTCCTCTGAGCAGGTACAACAGAAGAGGCAGAGAGATTTCAGTTGTCCTTAAACTCACTGCAGTCTCTCATTAAACTAAGCGATCCACAGGTCAACAGAGAGGACACCCGCGGGCTGCCTCCCCAGCACCCATTTGTCTCTTTCCCTTTCATAAGGGTGATCCAGATTTCTCAGCTTTATGAGTTGAAACCCTGTCCCTGCTCAGTCTCCA
The DNA here is from genome assembly GCF_037783145.1 of Equus przewalskii. Taxonomy (NCBI): domain Eukaryota; kingdom Metazoa; phylum Chordata; class Mammalia; order Perissodactyla; family Equidae; genus Equus; species Equus przewalskii. The sequence goes on from NC_091848.1 coordinate 36,757,103, forward strand.
CCGCTGCCCCCCGGGAGTGGGTCCTAAAATAACTGAAATATTTTATTCCCTGGGCCACAGGGATTAATTCAAGGATGGTCACATGACCTGACTCTTTGTGGACAGGCCCATAGGGAGACAATTTTGGGGACTTTTGACCTCTGCCCTCTCAATGAACATGACGGTCTATAATGAGTTTTACTATTGGAAAAAGTAATTAAATCTAACCAGTAATACATTTTACCAAAATGTCAACTTTTTTGTTTTTGTCTCAAAGTGATGAATGTGGTTACTGAATACAAGAAGCTCTGATTGATTGCTGATGACAGAATAGAAATTTCTGAGCCATAAATAGCAGATATTTACCAGAGCACAGCAGAGAATTGTAGTAATTAGAGGAACACATCCAACATGATCAACTTTGGACATGAATACAGAATAATGGCACAAACTAAACTAATAAATAAATATAAGGTATTTAGTAGTGACATCCTGAAGAATTGCTTAAGAACCCAACAGACTGGCCTCTGGGTGTAGGGAGGAGACTTTTTATCTCTTTCTTAATGAAAATTGTCACCCTGAATCAGCCCTAGGACCAACCAGATCAGCAACTTATTTTGAATGGGGACACTCCCAGGGATTAAAAATTGGGCAAAAGGCCAGTAATGAGAAGCCTAAGTTACAAGTTTGTTTTCCTGGAAAGCTTTGAAAATATTCACTGATCTCCCATCCCACTTAATGGTTCATCTAAAACCGCTGCCTATAAGTCGGAGAAATATCTGCTAATGAGAAAGAATATTATTGTTTATAAGCTGGCATTTATTGAGGGCATTCTATGCACCAGGAGGCCAGGAACTACACTAGGTGATACACACACACTCCACACCTTTTTTATTTGAATCCTCACAAACGCCCTAGGGATAAACACCTGTATTTTCCCAATTACACAGATGAAAAAATTAGCATTAAAGTTAAGTAACTAGACTAATGCAATTTAGTCAGTGCTAACACCAGAATGGGAACTCAGTCCGACTCTCCCTAACCCACGCTCCTCCCTTAGAGACCTGAGCTAAAGAGACAATCACCCGGAAAAACTCTCGGTTTTCTTACAGAGAGTGACAGATGAGCACAAGAGAGCCAACGGGCCCACGTTCCCTTCTTAGTCAAGTCCCTGTTTGTGATACGAACCTGGACACTTGCAGAGAGTGCTAGAACCGGGGCTCCAGAAGCTTTGGGATCTGGTTCTCCTCTCAACTGCAAGTCTGGGCACTCTGAAAGACATATAGTCAGGGCAGCCTCTCCAAACCCACCTCCAGACTTCTATCCTGATCAAACACAAACAGAAAAATAAGACTGTCCTTGGGGCTGGCCCAGTGGCGCAGCGGTTAAGTTTGCAGGTTTTGCTTCTCAGCGGCCCAGGGTTCGCCAGTTCGGATCCCGGGTGCGGACATGGCACTGCTTGGCAAAAGCCATGCTGTCGTGGGCATCCCACATATAAAGCAGAGGAAGATGGGCATGGATGTTAGCCCAGGGCCAGTCTTCCTCAGCAAAAAGAGGAGGATTGGCAGTAGTTAGCTCAGGGGTAATCTTCCTCAAAAAAAAAAAAAAAGACTGTCCTATTTAAGTCATGATCTGAGGGTATTCTAGCAATGTCATATATGTCATATATATGTATGAATTTTATGGTATAGGGTGCTAGTCATGACTATACATAGAAATTGGAGGTGTGACTAAATTATAATGAGCTAAATTTTACAAATTAAATCAGTTTTCAACGGTTTGCACGTACACATTTTTAGTATAAAAATTGTGCACAGCTATTCCACCAACAGAATTACAGACACTGCCCCTGTCCTGTCTCTGAGATATGTAGCCATTGATACAGGAAAAGATGCAAACCAAACAAAGATACAAGCTAGACAACCAAACAAGGGCTGAAATCTATACAACACAATGTGTAAGACTGTACCTCATAAACCTGGTATCAGTGACTTTGGAATAAAAGAGTGAACACACAACTGTGGTGTTACACTTGGCAGGAAGCCAGGGTAATTACAAATCCAGGTGAGTTACATCATTGCTACTTTACAGTGGGAGGAAACCGAGAGGGTGGAGAATTTGGCTGACCTTCTCCAAGGGACCCAGCCAGGCTAGGATCAATGCCATTAGTCACTTTGGATGACTATACTTCTCCCTACTCTGAACTCCACCTCTTCCCCTCTCAGGGTTGATCTGGGCTTTTGGGGAGCTTTGCCCACCTTCTCTTCTAACTCCTACACACACACACCCCTGAGAACAGCCCAGCTCTGATTTTGCTCTCGCAGCCCTAGCTTGCATCTGCTGGCAGAAGGTCACAGTTAAATTTAGACCTGACCACCTCACTGGCAAGGAGCTGGGAAACTGGCTGTTTGAGGAGATCCATAGACACTCTGGTAGACTTGGCTGCTTACACTCTAAATGGAAGCACTATTCGGTGGTTAGGATGTAAGTTAAACTGGGAAGGGGGTATAATTTCCCAACCAGAGCACAAGGAAAGGGACTTAAGAATTAGAAAGGCTGAAACAAACCTCAAAAGGTTACTGAGGTCTTCTCCTGCTTTCGCACAGAATCCAAGGACAGAAATAGGCTTGTCTTTGTTTTTAAACCTCTTTGCAGAATGGGAACTGGAAAAGATCTCAGAGGCTGTTGAGTACAATGTGCCGCATATTGTCAAGTCTTCAACACTGCAGAGAGAGGGTCACTCAGACTCAGCTGAAACCTGTCATCATTCTTGACTAGTGGCACATCACTGCAGGAGGCAGCAGCTGTGGATGGCAATGCCTCAGTGCAGAAACTAAGCCAGGTGAGAAAGCCTCAGGTGGGGAATGGTGAATGCGACTCTGGCCCTTTTAATCTGATCCCAGTGGCAAAATACGTAGGAATATGACAGCTCCACAGGGACTCAGGTCATGAATTCAGAAGCGAAGCCCTCAGCAATGATCCTTTGTGGACACGGTACAGGTTCCTCAGGGGCTTGTGGACCAAAGAATGGCACGTGAGCTCTTGAAGCAAGCCAGCGCCAAGCAAGGTATCAAAAAACGCAAACTCCATAAAGCTGTCTGGCTTTATGTATCTTTATTTGCCCTGTGTTCTCCCATAATATTTAGCAAAACCTTATGGAAAGACTCTTTAAACTTGGTCCAGAATGCAAATAATACCCACATGGGGACCAGAAGAATGGTAGTAACAAGACTTTAGGTACTTACATCAATTGCTCAGACAGGGTCCCTTTTGCCCCAATCCAAATTCCACCTCTTCCCCACTCCCTCCAAAGATATTCTCACAGCATCCTTTGAGAACACTTAGAAAAATCTGTGTGTGTGTGAGATATCTGCTGCCCCTCTAAACTGTACATTTACAAGGGCAGTGCCATGTCCATTTTGTTCACTGGCTGTGATTTCTGACTATTTCCTGGTCCTAGAGGAGGCAGAGATGACCAGTCCAGAAGATCTCAGGTAAGGCCCTCAGAATACTGTGGCAGCCACAGACCTCCCTGGGTTCCCTAGAGCTTCACGGGACCCTGATTAGATGGAGCACACTGGCTATCCAGGCCTGGCTTCAGATCAACCCTGACCTTCCTGGCTTGGAGAGTCATAGGAAGGCCCCTTGAGATGTCTCAAGAAGGTCCCCTGTGTTGGCTGGCCTTGTCTGGAGACTCCAGGCCAGTAGGGCAGACTCTGATTTCAATAAGACCAGCAGGACCTAGTCCTCAGCACCAGGTTCTGGGAATCCAGCTGTCACTTCAGAACACTAAAGTTCCCCCGGAACCCCTCCAGATATTTAGAAACACCAGATGCAAGTGGCCACCGGGGGGGCTGATTTCTATGGGAGCAAATCTAAAGCAGGTGGCTAGGACACCTGAGAGTGATTTCTGACTCACTGGGGTCGCTGGCCCCCTCAATTCCTTACTTCTAAAAAGCTGGAAGTCTCGGGGCTGGCCCCGTGGCCGAGTGGTTAAGTTCGCGCGCTCCGCTGCAGGCGGCCCAGTGTTTCGTTGGTTCGAATCCTGGGCGCGGACATGGCACTGCTCATCAGACCACGCTGAGGCAGCGTCCCACATGCCACAACTAGAAGAACCCACAACGAAGAATACACAACTATGTACCGGGGGGCTGTGGGGAGAAAAAGGAAAAAATAAAATCTTTAAAAAGCTGGAAGTCTCCCCAAAGACTTGATCCAGTGCTTCCATCCTCCCCATCCCCCCAAACAAAAGTGCAGGAGTACGCTACATTTCACTGTCTTCTCTACCAAGATATAAATAAGCACCACGCTACAGACAGAATAATATCATTTTACTAATTACCAGTTGAGACCTCAGGCAAATTATTTCTCTTTTCCAAAGTGTTCTTCTCGTGGATAAAACTATGATCTTTATGATCTGAGATGCTGTAAAATTCTAGTGTTCTGATACCCCATAAACAAGGCATGCTATATATACAGCTTTCCCTAGGCAAGTAGGGAGATGGTCCCAACAGCCTGTATAGCACCCTGCTCAGCCAGGCACTCAGTGCTGCTTCATGAGGACAAAAACGGGGATGAAAAATGCCGGTCAGAATGATACAATCCAACATTCAAAGTCATTCAGCTAAACAACAAAACAAAACGTGCCCAAGTTCAACCAGGAGCTCCACGCACTCAGTCACGTGTCTCGAGATCTCAGACTCTGAGGCAGAGCAGCGGGCTCCCCCAGCCCTGCCACACAGCCCTAGCTTATCTCTCAGACCCTGGAGACACGCAGGCCAGCAATGCTTCTTATGTCACATAAAGAAGGAGTGGAGTGAAGTCAGTCAGTAGTGAGGGCTTGGAGAGTTGGGAGACGGCAGGGTGTTGTCACTCTCTTCCTGCTCACTTGTTCTTTTCAGGACTTTCCCTCATTACGTTCCCCAAAGCTGGCTAGATCTGAGCTCTGTGAGGAGAACTTACAGTTGAAGCCCTGTTTGTTCCCTCACAAACTATGTTGCTCAGAAAGGAAAACGTATAACTGCTTTTCTTCAAAGTTTCAATTGAGAAGGTCTGTGGGCATCTTTAAGCACCAGAGAGACCACAGTTCCTCTGGAATTATGGAGAGTGTTGGGAGGACGGCCTAGGCTTCGCCCCGGGATGGGATGAAAGGATACAGAGTTGGAAACTTTCTACTCTGGCACATCTGTGTATCATGGACCATAAGCTCTAGGACAGCTCCAATAGAAATATAACGCAAGTCACAAATGTGAGCCATGCATGTAATTTAGAATTTTCTAGTAGTCACATTAAAAAGTACAAACAAACAGGTGTGACTAATTTTACTACATTGTATTTAACCCAATCTCTAAAATACCATCATTTCAACAAGTAATGAGCATAAAAATTGAGCAACATTATTTTTTTGTGCTAAGTCTTGGAAATCTGCTATGTAATTTATAGTCACAGCACATCTCAATGTGGACTAGCCTCATTTCACCATAGGCTCATCCAGCGAGTGGCTACTCAAGTGGACAGAGCAGCTCTAGAAGGCAGGTCTAACTCGCTTTCCTCTGTGGTCCTCTGCATGCACCTGCTGCTTTGCTTACACTATATCCTCAGCCCTTTAAAAACCCCTTCCTACCTGTTAGGACCCAGAGAGAACCCCATCTCCTGAGAAGTCCTCCCAGGTCACCCCAGGCCACTGTGCTACCATCAGCTTCTGCATAATTATTTTAGTCAGCAATCAGGTAGGACCTTGGAGCATCTTTCCTCTTATCGTCTTCAGCAACTATTTTCTTTTTTTTGTTGTTATTATTTACTGTTTCATTCTTATGGAGCAGTAGCTCCCAAGCTGGACTGCAGGATCCTCGGGTGCATGGAAACATCTTAAATTGTCTACGGTCACTAGTCTAATACCTGCCACGTGGTACTCAAATATTTGGGGCTTGATACAAAAAAATGCTTGGCTCAATTTTCCACATGATTAAGAAACTAATGAAATCATTTGAATGTGACGGCTGGCACAATTCCACAGACCTCTATATACTCATTAATGCTAACAGTAATCCAACACTTACCTAGCACTTACCAGGTGCCAGTTCTAAGTGATTTACAAATGTCAACCCATCTAAGCCTTGTGAAAACCCCATGACTAGATTCCATGATCATCTCCACTTTCCAGATGAAGAAATGGAGGCAAAGTTTATGTAACTTGCACAAAGATAGACAGATAAGTTGCAGAACTGGGCTTCAAGCTCATTCTGGCTCCAAAGTCCAAGCTCTTAACCCTCATGTTATACTGCCCCTTCATCCAGAATAACCACAAAATATATTTTTTGCACCCTGCATATCCTGCGTCTGCCAAAGAATCAAAGGCGTTCGTTTATTATACTCTCAGCCAGAGTATTTCCTTATTTAAAAAGAATTAAGTTAATTCAGAAAATGTAAACAGAAGCAAACAATAGGAGACACATGAAGTTCCTGGTCCCAGAGGATGTTTCTCATAAATCCTCTTAAAACAAAGAACAGTACACTTTTCCTTTCAAAGGGTATGAAACTCGGGGATAACTGGCCACAAACAAATCTGGAAATTCTGGATGCCTTTTGATTCAGGAACTCCATTTCTAGAGACTTATCCTAAGGAAGTGATTATGGGTGTGTGTCAAGACTTAACTATAAGAATGGCCATTACAATATTGTTTATAATAGCAAAAATTAGAAACAACCAAAAATAGGGAGATTTTGAATATAAAAACAAACCATATTTACACATGATAAAATGTGTGTCCAGTGCTATGGTGATAAACCAGCTCTCTGAATAAAACAAAAAGCCTTGATTTGTGGGGTCTGGTGACTTCCCCAGTATAAGCACTCTCACCATGGCAGTTCTCAAACTATCGATGGTTTTATCAACCCACTCTCAAAATCCTTAATATTTAATAATCCCGATTTGAGCTGAGCTGGCTCCAGCATATCACCAAATGCATCCACAAAAACATCGTAGAAGTTGTTCAATACATGATGCGAAAAAAGTTTATAACACTACTATATCATGTTTCTTTATTTTTTTGCTGGGAAAGATTCAAGCTGAGCTAACATCTGTGGCTAAACTTCTTCTTTTTTTTTTTTTCCTCCCCAAAGCCCCAGTACATAGTTGTATATTCTAGCTGTAAGTCCTTCTAGTTCTTCTATGTGAGCCACCACCACAGCATGGCTACTGACAAATGAGTGGTGTGGTTCTGCACCCAGGAACTGAACCCCAGGCCACTGAAGCAGAATGCAAAGAACTTTAACTACTAGGCAATTGGGGCTGGCTGTCACATTTCTGAAAAAAACAAAACAAAAAACCACACATGGAAACAAAAGGCAAAAAGGATATATTCAAAGTGTTAATATGGTTATCTCTAGGTAATGAAATTTTATCTTCATTTATCTGTATTTCCAAATGTTTTCTCAATGTTTACATATCATTTTGCTAGGCAGAAAAAATTAATCAAAGCTCTCTGTCTCAGTTATAATAATTTACAAATAACCTATTTTCAGAGGTGTGTCTCAAAATAGGAAAAAGAAAAATCTCTGGACCCATTCAGTGCAAGCCACTGCAGAATTAGAAGCCCGAGGAGTGAGAGAATTCCTGGTACCACACAAGCAAGGAAAGGAGGAGAGGGGTAAAACCTGGGTGAGACCGTGCATACTGGTCTCCTGAGGAAGACAGGACCGCCCCTGAGGGTACATCATACATCCCGCAGAGAGAAAGGGAGGTGGGAAGTAGGGAGTGGAGAGATGTAAATCCTAGGACAAGAATCAGTCTGTCTATATAGTCTGATTCTGGAAAGATCGATTTCTTAGTCCAGTGCCATTCCTCATCTCTTCCCACCAAACTTTTAACCATTATATTAAATCAATACTAACCATTGTCAAGTTCAAGTCTTACCTGCAATGAAACACTTTGCAACCATTAAAAATATCCTGGAGGGGCTGGCCCCGTGGCATAGTGGTTAAGTTGACGTGCTCCGCTTTGGTGGCCTGGAGTTCACTGGTTCAGATCTTGGGTGCGGACCTACACACCGCAGCTGTAGAGCTTGGGGAAGATGCAGGGGGAATTCCTAATTCCGACCCCCCAACCCTGGCCCTGGCAAGTGAAAGGAAATGGCAAAGAGGCCTCTACCACTTCTCAAAGCCAGAATCCCGGTGAGCAGGAAGCCTTCCATCACAGAACACTTTTCCCGGAGCTGGCGGGAGGGAGAAGGAAGGTGTAGGGAGGGTGGAGAGAGGAAAGAGGAGTAAAGAACAGACCAAAACAAGCCACTTCGAGGGCTTGTTAAACAGACCCTGGGTCACATCCAAGAGTTTGAGTCAAGGGAGCTGAGAATCTGCATTTCTAACACATTCTCCAGTGACCATACTTGGAGAACTTCTGTTCTAAATAGAGAAAAGGAGGCACCGCACAGGTATGAGACTGAGATGCAAAATCTGTGCAGAAGCAGTGTGTTTGCAATTCTTTTTCTTTTTAAAATTTTTTTAAAGATTGGCACCTGAGCTAACTGTTGCAAATGTTTTTTTTTTTTCTTCTTCTTCTCCCCAAATTGCCCCAGTACATAGCTGTATATTTTAGTTGTGGGTCCTTCTGGTTGTGCTATGTGGGATGCCACCTCAGCATGGCTTGATGAGCGGTGCCATGTCCGCGCCCAGGATCCAAACTGGAGAAACCCTGGGCCACTGAAGCGGAGCGCATAAACTTAACCACTCGGCAATTCTTTTTAACAGTGAGACTTCGTTTCCCCTTTGCATGGGGGAAGATAACATCCCTGACTCGAAGGGAGCAACGCAGATTCTAACGGTGGGAGGACAGAAATTGGGAATGATCCTGAGAGCCTATTGCACATGAGATGGGGTAAGAGAACAAACACATGGCTGTAACTAATCTCATCCCAAGGAGGAGCAGACAACTGGAAACAGAAATGTTTTACAAGCTATGTTTCCACCTAGCAGACACCTGGAGACAGAAATGTTTTGTGAGATAGGTTTCAACATGCTGGCAAAGGGGGTTTCCCTTCATTTCACTTTGACAGTTTCCTCACTGTGGTCACTAGGAAAGCAAGAATGTGGAACAACCCGTTCAGTGACTCTGATCCTTGCTCTTTTACCTGGCTAAAGACAACCTGGCAGCCTTCTAGCCCCCTCACAGGTGTAACCAAGGCTCCCCTCCTTCCAGGAGGTATAACACACAAGGTTCTGTTAACTTTGAAAGACGTGCTCCACTAGTCACTGAAGAGACCAAGCTGCGAAGCCAAGCTACCCGTGTCTCCCATCTATAAGGAATGCACAAGATACTGGTCAAACCTCAGACAAATGTCCAGAACCTCAAGGGCTGCTCTGGGCAGCGGGTCATGATTTTTATCTAAGCAAAAACAGGCGGAAGACGATCTGCAAAGCTTTGCACGTGAAGGACGTGCAATAAATCTTGGCTAAAGTGAACAGCAGAACTTCTCCCATTAGATGGTTAGCCAGAGTCAAGGGGCAGGCAAGAAGAGGTGATGTCTTTTTATACCACATAGGTTCCCAGGGTCTGGACTTCAAGCTTAGTGCAGTTTAGATCTTTCTCTAACTCCTGTACTTTGTATTTCTCCTCAGAAAAGACTAACTCTGGATGCTTAGATTTCTTTCAAATGTTCTTTTATGTAACACACAGTGATTACAACACTAGAAGTGTTATGTGGTTTTTAAAAAATTGACTTAAGAAAAAAAAGAAAGGGGGCCGGCCCTGTGGCTGAGCGGTTGGGTTAGCACTCCATTTTAGCGGCCCAGAGTTTCACTGGTTTGGATCCTGGGCATGGACCTAGAACCACTCATCAGGCCACGCTGAGGTGGTATCCCACAGAGCAGAACCAGAAGGACCTACAACTAGAATATATAACTATGTACTTGGGGGGGGCCTTGGGTTGAGAAGAAGAAAAAAAAGATTAGCAACACATGTTAGCCCAGGTAACAATCTTTATTAAAAAAAAAAAAAAAGAAAAGAAAAGAAGGAAATCCCTAACATATCTCTAGATCACAAGCCTTCTTCCCCTACAGTAACAACTCCACAGCACTGAGGCACAGTTGACAATGGCTTGAATCAAGATCATTAAATTGCTTAGGAACTTGGATTTATAGTATTACCACCTGGAGGACCCACACATATTTAGCTGGGGATGGGGGTCTGAGGATGGGGTCTCTGTCAAGTATTAAAATTACTGTTACCATTAATAGCTAACCTTTCTTAAGCACTTTATATGCCTGGTGATACGCCAAGGCCTTTACATATATTATCTTAACTAATCCTCACACAGCCCAGTGGGGTCAGCACCACAATAATTCCCATCCATTCTCCTCCAGTACCTAGCGCAGGGCAGGCAGGCAGTTGGTGCACAAACATTTGCCAAGCGAATTAAAACACTGTGTGTTACATAAAAACCAGTGATGCTCAAAGATGGAATGACAGGAATGTATTTCATTGATTCATTTCCACCTGAAAGGGTACACTTCAAAAAAAGAGACAAGAAAGAGAGGAAAAATGGTCCTTCTGAATAAATTGAACCAGACGGAAAATCACGAACAGACATTTACTAAGAACAGAGTGCACAAGCTGCTCCAGGAGAGAGAGAGATGTGCTGGTCTCTGCCTTCTGTGGTCTTGGGACAGAAGAACCCCTCAAAGCAGACCAGTCAGGTCCAATTCCAAACGGCTCCAGACGATGCAGTCACGCCCAAGAACTACAGCTCACTCCACAGTCAACACCCAAGTTCCAACTTGGGGACCGCCTCTACCCTCCTCAGTTGGGTCAGCCTTGCCTCTGTCCAGAATAAGAGAAACCACACGCCCAGGAAGACAGGAATGGAGTTGAGGAAAGAGCGCTGGAATAGGATTCTAGTTCCGACCCTGATGCTAAGGCGCTGGATCTCAGGTTCCTCCCGTATCAAAGGAGAAGATCTATTAGATGACCTCTAGGGTTCCTTCCAGTTCTAACTTTCCATGATTTAGCCTCTTTCTGCTTGAGAAACCCCCCTTGGGTTTTGGGCCTATGCTTTTTCTAGGGCCCTCCTTCATGAAAAGTCTGGAGTTTGGTCTAAGCAGAGGGCAGGCCCTGCAGCCACTCACTCACGGAAAGAGAAGCAGCACTTCAAAAGGATAGGAAATATTTTTAGGGCAGGAGAGAAGAGCATCAAGATTCTCAAGAGGAACATCAGGAAGCGGATTACCAATAACACTACGATTGAGTAAGGTATGCCTACAACAGAAGTGAAGCCCCAAGGTTCACTGTTTTTGGTTTTTTTTTACTTTTAAATTATTTTACTTTGCTAAAAAATACAGCTAAAGAGTCTGAATTTTAACCTTTTTATCCCAAGTTAGGGCTTACCAACCTGTGGCACATGGAACCATTGAGGTGACATGCCTACAGGATTATCAGTGATTGTTGGACCCACAGCTGTACCAGACGAGGGATATTTGGCTTCAGTTTCCGATCCCCATCTCACCCCACCAAATCCATACACTCCCATCGCTACTGGGTTACATTATGACTGGCAGTCAGTACTGTTATCCAGATAATAATTGATATCCCTGTTACTACTCACTAGTCAGGAAATCAGGTATGGGAAGAGAAGCATAGGATTTAGGTTGGGAACAGTATGTATGTATGGTAATTCTCCCCAGATTAGAGCATATCCCTGGGAGGCAGAGAAAACCAAGAAGTGTATTGGAAAGACATATTTGCTAAATGGTCAGTTCAATTTTCACAGTGGTAGACACTTCCTAGAAGATAAAGAAATAAAAGAGTATGTATGTATCGAGGTCCCAAGGATTTTGTCCTTTGGGTGGTAAATTGAAGTAAACAATAATGAATGTCACAAGGGTTCCTCTTTGAGGTTACCAACACCTTTGTAAAGGAACTTGGTGTCATGGTTTCACACATTAAATTCAGTTACAAAATGATCTGTATTCATTTATGGGCCAAAAGAAAGATATTCACATGAAGTCATAAGGTTCCTGCTTAGTGGTTCTGGGGAAAAGTAGGAAAAAAAACCCCGAAGTTATAGATGAGGATGACTGGGGATGCCCTGTGAACCCCCATAATCCTTACCCGTAGCCTGTGACATCAGACTCAAGCTGGAACCCAACTGCCCCTGTGGTGCAAGAGCCATGGGGACGTGATCCCAGCCCCTCCCTGAGAGCTGATTCAGCCTGGATAGGTCACCACTCCTTCCTCTCTTTACCTCTGAGATACTCAGACTCCTGACCTGGGCACGTCTCAGAGTCTAAGAGAAGAGACGCAGGGGGCTTGAGATGCAAGGGCAACGATACAGCAATAAACAAGTATAAAGCAATCCTGTGCGAGACTCTGTGAAGCAGGAGGACAGTAATCAGGAAAGGTATCTAAGAAGGGACTTTTGTTCACATACCCAAAGTTAATTACAAGTTGACTAGGAAACTAAAGGCTCTAAAACTGGCTTCCACCTAGCAAGGTCAGAAAAATCTCTAGGCCCTGTGATCTAAGCAGTCACAAACCCCAGTCTGCAACCCATAACTTAGCAACCTCCAGGTGACCTGAAATCCTTTTTGTCACTCTGAAGCAAGTTGCTTTTTAAAATTTTAAGATAACCAAAGAAGAATCCAGAACTGACCCACTTCTTCAGGCTTAAAGGGAAGTCTGAGTAGCCAAGCCCATCCTGAAACTTCCCACAGAGGGCGACATCAATGATTAATCACCCTTCAGACACACGCATGTCATTATCCCCCATTAGGCTACTTTTTGCTTCCAAAAAGGCCGTGATAAATGTATTTGCTGTCTGTCTTCCTTCTCACCTGATCTCTATATCCATTCTAGGTTCTCGGTTTTCCTGCCCTTCAACACCAATTTCAAGACAGGGAAGAAAGACCATCTTTCAAGAGAAAAACACCAGATAGTTGCCTTCCTCACTTTTCCAAACCAAAAGATAAGCTCAACTAACTTCATTCATATTTTTCTCAAATATGATATTTAAAGGCCACATGGATACATGCCTAAATCCTTGACTCTTACCCCAGTGTTAACAATCACAACCACTTAAGATTCACCAGATAAAGTCCAGGATGTATCACTTAGTTTTGAGTCAAAAGTAATCAGAATATTCCACTTCCTCTTGGTTCCTTCTCCTCAGACTTTAGAAGGAGGTGTCCTTTAAATCCCGAGTGACTGGAAGCCAGTTAGTCAAGACCCTTTTTGACTCGGGGGAACCACAGCAGGGGGTTCTGACCTACCAGCTTCCGAGTGCAGCTTCTGGAGCAGCAGGACAGAGCCAAGTTCTCTCAAAAGAGACAGGGACCACACAGCCATCTGCCTTTATTTACAAGGGAAAGCTGTCTTTCAATTGTATCAAGTCTGTACAACCAGAGAAACTGGTTTACCTGAAAAGGGAGGCAGACCCTCCCTGGTACAGATGCCTCCACTCTTCTTGGCCTCTCAGACTCTTCCCTGAGCCCTTCTTTGTGTTGCAATTGGGCAAGCTTCTCCCCATAGAGTTTTGGGGCTCTGGCAATGGACTCAAGCTCAGTACAAAACCTTATCTTTTCAATCTGCTTCTGAATTGATGCCTACAGGCTGGGTGGAGACTCAGATCTCTCTTTTTGGCTAGAGCCAGGCTGAGGGAGCCCCAGGGCAGTGCTCCAACACCTCAGATACTATTACCCTATCCCGCCTTGCCAGGAGCTCTTTGAAGGGTGGGTAACTCATCTCCCCCACCATCCTCCTAAGATTTCCATCTTCACGTATTTCAGACCTAGGAAAGAGTAACCAGTAAAGCAGGAGAAGGTGACAATGCACCCACCTTCATCACCCTCCTTTTCCCTTTTAAGCAGCTTTCATTGCTTGGGTCTTTTGCCTCCCTCAATCTTCAGCTGACGGTCGATGGCCTCCTCCGGCTCCAGCAACGCCCCCTCTCCTCCTACGCCCCCTCCCCAAGCCCCAGAGCCTGCAGCCACCGCTTTCCCAGTCCTGCAGGCAACAGGCAGCCAGCAGGCGCCCCAAGCGGGCTCCCCACCCCCTTCTTGGCGCCGCCGCGCGGCCGGCCGGCCAGGGCAACTCACAAACAAAGCAGAGGCCGGAGAGACCCCAAGAGAGTTACTCTGCGGGGAAGCTGGGGCTGCCGCACATCTGGACTCAAGGAGACAGCTGCAGGGGCTTTAGATAAGCGCCGCCCCAGTCCCCGCGTTCTGCCTTCTGACAGGAAACGGACTCCCAAGAAGTCCTGCATGGAAACCCTTCGCCACCACAGCAGCACGACCTTCGGGGCAAACCCACCCCCTCAGATTCCCTTGGGCCATTTCCTGCTTCCTCTCCCTTTTAATTCTCCCTTCCTTCAATTCCCAGCCTTGGCTTTGAATGTTTCTGAACTAGTCTTGGATTTTTGTGAGAGTCCAGGCCCCCTAAGATTCCTTCTCCAGCTGAATTCTGGCTTTTGAAGCTGGCTACATTTCCAGGCTGTTCTAATTAAATGCAGAGCCTGAGAGAATCCAGTGCTGGGCTTATGAACCTTAACGATTTGGGGAAAGGTCCTTCAGATTTAAATTCGTTTTTGTTGCCTTATATCAGCGCAGGACGGAGAATTTGTCAGGGCCGCACCATGTGTGTGACATAGAGAATGGTGAAGGGTCATCTAGATGAAGTTTACTCATCAATAACTCAGAGAGAAAGTTCTATCCGGACTTAGAGGAGGATGGGGACGAGACGAGGGCGCTGTAAATGGGGTGGAGGGGAGATGCCCAACAGGTGAAACTTAAAAAGGGCAAATATCAAGTGAGAGGCTGTATTCTCACTGCTAACCAAACAGAAACAAAATCTCTGAGTGTTAAAGTGACATGAACAGCTTTAGCAACTTCTGCGAACTCTGTCTAGAAAGGTCCTGATTTCTTTTTCAGAAGAGGCTATACAACTGATAACCTTCCCTCTGGGATCTTTCTTACCATCTTGTTTTGCAGGCCGATTTGGGGGGAAGTTACTTGTTTTCTGCAAGTCTCCTCAACAACATTAAAATTAGCAGAATAATGAAATACAGTCCTAATTGGGTACACAGAGAGTTCTTGGTTAATTAATGAGCCAAGCTTCGGCCCGGGGTTGCAAACCCACGCTGGCCTGCGAAAGTCCAGGCAGAAAAAAGCCCGCTCCAGTCCCAAAGAAAATTGTCACTTGGCAAAAATAGTTCCTGGTGTAGAGAGAAGTGTCAAACACGTTCCTATAGCTAGAAGTCATCTGTTACCCCCGCAGCTGAGATCCACATGTAAATAAGAGCAGGGAAGTGCGACTCGGCCACTGCGGGGGGGATGGGGGGGTGAGGGCGGACACACAGCTCCCAGCGCCCTCTCCCTATCCCTGGCATCCGCGCCCCACCCCCTGCAGGCTGGCGCCCGGACATCCAAAGTCGCTGTAAGTAAGTGAGTTCCCAAACTGCAGCTCCGCATCCAAGTCAGACAGATCATCACCGAGAGTTAAAGAGCCCGCATTCTGCCGGGGAAACTGAAATGAGCGCGGTTCAGAGCCACTTCTCTCCCTTGGCCGCCCTCCCACCCCCTACCCCCATCCTATCCGTCCCCCCTCACCCCTCCCTCCTACTCAGCCGTCCCATTCTTTGGCGACAAGAAGGCGCAAACGCCGACAGTCACTCACCTCTGCACGGGAAGCAACAGCAGCACTTAGCAAAGAGCCACCCCAGAGAGGGACCTCGGGTGTAAGCCCGGTCGCCACCCCTCATGCTGCCGCGCGGCCCCAGCGCTCCGGCATGGCCCAGGCGCCAGCAGCGGTGGGAGCGCCGCGGGCAGGAAACTTCAGCGCCGCGGCCCGGCAGTCAGCTCCCTCCCTCCCTCTCCGCCTCCCTCTCCGCCGTCCTCTCCCCGCACCGCGGCCGGCCGAGGCTCCGACTGCCTGGGAGCCAGAGCTACCTTAGGGAGGAGCGGCGGGGCCGGGCGGGGAGGGAGGGCCTAAGGGGGGCGGAGTTGCAAAGTCCAGCTGTTTGCTGGAGTCCGGACCAGCAGCGTGGCCCAGGGTCTTACGCAACGCAGCCTGTGGCTGTGGGCTCCGGGCAAGCACTGGGCGGTCGGTTTGTAGGACACACAGCCCCAAGCCCCAAGCAGGTGCTTCTCCTTGCGTGCAGCTTCCTCTCCTCAAAGGCTACCCAATCAGCTTTGGCTTAAGATAGACGCCAGATGAGACCAAAGAGGTGGGAGAGGGACAGATGCAGAAGGTTCAAGACTCAATAATGCTTTCTGTCTTTAAAAAATTCACCCTCTCCTTCCTCTCAGCTTCCCAACGTGGACAGCCTCCTCTGTATTGAAAATATCTTCACCTAACATTTTTCTTCCCCTCCTTTTAATATTTAATGCTAATAAGGATAATAGTGCCACACTCTTTTATTGGTTCCTGGGCTGTGATGATTTTGTGCAAAAGCACGCTGGATTTGGAATCATAAAACCAACATTCAAAGCTGTTTGGTCACCTACTAGCTGTTTGACCTTAGGCAAGTTACTTCACTTTTTTGATCTTTAATTTCCTCATTTCAAAAATAAATAGGGCCAGCCCTGGTGGCCTAGTGGTTAGGTTGTGCATACTCAGCTTTGGTGGCCTGGGTTGGGTTCCTGGGCACGCACCTACACCACTTAGTGGTGGCTGTGCTGTGGTGGTGACCTACATACAAAAAGAGGAGGTTGACATGGATGTTAGCACAGGGTGAATCTTTCTCAGCAATAAATAAATAAATACGTAAATACATAAATAAATAAATAAAAGAAGAAAAAATAATCTCTACATTACAGGATTGCTAATAGAATTTTAAAAGACATATCCATGGAAGTACCTGTTGGAGAGGAGATGTTTAATAGTTCCAGTTGAGTGAATGTCTACGGAGAACCTCCAAACATCACTTATGGTGGGAGACTTCCATTCACCAACCCCCTCCCCAACCACACCCAGTCCATGTCTCATTCCTTTTCCTTTCCTTTTCCCCTGTCCTTTTCTTCTTTAAGTCTTTTGCATATTTCAGAGACAAGCTCACATCCCCTACTCTCCCTATGAAGCCCACCTGGACCAATCAACGGGACCTTCCCATGAGCCACTGTTTATCACTCACAGTGCATCTCTCCCATTTGTGTCTACATTTAGGAAAAAGGGATTGCTGGAAACATACAACACTCACAAAGTAGAGAGGGCCTATTCATCAGAAAAAAAGGGAAGTTTGTGAGAGGAATAAAAAACAGAAGCTTGATTACTAGGTAACCACTTCCCACCTGAAGACAGCCAGCCACAGGACAGGACTTTTAGGAGTTACCAGGATTTGGGGCTTCCATTCTCAGTTTTAACCATGTTTAGATTTGTGCCTTATTTATCTATGTGATGCAGCACCTGCCACGTGGTTGGAACACAGTAGATGCTCAGCAGATGACAGCAGCACGAATTAATGAGTAACAATAGCAAACATGCATTGAGCATTTATTTGTGCCAAGCAGTTTCCTAATTGCTTTCTATACATTAACTCATTTACCCACACGAAAAACCCTCATAAGGTGAGGTCGTCTTTTACATCTGAGGAAACTGAATGAATGAACTATGATGGGGCTTTGATGCTTAACTTAAAAAAACTCTAAAGAACTTCACCCCATAGGAACAGCAGAACCTAAAGTCAAAATCTAACTTCTAGTTCTACCACTGCCATCTCCCTGATGGCCTCTCCTGGCAAGAATTACATAAGAATCTCACGGTCGAGCAGGAAATGTGCCTCTGGTTCTCCACATACAAAACAGAAATGAAAGTTCAAATTGCTCATGCAGCCTAAACCCCAGATTCCTGATTCACTGACCATCCTGATTAATGGTCAGTCTCATCTTGCCAGCTTGAGTTACGGCAGGATCACTGTTATCTTGGGTTCCAGTTCTGGCCTGTGGCAACCAGTACTATTGTCTAGTTCTCTCTTCCATATCACCAAAGTCAAAACCCATTTTGCTGGACTTGCAAGTCCAGAGCAGAAAATGGCCAGGACCCTCAGCTCTTCTAAAAGTGAACTTTATTTGCTTGTGATCCACTGCATGTGGGCTATGATACAGAGCAGATATTTAGTCTACCCACCCAATCCACCTCTTTGGATACTTCTGGGGCATTCTGATAGGAATTCAAAGATGCTTCAAAATTGCTTCATGAGTAACCAGTTCCTTTTTTACTTAAATCTTCCTTCTGGGCCTTTGTGTTCAGGTGCCACTGATCACTGTTCTGTCATAATCCTTTGCAAGAGGCTGATGACATGATTTTGCAGAAACTGGCTTAAGTTAGAGGTCTGAAGAAGACCCAGCCCTTACTTCAGATATCACAGTACCAGTAGACTCTAAAGTAGTCTTAGTCTCCGTGAAAAGAATCCATCAAGCATGTTTCCACTGGTCCTTATAACCAAGGAATCCATCCTACTCTCAAATTAAAGGCATAAAACCATTAGGAACACCTACCCATCTTAGTTGACATGGTCAACACATTTTTGGCCATCCTGGAGATTCACTCTTGGGTAAGGTATCAACAACCTGAGTTCCATTGCCATCCTCACATGCCTTCCAGAATGAGACCAGTGATGTCTACAATCCAACAAGGAAGTCTTGAACACCACTGGGACACTGACTGACTGCAGACCTATTCATTCATTCAGCAAATACTTATTGAGTGCCTGCTATGTGCCAGGATCTGTTCTAGTCACTGGGTCTACATTGCCAAACAAAAATAATCCCAGCCCTTGCGGAGCTGGCCACTAGGACAGACTCACCATGAACATGAAAGAAAAGGGAATCAACATCAGATATTTGACCAAGTTCTGAGTTGAGGAGTTTTAAGAAAATAGGTGCCTGAATGCTCTAACCTACATCTAGATGTTTTAAGGTTATGTTCTTAGAACAACTGAGAGGTGATGGGAGGGCAATGACTTTAAACACTGGTGCTTATTAGAATCATCAGGGAAGGTTTTCAAAATTCTAGGCATTTGTTTTTTGGTTTTTTTTTTTAAGGCTCTCCAGGTGATTCCAGGGTGGAATCAAGTTTAAGAACCATTGATGCCTGGATCTTCCTCCCTCACCCCCCTCGAGATTCAGATTAATTCACTTTGGGTGCAGCTGGGCATCAGCAGTCTTAAAAGTTCTCCTGGTGTCTGTAATATGCAGCATAGTTTGAGAGCTCTTGGTGTTATGTGGCGGTTCTCAGACCTGAGTGTGCATCAGAATCATCTGGAGGGTGAGTTAAAACACAGATCACTGGGCCCCGTTCCCAGAGTTTGTAATTCAGTAGGGTGGGGGTGGGGCCTGAGAATTCGCATTTCTACGAGTTCCCAGGTGATGCTGATGTTGTCGGTACAGGGACCACACCTGGAGAACCACCAGTGCAGCAGATTCCCCCCATCGATTTGCCATCTATGCCTCCTTCTTTTTGTAAGAGCACCTTGATGTTTCTTCGAGGAACCAGCCCTTCTCCATTCTCAGACCATGTTTGTAGGTGTGGCTGACATCCTCTCCTTGTCTACCCTCTACTCCAAGGATGAGCCCATGACCTGGGCTTGGCCAGTCAGTCACAGGAATTGGTTCAGATCTAGCACATGACCCAATTTCAGCCAATGAGCATAAACTGTGAGAGCTTAGCAAAGGCTACTGGGAAAGCAGCAATCTCTTCCCACAAGATTTCTAAGTTGGTAGAATGTTAGCCTAAAGCAGCTGAGGGCCATCTTGCCATAACCACATAGGAAGAAGCTGCCTGAGAATAAAGCCAACATGGGGGAAAGAGATGAGAGAGACAGAGAGAGAGATGGGGGGGTGGGGAGGAGAGGTTTGATGATATCGTCTCACTAAATAGATACTTTTTCCCAAAGCCTTATTGATCCCTGGCCTTTATTTGAGCCCACAATAAACTTTTTGCACAAGATAGTTGAATGTCCATAATTTCAGGGTTTTCAAACACCTACCCACCCACTCCCAAAGTTCAGGCTAAGAACCCTGGAGCTATAGCAATATCTTTAGAGTGTTCTTAATTTCCAAACAGATGGCTGAGTCTCATTCCTATTTTTGGCAGAGTTTGTCTTTAGTGATGCCTCCAGTCAGTCCATTTTATAAGAATTAGATTTTCTACCTACCCATGTGTTCATTTTATGTCTCATCTCCACTGTCCACAACAGTGACCCCCAAGAGTTCCTGCTGGTCTTAGCCTACAGACATACTGGACCAGGGATACCACAATGCTAGGCCTGCTACTGGGGACCAGTGGGACTGCCCTTTCCCCCCAGGTTAGCCACAGGCTTCAGCCATGCTGGACCACAACCTCAGGCATCTGCCCTTTTCACTGACAGACATATGTCCAATTTTTTTCCTTTAGGCTTATTCTTTTCAGATTTACAGGAACAGAGATTTTCAAAATCACAACACTTCCCCCCATTTCTTAATGAGAACTCAGCCCAGAGACAGAAGGACTAGCAACTGGGCCCCCATGCAGGCCTGATTCCTGTGAGAACCTTCTTACTGTGACAAGTATAGGACACACCTTTTACAGAACACGCCCAAACAGGCTCAGTGAGGGCTGTGGGCATGGTTCCCGGTGAATATGGAGGACAGGCCCACCCCAACCTGTCACCTACATGCCCTTACCCCAGCAGTGCTTCTCCCTTCTAGCACCCACTCCCACATTCGGATCCAGATTCAGATCTATAGTTTATAAAAAGCTCTGTGGGTGATTTCTACATGAAGTCAGGGCTAAGAATCACTGCCCTTGGGCCTCAAGGCCACCTGCACTCTGGGAGAACTTCCTGCATGGTTCACGTGGAGTTTACGAAGCACCTGGACTCCAGTGTTTTCACTTTCTCAAACTCTGACAGCTGGTCTCTTGATTCATTCTTCTACTGCCTGTACGGTCTCCATTTGCTAACTGCATGATCCTTAATCCTCATCTCCTCTGTGTAGATTTCTGACCTGTGAACTGCCTGATGGCTGGTACCAAGGTGGTTCATAATTTTTCCCAAATTACCCCATCCTGGCTTCCCTTTATGACTGTGGCTTAAAACTCTAAGATTCTTGCCAAGTACCGATCATGAATTCAAGAAGTGTTTTTTTTTTTCCCTCCCCAAAGCTCCAGTACATAGTTGTATATTCTAGTTGTAGGTCCTTCTAGTTCTTCAATGTGAGCTGCTGCCACAGCATGGCTACTGACAGGTGAGTGGTGTGGTTCTGCACCTGGGAACCAAACCCAGGCTGCCGAAGTGGAGCACACCGAACTTTAACCACTAGGCCATCAGGGCTGACTTGAATGGTTGGCTCTCGAACATCTACTATCTGCAAGTCACTAAGTGAACCTGTATAGGGAATTTACATGAGAAATATAAACTGAATAAGACATGTTCCCTGAGCAAAGACAAAGAAGAACAAGGTGAGTTCTAGAAGTAGTTGGTTCAATTTTTTGTGGCAGAAAAAGGAAACTAGAGACAGACCAGGACTGGACACAGGTAAAGGTTTTGTCTTTATGTGAAAAAGAGGAATAGAGATAATAATCATCAGTGGCCAGAAACGCTTAGGATTAGAGAAAGGAGGTGTAATGTATACATTGCTTCTGTATTTAATTTGAACTCCAAATATATCTTTCAAAATTGTATGCTGTCCATGTGGGTAACTATTCCCAGGTAATATGTACTATTTTAATAGTAATGTCTACAGAAAAAGCGTGATTGTTAGCATTACGCAGAGTAATCTCTTCTAATTATCTCCATTTAGTGTGGTCTAGTCTCTGCACCTGGCCCTGTGGGTACCACCATCCACCTGGTGACAGCTCCTGAGTAAACCATCACAGAGCTCATCCTTTATGTGTAAATGGGTTCCTCCGTGCTTGCCCATCTCACCCCTGTCTGCCTCTTTCTGGCCGGCTCACTTATCTTCAAGAAAGTTAAGCCCCAGCTCATCCTGCCAATCACCCTCTTTGTTTTCAGGAAGGAAGTATTACTGATCACCCTCTGGTCTGAGCCATGCCCCAGCTAAGGGGCGGTCTAGGTGATATTGATGAAGACCATGGGATCGCACAGAGGACCCAGCTGTCTCCCCACAACAGCCAACGTACATGTTCTGTGGGGACAGGGAGGCAGACTACGGGCTGCCAGGACAGTTTCCTGGAGATCTGTGCTGAGCAGCCGCCTGAGCTCAGGACGAGACAAGCTATTTATCAAAGTGAAAGATGACTGCAGCTGGAGTTGCTAAAAACAAACCACTCCAGGTTTTATCTACTTCCAAAAACGTTTGCTTCTAAGTAGGTCAAAGTGTTCCCAAAGTAGGGCAGCGAGGAGTGCCGGCCTATCACTTTGACTGAGTCCCAACTTAGGAAGGCTTACCATTGCCAAGGGTCCACTACGAGGGATGGCAATTTAATTCCAACTGTCAGTGCCACCTTCCCTCCCACAGGCAGAAGGAGCAGCTGCAGCGGCATGTGGACTCACGAGGTGCAGGGAAGAGGCTTCTGAAACATGCAATGCAAAGTGGATCTTCCCTGATATAACTCAGGTCGGTTTATTGAAGATTTCAATAACAGGAGGGATGTAGAAGACACTGCCATCCTTATATTTCTGAGCTTTCAACCATTCCAAATAAATGACAAGTGCTTAGCCTATGTGTCCCCAGAGAAGGCTTCCCAGGAAATGGGATTTCAAAGGCTCCTCAGCCAGAACTCCTAGCATCAGAACGCTATTCCCTGTTCCCATCCTCAGTCTCCTGCTAAAGCTTAAGCCAGTTTCCTCTATGGTTCTTAGGGGATAGAGAACACACTGAACCTGGTCCTTCACACAGGAACTCCTCGGGGGTCCTTCCTTCCTATAAATATTTACTGAGAACTTCTTACATGCCAGCCACTGTTCTAGATGCTGGGGATAGAGTAATGAACAAAACAGACGAAATCCCTGCCCTTGTAGGGGAATTGAGGGGGTGGGGTATGGGGGGAACAGACAATTAACATGAACAATTATGTCAGGTAGTGATCAACGCAATGAGGAAAAGTCTAACAGGGAAAGGGGTATACAGTGGGATGGGAGAGAGTGGAGTGGGGAAGACCTCTTGAATCAGGGGACATTCCAGCAGAGGCTGAAAGAAGTGTGGCAGCAAGCCGCCCAGGTATCTGAGGAGCTGCAGCATCTGGAGGGTTCAGGCAGAGGGAACAAAAGGTGTGGGCATTAGGTGAGAGTGTGCATGGCTCGAGGCGGGAACAGCTTAGTCATGTAGGCTGGCCAGGAGAGTGGTAGGATGTGGTAGGAAGAATATGGCCCACCAATGACGTCCACATCCTAATCCCCAGAACCTGTAAATAGGTTCTTACACGGCAAAAGGGGCTCTGCAGATGTGATTAAGTTAAGGACCTCCTTAACTTGAGGAAGAAGGATCAGAGAGACGCAACACTGCTGGCTTTGAAGATGGAGGCAGGGACCATAAGACAAGGAATGCAGGCAGCTCCTAGAAGCTGGAAAAGGCAAGGAAACAGCTTCTCCCCCAGAGCCTCAAGAAGGAACACAGCCCTGCCGACACCTGATTTTAGCCCAAAGACTCCTGTGTGGGACTTCTGCCCTCCAGAACTGTAAGAGAATAAATGTGTGTTGTTTGAAGCCACTAAGTTTGTGGTAATTTGTTACAGCAAAAAAGGAAACAAAGACATAGGAAATGAAGTCAGGGAACAGGCTCTGTTTTGTAGGAGCCTCCTTGCAGACACAGAAAGAACTTGGATGTCACTCGAAGTGAGACAGGAGCCATGGGGCTGTTCTGAGCTGAGGAGGGTCTTCAGCCTAGGCCTTGTGCCTGCAGCTGGGAGTCAGCAATGGTAACTATCTATTTGCCCCCTTGAGGACAAAGGTGGGACGCCACACCTCCTGTGGCCTACAGGGCCTTGTGGACAGCGAGGCAAGTGGGCATGACATCAGAATCAGCATTCCTGGCTGGGGCAGGTGGATGGTGGTGGGGAAACTGGACAGCCCAGTCCTATCCCGATGGCAAGGACAAAGAAAGAGGCAGGCCCTTCAATGAGTGGATGGCCTCTCTGCTCCTAGAGGATGGGAAACTAGTATTAAACGTGGCAAGAGTTGTAGACCGACAGACGTACACAAGTTGCAGGGTTTGGGTTCAGCCTGCAGTTTCAGTCCTACGCAGGTCCTAGATGGGGAGAAGTTGTTCTCACTGAGGTGGCGAGAGGAGGGTCCTACCACTGTGTCCCGCCAAGCAGCATCAGAATGCCGCTGCTGGACCCTCCTGGAGCTGCAGCCGGCAAGGCTGCTCTGCACGGCCTTTAAGACCCTTTCATCTCTGATCTTCCCTGAGCAGAGAGGGCAGGCACAGCCCCAGGAGTCGGATCACTGCTGCTCTGCTCCTTCTCTGCCTCCCAAGCCACAGTTGGTGCATGGCATTCTGATCCCTTTGTTCTTTGGGGAGGAAAGTGGCTTCCGCCTGGCTAGCTCTAGTAAGAGAAAATTGCATTGTCTTCTCTTGGGGGAACGTTCCGTTGGCTGGGGTGACCTCTTCTCCATCATCTCCAGCCTCTCCTCAGTGGCAGCCTTTCCTCTCTGGGGTTGAATCCCGAGGCTCTCATTTTAGCTCTGAGATCCATCAGCTGGTTCCTGAGGCTCCAATGAACAAGGATACCATTCAAGCCCTGCCCTCCCTCCCTCTGGAATATGAGCAGCATCATCTTCACGGGGATCTCACAGATTTACAGCGGACACCAGGAGGCAGGAAAACATGCTGTTGGAATGGGCATTCAGCATTAGCTAAGTCACAGCGGGCTGGCTACACAAAGGAAAGAGGCAGCGTCTCTGCAGAAGGCCCGGAGAGACCAGGTCTTTCCCTGACAGCACATGTCCTCCTCCTGCTTCCGCTCTGCTTGGAGGCAGCACCACACTGGGCTGTATCTAGAGGAGGAGGTGGCCTGGCCTGACATCTTCCTATTTGAGGCTTCGATTATAAGCCCTTTAATGTTCTAAATAATATCAGACGGACAGTAGGCAGCCGCAGGCAGGACATCACGACCACAATAGAGTAGGCCTGGGGCATACTTTCCAAGCATCTTTGCTGCTCCTTTATACTTAAAAATAAAGGAATGTGTGTGTGGACTGGATGGCACCTATATCTCCCTCTTCCTCAAACCGAATCCTGCCAGGGATCCCAGACTATTGGTCGATGACTATTGAGCCACTTCTGGCCCATCCTATCATAGACAGGTAAGTGGAAGAAATTCAGTTAACAATGAAATAAGAAAGGTAACTTTCACAAAATTCCCCTTTGTCCTTCTCTTCTTTGAATTGAGGAATGACTCACTCACAGCCTTCCATCACGTAGCTCAGCCTATCTCCATGGTGTGACCCGAATGTTACCTTCAATGACCACAGGTAATCACTGAAAGAGGATTGGTCACTGAGAGGTGAAAGTGAGGGAATAACTTGAATTTTCAGCTCAAATACATCAGATATGATCTCAACTCTCTGGGTAAAAGGCAAAAGAAAGAAGAGAGGAATAGATCATTATTTCTTGAGAAATCATAGAACCAGATGGGCCTGCTGTTAGTAGACTGGGGAAAGGGCCCGGGATAGGCCAGGAATAGACACTGAGGGAAGGGAGAGGGTGTAGACTACAGATAATGTTGGGGCCTTTGCAAAACCTATGGATGAAACTAGAAACAGAACCTTGACCCCTTGAAGAGCCCCAGAGAGATTCAGGCTGGAAACACCCTAGACTCACCCCTATAGAGATATCAGAACTGGGACAATGGGGGGCCAGCCCAGTGGCGCAGCAGTTAAGTTTGCACGTTCCACTTCTCGGCGGCCCGGGGTTCGCCGGTTCGGATCCCAGGTGCAGACGTGGGACCGCTTGGCACGCCATGCTGTGGTAGGCATCCCGCATATAAAGTAGAGGAAGATGGGCACAGATGTGAGCTCAGGGCCAGGATTCCTCAGCAAAAAGAGGAAGACTGGCAGTAGTTAGCTCAGGGCTAATCTTCCTCAAAAAAAAAAAAAAACTGGGACAATGGTCAGGCAGGGAAATTAACATTAATTGTTAATTTATGTGGCACATCTAGGCTGGGAAGCCTAACTCAAGGGAAGTAGGCACTATTGCCTCATTTTATAGATTTTAAGTATCCTTCCCAAGGTCATCAACTTGGGCAAGTCAGTGGCTGAGCCAGGATTTAGACTCAGGTCTTCCACCCCAAGACTCTTAGTTACTCCACACCTCTCACCATCTCATTTTATGGCCTAATAACATACCATTGTAAGGCCTCATGGTAGCCAGGTCACTTTTGTTTCATCCCAAACAATTAGCCTGTGCACACAACAATAAGACCAACTTTACAGTTTAAAAAGCACTTTTACTTAACATTGCCATCTTTGAGCCTCCCAGCAACTCTGGGAGATAGGCATTTTTATGAGCTTCCTGCTGCATAGATGCGGACACTATGATTAAGTGACTTTCCACTCATTCCACACCTTGTCCTCTTCCTGGCCTACTTGACTACCTGAGAACCACACCCTCCCCTGTTTTCTCAAAAATGTGCAAGTACCCTTCTAAGGAAAACATAGGCTGATTATAACATACTAGGTTGAACCATTTGAAATTGCTGCTATCCAACCATTTTTTGACTACAAAAATGGCAGTTTCATGTGGTTCAACCTAATAAACTGGACCTCAAAATGAAGATATTTCTGCCATGCTTGGATGAATTAAACATAGGACACTTAGGTTGCCAAGGATACTTACCTGATGTGGAGAGAAAAGCAGACATTTTTAGAACTGTAAGGGATCCTAGAGGTACTTCAGGAAGATATGGATGAAAGGGGATAGAAATGCTATTTTAGAACAAACAACAATATGAATGACTGTAGGGAATAACCAGGAAAAAAGACTAGCCCCTAGGAAGCCTCTGAGTGGAAGGCAGTCGCCTCTAAATTCTGTGCCCGTAGAGAAGGAGACCAGATCAGAGGTCGGTGAGTGAGAGACCAGGGGCACCTGCAGGGGTCAATCAGATGGCTGGAAACTCCGAAATCCAACGATGGTTAAGAGGACTTTAAAGCCACATACAAATAATCACTTTAAACAAGGTAGGATTGTTGAGTTGAATCCAAAATGTTTTGTTCTGCTCTAATGATTTAATAAAAGATGCATGGAGAAATTGCTAGACTCTTATCAAATTATATCTTAGGAGAGAAGTGTCTAACATTTTATGAGAAAGTCAAATTACTTTGTTCTAGATGAAGATCAGAAGGAGATGGAGAATGAGAATTAGGACTGGTGGGTTTCAACTGGGGGAGTGGGGAGGGGAGAATAGGAGAAGAGAGGGGAGCAAGTATCTGGATGTCAGCACTAAGAGGAGTTTTCTAACCATTCGAATTGCACTATAAGGCAACAGCCTTCGTCCACAAGTAATCAGTCCCTGTGAGTGCTCAAGTGATGCTTGGCTCACCACCTGTCAGAGACATTTTAGAAGGGGTTCCCTACATTAGTGGAGAGAGTGAATCAGAAGACCTTTAAGATGCTTTTTCAGGGCCAGCCCCGTGGCTGAGTGGTTAAGTTCACACACTCCGCTTCGGCGGCCCGGGGTTTTGCCAGTTCGAATCCTGGGTGCAAACATGGCACCGCTCATCAAGCCATGCTGAGGTGGCATCCACACGCCACAACTAGAAGGACCACAACTAGAAGGACAACTACAAATACACAACTATGTACCAGGGGGCTTTGGGAGAAAAAGGAAAAATAAAATCTTAAAAAAAAAAAAAAAAGATGCTTTTCAATTCTAGGATTCCAAGAGCCCATAGAAGCCAATGTTCTGAAGGGAAATGAAATCTAATCAAGGACCACTTAATTCAATTATAAAAAGAAAGTTTTAATTCTAACTTTTTAGAATTCTGAAAAATGGCTAGGAGCTCCTTTTAGAATCACTACCAATATATCTCCATCTATCTTAATAAAAACGCACTTTTCTTCATGAAGTATCGGCACTCAATCACATTTCTCACTCACATGCATTATTTTTTGGTTTCAATTATTCTTATCCAACAGTATTGTGATTTTTAAAAACAACCTTATCACTATTTTTCACTGCAAACCTACCATATTCAGCTACGTTATTTTTTTCTTAAAGATTGGCCCTGAGCTAACACCTGTAGCCAATCTTCCTCTTTTTTTTTTCTTCTCCCCAAAGCCCCCCAGAACATAGTTGTATATTTTAGTTGTAGGTCCTTCTCGTTCTGCTGTGTGGGACGTCACTACAGCATGGCTTGATGAATGGTGCTAGGTCTGCACCCAGGATCCGAACCAGTGAAACCCTAGGCCACCAAAGTGGAGCACATGAACTTAACCACTCGGCCACGGGGCCAGCCCCTCAGCTATGTTATTCTTAAATAAAATTTTGTGGGCTAGCTCGGAAACCTATCCTCATTCATCACACTTCCATGTACGATTTTGTTCCATGAGGAAGTGAGTTCTGAATTTCAAGTGGCTACATCACAGCTGGTCAGTTTCAGATGTGGTGGTGTGCAAATGGAGTCAGAGTATGGATCAGCAAGCTGTGGTTTTTTGGGTTGTTTTGGTGAGGAAGATTTGCCCTGAGCTAACATCTTAACATCTGTGCCAATCTTCCTCCACTTTGCATGTGGGATGTCTCCACAGCATGGCTGATGAGTGGAGTAGGTCCGCACCCTGGATCCGAACCTACGAACCCTGGGCCACCAAAGTGGTGTGTGCAGAACTTTAACCACTCAGCAACGGGGCAAGACCAGCAAGCTGTAGTTTTAATGTGTTACTTCATACCTGAAAGGAAATGTTTGGGAAATATTCATCCTCCAATTATTTTTTCAGCTTCCCATGGTAAAGCCCTGTGTTAGGCATTATGGAGTAAACTTAAAAACCTGAGAGAAGTTGCTCCAAATGCAGAATTATACTGAAAACCAAGAAAGAGAGTGCTTTTTGGTGGATTCTCCAGGGTCAGTAGGCAGGAGGAGCTTTTAAGTCTGGTTTTGATAGCAGAGGGGATAGGAAAGGAGCATTTCGGCTCCTGGCAGCAGAAAGTGCAGGGAGCTCCCATCCTGCAGAAAATCTGTTGGACGAGCTGTACCAGCTCCAGGGGTTGGCTGGCCCCTATCAGAACTGGACCCAGTTCAGCCTACTATCCAGGGTGCTGCTCTGTTGTGGTGCTCCAGCCGGGGACACCAGGATCTTTCTAGTGGGCAGAGCACCCACAGGACAAGATCTGTCTGGTTGCTGCTACTACCCCAGGGAAGGGAGCACATGAGGCCTGGGGTGAGAGGGAGAGCGAGAGCAGTATGTATGGCTGTCTGAATGGGGCTCATGCTCTCTAAATCCTCGTCCAGCCAGACTGTTAAATAAAGGGGCGCCGAGTCAGACGGAAGGATGATAAACTAAAGTACCCATCTCAAATGCTTTCAGACTCGGGAGATGGTAGAGCATAGTGGTAAAGAGTGAGACCCTGGGAAATGGACAGACTTGGGTTCAAATTTAGGTCTGCCCCTTGCAAACTATATGGCTTTGGGCAAGTTACCTAATCTTTCTAAGACTCAGTTATTAGTATTAAAGCATTAACCCAGAATCTGGCCAGAATAAGGTTCAGTAAGTGTCAGGTATTTTTGAATTGACTACAAATGTAATATAAGTCAACAGTATTACAGACTTGTTCAGCATCTTCAGGCTGTTGGTGGTATATGCCTCCAGAGCCTGTTTTCTCCACTGTTCTGGACCTCCACACCTTGTGCAGCCTGGGGAAGCGGTTCCTGGGCCAGCTAGGCAATAACAGCAGAAATCATCAGGAGACCCTGTGGGAGAGGACTCCTTGTGAACAAGCTAGGTCCACCATGGGCCACTGCCCCTCTCCTCCAGGACATCTGCTTGTAGGGCTCACCCGGCCCTGGGCTAGGTTTGGGAAGCAAGAGGCATTTCCTTATAGCTCCTCCAGGCACTTGGCTAGAGCTGGGGAAGAAACTGTCCAGGAAAAGAAAAGGAACACGGATGTTCTATAGTGGTGGGTGGAGAAGAACCTAGACCTGTTTTTGGAGCCTGGGGCAGAAGTACCCAGGACCAATGCCTTTTTTTTTTTTTAACCATTATAATCATTTTTAAGTATACAGTACAGTGGAATTAAGCATTCACATTGTTGTGCAACCATCACCACCATTCATCTCCAGAACTTTTTTCATCTTGCAAAACTGAAACTCTATATCCATTGAATACTAACTCTCCATTCTCCCCTCTCCCCCGGCCCCTGACAACCACCATTCTACTTTCTGTCTCCATGAATTTGACTACTCTAGGTACCTCATATAAGTAGAATCATAGGGTATTTGTCCATTTGTGACTGGGTTATTTCACCTAACAATGTCTTCAAAGTTCATCCATGTTGTAGCATGTCAGATCTTCCTTCTCTTTTAAGGCTGGATAATATTCCATTGTATATATACTACCGCATTTTGTTTTTCCATTCATCCACTGATGGACACTTGGGTTGCTTCCACCTTTTGACTATTGTGAATAATGCTGCTTATGAACATGGACGTACTAATACCTCTTTGAGTACCTGCTTTCAATTCCTTTGGGTATATACCTAGAAGAGGAATTGCTGGATCATGTGGTAATTCTATGTTTAATTTTTTGAGGAACCTCATACTGTTTTCCGTATCAGTTCACCATTTTACCTTCCCACCAGCAGTGCAGAACAGTTCCACTTTCTCCACATCCTTACCAATACCCGTTATTTTCTGTGTTTTTTTTTTAAAAAAATCATAGCCATCCTAATGGGTGTGAGATGGTATTTCATTGTATTGATTTGCATTTCCCTAATGATTAGTGATGTGGCCCATCTTTTTATATGCTTATTGGCCATTTGTATATCTTCTTTGGAGAAATGTCTATTCAAGTCCTTTGCCCACTTTTAAATCAAATTGTTTTTTTGTTGTGCAGTTGTAGGAGTCCTTTATATAACCTGCATACTAATCTGTTCCAATGCATCTTTAAGAATCTCCTAAGTCTGATACTGGGGGATGCTAAACCCAAAAAGCAGTGGCTCTCAACCCTCACGAGCATCAAAATTACCAAGGAACTTAAAAAATACTGATGCCCAGGCCCTTGGTAGCTCTGAATTAATTGGTCTGGGATGGGATGTGAGGCATTAGTATTTTCCAAAGTCTCCAGGTGGTTCTAAGATGTGTCCAGAATAAAAAACCACTGCTATCCAGTCTTTGTCCCTAGGGAGGCGCTGCCCTCCACCACTTACTGCTGAGAAAGTGAGAGTGGATTGGGGAGAGGAATGACTGGGTGCCACAGGGCCCAACCTTTGAGAAGCCCTCTGATGCCAGGGTGGCAGGAAAGTAATAGGAAAGGCAGCCCCCCCACCCCAACTTTGTCACACAGCCCCACCATCAGTCCTGTGCAGACATATCAGGAGGAAACAACCCGCCACTGTCTCCGGAGAAGGCACAAGAGGGAAAGATGGGCGTGGAGCCAGGAAGCCCAGTGGGCAGAGTGTGTAGTGCAGAGCACTGAGAGAGGAGGAGGGTGCCCTGGTTCCACTCCAGCTCTGCCGTCAACTCTCCCTCTGGCTTCGGGAAAGTCACCTCGCTTTCCTGTGCCTGAGAGTGTCCCTGGAAGAGAGGAAACTGGGCTCCTGCCGTGGTTCTCAATGCTAGCTGTGCCTTGGATTCACCTGAGGAGCACTTAAAACACACTGGCCCTCAGGCCCCACCCTGGAGACTCTGATTCCAGTTGTCATAGGTGGGGCCTGAGTGTTGTCATTTGGTAAAGCTTCCAGATGACTCTATGCAGTTAGGGTTGAGAACCTGGGCCAATGGTTCTGCAAGTTCCCTCCTTGGTGCTGATATTCTGCAGTTCTGCCTCCATCTCTGGGGGTGACAGTTGTGCCCTGAGTGCTCATGTGGCGCTAAGCACACACCATACAGACACGTCCCTGCCTCTCACGGCCGCAGGAGCACTGACTTGATGCTCTCTGCAAAGGTTAGGAGGAGCAGCTACCTTCTAAGAATAGAAAACGAAATGGATTCTGACCTCTAATGACACCGCATGAGGCCACCCTGTCCTATTCCACGACCCCCAGAGGAGGGTTTCATTCTCGATCTAGTTGTGCATAACTTATAAGGTGGCAGGCCCATGGGAGACAAACCACTGCTGAATGAAGAAAAGACCAGATGGCCAGAGGGTAGCTAGTTGGAAAGGGAGAAGGAACAGTTTACTGAGTTTTTGCTAAGAGGCCAACACTCTGGGCAGGCCCTGGAGAGAGGGAGGGGGTTTTCCAAGCTGGGGATATATGGAAGCGCACATACTCTCCAATGAGGCCTTGTTAGGGCCCCAAAGGATGCTCCATGAAGAATAGTGACTTAGGTCCCCACTGCCAGGAGTCGGGCACCTACATATGCTGAGACCACACATGTGAGAGGGTGGTGAGAGCTCATAGGTTGCCATTTGAAGGCCCAGCCTAACTGGTCTACGCTTGGAGAGAGGGGAACCAGTCTGCAAAAGAAAAGAGCCAAGGAAATGGGTGATAGGCATTGGTGAGGTGGCGCCTTTAAGAAGCCATGCCGGCTGGCAGAGTTAACTAGAAAGTTCTGTGACAGCCTCCTTCCCTGCTTTCTCTCTTGTCTCTATTTTGCATCCCTCAGCTCCCATTGTCAGTTAGTTCTCCACTAACCCCCTCCCTCTTGAGTTCTCACCCTGAATGCTTCACCTCCCGCTCAGGATCACAGATCACTGGACTGCTCTCTGCTTCTCCACCTTGGGTTTGCTCCCTCCTGCCAAGCTGCAAACGTGGGGGCCCCAGCTTGGCCAGGGGCAGGGAGGGGATGCGCATCTTACCCCGCCACAGGCCAGGGAGGCTGGGATTATGTCAAGAAGTCTCAGGTCTTCTCTCGAAGCTGAGTCCTTCCTAATGGAGCGAACCACAGCGGGACATCTTTGACAAATTCGCCTTTCCCAGCAAATGAATTGTTGTCCTAGGTTTTGTCTCTGGATGGGGTCTCTAGACTGGACTTGTGGGAGTTTGTATTATTCTGCTGAATAATCTATGATAAATGATGTAATAATTATAACAACCAAATGTATTGAGTGTAGGGAACCGTCCTGGTTGTTTTGTCTGTATGATCTCATGTCACCCTCATAATTCTAACCTTTTGTGCTCCGGTTTCCCCCTTGGTTAGACTTCAAACAACCACGTTCCTGAGTTTCTCTAGTGGCTGCTTCAAAGGACTGAGGAGCTGCACTGGCAATTTCAAATTCCACACAACTTCCTGACACAATTCTTCCTTGGTCCTCGGAGGAAAAGG
The DNA here is from genome assembly GCF_037783145.1 of Equus przewalskii. Lineage (NCBI taxonomy): Eukaryota > Metazoa > Chordata > Mammalia > Perissodactyla > Equidae > Equus > Equus przewalskii. Next base: position 36,790,423 of record NC_091848.1, read on the forward strand.
GGGAATAAGCGGGTGATGACTAAGCTGGGGGAGAGGAGCACAGGTGTGTGTGTCGGGGGGGAGGAGAATCAGGTTTTAGTTTGTATTATTCTCCTGGTAGAAAAAACCCAGGAGTGGCCGGCTCCGTGGTGGAGTGGTTAAGTTTGCGCGCTCCGCTGCGGCGGCCCAGGGTTTGGATCCTGGGCACGGACACGGCACTGCTCGTCAGGCCACATTGAGGCGGCGTCCCACATCCCACAACTAGAAAGATATGCAACTAAGATATGCAACTGTGTACAGGGCGGGTTTGGGGAGATAAAGCGGAAAAAAAAAAGATTGGCAACAGTTGTTAGCCCAGGTGCCAATCCTTAAAAAAAAAACAAGGAAGATTGGCAACAGTTGTTAGCTCAGGTGCCAATCTTTTAAAAAAAAAAAAAGGAAAAAACCCAGGGGGCCGATGGAAGTCGGGCAGCATTAAAAATGCAACCTGCTATCGCCATCTGGTGGAGGAAAGAGGAAGCCAGGCTTTGGAGAGAGAACAAGTTGCAATTCTAGAAACGGGAACATTTCAAACATGCACCCCGTAGTATCTGCTAGGAAGCCTGCAACAGGTGTCCATGGTGACCCTCGGCCCTGCCTCCCAACAGAACCAGGTCCCAACAGAACCAGGTACCTAGTGCAGGTCTGCATAGCAGGTGCCCTGATGCAGGTTATCTGACTAGTTACAGAAACAAGCTCAGAACTAAGTTGCTCTCTGGGCCTCAGTTTCCTCAACGTAAAATGAGTGACTTCAAGGCCCTGCCAGCTTGAATTTTGAAGTCAGTGGTTGTCATACTTGCGTGTGCATTGGAGTCCCCTGGAGGTCTTGTTAAACACAGATCACCGGGCCCCACCCTGGGCATCTCTGACCCAGCAGGTCTAGGGTGGGGTCTGAGAATTTGCATTTCTAACAGGTTCCCAGGGGATGCTGATACTGCCAACACAGAGATACTGCCCCCTACTCTGGATACTCACTGTTCTAAGTAGTTCAGTCTCCCTGGTGTGAGAAAAAGTGAATAGATAAGCAGAAAGCTTATATAAAACAACACAGAGCTTATATAAAATAGAAGCCAAGGCTCGAATAACTTATCCATCAAAGGCACATAAATGAGTGTCTCAGACCCTGGCAGGGCTGAGGGGAGAGTCAAACTCACCTGTCCCTGGGTTTGCTTGGTGCCTCTGTGTCAGCATGAGCAAGGCTGGGGATTTGGGGTTAGGGGGCCTGCAGTAGCTGTGGAGGGGAGAGTGGTTAGTGGAGAAAGGAGTCTAGGCTATGGCCATAGGTAGACGAGGACTTTTTAGAATGAAGGGTGACACAATGGGAGAGCTGGAAGAGATCTTAGAGGTCATCTAATTCAACCTTCATTTTTAAGGTGAAACTGACTCAGAAAAGTTAAATGACTTTGCCAAAGTCACACGGCTATTTGGTAGCCCTTTCTCTTCATATTCCCAACCCAATTTCTTCACAAGCAGATCCCAGAGAAATCCCACAAGGCCAAAACGGGTTCATGAGAGAGGTTAGTTCCACAACGGTCTTCAGTTAGAGTAGGCCAGCATCCCCAGCCGCCTTCGGGTCCACATCCCCTCCCCCTCCATTCTCCCTACCTTTCACCAAAGGGAAGAAGCAGTCCATCTCCACGCTGCTTCGGGAATGGGAGATGCACAGGGCACTGCTGGGGACCAGGCCCTCCTGAGGGGGGCTCCGCTCCGTGGTGCGCACCAGACACCAGCCCGGCCGCTCGCTCGGCCGCTCCAGCAGCTCCACCGTCTGTCCCACCTGGATGGTCAGCTCGCTGCTGTGGCCTGCGTTGAAGTCCTGGAGGACCACGGTCAACTCACATCCGCCAGAGAGCTTGGAGGTGATGGGGAGTGTGGGGTAAAATGTGAGGGCATGGGGGAAGGAGATGGGTGGGTGAGAGAGGAAGGGGAGAAAGGACGTGTGGGAGCAGAGGAGGAAGACAATGAAGAAAAAAAGGAAAAGATGGGATTCAAAGTGGAAAGAAGGCAGAAGTGGGAATGGAAAAGGGAGTTGGGAACAGGAGAGAAAAACAAGAAAAAAAAGTAATTAAGAGTGCCGTCGAATCACTGAGCTATTCCAGCTGCGGCCACAGTCTGGAGCCCGCCCAGAACCAGGGCTTTGATTCCAATTCCTTCTTGTTTGGGTGGAGTTCTTGTCATTATTCCTTTGCCAAGCTTCCAGCTTACTGTGCCTTTAACCCTCTTCCCCAGTGTGCCCCTTTACTCCTTCTAAGGGCTCTACCCTGTGCCCCAAATCTGCCCCAACGACTACCCCTCAGACTCTTACCAGGCATCATTTCTAACTCACTCTCACATGATTTAGTTGATGTTTGGGAAGAATGGAAGAGCTGATCTCCCTTCTTTCTAACCCCTGTGAGCTCCCCATCCCCACCCCTCACTGGAGCCATTAGCTAAAGAAGAACGAGGCTTCAACACAAGAGCAGAAGCTACTATTTATCTGGAAGGGGAGCAGAATTGTTTCACTGTAGCTCAGCTATTAGAGGCCGGGGGAAAGAATGGGAAGGGAAGAAAGGGGTCACATCCTACTTAGGAACTGTCCTTAGTGCTCTATCCTGCCCTACCTCCAGGCCTGGCCCTTCCCACCGCACGAATCTGGGGCAGAACCAATAAAACTGGGTAGAGAGACCTGGAGATAGGACAGCCTCTACTAGTTGAACACTGAGACTTTCAATTTCCCCATGAGAAACCTTTACTCATTAATTTGTCTCCTAGAGGTAAGCACAAAGCCTTCTTCTTGGAAGAGCAGCTGCACTTAGGGGCAGAGGGAGACGGAGGGAAGGGCAGGAAGCGGAGGCCCAGAGGCCCAGCTCGGCAGTCTGTTCTCTAAGGTTCAGCCCAAACAGCCATTTGGGGAGAAAGGCCCTGTACCACCTCCGGGGTACTTGACTTCAGTCTGCACATCTCTGACTTAAGCCTTCAGGGCCTGCCTTATCTGCACCAACAGCCACATGAATGCATAGTCCAAATATGTTGTGCAGCTATTTCACACATGTCCTGGGAAGCTTCTGCTGAATGGCAAACACTGGGGCATCATCGTAGGTCGGGAATCAAGAGTTCCACCAGGACAAAGAGCTCAGTGTGCAGGACTGTGAGATTTCTCTACTCATGGAACTTGACTGTCACAGTGGGCTTAAAAAGGTTAGCATGATGCATGAGACTGACGGTTGCAACATGCATCACCACCCACCAGAGCAGGGAGCCCATTGTAAACACACTCCCGTGGATGGGCACCATAGTGCCGTCGGGAGTAGAGCAGGACGAGGAATCTGTAGGTCAGAAGGTCAGAAAGAAAACCATGCTTGTTGGCTCACTTTCTCCATTTAACTTTCCTGGTCCCATTAAACACACAGACCCCACTCTCCCACTCTCCTAGTGCTATCTTCTCTAAAGCCTCATTTAGAGGAGGATGTTGTAGGACGGTAACGCCTCACGTCTGTAGAGTGCGTGCACAGTGTGCAAAGTACCTTCGCATGAATCCTCACAATAACCAGGTGATATTAGCATCTCCATCTCATACGTCAAGAAACTGAAGCTCAGAAATGTCAAGATCTGTGGTTGGAGCACTGAGTCTGCATGAAGATCACCTAACGAACTTATTAAAAACGCAGATGCTCTTGCTGGTCCCTCTCTTGCCCGAGCCTCCAATCACACGAGGCTCAGGTTAGGGCTCAGGAATGCATTTTTTTTTTTTTTTGTAAGATTGGCACCTGGGCTAACAATTGTTGCCAATCTTCCTTTTTTTTTTTTCAAAGATTGGCACCTGGGCTAACAACTGTTGCCAATCTTTTTTTTTTTCTGCTTTATCTCTCCAAATCCCCCTTGTACACAGTTGTATATCCTAGTTGCAGGTCCTTCTAGTTGTGGGATGTGGGATGCTGCCTCAACGTGGCCTGACGAGCAGTGCCATGTCCGCGCCTGGGATCCGAACCCTGGGCCGCCGCCGCAGAGCGCGCAAACTTAACCACTCGGCCACGGAGCCAGGCCCAGGAATGCATATTTTTAGCAAGGACCCCCAACTCATGATTCTGAAAAGGGGGTTCCTGGGATACTGGCTGATAAACACTGGCTAGACGGTTTCCCACCGTCACCCAGCTGGACTTGAACTCAAACCTTGACTACAAATCTCAGGCTCCTTAAACCACACAGCAGGGCAAGTTAGATCAATATTTTTAGGTGTGTTTATGGTTGGAGAGGGTGGAGGCAGGTGGAGGGAAGAAGACATCAGTGACCTGAGCTACTGGTCCTCTCAGAGTTTGCTTGGCCTACATCAGGTCGCTTAAACTTTTTAGATTGCAATCCTTTGTAAGAAATACATTTTATATCTTGACCAGTCTACACCACATAGGAATAGATGTATTGCTAAAACATTAGCTTCACTCTGATATTCTGTTTCATTTTTTGTCTCAATTGCTGGTGGCATCCCACTAAATTGATTCCACTCTCCACTAATGGAATATTTGTAGAATGCTGGCCTAGATGACCACAAAAGTTCCCTCTAACTCTGAGAATCCCTATCACTGAGCTTGCACACTTCAGTGGAGTTGCTCCTCTGTGCCAATGTGAGGTATGCAGGGTTATTTCCTGGGGGTCAAGTGTGCACGTGGCCTCAGATGTAACTTGCAGCCCTTTTGCAGACGGTTGAGGCAGAGTAGAGGGGGGCCTGAGGCTCTGGTTGCAAACAGCCCAGCATGTCATCCAGATACAAGGCCCACTGCCCCCAGGGCAAGTTACAGACAGACCCACTGGCGAGTGTGTGTGTTGGGGGGTGGCTGGGGGAGTTGGGGGAGGATAAAGAGCCAAGCTGTGTGCTTCTACAATTTGAAGACCCAGTTCCTGGAGAGAAGCCTGGAAACACCACTAGATGGTGGGGTTTGTCTCCTGTAGGCTGCCCACTTCACATAGACAGAGGAGAAAGTGGAAGGAAGATGATTAACAGGCGAGGTCTCTTGTGCTCAAGCTTTAGATCCAGCCAAAACCCATTATGGTTCAAACACAGGATGAATGTCCTGGTTCACATCACCTCAATGGCTTGGTCTAAAAGATTGATTACACCAGGTCCCCATCCCAAGGCATGAAGGTAATTCCAAAGAGTGGCAGCCCAGGGGGTTAGGGGAAATGATGAGTCACTGGTCAAGCAGGCTGCCCCTGAAACCATCCGTCCTCATCCTCTCCCCACAGCAACAGGGAAGCCTCAGGGAGCCCAGGGGACTCGGGGTTCACACTTGAGAAACACTGCTTCAGAGAACCCACGACTGGAATCAGTACTGGAAAGTTCTAAGAGCTCCTGCCAGTAGGGCAGGGGTCAAGGGCAGAGGGGCCAAAAGACCTTTGAGGACTCTTGGCACTCTTAAAAGGCTTTTACTTGCAATCCTTAAACTAACTCATTCATGCTTGGTGCTTGAAGCGTTCTCCTGGACTGTGATGAGTCATATCACCTACTGAACGTTAATTACACAGAGTGCGCCTCTCATCAACAAATAAAACCCAAATTCCCTCACAAATACTAAATTACCAGTTTCTTAGAAATGTGCACGTGTGTTTTTCCTTCCTGCCCAGCCCTGGCGTGTGTCAGCAGATCTCCTGTCTCACAGAACCCCAGGACCATTATTTTTGTTTCTTCCTCTTTCCATTTTGAGAGGACCCGTGAGCACGTCCCCACTCTGGCTGTTGCTTTCCCTTTGTGGAACTCCAGTCCTTTCCAGAGGCACATTCTGGAAGTTCCCATTTCTCTCCCTGAGCTAAATCTCTGGTCCCAGGAATCTGAACAGGGTTATCCAACAGCTTGTTGTAGAAAGTGCTGCAAACAATCTCTCTGCTTTCACCTAATTCTTTTCTTCTCCACAGCCTTTTAAGAGCTGTTTTAACGTCCTCGTTTGCCAATCTTTAGATTTTTATCTTAAATTTCTTGGCATATTCATTTTCTAATTTTCCCTTTTAGGCCTGCAGATCATTCTTCACATTTGGCCTCACTTTTTTTTTGTTTTTTAAAGATTGGCACCTGAGCTAACAACTGTTGCCAATCTTTTTTTTTTTTTCCTGCTTTTTTTCTCCCCAAATCCCCCCAGTACATAGTTGTATATATATTTTAGTTGTGGGTCCTTCTAGTTGTGGCATGTGGGATGCCGCCTCAGCATGGCCTGATGAGCGGCGCCATGTCTGCACCCAGGATCCGAACCAGCGAAACCCTGGGCTGCCAAAGTGGAGCGCGCGACCTTGACCACTCGGCCACGGGGCTGGCCCCCTAGCCTCACTTTTAATTTTCCTTGTCAGAGATGACTCCTTTATGTTTTCTTAATTCTTCTTCTTCTGGCAGAGCCTTCTTTCCCAAAAATCTCCCTGCACGGGCTCATGCAACACACAGCTTGTCTCGTAGTTGTTCCCCCATCTGACTCACCGACCACTGAGACATGGACGTGGAGCTGGAACCATTGCCCTTTAGTCCTCCTTGCCTCCCTACTGGGCTTGTCATTTGGCCACTTGATCCCTCCCTGGGGAGAGCCATTCACAGCTGAGGCAGGACAGAGGATGCTGTCTCAACTCTCTCTCTCAAGGTCTATATCTCCCACATACTGACTTACATTACAGATGACTTTATTTTAAATTGTCAGTTCCTTGAGCATCTGCTTCCTCCGGAGTATGCCAAGCCTTCCACCTAACCAGCCTCTATCAGTTCAAACCTACCCCAGGTTCTGACACCAAACTTATTCCTACTAGGGAAATGTTGGGAGCCCTGAGTTGGGAGCACAGACCCTCAGCATGAAGTCAGGTGCGTCTGGGTCTCCTCCGACCTTGTTTCCCAGTTTCTGTAATCTTCTCTTATCTTACTCCCTTCACCATATCTCCCCCGTCAGCAGCAGGTCCCAGCCTGGCTTTTCCTGCTGAGTCTGACTTGGTCCTGTCCTGGGAGCGTCTCATTTTCTTGGTCTAGCTCCCTAGGACTCTGCCCAGGATCTGCTAAACCTTTTTTTTTTTTTTGAGGAAGATTAGCCCTGAGCTAACTACTGCCAGTCTTCCTCTTTTTGCTGAGGAAGCCTGGCCCTGAGCTAACATCCATGCCCATCTTCCTCTATTTTATATGTGGGATGCGTACCACAGCATGGTGTGCCAAGCGGTGCCATGTCCGCATCCGGGATCCGAACTGGTGAACCCTGGGCCGCCAAGAAGTGGAACACGCGAACTTAACCACTTAACCGCTGTGCTCTGAGCTAACATCTGCCACCAATCCTCCTCTTTTTGCTGAGGAAGATTGGCCCTGAGCTAACATCTGTGCCCATCTTCCTCTATTTTATATTTGGGACACCTACCACAGCATGGCTTGATAAGTGATGCATAGGTCTGTGCCCGGGATGTGAACTGGCAAACCTCGGGTGTCTGAAACAGAACTTGCGAACTTAATGGCTAGGCCACTGGGCCTCCCCGCCCCCCCCCCCTTTTTTAATAAATTAATTTTCTTTATTATTATTTCATTGAGGTCATATTGGCTTATCTGCTAAACCTTTCTGATGCTAATTGCTCCCTGGATTTCCTCCCATTGCCTACTGCTGAGTCATCATCCAATTCTTTTCCTCGCTTCCCCAGTCTCTCTCCTTTCAGGGTCCAGGCCTTTCCGGGTGGAGCCTGCTCCCCTGTTGCCCGGGCCCCAGGTGGACTTTGGCCTCCACACTCCCGATGCTTCCCCAGGGCAGAAGGAGCTCCTCGTGTCCTCACTTTCCTCCTGCTCCTCAGGGACAGCGTGTTGCCTCCTCTCCTGCATATAACGCTACACGCACAGAGGAGACTTCATAACCACGCTCAGTTCTTACTCGTATTTGCCAGAAACTATTGCTTTCATTTAGGTCCAGTTTTGCTTGGTTACTATTTGGAGATTAACTGAACCTCCCTCTTGTATAAACAGTGTGAGCTAGATTATCCCTAAGAGCTTTCCCATGTGATGGAAAAAGAACACAGTTATTCCCTGCCGGTTTCCTAGTGACATCCAGAGAACTGGGACAGCACCCCACCCAGCATTCTACGGTGCCTACTGTTGTCACTTCTGGGCCTTGGCTTCCGTGTGCCTCTGTGCCTCGACGTTATCCTCCTAAAGCAGCACAGCCTAGTGGTTAACGGCATGGACTCTGGAGCCTCCTCGGCTGTGTGACCAGGGGCAAGTTACTTAACTTTTGGTCTCAGTTTCCTCAACTGTAGAATGGGGGATAATAACAATACCTGCTTCGTAGGTTGCTATGAAGATTAAATAATACTTTTAAAGTACTTAGGACAGTGCCCTGAGCAGAGTTAGCTCTCTAAATGTGTGTTTAAAAATAAATTCTAGAGGGGCCGGCCCAGAAGCATAGTGGTTGGGATCCTGTGCTCTGCTTTGGCTGCCTGGGGTTCACGGGTTCAGATCCCAGGCACAGACCTACACACCACTCATCAAGCTGTGCTGTGGTGGTGACCCACATACAAAATAGAGGAAGATTGGCACAGATGTTAGTTCAGGGCCAACCTTCCTCAGCAAAAAAAGAGAAAGATTGGCAATAGATGTTAGCTCAGGGCCAATCTTCCTCACAAAAAAATAGATAAACTCTAGAGATATTAATTATTATTATATAACTTTGAGGGGAAAGTTAGGAGTAGAGAAGAAATGGAAAAAAGAAAACAATTTTGATAGTACATTGTCTGGGAACAGACTGTACCAGATGTATACAGCCATGTAAATTATTATGTAAATAAATTTTTTTTGTTTTTTTGAGGAAGATTAGCCCTGAGCTAATATCTGCCATCAATCCTCTTCTTTTTGCAGAGGAAGACTGGCCCTGAGCTAACATCCGTGCCCATCTTCCCCTACTTTATATGTGGGATGCCTGCCACAGCATGGCTTGGTAAGCGGTGTGTAGCTCCACACCTGGGATCCAAACCCGTGAACCCCAGGCTGCCAAAGCAGAGTGCACAAACTTAACTGCTACGCCACTGGGCCAGCCCTTAAATGAATCCATTTTTTCCCCCTTTTTTATAATCTTCATGGCGTCTTGCCCTAACCCAGGCCAACTAGAAGAACTGGCCTGAAGGCTGTCCAGGGAAGGTGACAGATGACTTCAAGGGTCCCCCAAATCAGCATATGCTTTTCTTGTTAAAAACAAGAGGGTGGTGGGAGCCCTGATCCCGTTATGGAAAATGAGATTCCCTCCTGCCTTTTCCTTCCACACTGCTTTCCATGCACCATCCATCTGAAGGAGCGCCCCCTTCCCATCCGTCTGATAACTGCCCACAGTACTTGCCACCCGAGCCGAGCCTGCTGATAACTATGAACATCAGCTTCTGATGCTGCTTCACCAAGTGCTTGGATCTGCTACTCCGACAGGCAGAGAAGCATGCTCAGCAGCGCCCATCAGACCTCCTCTTCCTCTCCTGGCTGCCGGCCTCTAACTCCCTCCATCTAATTCCCCCACAATGCTTAGCCAGTGTGAGCGTCAGGGTTCTCTGAATTCATGTCTACATATGAATGGCAACATAGGGGGCCTTAGAAAAACGTGCAGTCAGAGGGTGTCTATCTGGCATGGTTTAAAGGACACTGACAAGGCCTGCCAACTCCATTCAAGACTGTCCTCCCTCCCCAGCACCCCCGCACCTGCTGCTAGTGCCTGGAATCCCATCGTCAGAGATTAATTTCATTTCATTAGGTGACATCCCTCACCATGAAACGTCCCAAAGCAGAGTCTGCACATGACTCCTTTCCAGTTGCAAAAAGATGAGAAGCAGCACGTGGATGACATGTGGGTGCCATGCAGCTGTCCTTATAGGGCTTTAAGCATGCAGATGTTCACGACAGCATTTTTTTAATCAGAAAACTTAACAACCATGACATCAAAAAATCCCCTAAAACTAAAATATAAAAATCTAACATGAAGGGAATGGCTGAGCATTTACGATACATCCACTAAGTGAATCGTGCAGCCATTTGATATTTATAAAGCTTTATAATAGCTTACCTCAAATAAAGTAAAAAGGGAGAAAAAGGATAGGATGTAAAGTCACATATATAACTGTGAAGAACATTATTAACAACTTAATAACCCTATTCATAGGAAACTAACAGGAAGGAAATTCATCAAAATGTTAAGACCGGCTTTGTTGCATGGGAACTCTGGGTGAGGCCCCCTCCTTTCTGATTTCCAGTACTGCCCAATACTTCTCACCTAAGAGTTATTTTATAATGAAAGTAACAATAACATCAACAAGAGCCACCTCTAAGACAAGTCAACAGTGTAATGGGGAACAAATGCAAATATTCCAAGGAGGCATAATACTTTGAGGAAAAAAAAAGTGGGTAGCGGATGGATGGATAGTTCCCAATTCTGCTCCAGGACCACTATGTGAGCTTTGGGGAAGCTCCAAGCTGCTGGTAACACCTCAGTGTAACGGCTTCAAGATCCATTCTATAAACTTCTGTTTCCTGCACTCTTGTGAAACTCAGATGATCACTCCAGAAACCAGGTCCCTTTACATGACTTAGTGCTCTGCTTTTATCCTGAATTGAATTTTGAAACAGAGGTATAAAGCAATGACTGGGCATTGGGCAATACTGTTGTGGAGCCCTGGGACATCTCCAATTTGTATGTTGGTAGCCCATTGAGCTGCCAGGTCCAATTAGTCTAAGGCTGAGGATTTGCTTTATCTTTGTTTGCTGGAGCTGGGGCTGCTGCTGACCACAACTGAAGGAGCTAACTGATTTAGTGTTTCCCATGTGCTGAAATGGAGGGCAGAACCCCAGAGAGGCAGAGAGTATGGTCTGCAGTCAGTGTGAGTCTCATGAATTGCATAGTAATTAAGAGTGGGAAGGATGCAGGAGTGGGAATCAGGAGGCCTTGGTGCTGGTACAGGTTTTTCCTGTGTGTGACATTTGGAAAGTCCCTTCCCCTCTCCATACCTGAAGTCCCTCATTGTTTTTTTTTTCCTGAGGAAGACTTGCCCTAAGCTAACGTCCATCACCAATCTTCCTCTTTTTGCTTGAGGAAGATTTGCCCTGAGCTAACATCCATGGCCAATCTTCCTCTGTTCCTCTATTTTTTATATGTGAGTTGCCACCGCAGCATGGCTGATGAGCAGTGTAGGCCTGTGCCCAGGATATGAACCCATGAAACTGGGCCGCTGAATGGAACACACTGAACTTAGCCACTATGCCACTAGGCTGGCCCCAATTTCCTCATTCTTAAGATGAGAAAATTGGACTTCTGGGTCCCTTCCAGTTTTGATATTCCAAGAGCAGAGCAGTTTCTATATTTACTTTCCAACCCACAACTCTATTTAATTTTCTTGAGCACTTATCATTAATGTGTTGTCTTGTTTATTTGTTAACTTATTGGTTGTCATATCACACATCAGAACGGAAGATCCAGGAAGGGATGTAAGACCCAGAAGCATTCTCTTTCTTGCTCATGGCCACAGCTCCCGAGTCTAGAGTGATGCCTGGCACACAGCAGGTGATCAATAAATACCTGAATGTGCGAGTGAATAAATTCCACAAGTTCTTGCCTGATATGACTGAGATGTCTAGCTATGACGCCTGAGAGGCCTCTCTGTCTCTCTCTGTCTCTCTCTGTCTCTCTCTCCCCCTCTCCACCCCCCCTCCCTCCCTTCCTCCCTCCCTCTCTCTCCCTCTCTCTCTCTCTCTTTCTCTCTCTCTCTCTCTCTCTCTCTCTTGCGCGCGCGCGGCTGCCCATGTATTCCTGTTCCTGTCAGTGTCTTTGGGATCCCACAGTTTACGTTCTGAGCCCCTTTTCAAAAAAAACTTATCTCACCCTTTAATCATTTGCCTATATCTCTACTGATTCCTAAACCTGAGAAAAATGACAAATGGGGGAGAAGTTATAAACCCACCAGAACAAAGAGAAACGCAGGTAATAATAGATAAGAGAAGTCAACATTTTTTTGAATAACAGAAAGCAGCTGCAGGAGTGTAAGTGACTTGGTAGAATGGAGAAGATGAGGTGCAAGCTCCTGCCAGTCAGCCCTGCACGATCCTCAGGAGGGTTCGGGAAGTGGAGGCGCCAGGCAGCACTGAGGGAAGGAGGATGGGTGGGACTACAGAGGGAAGATGGGCTGGAAGTCTGTAAAGGGAGCAGACCCCTACATCCCCCTCTGTCTAATGCACACTTTCCTGAAAAACTGAATTCACTGAAGATCTACACACAGACTAGAGAGATGGCCACCATCCTTGTTCCTCTTGGCTCCCAGGATACTGGCAGCCAAATACAAACAGTTTAGGCAGATCTGAGGATCTTTCATTGGAGAAACCAAAAAGATGTTCAGAAACTCAAATACTGACATTTAGAGATCCCTCCCCAAAAGCAGATCCAGTGCCCTGCCAGATCGCCACCCAGTGAAACCTTCCAGTCAATAAGGTCCTCTCACTACACAAAATATCCAGTTCGCTGTCTTGGTGCCCCATTCATAAATTGAACATGATTCAGCCAAGGCTCACCAGACTTTTCAGAAAAGCCTTTCTGACAGAGACCAAACTAAGGAAACAATGAGGACCAGGAGCTCAGAGGAAACAAAATGCAGGCAGGACAAGAAAACTCCAGCAACACTATGTAATGCTCAGAGAGATAGGAGACGATACTGTATCCAAGAAAAAAGAACGAGCTGCCACAGGAAGGGGAAAAATTATAGAACAAGAAAGAGCTCTTAGAAATTAAAAATATGGTTCAAATGAAACACGCCATACATGGGTTGCAAGATACAGTCAAAGAAATTTTCCAGAGAGCAGAACAAGAACACTGAGAGAGGAAAATAAGAGAGAGAATATAAGAAAATTAGAGAATGATTCTAACAAGTTTTAGATAGAATGGAAAGGAATAAACTGTAAAGAGAAAACCCCAGGACTGAAGGGCACGAATTGCCAAATTGATAGAATGTTCCAAGGACTTGCTAGAATTAATTTTAAAAAGACCCACTCTAAAGCACGGCATCAGGGCACAAGGGCAGGAAAGAAGGCAGCTAAAAGCTTTCAGGGAGAGGGGAGGAAAAAAAGTCAGGTGAAATGCAACAACTCAAGAATCATAATGATGGCAGATTTCAACAAAATTAGAACATAAAAGAAAGTGGAGTAATGCCTTCAAAATTCTGAGTGAGAATTATTTCCAACCTAGAATTCTAAGTCTAGACAAACCATCAGTCAAGATGAGGGGTACGCTAAAGGCATTTCAGACATTCAAAGACTCAAAACTTTGCCTCAATAAGGATTCAGTAAGTATTAACTATTATGTTAGCATCTGTTGTCTTCTCAATTTTTCTCTTATATTCTCTTTAATTTTTTTGTTTCTGTTAACGTGATATGCCTTCGATATATACAAATTAAAACTGATCCCTTCAATCCCTTTAAAAAAATGAGTTTATAAGTAGACAGGTTTGAGAAATGCCTGATCGACAAAATGGTTTTCGATTTTAGCAAAACATTCATCCAAGACTTCTGTGTTAACCTTTTAGCCCAAACGATGAAATGTGGGCTGAGATGACAGTACTGTTAGCTAGGTTCATGGCTTATTAGAGGTGATGAACTTGGGGGTTCATCTAATCCAATCGCCTTATTTTACAGATGAGGAAGACAAATCCCCGAAAGAGGAAGGGGCTTATTTAAGGGAGATAGTATCTGGAAGACGGTAGATAATAAATATTCATTGAATGAATGACTGCGTTAGTGAGTAAGGAAATGAGTTAAGTCAGAGATTATCCAACCCTCTCAACCCATAAGCGGAAAAATTGAGGACCTCCAAGACAGTTGGGAGCAGAGCTAAGACCAGACTCAGGTTTTCAAACTAGGTTTAGAACACTTTTCACTAAACTTTGCTAGGTTAATGACTGTATTCGTCTAAGAGAATATCACAAGACTCTGGGTCTACGCTTGCAACTGATGTATTAATAAATGGATTGTTATCAGTGTGGGAGGAGGATTTTCAACTCCATGCTTGACAAAGCTGCAAAGAAGACACAAAGCTGGGAGCGGCAGCTAAGATTACAGATCACAGGAAGCCAGGACCTTAATGAATATCTACTCTGACCTCCTCCTCAAGGCAGGGCCTTTTTAACATCCTCTAGCTCTCTGCTTTATGACGCTGTTCCCTCCGGGTGGAGAGCTGTGGTTTTAAGAACATTTTCTTTGTTTTTGTAATTTCCATCCATGGTTCTTAGTTTCCTCCTAAGGTAATAAAGAAGAAATCTTGCTTTCTTCCACAGAGCTTCATATATGTGAAGACCAGATTAATAATTCCTTAAGTTTTCTCTTTTCCAAACGGCTCTCAAAGGGGTGGTTTCCAATATTTTCATCATGTTCTTCCAGATGAACTTCAGTATGTTATGTCCCCCTCAATAGGGGGCACCTAGAATTGAACCCAATCCTTAGATGTAGTCTGCCCAGCACAGACTAAGCCAAGTCCTCACCCCCCACATGTAGACACTATACCTCCATCACTGTGGTCTGAGAGTCTTTTAGTTCCATCATAGAAGCTGTTGGCTTCTATCAAGCACAGCCTACTGAAAACCCCAATCTGATTCACAGGGGCTTCTCAAGCCAGCTCCTCCCCTTTCTCTCTCTCTTTCTTTTTTTTTTTAAAGATTGGCACCTGAGCTAACAACTTGCCAATCCTTTTTTTTTTTGCTTTTTCTCCCCAAATCCCCCAGTAGAGAGTTGTATATTTTTAGTTGTGGGTCCTTCTAGTTGTGGCTCCCCTTTCTCTACTTGGGGTTCTGAGGCTTTTAATTCCAAGAATTTTCTATTTATCTTCGTTAAATTTAATTGTCTAGCTAAGGAGTACTGTTCTTGACTCTCTCATGTATCAGGGTAGTGATTCCTCCCAGCTTTGTGTCATCTGCAAACCGGAAATTTATGCTTCAGGGGTTCATTCAAGTGCAAGATAAAGATGGAGAACACAGTAGGAACAAGGACAGAGCTCAGAGATACTACACCGGAGGCTCCTAACAGAAGAAAACGATCCACGATCCACCCGGAGGACGAACCAGACTTGCTCCTGGGCATAATTAACACTAGGGGCGAAGTTAGAGGGTTTCAGATTTGGCTTCATGTTCATTCAACAAGAATTTATCAAGTGCCGGTTAGAGCTCTTCAGCAAGGAAGGAGGGAAACGCAAACTGATTGCGAATTCTGTCCGCTCCTTATCTCTCTACTCCCTATCCAGGTTTAAAGACCGTCTAGATTAGGCACAAGGTATCAACAGAGATGGGGTTGGGAGGATTAACAGCCTGGCAACGAACTTGGGGCTCTGTAACAATGACTCTTAGTTTGGCGTTAGCTATCCTGCCAAGGGAGAGGCATCTCCCAGCTCCTTTGTGCTTGCCCGAGGCTGTCTGTATGGCTGTTCTGACCGCAGTTGGGCAGGAAGGCACTTTCCTGCAACACACATCATAGCTTGGGAAAGCCCAGGGGAATGGCTCTGAAAACCCGGAGGTTTCCTGCAGCAGAGGGAGGAGAGGTGGCTGGGAGAAACTGGACATTACCAGGAGCAACTTGCGGGCTGCCCCCAGGCATTCCTGCAAATTGTCCACTGTGTGGGTTGTGGAACACCAAAAAGTTGAGCTTCAGGAGAAGTCTGGCCAAAGATCAGAGAGGATTTCACCAAAGTGCAAAATGTTATCAAAACTCAATTATTCAGATGTGGGTCAACATTTCCCAGTTTGTGGGTTACTGGGTCTGGAGTCAGACTGCCAGGTTTGACTCTGTCTCCATTTTACTATCCGTATAATCTTGAGCAGGTTAATTAGCCTCCCTTTGCTCATTTTCCTTATCTGTAAAATAGGGATAATATTAATTCCTACCGTGTAGAGTTATTGTAAGGATTACATGAGTGAACACAGGTAAATCCTAACATGCATTAAGCGCTCAGTAAACGTTACCCAGTGTTTATCTAGTCATCAAACTGGGCACCTACCCAAGACGTATTTTCTGCACTGATATTGTGTGCCCAGGGAATAGAAACCCATTTGTAAAGCGTCCTTAATGACACGTATTGAGGGAAACTGGCAGACTAGAAAAAAAAATAAAAGCAACCGTATATTCCCAAGCCCAGGTTAAAGCCTTAGGGTAGATTTAGGCTACAATTCCCTTTGTAAGGCCACAGATGTGAACTTCTCTCTTCTTCCCACACCACGCCTCCTAGAGAAGAAACAGACTGGCATCAGGCCGGGAAGGGATTCTTAGAACTATTTGCCAAATCTGGGTGGATGACACGTCTACACTGTGGTGATAGGGTGGAGGTACCCACTCACACATAGACACTTGGCAAGATAATCCCTGGAAAGAGGCCACGCTTCCTTGTGGTTGACCGGAGAACACCGCTCAGCCTGATTACTGTTGGGTAATCTGAGCACAGGCAGCAAGGCTGCCAGGACTGGAACCGGGAAGAGGGCAGAGGTGGAGTTCAGGTGTGTGCTGCTGAACACCTGAGAGGGGCCTCGGCTCAGCAAGGGTGCCGGTCAGCCACCAGCAGGCTGGGGGGTGCATTACAAATAGGTGTTCAAAAGAAGCGCATTCTAAATGCCTTGACTCAGAAAGCAAACACCCATAGTCACTGTCTCCCAGGCCAAAAGAGGTGCTGGTGGACCTCTTGTGAATTTCTCATTTTCAAGCAGAATAAGATAATAATTCACATTGCTATGACCCTTTACAGTGTACAAAACTCTTTCACAGACATTATCTGATTCTCATGGATCCCGTAGGTTGGCATCATCATCTGATTTTATAGATGTGGAAATTGAGACTCAGAGAGGTAAAATGACTTGCTCAGGCTCACACAATAGCAAATCGCAAAGGCAGGACTCCAACTCTTATGAATCCAAATATCTCATCCATACACTTATTCGCTTATTTACCAGCTAGTCACTGCACTGGGCATGGGGCATGGGGCATAGAACAGTGAGGCAGAGAGTTGTGATGACCCTTCCTTCATCACCAAGCTTACTGCCTTTTGGGGAGCATCCAGAGTGTGACAACAGGGGAAATGCAGGGTGCTGGCCCAGGGATGAGGAATGGGGTCCCTCAGAAAGTGATTTACTCTTCCCATTACAGCCTCACCCAACTGCTCCACTGAATACTGCCATGGTTGTGACTCCTCTGAGCTGTTTATATTATCAACTTTGGCATCCTTCCTTGGCTGTGACAGTGGACAACTACTTCGCTCCTGCTTATCCACCAGCCAGTGGGATCCCAGAGCATCTGCCTCTCTCCTATGCTGGTCTGCTCAGTGCCATCACCATGGGGCCATCTCCAGCTATGCTGGCACCATCCTTGGGGCTTGAGGAATTCCAGCTCTCCAGACAAATGATCCAGAACATGTGCCCAGGAGGGAGGAGAAGAGCAGTGGCAACTAAAGGGTTCCCAGAGTCTTACAGCGTCTTCCCTAAAAGTTGGCAAGCTTTTGCCATCAGTGAATCAACTTTAGGATTGTCCCTTATCCCTGATCCTGTTCTCCCCACTTCACTGTGAAGATGGGCCTTTACCTGTGACCCCACGCTCCTTACTTATCTATGTTCACCCCCTTATTGGGTGAGTCCTAATGGGATTTTCCACTTCTATCTGCTGCCATTGGCTGGTTTTGCTCTGGGACTGACTGCTACCTCATGTCTCATGTCTGGTTCACGACATTGCATCTTCCTTACTACCGCCTCTCTGCCTAGTGACCAGCTATCAGGACACACCCTCTGGACGCTGCTATGACCTGTTCCCTTGACCGTGTGCGTGGTCTATAATCCGGCCCCGTCTTAACTTACCTTTCAATTCAGATCAGCTCTCCAGGAACAAAAGGACAAAAGCACAGTTCTAGTGGCACTAAGTGGCCACTAGAGGGAAGCAAAAGCCAGGATATACGAAAGGAAACAGACGCACTTGAGTTGCTTGAAACAGAAGGCTAGACCCTACCCTGACTGGGGCATATACCAGCCTACGTGGGAAACATGAGATGGACAACTGCATAGTGCCTGGCACACAGTAGGTGCTCAATAAATGTTTCCTGGATGAAATTCCAAATTTTAGATATAAGAAATAGTGATGTGATCACAAAATTCATATCAAGACCCAGTCTCACTGGTCCTCAGGCCAGGATGCCTTTCCATCACATAGCACACAGTTCCTCTTCCTCCTTCTCCTCCTTCCCTGCTTCCTCCTCTGCAGTTCAACCCAGATAAACTCCCTGCTCATCCAAATTCCAAAACATTTTTGGACAAACTGTAGCCATTTGTGACGCTTTCCTCCATCCCTTATATCTAATTTGTCACATGGCCCTGCTAGGTTATTAAAAACCTTTCTCTTACCTTCTGGACAGCTCCCTTGCTAATCTAGGCCCTCATGACCCACCGCTGCATTTCTGCAGGTGTCTCCTCATTGTCTGCTCTCCTCCATGCTCCACCCTCATAACACCCTATTATTTCAGAATTCATGTTTACTTTGCCGTGTCTGCCCCTTCAGATTCTACCAGCCTCATCCTGGCATTCACAGCCCTTCATAATCCTCCCCCGTTCACTTGTTCAACCTCAACTTCCACTACAGTAGTCCCCACCTTATCCACAGGCGATACATTCCAAGTCCCCCAGTGGATGCCTGGAACCATGGATAGGACTGAGCCCTGTATATACTATGTTTATTCCTACACATACGTATCCAAGATAAAGTTTAATTTACAAATTAGACACAGTAAGAGATAATCAATAACTAATAAAATAGAACAATTATAACAATATACTGTAATAAGTGACTGTAGATCTTAGCAACCTCAGCATATAATTCTTTTCCTTTCCTTATTAAGTCAAGAACTTTCACCTTTTCACTTAAAGGAAGCTGTTTATGGCTCCTCTTTGGCATATCTGAATTGCCAGCATCACTACTGTTGTGCTGTGGGGCCATTATTAAGTAAAATAAGGGTTTCTTGAACATAAGTGCTGCAATACGATAACAGTAGATCTGATACCAAGAGGCTAGGGGCGGGTAGGGTATACATCATGGACATGCTGGACAAAGGGATGATTCACATCCCAGGCGGGATGGAGTGGGATGGCGGGAGAGTTCATCAGGCTACTATGAACAGCGTGCAATTTAAAACTTATGAGTTGTTTATTTCTGGAATTTTCCATGTAATATTTTTGGACCAAAGTTCACCATGGGTAACTGAAACCAGAGAAAGGGAAATCGCAGATGAGTGAGGGCTGCTGTACTTGTCCAGAGATTTTGCCTGGTTGGTCTCTTGATGGTGCCCCAAATATGTCCTGGTCATTACTGCCTCTGGACTATGGTTGATGGGCGACAACTCTACTGAAATAGTTTCTCTTTTCCTCTCCAGACCCCATCTTCCCCATCATTGAGGGTCAAGCACAGCTCTCAATCCCCACATCTCACACTGCTCACATTCTGTGACAATGGTCTACACAATGGGCTTTCCCCTTCCCGGGACTAATTTTGTTTGTCCCATGTGTTTTGATACCCAAGTAGTCAGAAGGACATATCCCTTACTTTGACGGCGTGTGTATATGTGTACATTATAAAACATTATATTTCTCGCTATTTGGCTTAGTTACTGAATAGTCATTTTTTAGAGTGCCGTCTTAGTTTTACCCGTTTTCTCCTATTCTCCAGTATCGTTTCAACAACAGGGCATTCCAGAGCTCTGTATTAGGTACTGGTCAAAACGACTGTGAGTGCATGCCACATCACAGCATTTTTCTTCATAATTTTTAGTTTCTTGGGTTTTTTCCTACACAAAATATGTCACTATTTCTAACCCAGAACCTGTGTTTCAGGTGGTGGTGGTGGCAGTGGGGTCAGGGGCACTGGAGGGAATCAGGAAGGCTGGGTAAGAGTTCACAGGAGGACAGCATGGCGGTTTCTAGTCTGGATTTTGAATGCTGCAGCCCTGAGTCTGAATCCTAGTCTTACCACACTGACTAGTATGTTACCTTGGAAATGATAAAGATACAGGGTCTGTCTAAGCTTCAGTTCCTTGTCAAAAATACTGAGGTACTAATATTAGCTTAACAGAGTAGCTATTTTGATTAAAGATTATAACGCATGTGAAACACTCGCTATCCAGTTAATGGCTATTGTTGTGGTTATTATTACTGTGGTCATTATTATTTGGTGTGATTGGTTGAGTCACTGAGTACACATGGAACAGTCCCTTTTCTTTAGAGAGAGAAATTACTCATTTCATTTTTAAACTTTTTATAATATACATACAGAGGAGTGCATCTCGTAGCTCAACGAATCTTCTCAAGCTGAACACTTCTTTGTCAGCAGCACCCAGATGACGGAAAAGAACATGAGTAGCACCCGGAAGCCTCACTCACACTCACTCCAGGCACCACCCCCGACAACCCATTATTCATTACATTTTTTTCTTTATTGTAGTCAAAACACTTAACATGAAATCTATCCTCTTCAGAAATACTTAAGCATACGGTACAGTGTGATTAATTATAAGTACAGTGTGGTACAGCAGATCCCTAGAACTTGGAATATCCCCTTCTGTACCCTCTTGTCCCACTGTCCTGCTGAGTGGCTCAGTGGCTCTGAGCAGTGAGGGTTCCGCAGAAGTGGACAATTTTGATTTCCTTCTGATAGTTGCAGGAGCTGGGGCTGAGTACTACAGAAGAGAATCCAGCTGCAGGTCCAGTTAGAACATGCGGGCTAGAATAAGTTTTAACAGCTGTGGCAGAATGCAGAGCCAAGATCACAGCCCTCCAAGAATTGGGGAGAGATGGGAGTTTTATTGTCCTTTAAATATAATCAATCATGCCAGATATGAGTCATGAGCAGCTATCCATATAGTTTCAAAGAGAGCAGAGGAAAAACCTATTTAGACATCTTTTAAAATTTAATGATTCTTTCTTCCCTGTGCCCCTTCTCCTGTGATTAGGAGTTTAGTAGCTGGAAAGGGCCAGCTTGACTTGAAATACATCCTGGACAGAACAACAAAGGCAGAGAGGAGAGGATCTGGTGAAGGAAGCTGATGGCCCCAGGAGCACACACCGTCCTAGCTGAGAGTTCCTGGTGGCAGCATTTGGGCAGACAGAGGGTTCCTTTATATCCTTAGGAAAAGACAGAAATTGAGGTGCCACTCAGGCAAGTTGTACATAACTTGAGAATGTACCTGTGGGAGGGCTGCCAGGCCCCAAATTTTAGCACATAGGGAGAAGAATGAGCTCTTAATTACAGAGATGGTTAGTGGGCTCAAACTCAGGATGTATTTGGTATGTATCGGAAAAAGAAAGGGAGACCCCTCCTTGAGCTGAGAACTTTGGTATACAAGTGGGAGAGCACAGCCATTCTCAGCATCACAATAGGAAGCCCACCGTGAACATCTATATATCCGCCTCCCTACTTTCCTGAGTCTTCAGCTCAGGCAACGCACTAGATTCCAATCGAGAGACAGTCACCTCTCACCCTAGTACAAAGAGATATTCTTCTCTCAGTGTTTTGACTTCTGGAAGGTCTTGGTCAAGTTCAAATCAACTTGGTTTCTGAAGGGAAAAGACTGCTTAAGTAGTTGTCTAAGGGAGACGTAAAGGGAGAAATTCTTCTCCTTTAAGGCTGATCTCAAGTTACTCATTCATTCATTCACTCATTCAGCAAATGTGTATTGGGTGCCCTGCCTCTGGGTTCACAGCCAGGATAGAATGCAATCCCTGATGCCTGCCCCAATCCCACAGACTATATCCCCAGCGTTTTTGGGCAAGGATGTACAGCACATTCTCACAGCTCCACCACACTGCTAAGACCTTCCTGTACTGCATTCCCACCACTATCCTCGGCCTGCTTCCCATCTCCCCGAGAAAGTCTTCATTAGGCTCTGAGACCTCACGGATTCTTCTGAGACATTCTCTACCTCCTTTCAGCTGTGTCTAAGACAGATCCAGACTGGGAGCTTCTGGCTCTTGGGCTATCCCCCTGTATCATGATGCTGCAAGGTTTCCACTGTGAAGGAGACATTCTGATTGTGCATTTCCCCAGTGGCTCTCACCCCCTACAACAACCCTCTTTTATATTGGGGTCCAGGTGAAGCCACTGCTTAAAATCACCACTGCCTTGCAACCACTAAGCACTCGACAAGGTAACATGGAGTTGTCAATGAAGGACAACAAGAATGATGGTTTCCTTCTTTGGAAAAGATATTAAGTCTTAAATATCTCAGGACATGCTTTTTAAAAAATGGAATTAGTGGCTGCTGAGAGCTCTTTACTGGGCAGCATTCTTTTTCCCATGATAAACTGCACTCTCCAGTCTTTCTGGTTGCTTCTCCTGCTTACATAGGAAAATATGAGACAAAGGAGACAATTTAGGACAAAAACTCTCCAGTGCTAGTCTCCGCCTTCTCAACCACAGAGTCAGGTGGGGCAGGGCTGTGCTCTGACCTTGGGCTGAGAGAAGACTTCACAGAGTTAGGACAATGTTGCCATCCTTATCTAAAATCAAGTTCCCTTCGAGAGGTCTGGACTCTCCAGGACCTCAGAGGAGCTCCATCAGGGTGAGGTGTGGCCTAAAGCCTCAGCCCGGATTCCCACCTGCCTTGATAGTGAGGGCCGAACAGAGATTCATTGACACATCCATAGCTAGGGTAGGACAGCCCAGCCTCCTGTCCCAGCCTCTGGGCAGGGGGCATTGGGAACCCAGGCGGGGGGCTGCTTCTCTTCTGGCAAAGGACAGGAAGTAGAAGTCCTGCACCTGCTGAGCTTCCAGGAACAGCCCTGTGTCCCCGTGTGAGGTTCCCACACTTCACACAGCTGCTACCGGCAGCTGCAAGGTGGACTTTTTTATCTCAGCACAGGAAGTTTTAAAAAAAGAAAAGGACCCGACACATCAAGGAAGCTAAAAATTAAAGTAAGAAATTCATGATTCATTCCTTAGGCATAAAGCCACTGTGTCACATGTGCTACAAAGGCCACTGAATTCCCCAGGGCCTAATGTTGACCTCAGGCTCACTGGCAAAGGAGGGAGAACATAGGAGACCCCACTATTCAGAGAATTTTACCCTTCCTATACCAGAAAGAGACAATGAAGAATGAAATGCTGCCACCACAGTGAAAGAGCGGGATTATTGGTTAATGTGCAGCAAGTCAAATGCTAGGTGATACAGGAGTTGTAGGGGCCTTCCCAGTGTGCATATTCTTACATACAGCCAGACCATAGAGAAAATGCACAGATGTCACCTCTGGCCTTAAAACTTCAGTGGATCTCTTTGTGCATGCTCTACCACCTGCCTCTCCCGTCTTACCTTCTGCCACAGCAACCTACAATCCACAGTCCCAGCAATAGATGGCCGGGCCTTGAACATCCAGGTGCCTTCAGTCAGCTGTCCCATTGGCCGGAACGCCCATCCCTCTGGTCCCCACCTGCCAAGTTCTCCTGCCCCTTTACCGTTGAGTTCAATTTCCTTATGTCCTGATTAATTATCTAATGGATTCACTCAACAAATATTCATGGAGTACAGACTATGTGCCAAGTACTCCTTTAGGTGCTGGGATTCAGTATGGAACAAAAGAAGCACGTCTGCCCTCGTGGAGTTGGCATTCTTGTAGGGGAGGCAGGCAGCAAACAAGATAAAGAGGCAACATAAGCAGAAAGTTAGAATGTGAGATAGTGGTAAGTACTAAGGAGAAAAATAAAACAAGGAAAGGGTACAAGGTCTGGTGTATGGCTGGTGGTGGGGTGGTAGGGTATGTAGTGGTTGGCATATCTTCTGCAAGGATTTCCAAAACCCCACTGCCTCAGAATTGCTTCTTTCTTACATGTTCCCAACGTACATGATGGGCACCTCTGTTACAGAATTTAACCTAAGCTTCTGTGTATTTATATAGGGGCTATTTATGTACATATCAGTCAAGCTCTGCAAACAGAATTGGGAGCCTAGAGGCGTTATGTCTTTGAACTCCAGCCCTAAACATGCTGTACACAGCATCGTCCACACAGCGTTTCCTGAATTGAGAGAGAATTCTGCCCACAGATGTCAGAATCCAATGTATCCTGGCTTGTTTTTCCCCCTTAGCATTCATTCTCCTATACCTTTCTCTCCTTGTTTTACTTTCCTGTTTGCAACAGAGGTTTTCTTAAGACTCTCCTGAGAAGGCAAACTGATACATTAATTTCCCTTCTACCAATTAGTATTTCTCAATGAGAATAATCTCTCGTCAAGAAACTAGGGTCGGGGGAAGCTGATTTCTTATGGAAACTCATTTGCCGGAAAAATAACATATTAAAAGAAACCTTCCTTGGTGGTTTACCAGTATGTCCACAATTCTTTGCTACTCCACCCTTCAGTGGTTGGTGGAGCTTAATCCTCCTTCACCGGAGTGTGGGCGGGACTTAGCGGCTTCTAGTGAAGAGAACATGGTGGAAGGGATGACGTGTGACTTCTGAAGCTACGAGATAAGAAGAACTGCAGCTTCCTCCTTGCTTTCTACGGGATCACTGGCTTAGGGGGAAGCCAGCTGCCATGTCATGAGGACACTTAAGAGACAGGTCCACGTGGTGAGGAGCTGAGGCCTCCTGCCAGCAGCCCTCTGAGGGCCCCGACTTGGAAGCAGGTCTTCTGGCCCCAGTCAGACCTTCAGAGACGGCAGCTCTGGCTGATGTCTTGAGCGCAACCTCAGGAGAAACCCTGAGCCAGAAGCACCCCGCTAAGCTCCTCTTGATTCCTGACCCACAGAAACTATTCGATAATAAATGTTCGTTGTTTTAAGTTGCTGAGCTTTGAGGTAATTTGCTACACAGCAGTAGATAATTGAGTGAGTTCTGTCTTGGTTCCACCACTGACATTGAGGAAGTCAATTAACTTCCCTGACCCTCTTCCTCAGCTGGAAGTAAAGGAGGTTTGGGTAAGACTCTAAAGAATGCCAACTCTCACACACTATGTTCTCCAAACAAAGCACGCTAGGAATGATGTAGTTTGGGTCAGCTCTGTGTAAAATGTAGCAACCTTGATCTCTCTGGGGTATTTCTGCAGATTCAGATGGCAAGGCGGTCATCACCTGAACCCAGAGGTGCAAGCTGCATTCCGGGAGGTGATAACCAACTTAGAGAGGGGTACACAAAAGTCTCACCAACAGGAGATTTTTATGCTTAAGAGGGGCCTAGAGGAGGTAATACGCTTTGTGTGGTGCTTCATACTGGACGGTGTGTTTTCAGGCATATTATTTCATTCAATCCTTACAAATCTCCATTTTACAGACAGGAGGTTGAGGTTCAGAGAGTTTTGGTAACCTGCTCAAAGTCACACAGTTACTAAGTTTCAGAGCTGAGAACTCAACCGCAAACTCTTTGTTGCTAGATGTACTTTCCATTACTCTCACTGCCTCTCTGAGGATTTGACCATGTGTTATCTTAAGCAGGTTAAGAACATCACCTGGCATGGCCACAACTCCTTCTACAAGAAGCTGCTCTACCTACAGCTGCTGACAGGGCAGGTCTTAGCAGCAGCTTCTATCACAGAACCCCATTCCGTCCTGCGCCCACAGGTGATTGGACCAGCGTGGGCATCTGCCCATGGGAAGTTACCCTAAAGGCTGCCAAAGAGAAATGACGGCCTGAGGCAAAAAGACAAGTGGGGCCAAATAGATTCCTTCTTTCAAGAACGTGAAGTAGGAAATGGCAAGAGAATGACACACTCACCTGAGGGCAGAACAGGTTTTTAGGAGGGGGAGACAGGTCACAGGGGCCACAGGCAAGCCAAGGTTATGAGGGAACAGAAACTCAGAGCAAGCAGAGGTGTTAGGGTGAAGGAAAGGTATATATTGTGTGGGATTTGGGGAGAGGAGCTTAAACTGGAATCTCAAGCGAGGTCCCTACAACTATTCTTGATCCAGGACCATCCTATAGACCAGGCTCCACAAGGTCCAGATCTACTGTGGCCACTAGTATTTGATTCCTGTGAGAGTCCATCTCCCTCACACTTCCTGGTTATACCCTCGCCTTCCTTGAGGTACTGGAGAGAGCTCTTACCTTGCAACTAAATGAATCTAACCAAGGCTGGCATGGCTGATGTGAAACTTAAAGAACAAAGCTGGGCGATGGTAAAATTCCAAGAATCACAAGGGTTTTCTGAAACAAACATACACACACAAAGACCTCCATGAATTCTGCCAATCAAACAAAAACACTTGTGACACCAAAAACTGTATCTCATGGCACCGAGACACTGGAAATGAGCTCCATCCCCTCACAGGACAAGTGGTGCCTAGGAACTAACCAACTGTTTTTCCAGTAAGAAATTGCCTCTAACCAGAAAAGAGGTGACAGATGATCAGTCCAGAGTAATAGGAAGACCCACTACGACACACATGGGTGCTGAGCTCTGCTGTGGGGATTCAACTGGCATACAATTAGAGAAAGGCTTTTGAACCTCTAAATGTCACTTGTGATGGACATAAGGCACTGCCTCATAAGAGGCTGCATTTTGTTAAATGATGCCCACTGAGCAGCCTTTGACCTGCCAAAAACTTGGCCTTCATAGCAGCAGGACAGACAGATATGGTGCAAAGAGTTCTGGACTAAAAAAGAAGAGTCCTGGATGTGATTGCCAGCTCTGCCGCTTAGTAGCTATGCGGCTTGGACAAGCAACTGCAACTTTCTAAGCCACATTTATTCCAACTATAAAACAAAAAGCATGGACTAAAAGATTATCGAGGTCCAGGCCAGCTCTTAAACTGTATATGGGTGATTCAAAGATTCTCAACTACTAGTGCACAAGCTAGTCACTCAACTAGCCACTCATCATATATATATGGTAACCATATTACCATATTACGTCTAAAAAACTCCTAATAAACAAAATCAGGACATATGGTCTGCCCCAGGACAGATTCTCTAAAGTCAGAATTGTTCCGTAAACTACTTGCCGTATACGCCTGGGCACATGGCTCCCCCAGCCTAGATTCTTCCCCTAGAAGGGTCTGAATGGGCGACTGAAAATATAAAGGACTCCTTTGCAAGGCCCACTTCTTATCTCATTTACATTTAAAATAATTTAAGGTCAAATGAATAAAAATGTACACAACTCTGACCTCTTGCTCTTTTTTCTCCCTTACTTCCTTTTAAAAGAATCTGGAAAACATAAGCTTGTCTAGCTTCTTTCTTTCAGGTTTCGCTATAAAAACATCTGTAGTCACACCCCCTTCTTATTCAGCACATCATTAAACTCCGGGGCAAAATATTTACATTTCCCCCCCAATTCTGCTTTGCGCTAAGCCCTAAAGCGTGCGCCTGCTGGGGGGTGCCGGGTGCATCCGGTCCTGGTCTCAAGGAGACAGATGCCCAGCTGGTGGAGAAGCTCTTCACATAACTCTTGTCCTGCGCATCATTTCTAATGGAACAACATTCAGCGTTTGAAAGCTTCCAGACTTTCGTCTCGCAGTTGGGAGAGGATTTGGAACTTTGTGGGCTGTTTCCATCAAAGGATCAGTGCATTTTAGACAGAACACTGCTCAGTCCCCAGCAGGTACAGACGGCCTAAACGCAGGAGGGAGGTTTGCACTGCATTTTAATACCTCTGAAACACGGTGGTAAGTAGATTTTTTCCTAAAACCCTCTAAAACCATTTTAGAATATTTCCTGAAATCCCCATCTGATTGTTTCCCTCAGCTCCTCTTCGTCCACAGGCTAAGATCACTCTCCCACGGCTGCTTCTTTCTCAGGAGTGACATGTGCAGCCACCAGGGCCGGCACAGACCTGGGGTGGCACTCTCACAGTGGACCCCCACCAACCCTCATGACACCATGTGACAGCACAGTAGAGATAGTGGCAAGAGCACTGGGCCAAGAGTCAATAATCTGGGTAGCCATCAGTTCTGCCCTTAAGTGGATGGTCATCTTGGGCAAGCCACTTGACCTCTCTGGGCCGGTTTACTCATCTATAAATGAGAGCACTGGGAACACGAAAAAAATGAATAACAGCATCCTTAAGCTCTAACTTCGTGTTCTGATTCACAGCTTGCCCTTCACTCAATCACACGGTGGAGACGCCGAGGACTCAGAGTGCAGGTACGGAGGGTGACCTGCTCCAGTCTCTCTGAGCTCTGTGGCCTTTTGGGGCCCCATCATTTGCTCTGCTGCAGGGCTGTCATTCTGAAAGGTATTCTGCTTAAATCTGCATATTTATCTTTGACCTTGTGTCATTGCAATGCCCTTCTGGAAGAAATGAGGGAAAAGTTTGTCCCCTTCCAGCTTCAGGGATAATATGTCTTAGTTCCCATTTAAACGTCTCCTGCTAAAAGTTTTTTTATGGAAAATTCTCTTGTCTTCTTTTGGTGTTACTGTTCCTAGAACACTCAGCATTGTTTTAAGAACTTATTCCAAATGTCAGCCAGCTTACACGCCACGTACATACATATCTTATTCCTCTGACTACAAACTACCACCCCGGGATCGTTTCTCCCTAACTAAAAGTAACAAATACTGTTCCTCTCTCTGTCTCGCTCTATGTCACACACACACACACACACACACACACACACACACACAGAGTGTCTTTAGCTATTCAATGCTGGTTCCTATATCAAGGTCACTGTACTGAAAAAAGGCAGTGTGGAGAGAAGGCACATCTTGAAATGTCAATCCATGCAGTTTAAGAAAAGAGCACCATGGTGTACTCGTATTTGTCAAAAACTAAAATGTTATTTAACCTAACATATTTGCCTTTTTACTCTTGCTGTCAGAAAATCTGAAGACAAATTCACTTCCAACCCCTCCATGGGGACTTTGAGATTGCTCACAGCTCCTTGTTCATTCCTGTTTTGATTTCTCACTATATTACCCTCTTCTAAACTCTTTACATTCTTTATAAGCTAACAAATCAACTGTAGATGGTTTTGCTCACTACTTTCTGAGAAAATAGAGGTCATAAAATGTGAACGTGCTCAACTGCCTTCTTCTCCTGGACAACCAGGTGCAAATCCCTGAGCATACACTTTGAGGCCTCTCAGATCCAATTCTTCCATCTTTCAACTCATCTCCTCCCAAGACTGAGCCTCTACTCCAAGTCACACTTACACTTGCTGATTCCGGAACATACCCAGGATTTTCTCAACTCCCTGATTTCACTTATGATGTTTTCTCAGTCAGGACTAGGTTCTATCTTCCTCTCCCAAACCACACCTCTCTCATCTTCTGGAAATCCTTTCCCAGCTTCAAGCCCAGCTCAGAGGCAGCCTCATCCGTGGACCCCTCCGCAAGGAGCTCCCCATCCATGCCACCACCAGCAGCAGTTCCAAATAATTTCTTCCCTACCTTTCTAGAGAATGCTATTTGTATTTCTATTACAGCATATTTTTGCCTTGGATATTTGTTTACATAGCTGTGTCTTTCACTGGATTGAAAGTGCCTTAATGATAGAGACTGTGTGGTTTAAAAAAATTATTACAGAGAGAGGATTTTCAATGATTGTTGATTTGAATTTGCTGAAGTAAAGTGCTGTTCTCTGCTTCCTCACGTTTTAGAAACTTTTATATCCTCCTGCTTCCTTTGTACAGACTCTCATGTTTAATTTTTAAATTTCACATCTTTCCTATTGTTTTAATTAAACTCTCTCAAGTCCTATTGGAAATAGGTAGACTATAATATATTTTAAATGTCTCTTGTTGGCTTTTAACTCTGGACTATTGATTGTGCCATTGATGCGGATTAAGGCTGCCCCAGCTAGAGAAGCCCAAGGTGACCTGGCCCACATGCCAAACTATAAGACCCAGTGGACTTTTTTTATGGTATGAATTAGGGCTGCCCCAGGGAGAGAAGCCCAGGGCATCCTCACCTACATGCCGATCTATATGGCCAGATTCATATCTAAAGTTATATGACCGTACAATAACCAAACCCCATCTGCACTGAAATCATTTAATGACTTTTTACATCATCTTTTCTTTTTCCAGTAAAAATAAGTCACATACCCATGCCTTATAAAGTTAACCCTAACCCTCAACTCAGGGCAGCAGCAGGAGCTCTGACTGCCCATGGGTCCTGTCCCCATGCAGCAGCTTTTTACTGCCCATGGGTCCTGTCCCCATGCAGCAGCAGCAGGAGCTCTGACTGCCCATGGGTCCTGTCCCCATGCTATTCCACACTATTCTCTAAATAAAAAGAGCACTACTGCCAGATCTTGAGAGTCTAAGAAGTCTTTCTTTCGACTCCTCGGCTCACTGACCCCGCATCATTATCACCAATTTTAAGGAAATTCCTCATAATACTTTAAAAATTAATCTGTTTAAAAATATATTTTAAACATTAGAAGGGGAAACACAATGCTCCTTTATGATATATGGAAGGAATTAGGAATTGTAGGGTACTTTTGCTATACATTAATACTCTTCTGTACAAAATAAGCACAAAACGTGGAGAAGGGAATTAATTAGAGATTACAAGGGATTGCTACGAGTTATTTTTCTGATAATAAGAGACAGCATGGCAGACACTTCTAGGTGCCTCCCAAAGTCCATTCTGCCCTTATTTCTTAGTAATAGATACTCCTTTTTTGGCGAGGGGACACACTGCCACCCAGTAAAAGACTACGTTCCCTGCGTTCTCTTGTAGCGAATGTAGTCATATTATCAAGCTTTGGCTAGTGAGATGTAAGCCTGAGTGATGGTTGCAACTAGTCTCCTTAATGTGAGGGGAATGACTCTTCTTTCCTACCGTCCAACCTGCTTCCTGGAACATCTGCTATCTTGGACTATGAGTTAGACCAAACTCTATGAATGGTGGAGGAATAAGCCAGAAGGAGCCTGGGTACCTGATGAGTTTGTGCATCTCTTCCACCAGTACCAGGCTGCTTACTTCCAGGTGCCTTTTGTGTGAGAGAAAAATAAACTTCTATCTTATTTAAGCTAGTGTCATTGGAGCTTTTAGACGTAGCTAAGCCTTCTGATCTTAATTGATGTAGATGACAGGATCTTATGAAGGTAGGAAA
Source organism: Equus przewalskii (assembly GCF_037783145.1). Lineage (NCBI taxonomy): Eukaryota > Metazoa > Chordata > Mammalia > Perissodactyla > Equidae > Equus > Equus przewalskii. Next base: position 36,821,406 of record NC_091848.1, read on the forward strand.
GGAAACTTCGGAAATGTTTTTTAATCTCCATGTTTTTCTATTCTGATCAGGAGAGAAAAGTCAATTCAAAAGCAGGTTGGATCAAAGAACCATCTCTTTTTGACAAAGGAAGAGAGAGTGAGGGGAATGCCATAGAACTAATTATGAAAGCTCCATTGACAGCAGTGCCTGTGACACGGCTGCTCCGAACACCAAGTGAACAGAACAGATTGAAACAGACTGAAGGGGCAAGTTTTCACACAGCTCATGCTGCAGCATTCTTAGAAAACTCAACTATTGCTGGTACAAACAGAGCTAGAAAGTCTCTTTCTAAAAGAAAAGATGAAAAACAAGGTGTACATCAGCATAAGAAGTAAATATCGGGCACCCTAGAGCGATTGATGATGACTGAGGTTTTGTGAGAGTATCTGTACATAATATAAATTCTTTTCAAATTTGCTTTATTTTATATATTTTAATGTTTATAAGTTTAATATTTATAAGTGTGTCTACAAGCTTATAGTCTTAAAAAAATCTTCTTTATATGAAATAACCGCTTACCTGCCTAATTGACTCTACAATCATGTAGCACTGATCTTTTTTTTTTTTTTAGCAATTCTTTTTTGTAGTTTACATTCCCGAGGAGACTCTTTTTGATGCTTTCCTACTTGTTAAAAGACTTGAATAGTTCCCTGGCAGGAGCTACAAATATTGCAAGAAAAGTGCCAGGGAGGGGATAATTAGCCTCTACAGGGCCAGTCTTGAATTTCTAAACCTATTAAGTAGTGATGAATATCAATCAACTCAGGTTTAACCCAAAAAAGGCAGTCCAGCACTTCTACCAATCCTCTCCTTTATCTAGCTTTTCTTCATCTTGAGTGAAACCACTTATTTTCACATTTTCCTAAACCCAAAACTTCTAGAAAATTCCTGTCCCCTGGAAGTTCATATAGTCAGCAGTCATGCTTTGTACCCAATGTCACTTGCACGCATTTTTTTCCTCTGTTTTTACCAGGAAATTCTGGTTGTTCTGGGTTCTTTCTTGATGACCTTTAGTCCTGCAGCCTACCCCACCCACCTGTGTGAATGCAGCCCTGGAAACCGCCCCTCCTGTGGATGTCTCAGTCTTCAGAGACACTCCTGCACGGTAGGCATAGGTCTCAACACCTTTCCTAGCCTGCTTTCCTCTGACCTGCCTCAGTGTCCAGTCCTACAAGTTCCAACCATGTGAGCCTTTTCACCATTTACTTCCTTGGGCTCTTCTGCTCCTGCTTCTGAAGCTTAGCTCAAGCTATTCTGGATGCATGAAAAATACTTTCCATTCCTTCATTCGCTCTGCCAGCCAACCCACTCCCATGCTAATTCACAGGTTCGTCTCCTCCAAGGGGTCTTCCTGAATGACTATAAGCTAGGTTTCCATACACACGTCCAGTTTTCAACCCACTAGTCATTTCCTTAAAATTTTTGTCATTTAATGGAATTAAATTTCATTTTATTTTGTCAAGTAATGAAATTTAATTTTTGTCATTCCATTTAATGGAATATCCTTTTTTGTGGGCAATTAATATACCTTTTCCATCTAAAAGAATCTTGGACCAAACACAACGAATTGTGCATCCTTTCTCTAAAATTTCACCCCATGCAGAGGGTATATTCCTTACATCAGCTTTCTTTCTCCCTCATCACCCATTCTCTTGTATGAAGTTTTCCCAAGTTAACTAAAAACTGTTTCCAAGATGCAATGTATTTGGCACTCCCCTAAATGGGATGTGTCCTTCCAAGTGTACGACTTTGTTCAATTAGTGTTATTCCACAGTCTAATAAACTATGTTTCCTTTATGCTGAGTGACTGCAAGTCTGAAGACCTGGAACTAGTCCTGCTTCTATTAGTTATATGAATCGAAGGCTAGTTATTTCACTTACATGGGCTTTAGATTCCTTATCTACAAAATGATAATCACTAAGCATTCTTCCAGATCTAAGATTCTACTATTCTACATGTGTGAGTTAGCTCCCTACTGGGACTACCTCAGCCACCTGCCCCTGTCACCCACCCCACACACCTCCACTCCTCACTCCAAGGGCAGGTGGGGTTCTTGTAACTTATTATGTATTATGGTGTTCAGCACCTGGCCAATGTTTTGATACAATATTCAAAGAGATCTAAATATACTTAAACGATTGAATAACTCTGCAAATTTCAAGGGTATGGAATAGAGGAGTGTGCCTGTGGACTTTACAATTCTCCCGTGTCCTCAGAAGACACATGGCAGGAAGAGTGAGTAGTATCCCTGTCTCCTCCTGGGGTAACTGCTATATCAGATCAAGCTGTTCTATCAGGAGTAGCTATATTTCATTTTTCTGAAGCTTTATATTCATGGTGAATGGGGATGGGATATGAGGGCAGTGGACGAGGTCAGAAGCTGTAGCTGCTTGAATGCTCAATTGTGTGGAGCTCCAAATTCTGGTTTTCCATTCAATGACCCTGTTTCCTGGCCTCTCTGTCCTGGGCACAAGGGAGAAGACTGTTTCTCAGGCCTAGCTATAATGTGGGCAGTCAAGGCCAGCCTCCTGATATTGTGAAGAGCCACGAGAATTCTTCTTTAGGGAATCAATATACACTCAATCACTTGTCTGTACAGGTTAATCCTCTCTGGACTGTCCATGGTAATGGGAGGATACCTTCCCTACTGCTGCCTAGCTCTGAGCGCCATTTCAGAGATGATGCAGCTTAAAGGCATAAATCAGAGAATGCTAGAGTGTGAATGGAACTTAGGGATTGTTTATGGTCCCTCTTTGTAAATATTCCATGAGCACTTGAACAGGATGTGTATTCTGCTGTTTTTGGGTGGAGCGTTCTATAATTGTCAACTGGGCCAACTCGGTTGATTGCATGTAAGTCTTCTACATCCTTACTGATTTTCTATTTATCCTACCAATTACTGAACGAAGAATATTAAAGTCTCCACCTGTAATCGTTAATTTGTCTATTTCTCCTTGCAGTTCTAGCAGTTTTTGCTCCGTGCATTTTGAAGGTCCGTTACTATATGCATAGAAGTTTGGGGTTGTTAGTTCTTCCTGTTGAATTGACCCCTTTATCATTATGAAATGTCCATCTTTATCCTTGGTAGTATTCTTTGCTCTGAAATCTACTTTGGCTGATATTAATGTAGCCACTCAAGCTTTTTTTCTTTTTTTTAATAGTGTTAGGATGGGATATATATATTTTTTTAAAACCCTATTTTTATATTTAATGTGTATTTCTTGTAGGCAGCATATAGTTTGGTCTGTTTTTTAAATCCTATGGGACAATCTTTGCCTTTTAATTGGGATGTTTAAACTAGTTAAGTTTACTGTGATTATTAATATGATTAGGTTTGAGTCTATTTTCTTGCCATTTATTTTCTACATTTCTCTTCTGTTCCTTGTTTCCTTTTCCCTCCTTTTCTGCCCTCTTTTAGGTGACCTGAGAATGTTTTATGATTCCATTTTATCTTCTTCTCCCTGAAGCCCCCCAGTACATAGCTGTATATTCTAGTCGTAGACCCTTCTGGCTCTGCTATGTGGGATGCCGCCTCAGCATGGTGTGATGAGTGGTACTAGGTCCGTGACCAGGATCCAAACTGGTGAAGCCCTGGACTGCTGAAGCGGAGTGTGTGAACTTATCCATTTGGCCATGGGGCCAGCCTCCTGTTATTACTTTTCTTTAAACACTCGATTATTTCTTTTTCTTTTAAAAATTTCCAAGCCTCTTCATTGTAGTCTACAAATTAATTAGATACATTAGCTTCCTTCCAAATTATTGTAAATGATGGTTTTTCAAATGTTTCATCTCTGAAAAATGCAGGTGTCTATTTTTCCAGCCTCCAACAACACTTTCCTCCACCCTCAGCCCATCTCCAAAGCCAATACCACATATTTTCTATTGTTGTTGTTTACTTTCCTTTTTAAAAATTTTGGTCTGGCAGCACCTCAGTTCTAGGTATCAATTACTGTTTTGGCTTTGTTGGAGTAATAAGCACAATGCACATAATAAGAATTTAAAGAATGAGAGCTTAAAATAATTACATTTTATCTGACATTAAAATTTCTATACCAGCTTTCTATTGGTTAACATTTGCTTGGTATATCTTTCGCCATCTCTTTATTTTCTACATCATTGCTTTAGACTTGCATCTCTCTTATACAACGTATACCTGAATTTTGACTAAAAGATCCAATTGGAAAGTATTTATATTTTAAATAATTATTTTAATTAAATCCATTTGCATTTACCATGATTAACAACATACTTGGGCTTCTTTCTGACTTTTTTGTTGTTTTCCATTTTCCATGAATTCTCTTAGCTTCTTTTCCCCCCCTCAGATTAATCAAGATTGTTTTACTCTCCTCACCTTCCTCTACCAGTATTGAAATTACATAGTCTATTTCTATTCTTTCAGTGGCTATCCTTACATCATCCTTACAAATTTATATTTTTCTAACAAAGTCTAAGTTAATTCCCACCTCTGTCCTGTTCTCAAGTCAGACAGGGATCTGAGCTTGCTTTCCTCTCCTTCAGAACACTCCATTTTGTTTCAAATGGCTACTATTCCTTTTATTTTTATCATTTGTACTCAACATTAAATTATATTTACCACCATATTTCAGTGTTCCTCTTGCTTACAATATCTTTTTGCATCCAATTCCTCCCTTCTGGGTTCATTATTCTCTTTGCAAAAAAGTGAGGATTACGAGGAGTAAAATTTCTTTTATGACTGAAAATATCATTACCGCACCCTCACTCTCAAATTATAATTTTTCTGGGCACAGAATTCTAGGTCACAAAGATTTTCCGTTAGAACATTGATGCTGTTATTCCATTCTCTTTCAGTCTTTGTGGTAGTGGATGAGAAGCCTCTTATCAGTCTGACTGTTCTAACTTTCTAGGTAACCAATTCTTTCTCTCTCTTGACTTCAAGATTTTTTTTATTCTTGGTTTTCTCTAGTTTCACTACAATGTTTCTATATCTCCTCATTTCTACAAAATTCTTAGTCCTTTTCTCTTTGAAAAATGTCTTTTTGCCATCCTCCCCACTTTATCCCAGAATTCCTATTAAAATTATTTTTCATCCTCTCTCTTTTATCTCTCTGGCTGTGCTCTAAGTGATTTCCTCACTTCTATTTTCCACATCAGTAATTCTCTCTTCATCTCTGTGTATTTTATAGTTGCTTGTTCCTCTTTCATATATAGTATGCCTCTTTTACTTCTTTGAGGATTTTAAACATCTTTGTTTAAAGGTTCTTTCATACTGCTCTTTTTCTGTAAATCTTGTATATTACCCATACCTTTGTCATTTCTGGTGCTTTTCGTTTCTTTGTGTAGATTCATACTTCCCTCTGGTATCGTTTCCTTCTACCTAAGGGACTCACTTTAACATTTCTCGTAGTGTGGATCTGCTGGCAAAGAATTTTTTTCAGCTCTTGTATGTCAGAAAAAATTTTTCTTTTGCCTCCACTTTTGAGAGATATTTTCACTGGGTATAGAATTCTAGGTTGACAGTTGTCTTTTTACTTTCAGCACTCCACTCACGGGCTCTCCTGTCTTCCTGATTGCCTTGTTTTCAATGAGAAATATGCTGTTATCCTTATCTTCATTCCTCTGTATATAGCATGTCTGCTTTTCTCTCTGATTGCTTTTAGGATTTTCTCTTTTATCATTGGTTTTGAGGAATTTGATTATGATATATCTTAATGTAGTTTTTCTTTATAGTTCTTGTGCTTGGGGTTTATTGGGATTCTTGGATCTATGGGTTTATAGGCTTCATCAAATTTGAAAAATATTCAGCCATTATTTCTTTAAATATTTTTCTGTCCCCTTCCCCCTTTTGGAAACTCCAACTACATCAATATTAGGCTGCTTGAAGTGCTCTGCAGATCACTGATGGTTTGTTCTTTTTAAAAAATTATTTTTTCTCTGTGTGTTTCATTTTGGATAGTTTCTATTACTATGCTTTCAAGTACACTTATGTTTTCTCCTGCAATGTCTAATCTACTGTTAATCGCACCCAGGTATTTCTCACTGAGACATTATAGTTTTCACTTCTAGAAATTCAATATGGATTTTTCCTTATGTCTTCCATGTCTCTACTTAACTTTTTAAGTGTATGGAATACTGTTGATAACTTTTTTTATGTCGATATCTGCTAATTCTAACATTTTTGTCAATTCTGAGTAAGTTTTGATTGATCCCCCCCCCACCCTCATTATGGGCCATATTTTCCTACTTCTTGGCATGCCTGGTAATTTTTGATTGGGTGTCAGACATTGTGGATCTTACCTTATTGGGTGCTCAATATTTTTACATTCCTATAACTATTCTTGAGCTTTGTTCTTGCATGCAGTTAAGTTACTTTGACACAGTCTGAACCTTTTAAGACTTGTTAGGCAGAACCAGAGCCTAGTTTGTCTAGGGCTTATCACTGTCCACTACGAAGGTAAGACCTTTTTGAGTACTCAACCTGATGCCCTGTGAATTTGAGGTTTCCCAGTCTGGCTTGTGGGAACAGGCACTATTCTAGGCCCTTTGTGGGCACTGGCTACTCTTCCCTCTAATTATTTCAGGTAATTTTTCCCCATCCTGGGGTAGTTTCCTCATACGCATGTGCCAATCAATACTTTGATGAATACTTGTGGAAGACCCTCTGAAGATCTCCAGAGTTCTCTTTCTGTACAGTTTTCTTCTCTCCACTACTCTGTCCTGTGAAGTCCAGTTGTCTTGGCCTCACTGGACTTTCAGCTCTATCTTCTTAACTCAGGAGACAACTAGGTTATCTCTCCCTGCACTGAAACCTGGAAACTCAAGGCAGTAGGCTAGGGTATTCATAGGGCTTACTTTGTTCCCTGTCTCTCAGGGATCACACTGTCCTTTGTTGTCTGATGTCCAATGTGTTGAAAATGATTGATTTTGTCTAGGTGTTTTTTTGTTGTTTCAGGCAGGGGGATATCTAGTTCTTGCTTTTCCATCTTGCTCAGAAGCAGAAGTCTTACATCTTCCTTCCTTGTTCTCCTTCCAACCTGCTTATTTAATTACTCTTACTGTGACCTTTTTCAAACCCCATTGGGACCTCTAGGTCATTGGGACTCTACTTTCTCCCAATCCAACAATACTCTCCTTTCATCACTTTCCTTATTATGCAGCTTGGATTCCATGATCCATTATTTCAGTAATGCTCTTGCCACTGTCCTCAATTCCCTTGCCCCTCTCAGCTCATTTAACCCAGGTAATTACATGGTAAAGGTTCAATATTTTTTTAATGAATGGATAAATAAATGAATGAGAAAATAGAGCATATATGTTAGTTTCTGACAACCTCTTTGCCTATATTTCATCCTTTTTTTTTTCTGCTTTTATCTCCCCAAACCCCCCCGTACATAGTTGTATATCTTAGTTGCATGTCCTTCTAGTTGTGGGATGTGGGACGCTGCTTCAACGTGGCCTGACGAGCAGTGCCATGTCCGTGCCCAGTATCCGAACCCTGGGCCCGCCACAGTGTAGCACGTGAACTTAACCACTCGGCCATGGAGCTGGCCCCATCTTTGCCTATATTTCAAAGCTAAACAATTTTTAAAAAATTACTGCTTTATAGTACTATGTCTCTTTTATCAATATAGATAATAATTATATATAAAATTAGGTTACCCTTTATATATAAATATCATTTTCCAATTCTGAATTACTTAGGACATGTGCTTATTGATTTTTTCCAGTAAAAGAAAGTCATAGACTTCTGAGTTACAACTAAGCCAATAATAGAAAAACAGAATGTTTAAGCATGAATGAAATTTAGAGCTAAGTTCCTGTTACTTTCCAATTTTATAGATGAGAAAACTCAAGTTTTGAGAAGATAGATTATTTGGCTAAAATGTTTTTCAAAGCTCATGTAGTTGGTCAATAGCAGAATTAGGACCCAACCCAAATTTCCTGACCCCAACCCAGGGTTCCTTCTATCCCATTGAAGTACTATATTTTCTTGCCCGGGTCTGACTGTATCCAATATCCTGTGTTTGCAGATAATTTGATCTTATGCAATGTTATAGCACTATTTATAATAGAAGCGGGGGCTCACCCTGTGGCTGAGTGGTTAAGTTTGCATACTCTGCTTTGGCTACCCAGGGTTTCACCAGTTTGGATCCTGGGCACGGACAAGGCACCGCTCATCAGGCCATGCTGAGGCGGCATCCCACATAGCACAACCAGAGGCACTCGGAACTAGAATATACAACTAGGTACTGGGTGGAGGGGTGGGGTTGGGGGCGGGGGAGGCTTTAGGGAGAAGAAGAAGAAGAAGAAAAAAGAAGATTGGCAACAGATGTTAGCTCAGGTGCCAATCTTTAAAAAAAATAATAGAAGCAATGTGGCACATGGGTCATGTTCTTACATTCAGGTACAACATCCTTTCAAACATTAGTTGGTGACTCTACCATAGGGGATTCAATAAGTTCACATCCCTACTGTACAGAGCTGATGCCAGATGCCAATAGAAATCTCTATAGGTTAGCATATAAATAATGTAATAAATTAAGCCCTAAGATATGGAAGGGCTCATATTCCTCTAGATTCATCAGGACATTGTATCTTCAAAAATTGATTCCTTAAGTCTGGAAAAAGTTTCAAGAAGGATAAGAAGTTTTCTCATCTTTATACTCTGACTAGACATTGACATTAGTACTGACTCAAGACATGTAGGGCCCAATAGTCATGGACAGGACCTAGTAGAAATTAGGTAGTAGGCATAAGAGAAAGCAAACAATGAGTTAAACATGAATAACATCACTTCAATGTATACATTTGAGATTCACACACACACATACACACAAACACACAGACATCTGCCGTGTAGATCCAAAATTTGAAAATCTGAGTTAGAGCCAAAATGTAAATTATTTGCAAATATGACTTGATGTTAACTGTTAATGTAGTTATTCTGATGTTCATCAAATATTTTAGCTCTCTGCCTTCTGTACATATAACTCAATTCTTTTGCTGACCTGTGTTCGTTTTGTAGGGTCACGTGACTAATTCTGGCCATTGATGTTGAGTCATTTCCAGGCTGGATCATTTAATTGTGGGTTAAGAGTCTTCAGAATTCTCTTTCTGTTTGGGATTGTAATTGGCAACTTTAGAAGCTGGTCCATTGGCCAGAGTTTCTGATTCCCTATGATGAACAGAGCCCCCTGCCAACCCATTATGAACATGTAGTGTTAGCAAGAAATATATACTTGTTGTTTTCAACCACTGATATTTTTAGAGTTGTTTGTTACCACAGCATAACCTAGCTTACTCTGACAGACACATCTGCTTTTGTTCTCTGGATGAAATTGTCTTAGGCATGGATATTGGTAGGAGTCCAAGAACACTGAGAGACTGGTAGGAAAGCTAAAGTTAAGAAAGGGAAAGAGACGCAATGGGGCCATTCTAAGACAAATATAGGCATATACAAATTGAATGCAATTTGAGCAGACATACTGGATTTTATTATTGTTCTTACTACTACTACTACTACTACCTTGATTATTATTATTAGTCTTATTATTAGTTTTTTGAAACAACCTGAAGTTACTGCCATTACTCGCTATGATTCATCCTTGATGTTGGATAGAGATACAAAGGGAGGAGAGATCCTCCTAGCTTTTGTACCTCTCAGGCAAATGAAATAGCTATTTATCATACATGGTGTGAATTTTGTTCCTTGAGTATTTATATTTCCTCTCTCCCAATTGGACTGTACAATTCTTGTAGTTAAAGACTATATTTTATATTCTTTGTGTGTACTTTTGGAACAGTCTAAAGCTCAATAAAACCAAGCTGAAGGCCAGCTTCATTTGCTATCAGGGAATTGGCATCAGATTCCCTTGTCAACCATCTCTTGGGCTGACTTACAACAGATGCATCAGTTCTCACATTTTCATTTCCTGGAGCTTCAGGAATACTTAATGAGAACCATGAGCATGGGGTGGGGCAGGGCAAAGAGGAGAAATGCATTTTCAATCAATACTGTCTTTGGAAATTTAGTCCTTCTCATTGGCAACCAACTCAGTGAAGCAAACCAAATGAGAGACATTTTTCAAATCTGACTTCTCATAGCAGTTCTTTCATTTTTTTGGACATGTGCTCTGTTGGGTTTAGTCTCCTGTTTATTGCTCCTGGCCCTATGTGCTTTTCCTTTTCCAATCTTCCCATTTGCCATTTTTAATTAGAAATGATCTACAGAGCTGCAAAAGTCAAGTGATATATTTAAAAACCCATGGGTGGGTAATCCAATAAAAATGGTGTTGAGAGAAGAGTCAGCATTTACAGAATCCTTTAAGTTGTCAGCGACCAAACCGCATGGTAATTTCCCACACCTGGCAGTGCACCTGGGCTTCCACTTGCTCATTTGATTATGGGTTTGGAGCTTCTTTGCTAAGTGTTCAATTGCTTTCCCTGTTTATCAGTTCTGGACCTCCATCCTAGATTTTAACTTTGCCTATCAGATCACGCACCAACTCTGTCTTCTATTCTTGCATTATTTGGAACTCAAGCAGCATGCTCTTTGTTTTTGCCAAGTATGACATTATTCTGCAGAACTCCTTCCTATCCCCAGTGGTGTAATGGACGTAGTTCTCTCTGTATTTCTGCACACTAAGGAGATTGCCCTTCCTATATACTATGCAATTGTACTTGTAGTACCTACTATGTATCTGGCACTAGCATAGGTAGTGGGGACACAGCAGTGAAAAAAGCAGACAAGAATCCCTGCCTTTGTGGAACTTACTCTGTAGCAATGACAAATCCAATTACTAGTATGATTTGACATGGATCCTATAAAATTATACTGGTCCTTTATCCAGCTAATCATCTACATTTACATGTAAGTCCAAACATGTTTGCATCCTATGGTTTTAGTTTTGGTTCAAAACTAAATTTTTATCAGGACAGACCAAAAGATGGTTGACCCATACCAGGTATGGTCAGAAGCCCCCCCCTGCTGAGCACACTTGTTGATCCGAGAAAATAGAAAATAGCCAAATGCCACATTCAATTTCTCATAGCCACACAGAGAATGTGATTTTGTTTGCCATTACACCAAGTGGCTCTTGGACTAAGACCTAAGTTGCAGTGAACTTGTCCCATGAAGCTGTTTTTTAGAGGGGCTAAGCAATGCCATTGGAGACTAATTTTTCTGTATACCTATGGCAGACAATTCTCTTATAATTAGTCTTATAAAATCTTATAAAATTATTCTTGTAAGAGATAAGGCTTAGCATTAGATGAGAGCTATCACACAATGAATGGGAGGGTGTGTGTGTGTGTGTGTGTGCATGCACTAGTACCCTGCACTCCCCTCTCATTTAACTTCAACCTCAAAAGCTTGTCTCTTGAGGGCAAACTGATGCAGCTAGGAGGAGAAAGCCACCTTCTCCTTAACTCCTAAGTTTGCTGCCTAAGTTTAATGACTCCTAATTCGGGTTTGGGAAGAGGAAATGGGGAAGCTACATTTACACCACAACTGTGATTGGGCCATCCTCCTGCTGTCATGGACTCAGATCTGGGTTGAACATATCTATTACTTGGGCCCAAGGAACAGCTTCAATACAACTTACTATCCCAAGACTCTAGTATGAATTCCTGCACCTCTTTGCTGGGTCTCCTGGGACCCTGTGCTGTTTGTAGTAAAGAGAACTGGGACTCTCTGCCTTTGTACTGGTGACTGGGGTTGGTCCCCAAACAGGCATGTTGGAAACTATTCTTCCTGCTGCTGCTGAACCTTTATCAAGCTAGACTTGAGGGGCCCTGCAGCTGCAGGGAATCGGGAAGATAACCAGAGGGAGTTCATATTTTAAACCTATTAAGGATAAAAATACCATAGCACACTTCTCAGAATCTGCAATGCCCCTTTGAGGTTCCAGAGATTTATGGATAGTGTATTCCAGGGACTCTCAGTTCCTAGATTCATTTTGTACTTGGATCAAACCTGGGTTTATTTTCAAGAATCTCACCAGGTGAATTTTGAGGGATATTTGGTCACACCACAGGTGAGGTTTGTATTGGTCTGAATGGAATCCAGGTTCCTCTAACCCAGGCTAATACCATATCAGAAAGGCTCCCTTGGACTCCTGGTGGAGGCTGGGGGAGTAGCCTAGAGTCTCACTTGACTTCTGGGGCACATTCCTGGAGACACGCTTGGCTCTAGTGGAGGCATGAAGGCTGGAGGAGAGGCCATCTCATCTGAGAGCCCCTACCTGTTCCTAGATAAGACCTCCCTTCCCCAGGTTTTCATCCTTTTCTGGGGAGTAATGAGGAGAGAGTTGTGAAAGCTTGAGTGTGCTCCTAGCAGAACCCTTACCCCTCCTCTCCTCCAACACTCGCAGCCTCATCACCACTATCTGCCGTGAGACCATCTGGACTAATTTCGTTATACTCTGTATCCCTGATTATGTTAGTCACCGGAACTCAGATCCTCCTCTCACTTCTTCCCTCATCCCCTGTACTCATGACATCCCTTCAAAGCTATATTTTTCTCTATAGCATGTATCATCATATGGCATTTTATGTATTTCACTTATTTATTTGTCTGTATTCCCGCCAGAATATGAGTTCTACGAGGGCAGGAATTCTTATCTGTTTTGTTGTTGTTTAGAATAGTGCCTGGCACATAGTAGGTATTCAATAAATATTTGTTGAGTGAATAAATGATGTGATGAGTATCTAGTATTTAATGAGTCATTAATTATTAACAATATCCATTCTCTTGTTTTTTGGATGAATGATCCCCTCATTGACCTCTGAGAATGTATTAGCCTTTCCCATAGACTCTGACAATTGAGGTGACTCAGCAGAGCCCAGATCATTACATTACTTTGGACATAATCCTTGACACTCCACCCCCATGTCAAACATTTGCCAAAGAGACCAATGTGTCCAAGGTAACTATTGATGCTTTCCCATCTCAACTCTTTGCACTCCCACCACCATACTCGGTCACATATGCATTCTTTTATAAGACATTTAATCCAGGAGAGAACAGTTAGCCAGATTTCTGACTATTATTGCCAAATCTGAGGTCTACAGCATGATGGGAAACTAGCATATGGCAAGGCTCTAAGCAATCATCTTTGTAACACCATCAGATTCATTGGGCTAATTACCTTCTCACTTTAATTTCTGAGTAATTCACTCCTCAGAAGCTAGAATGCTGGGTCGATGGCCTCTCCTAGAAGGCTATGCACCTGCCTGGGTACCAGCAACCTTGTGCTGTGCCATTAAACTTGAATGTCACCACTTATATTCTGCAGCATCAACCAATCAGACCCTTCAAGAGCCCCCCTCTTTAGTGAGCTATTCCATCTCTAAGCCTGCCTGTGTGGCCTTGCAGCATGGATAGAGGGTACTTAGATCATTTGTGATGATCTGGCTTTGAGGCCTATGACTATGGCTCTTCAAAAGGTTTACTAGCTCGATAGTCCCAGAAACACCAAAAAATAAAGCAATATGTTGGCTTCAATACCAAATGAGAATGCAGGAAGAGTCTGGGAAGCACAAAGGCTCCTATTTCCATTGTTAACTTCCAGCTGGCTTTGGAGGAACTGAACTGCATACATCAATTTTATCACCAACTTACTCCTCTCAGGGCCGGATACCTGTGCAAGTTCTCATGAATCGATGAGATACCAGAGCAACACCTGGAGTGCCATACTTATGGGTCACTCTCAGAGTGGGAGTGTCACACCAATGAAATCTAAACCCTGCTTCTACATCAACTGTTTCAGTAGCCACGCCCATCCTGGTACTTCCTTTCCCCCCGATGGGTGCCAGAACAACCACCCAGCAGAACTAGGCACAGCCAAATCTAAGAACTCCACACTATGCTTGGGGGGTAAGACCCATTAAAAAGTCACCATTGACAGGCAACAGAATCCTTGGACATCCCCACAAATAGAATAACACTCCTTATCCCACCATCCCAGAAACTCAAAGGCAGATACATAGAGATCCCTTCCCCCATCACTGCTATTTCTGGGCCCTCTAAATTCTCCCTATGGCTACCACTATCCATGACCACACTCACCCATAGTAGGCCTGGCTATATTATCATGCCACTAGCACCCTTGATGGTCATTGGTAAGCCTGGATACAGCACCTGTGCTGTGAAAACTCCCTCCAGGGCCAAGACAGGTTTGCAGAGCCAGCAGAAATAGGGTTCACAGGACAAATCTGAGATCCAGCTGCATATCTGACCTGAATCCCTGTCTTGGGGTCCACTATCACAAACCAAACCTAAAGCAGGGTGGAGTCAGGGTCTGAGGAGCTCCTTTAAGGTGCTCAGGGAGTGAAAGCTGCTGCACATTCAGGTCCAATATAAACAAGAAGAAGAAGTGTTAGAGGGACCCCCTGAGCCACTTGGTCACCAGAACTACAATCTTATCTTTATCTTCTGACTGCACCACTGGTTTTCTAAACTTGTCTTCCTTTTTGGATAACGAAGTTGGAATTTATTTAAAGGGCTCACATCCTCATAAAATCCTTTTTACTGGCCTTCAACACCATTCTGTGCATATGTATTTGTGCACGCATATATACACACAACTCACATACACACACGTTGTTGGATTACAGTCTGCATCTTTTCTTGTCATGGGTTCTCTAATACGACCCAATCAACTGAATCCTCTGCAACCCACCCCATCTCCTTCAATCTGGTTTCTTAGATGTTCAGTCCGTGTGTTGCAGTGGGCATGAAATACCTTTTTTAAGGAATAGTCATTTTTACAGCACCTTTACAGTCTAAAACTCAGCAAAAACACATTCACACTAGATCTTTCATCAGCATGGAAATCCTAATCATCCAAGCTTTATGACCCTCCTGTACTCACTTTGTCATGGCCACAGGGGGAATATCTACAGCAGATTTCAGATGCTGTACTGCCCCCTTGTTACCACGCTTTTGGGCTGCTGATGCACATCTCCACGTGTGGTCATAACTATAGAGTGGTGCGCCTTCCTCACCCCACTCTTCTCCTCCCCGGTGTATTTTCTTTCCTAATGATACCTACTTTATGTTGGAGCCGAATAACTCATCAGTGAAAATGGGGAGAAGCTCACATGGGTTTATAATCCAAATCTACAATATAGTTGAATGTTGATTAGACTACATAACTTACAGAGTGATTCTAATATATGCCATGTTGTTTGAGGATAAGATTATTTCTAACTCATTTTTGTGGTCTGTTCAGTGGTTCTTACAGGGTCTGGTACATAGTAAGTGCTTAGTAAATGCTTATTGCATAAGTGTGCAGTTCCAATGGCAACACAAGAGGAAGATGTCAGAACATCAATGGGTTGAGAGATAGACAAGGACAGTTTTAGAAATTAAACTTCTAAAACCTTGGGGTCCTCGATGGTCAAAAACAGGATGGAAGCTGAAGAGAGACAGCTCCTTGTAACCCACGGGTCACCATCCATGAGATGCATGGGAGACCTCACTCTCTCTCTGTGAGGAATCAGTGCAGGACTGGAGAAAATAATCAGAATGGCAAGGACCGGAAGTGAGGGTTTTATCATTCATGATGATGATTTTTTTTTTCGGTATATTTAAATCCCTGAGAATGTGATTCACCAGCCATCAGATTTAACAAAATCCACTCTCATTTTACTGTGTGGGTTAGTGATACAGAAAACTTTCAATTATCTCGACTAATGGAATGGACGCAGTGGTACACATAATCACAATGCCATGTCTATTTGCCTTTGGAAAGTATTACGTGGGCTCTTCCCTCAGCAAGTTTGCTTCATAATGATTAGTTCTAGCTTCGGCTAACATTAAAATGAGTTGGCATTTTCCCTGTACAATAGCTGGTAGTAGAGGAGGAGAGATGTGTTTATGGCAGAGGAATCTCATGCAGGGCTTAGTATTTGCCACAGTTAATCACCCACATGGATAATCCACTTGCAGCAAGTGGGATTTTGAACAGAGCAAAAGGCAAAGAGTGACTATGTGTCCTGGATTTTAATGACCTAGGGACAGATGCCCCAGGAGAAAGCCGTACCTGATGTTATGAAGGGTTTTAATGGAGAAAGAACACCGGAGTAGGTGTAAGGCAACTGGGGTTTATCCTTCTTGATAGCCCAAGGGAGGCCTTATAACCTCCTTGTGTCTCAATTTTCTTATCTATAAAATGTAATGATGACACCTGTTCTGCTTGCGTCACAGGTTAACTGTTAGGCCAAAAGAGAGTCGTGGCACAGGGCTTGTAAAAGTACTACATGCTATGAAAATGCAAAGCATTGATAGACAAGCAATGAAATATTGTTGTCACCAGCTTTTCAGGATCTGTCCCTTACTCTAACTTCTCAGTGCTTGGGGACTTGGGCTTTGGCTTCTGAAACTATCCCAGTTAAAAAAAATAGATAGTCACAATTCTTAAGGATCCTGCTATTCCAGGATAACTAGTTTGAAAATGTCCATGGATCCTAACGAATGGATGCATCCTTTCTTAGGTAGTAGTTTCATTTTAACAGGGATCCTCTGCCATAATCGCTTAACCTACCGGCTCTCAAAGTGTGGTCCCCGGATGAGCAGCATCAGCATTACCCGGGAATCTGTTAGAAATGCAAATTCCTAGATGCACCCCAGAACTACAGAATCACAAATTCTGGGAGTGGGGCCCAGCAATCTGTGTATTAAGCCCTCTAGATGATTCTGATGTACACTCCAGTTTGCAAATCACCGCTTTAGCTCAAAGGGGAAATGGGAAACTCAGGAATTGGGCTCTGGGACATGCTACTGAGATACCTTTATTTTTCTGAAGGAGGTAGGGGGAGGCTAATGGGACTTTTCAAACCACACTGCACAGCTGTGTGTGTGTGTGTGTGTGTGTGTGTGTGTCTGTGTCTGTGTATAAAATGATGAGCCAGAACATCACTTTCTCAGGAAGGTCTTTTTCCCAACCACCCTATCTAAAAATGCATCCCCACCTCTGGTACCCGTGTCTTCCTTGCTTGATTTATCCTCCTTTGTAGCTTTTATCACCTTCTAATATGCTGTTACTTATTCATTTTGTTTATTGTCTGTCTCTCCAGGTAGAATGTACACCCCACAAGGGCAGTCTCTTGTGTTCACTGCTGTACCCTCAGCTCTGAGAACTGTGCCTGGTGCCCGGTGGGCACTCAACAAATATTTGTTGAAGTAATGAACGAATGAGTGACTGCTGAACCTGGAGATAAGAAAAGACTGGCGTCAGACCCAAACACGGAAACACCTGCAAGCATCCGTATTAGGCAGTGTTGCTAAGCACAGGAGCCTTGCCTCTCTTTTCCTGTTTTGGGCTCTGAAATAAGTCTGCAAACAAGGCTTGGGCAAATGTCATCCTCAGGGGTTTGGTTCACTCTGCTGCTTGGTTATCAGTGGAAATATGCTCTCTGGTTTTTCCTAGGCACGGGAATAGTGTACTGATTAATCAACATGTTTATATGGCTGGCTGGGGTGAGCGGGCAATCTATGAGTGTGTGACAGACTAGAGTCTGACATGGTAGGGAAAACAGTAGTCTAAGAATAAAAATGAGGAATTCTGAGTTCTAGTCCTCACTCGGTCCCTAACTTGCTGTATGGTCTTGGGGAAACTGCTTAGCATTTCTGGGCCTCAGTTGCCTCTTGATCTCAATGATCTCCAAGGTCCCTTCCAGTTGTAATTCAATACCCTTTCATGCGTTACTTGATTAATGTCTGTCTCCTCTGCTGGTAAACTCCTTGAGAATAGGGGCTGAGTCTGTATTTGCCCACCTAGTCCACAATGCCCAGCACTCATAGGCACTCAAATATTTGCTGAGTGAGCAAATCTCTATGAAAACAAAATGGCGATCTCAGCCTCATCAGCCTGTGCTCTACACAACTAAGTCACAGGGACGTGGATGTGGGTTGCAAAGAACCTGGCCTGGCGGGGATCTCCAATCACGCTGGCTCTGCATCCCCTCCCCTCAGGCATACAGAAGTTGCACCATTCATTAAAGTGAAGACCATGCATGGGAAGTGTACACAGGAGAGTTCAGGCCGGGCACTGGGCCATCAGCCCTGCAGTTTGTTAAAGGCATGGATTTGGGGCTCAAAGACTAGAATTTGAATCATAGATCTGCTATTTTCTGGCTGTATGACTTTGTACAAGTTATTTACTTCTCTTAGCTTCAGCCTCTTCATCTGGAAAATGAAGAAAACTGCCTGTCTCTCAGGATGGCTGTGAAGATTAGAGGAGAGAATGTCTATCAAGTGCCTTCCCAGCATCTGAGGTGAGGAAGGTGCCCAGTAAACGGAAGCCCCCTTGTCTGGGTCTGCCTTCCCTTCCCCTTAAAAGGTTCCTAACAATGCCACCTGTCCCAGAGAACTGGCCTAAGTTTGTTACTAGCTCATGGCAGTGCCCTAGCCAGTCTCAGCTGTAGGGGGATAAAGATTGGGATAAAAAGTGTTTCTCAAAATATCTACCCTTGGAAATACATATTTTCTCCTTGTGCTTCCAGTTTGCCTAATGAGATTTGTAACTTGCCATGGCTTGATATCAAAAGGTGCAATTTTGAGAATAAAATTTAACAGTCGATTATCATTTGAACCTGCTGAGTCTTATCACTGAACAGAACGAGTTTGAACTTGACTCTCTTTTCACCTGCCTTTGTCTCCCCTTCCACCTTGCTCTCTCCTCCCTTCCCTGGTAGAGTGAATTATACTCTTGCTCCTGCCCTTCCTCCTCCACTTTCCCCCCACCACACTCATCTACTACATATGGCCGTCTTTATTCTGGAAAACAAATGCTGCTGCTAGGCAACCAGAAGACGAAATTGCTGTGGTTGACATGATTCTTAGTGGCTGCAATTGCAGTGGTGCCGCCATCATGCCAGATGTATGCTCATCGCATCTGTCCCCAGTTAGACAGATCTTTCCAGAAAGCGGGATGGGGTGGATTCTCGGTAGAAAATTAAGGGCCTCAGCACTCAACAGAAAGTATTTATAAATCACTGTATATCAACAGCCTGCTTTAGAATCATTTTATTAGAACACATTCAAGAAAGTGACATACGGAAAAAAGACAGCAGCAATTCTCAGTCATGCAAATGCCCATGTTAAGGTTCTCCATTGGATTTGAATTCAAGTACAAAGACAGTCCTTTCCTGAGCCAGGTGCAATTCCAGAGAATGACACTTTGAATCGAGAGCGCGTTTCCTCTGCAAAGTTCAGAACACTGAACAAGTCCCAACCTCACAAAAAGACTGTGAGATACATGGAAGTGTAAACTTTCAGGATTTGAGGAACCCTTTACCCAGCCCTCCCCCATAACCCAGCTGGGGGAAGTAAGCCCAACTTTGGGACCTCTTAGAAATAAGGTTTAGTCTATTGAAAATAAAGCAGTGGGCCTTAAAAAAAATTAGAAAATGAATATACATATGTAATGAAACCATCTTTGCCTCTTGCCTTGGTGTGGGGTTTCCAGGAAACTCCATGACAGGGGTTGGGGTTCTCTCTTGAGTGTCTTGGAAGTTGGAGGTCTTTTTTTATTTTTTAACTTTTTATTATGAAAAATTGCAAACATATACAAAAGTGGAGAGAATGGTATAATGAATGCCCACGTACCCATCATCTAGTCTGAACAATTATCAACTTGTGGCCAGTTGGTTTCATTTATTTCTTCTCCCACTTTCCACCTCCCCCACCCCCAACAGGATAATTTGGAAGCAAACCAAGGCTAGGAGGGTGGTCTTTGAACCAGAGACCTCAGGAGCCAGTGAGGTTAGGGAGGAGCTAGAAAATCTTGATAAAACCTGGGTCGGCTGAAGCAGGTAGAATATTCGTTGGGGCAGTGGTTGTTGCCAATGTTTGGGCACAGCTAGAGTTAACCCTCCTCTTCTCTACCATAAACCATCCCTTCTTCCTCCTCCCTCTTTCTCACAATGTGGGGAAGGCAGGCTAGATTAGAATGAGGGGTTTTTCCAGATTGGGGGCCACTGACAACAGAAGCATTCCACCTGGAGAAAAACTCCAGAGACAAGTACGTCCCTCTAGTGAAGCTGTCCACTCACAATGCAGACCTCTAGGGCAGCGAGGGCTGGGGTACCTGGTACAAATTCTGCCGATGGCAGCTGGGGGAAGTACATTGGGCCATGGGGGCCTCTCACAGTTCCCTACTGTCCCACCATTTTAGACTTTGGAGAGAAGCTCGGGAACCTCAAATTGCACCCAGTAGAGAAGCAGGGAGCCCCGAGGGGTGAGCCCATGGCCCAGGTGGGCAGACTTTGCTTGGAACATGTTGCCCTCCGTGCAAAGGCTGCACCCCACACCAGCCCTGCCAGAGCAGTCTCAAGAGAGGCAGGTGAGGGGCGTCCAGGTGGGAGGTCCCAACGGCGGCACGGCTAACCCGGTGATCTGCAGGGACAAATCCCGGGCTGTGCGCTAAACGTAAGTGGAGAAAGGATCTCCAGGTCCCAGGTACCACCGAGGAGCAAGGTTGCCATCCTGTTAAGAAAAGGGCCGGGGCTCTGTGATTTGCATATGACTTTGCAAAAATCTGCATGAAATCCTGTAGCCCTTCACAGAAAACAGAGTTAAATCATCAGTGCAACCTACTGTATTTCTAGCAACCCAATGCACAGAGTGCAACCTGGCGAATACATAATCATTGGCTTAGAAGAGGAAATTGAGGCAGCAGAGTGCTGGGTGGGACTTTCCTTAGTCTGAAGCTTCAGAAGGAGCCAGCCAGGTCCAAGATCCAGATGAGGATCTCCGACTGGCCACTTTTGCTAACTTTGTCAGGGCTAAAATTCATACACTTTTCCTCACGTTAGTTCCCCACTGAGCAGTCCTGCAGTGGCTTCCCAGCGTCCCAGACAGATAAGCAGGAGTCGAGCCAGGAATAATATAAATAGGGATGCATTAAATAGGAGGTCCCAGGGCCAGTGATCATTAGTGTTTATTTAATACCCTTTTTGTTTTGTATTCTTGTTTCAAGTCTTTTCGTGTCCCTGTATCCTACCAAGACTTGCATGACATTCATTTGGTGGAAAGAAACTGAGAAAAGTTTACCCATTTATGTAGTAGGTATTTGGCAGTAACAGACTTAAAATTCCTGAGTTCAAGTGTTTCCAGGGTCCATGACACGCAGTAATCTGTAATCTTTCCAAGGCATGCGGTTGGTTCGTGCAGGCTGCAAGGCCGGCTGAGGGAGTGGATTACTGAGCGACCGAGTGAAAGAGGGAAGGAGCCTGCTACAGACCCAGCTTCTATATTCCAGCGTCGCTACACCCTCTCTACTGGGCCATCTGAGACAATGGAATCATTGTTTCTTTAACAACAATGGCCCCTCAAAGAAAGTCAACTTCTAGTGTGAGTGGAGGAGTGAAATATTCTAAAAGGCAATGGTTCTTAGCCAAGAGAAAAGTTCAGGATGAATTAAAGAGTATGATTCACGTTTAGCTGTGGCTCAGCTCATGATGTCAACGGCTGCCATCCAGAAAAGAGAAAAGCAGTCTGAAACTCTCTAAGTAAGAACTCCAGCTGGGCAAAAACTGTTCATGCAGGGAGAGAAAACACTTCGGCATCAAGCTGAAATGGCAGTCATCCTGAGCTGCGAGGAAGGTGGGGGATGCTGGGGATTCAGAAGGGAGCTGAGGTTCTGAAGGAAGCCAGGAGCTGTACGCAGCATTTGCGAAGGAACTCATGGAGAAGATACTGGGGACCACACAGCTCAGCTGTCCCAGGGGCTCAAGAATTTTAAATCACATTTTCCTTTGCATAACATTCTCCCCCACATCATAAACCCCTGTCATTATGTTTAGTTTGGAGACATGCTATTAGATCTTTAGAATTTATTTCAGTGGCAGAATTCAGTAGTTTTGTAAGTGCTGAATTTGACGTTCTGCTTTTTATTCAGATGGTAAAATTCCAAAGGGGGAAAACAGTGTTTAAAAATATTTTTATTGTCATTATATTAATAGCTCATTTATTTATGTAACTTTTACTGTCATTACTATTAATAGCTAATATTTATTGAGTTTCTAGCACATGTCAGGCAAAGTGCTGAGTGTTTGGCATGCATTCTTGCACACGATTCACACCACAACCTTTTGGGGTGGGTAATACCATTACCCCCATTTTGCAGACTGAAGCACTGAGAGGTCCTGCCCAGGATCATACAGCTGGCAAGCGGAGGGAATAAGATCTGAACCGAGGCTGGTTTGACTCCAAAGCTGTCCTTCACCACTGTGCTCTGTTGCCCCTTGTGAAGGAGTAACCATCTGCTAAATGATACTCGTACATTTGCCTGTTTGTGGATTCCAAAGGTCTTGGAAAGCATCCCTTGCATATTTTGAGGATCCATCTTATCCTCGAGGACCTAACCCGAAGTGGTTTGGACCACTTTATTATATATATTCATTAGATTCTGCAGAAATTTTTCAGCCCCTTTTAAACCTCAAGTTGTGATTGTCTCTGTGCAACTGCAAATCTGTCTGATGGCTTGATATGTGAGACACCTAAGACATAAACGCATGTAGGCAATGAAACACTTGTCCTCTAAAACCCTGAGAAAATAATACCCATTACATAGGAGGCCATTGTTTCATATAGCCCCGTCGGTATCCTGAATGAGTAGCTTTTAACTTTAAAAATGACAGCCATTCATGATCTTGTTGAGATGATTTTTCAAAAATCTGGCCTAGGAAAGGAGTAGTGGAAAAGGTTAAGTGGAAGTGTGGGAGAAAAAAAAAGGCCATTAATGTTTTTTTGAAATGCTAATAGTTTCTATTATTTAGAAAATAACTCTCAGCTTGGAATTCACATACACGTTCCATATCCAATCTCTGTACCTTCGGCATTCTGATTCCGCAGGCCAGGGTGGGGCCTGGGATCAGCTTTTCAAAATATTTCCCTGGTAATTCTAAGGGTCACTTGGTTTGGAATCTTTAAGGCAGAGGCCTTTTCTATGTTTCAATGACTCCATCACTGGAAAACCTGAGTTTTGTACCACTTCAACTACATTCTCACATCTGCCAGCACACATTGTCTAGACTCACTTGTCTTTGGCATTTTGGTGCAAGAGTTGGCACAAGGGGCAAGAATCAGTGAGACCCACACCAATAGGACAGTGACTTTATTAACTAGCCCTTCTCAGCATTCTTTTTTGGTGGGGAGAGGGACCTATGTTGAGATTTCCCCCATGTCACCCTATTCAGGTACAGACCCATGAACATTTATTTAACATACTGTAGGCCCCATTCTAATATTAGACACCCATACTATGAGCTTTCTGAGCTATAGCGAGATGTTCTGCAGTCCCTGGGTGCACAAGAGATATCAATGGACACCCAGATTTATACCCTTTCTTGTTCCACAAAGAATTTGAGGCAACTATTCCACAATATATTTTTAAATGCATCTGCAGTTGACTATATGTTCTGGATGTTTTGTCTGATGGATTAGGAAACCACCAAGGCAGAGATGTGTCTAGATTACTACTCCCATGGCTAAGGCATGATAAATAGCCTCCTCCAAATTCCTGACTCATGCCATGTGCTGCTAGGCACAGAAGACAGAGAGCAATTGACACATGCAATACATGGAACATGGAATGTTCTTTTTTATTTTTTTGTGAGAGAGATTGACCCTGAGCTAACATCTGTGCCAATCTTTCCTCTATTTTGTATGTGGGTAGCCACCACAGCATGGCTTGACGAATGGTGTAGGTCCACACCTGGGATCCAAACCCGCAAACCCAGGCCGATGAAGTGGAGTGCACTGAACCTAACCACTACGCCTCCAGCCCAGCCCCTGTTCTTGGTTTTTTAATTCAGGTGTGTTTCATTCAGTTGATCAGGAGGCGAAAATGACAGGACTTGCATTATCTGGGCCAAAATGCTACTTTGTATGTTTTTTCCTGAATCATCGAATTGTTTTCTTTAATGGACTTGGCCAGCAGAAGGTAGCATGCACAGTGGATGTCAGAAAGACCTGGGTTCAAATCTCAGCTCTGCCACTTTCTAGTTGTGTGATCCTGGGCAAGTTAATTAACCTCTCCGAGCGACACTTCCCTCATCTGCAAAATGAGGATAATGATACTCACCTTGGAGAACTGCTGTGAGGATCAAAAGAGAGGTTACACATAAAATGCCCGGCTCCTCTTAGGAGTTGAGGAAGAAAGGCAGCTGTTACTGTCAGTTGCTTATGCTTTGGATGGCTTCCTTGCAGGCAGATTTTGTGTTTTTCTCCGGCTGCCCAGTTACAGCAGGGACTTCTCAGGAAAGGACTGTATCTCTCGCATTAGATGGAGGAATTTTGTCCTCAGAATGGACTTCATGTGCTCTGTTTGTGTCCCTCCATCGTACACTGGGGACTCTGCAAATATCATCTTAACTGGGTTAAAAGAGCCTTTCTCCACCTCAAATTTCAAACTAGAGCCCAGAATGAAAATTTTCCTTGGTGTGGCCATCAGAATTAAAAACTGAGATACAGACTAGCGAAAATATTGAATCATGCATAGAGAAAAGACAAAAACAGCACGAAATGTATTTTTAGGTTAGCTCTTTTTCAAGGGTTGATTTTATGACCTTCTTATTTGTTCTCTCATGTGTTCTACTCTGCCTCAAGGGTCTCTTTTTGGCTTCCAGATGTCTGTGTTTGCTGCTCATCCTGACCCCAGGGCTCCTCATCCTGAATTCCGTGAGGAGGTTACTGATAAGGACCGGTAGGCTGAGCGGCTTAGGGATGAGCAGGATGGCCTGGGAGGTGGCCTCCGCTCTGCTGTGACAGGCCAGGTGCTCCCCACCTCCAGAACACCACCCCAGGGAAAAGAAATCAGCCACATTGGGCAAGAGTCAATCTCTCTGTTTTCCCTCTTTCCATTTCTCCCTCTGCTCAGGGAATCCTCTGAGAGAACTATGAGACTAGGCAGTGTGGGAGGAACAGCCTTGAAAACATTTGTTTCATGTAATTTTTTTGTACCAAGGTCAGAAAGGTTATAAATGGCCTCTTTACCAAGAATTCTTATCAGAAAATATTCCCTCTGTTAGACTGTTAGACTGAGAGGTGGGGCGAGGGGATGGGAGAGAGCTGGGTCTTGACCTAATGATGAACCTCCTGTTTGAAACCTTGGTGTCCATGCAGGGGTAACCCATTTCCTTAATGGAATCTCTCTGTGTCCTCCCAGCCCGGGTCCCAGTGTCCCCACGCTGAGTCACTCTGGAAACTCCTCCCTCAGGAAAACCAAGCTTGAAACATGTCTGCCTTCTCTCTCTCCCACCGCATAGCTCCTCATGAAATCTCTTCATGAACTTGAAGGTATACTTCAAGCTTTTCTTCACCTTTTCCACGCTTCTCTAAGCAGCTGAGTTTGGGGGAAAACCCTGATGAACTCATCATCCTCTTGTCACCCCCAACCCCTTCCTCCCAATTCTTCTCTTTCTTTTCACTGCCCAAAGCTCCTGACCTTCACAACTAAACAAAGTTGCCAGTTCCTCAGCTCACAACCTTGGTGCATCCTGCACATCAGCCCAAATTCACTCTCTGGTCACTTTCTCTCATCTTGAGATACTGAGGAGAGGCTGATCACCCTGTTCCCTACTAGGACCTGCCTGTCCCCTCATCCTTGGTTCATGCAGAGGGTAGACCTCAGCAACCATCTAATAATCGTGTTCCTTCTTGTCCTTTAAAAATAACATCTATTAGGTTTTTTTGTTAATAAAAGTAATTTGTCTTATCATAAAGAATTTGGAAAAAGCCACCATCCAGAAATAACCACTATTTACATTTTGGTGTATTTCCTTCATATATACATACATGCATACATATATGTATATATGCATACATAAGCACAAATACCCACGTATATAGACATACACATTCCTTTTTATGTTTAATGGAAAAATTGGCCTTTCATGTTTGGAGAGAAAAGGAAGACCCCAAGCAGGTGGGAAAGAAAAGCAACCCCAGGCTGTAGCTCAGGTAGGCCCTTCACCTGCACCAGCCACAGCCATGAGCTTCTGGAGCACGTGACTCACTGATTTATAATGTCATGGCCTGACAGCCAGGAAACATACCCCAGATATCCCCGCCTCCCAAACCACGTGATGAGGACTTCTTGGAGTATACATGGGAAACACATTCAGAGACACACACAAATTCATAAATACACACAAACAGAAGTTATACACATGAAACATAGCATTCAAATAAGTATTTTCTGAGCATTTTCTGTGGATGCCTAACTGCATCCCAGTGCACTGCAGATACCTATCACATGGGAGCCTTGTCCTCATGGATCTTGGCGTTCAGTTGCTAAGACAAAAACTAACCTGTGGGAAACAACAGCAAACTGGAAGAAGATGCTGCCTCACAAAGAGCTGAGGGAAGGGACTCCAGCAACCATTCTAACCATGAAGAGGGGTTCCAGCCTCGCTCCTCCTGAGATCAGAAACATGTCCATTGGGACAGGGAAATAATTTTGGAGACACAGTGATGCAGTATAGGTTGGCAGATAAAGGCGACTATGATTGGAAAGATCCTTATATTTTAGTGGAGATAATCACGCATTTCTACCAGAAAACATATGTTAGAGGACAGGTTTGCAGGCAGCGAGGGGTCCCGGGGCGGGGCAGGAGAGGCAGAGGGGGCTGTCTGTCAGGGGGTTGCAGGTCCTAGAGAACGTTACTGTGGTTTGGGAGACATGCTTCTCCTCTGGGAGAAGTTCCCAGAGATGGATTTTATCAGATAAAACTCACAGCCAGGCTGAGGAATGTGTGATCACTGTGATGACCCAGTAGGACATTATTTCAGGAAGAGGACAGAGAATAGAGAGCCAAGATGGCTTAGAGGTCAAGCTGTGGATGGGGGTCTTAGTCAAGGAGCAGATCTGGGAGATGGCAGAGGATGAGTTTAGTTTCAGTTCTGCTGAGTAGATGCAGTGAATCATCCAAGTGCAGTTATGTCATCGATAGCTGGAAATATGGTACTGGGTCCCAGGGTGAAAGACAAGGGCCAGAAACAGACACCTTTCAGCTCATTGTTAGGAGTGCAGCTTTAAGCTAAGCAATGTGGCAAATACAGAGTAAAAGATACAATGCGTGCCCTGGACGTTAAAGGATGATAATGGATTTTTTGTGTGTGGGAGGTGCAATATTGGCATAGGTGGTTCAGAGGTGGTGGTGGGCGACTGACGTGGAGAAGTAGTAAGCATTTCCACGAAGGAGGTGTGAGTCAGGAGTGGGCTGGATGTGACAAGGCAAAATCAGTGGCCATTCTAGGAGATGGAAGCAGCAGGAGCAAAGTGTGACGTGGGTGGGGGCATTCGAATGTCATCAATTACTATGTGCCATATGCTGTAGTAGACATCTTTATCTCAAATATCATCATATCTGGTCTCAGATATCATCACTGAGACCAAGACATGATCGTCAAGGAATTCACAATGTAACACGGGAGAAAGACATACAGGCCATCAATTATTTGATGAGTACAATTAGGTTGAAACACATAAATTGCCAATATTCAACCATTTTTGAGTACCCCAAAATGGCAGTTTCATATGATTCAATCTACTGTAGGTGCATTATAGTGTGCATAAGAGATAAGAGTCTCCAAAGGATCACGTGTAGGAGGAAAAACCATGTACAAATCTTTGGAGAGGGGCCTGTACTTCATCCTAAGTAAATATGCCACCGAAGGCTTTTAACAGACATGTGAGATGTTGAAAGAAACATTTTAGGAAGATGAATTTGGTGTCAGTAGAAAGATAAAATGTAGGGGCAAAATCCCCGCAAGTAGGGAGGCCATTTAGGGGGCTACTGAAAGAATTTAAGCCCAGGGTAACCACGGCCTGACCGGGCTGGTGTGACCAATTTTGAGGGAATCGTTCTCAGGGCTTGGTAACACACTGGCTATCAGGGAATATGCCAAAAACGAACCCACAAATAAAACCTGGGTATCTGGGGAAATCACGTTGTTCCACCCCAAAGAGGGAAGTCAAACCAGGTTACTGGTTTGAGAGAAAAAGGAAATCATTTTCTGATGCTGAGACTGGGGAAAAGCCGGACATGGAATTGGAAACTCCTGGTAGCAATAGTGCTCACTATGTCACCATTTGGTCTTACATTTGCCTGCTGGCTTCCTGATTCCTTAGTAGAATTTAGCATTCCTAAAGGTGGGGACTGGCCTGCTTTGTTTTACAGCTGCATCGCCATCCTGGAACAGTGCCCGGCACGGGGTAGGTGCTCAAAAAAAATGTGGTGAGTGAATGAATAAATGAATAGGAAACTGCCATTAGGAGCAGAGGCACTTCAGAGGCAGATTCCTGGAATTTTTGTCATGGATATTGAAATTGAAGCAACAAAAACTATTGTTGAAGGTGGCAGAGGATCTAAAGAAGAATCAGGAGCAGACATTCAAATGAAGATCTCATTGGAAGCATGAAAAAGAAGAGGTGCTGAATTGATATACCACAGGTGGGCATAAAGGATGAGATCCAGAGCATTGTGGACAGGTTAACCTTAGACTCTTTCTGAGTCTAGAGAAGGAAAGAGAGAATAGAAGGACAGTGATGCATCAAGGTGGTGATAAAAGTAATTCTGTAACCCTCAGTGTTTCCTGGGTGCTTCTCAATAAAGTCTAAACTCCTTTGAATGGTGTCCAGCGTCTGCCATGATCTGACCCAACCAATCATCCAGTCTTATTTCCCACAGCTCACCTCACAAACCCTCAACATCACCCAGGCATATCTACTCCACATGCCCCAAACTTACCCTATATTTTCCTTTCTCCCTTATCCTGCTCCTGCTGTTTAATCCATTTAGAATGACTTTCCTCCTCACTCCCAACATCAGCGCTGCCTGGGTAAATTCTAACTACCTAGTAAAGTCTATTGCTCAACCTTCTCTATCTTCCCAAACTAGAATTTTGATTTTCTTAGTTATATTCAGTCCCAATTTCTAGATCTCTCTCTTACCCACGATGCCAAACACATTACCTGGTGTTTATTTGTTCTTCGTTTAACAAATATTTACCGCATACCTTCTATGAGTCAGTACTTCGTTGGGTTGACGATGCAGTGGGGGATGTAAAACAGACATATCCCTGTCCTCATGGACTTAATGTGTGCTGGAGGGGGCAATCACATAACTGCATAGATGCTTATATGATTGCCTTGGGTGTTAGGTGCCAAGAAATAACAGTACAGAGTCCTGCGAGAGATAGGACTTGGGGAGGGGACTTAGTTAGAGGGTCAGGACAGGTGAAGATGAGAAAGAAGTGCTGGACTGTGGCACAGCAGCAGAAAGAATTTTCCAGGCAGAGGAACAAAGGCTCACTGCAAAGGCCCTGGGATGGGTCCAGATCACGCAGCCCTCATAGGGCATGTTGGGGATTTTGGTTCATCCTAAGAGCAAGGGGATGCTATGGAAGGATCTGAAGCCATTGAGCAGCATGGAGAGCTTGCATTTAGAAAGATCACATGCACTGCAGAGTGGAGAAAAGACTGCAGGGAGAGGAGAGTGAAGGTCTGGGGACCAGTTAGCAGGCTTCTTTCATAGGCCATGTGTGACAGGACACTGGCTCTGACTAGAGTAGATTATACTCTATACAACAAATGCCAAAGGAGTACAGCATTAAGTTTTTTGGAGACAATCACTAGGACTGAGAAAAGTTGAGTTCCGCCTTCACAAATCATTCCATTAATGTGAACCGCAGTCAACCTAACCTCAGCTCTCCGGAACCCTTGGGAAACATGCCTGTCAGGATAATCAAGTTTTCTAGATAACTAAAAGTAGACACCAACCCTTTTTCTGCCCATTTTAACCATTTTTATGAATATCTTTACATCTCTGACTTCTTAAGGAGAGTACACTGAACATCATTTCTCCTTCTGTTTACAATTACAAATACCAACATGAGTGATAATTATGGTGTAGTGCAAAATACAAGGATGTCCTCAGACATGCCTGGTCATACAGCACTCTGGTACCTCCACTATTTAGAACCAA
This sequence comes from Equus przewalskii, assembly GCF_037783145.1. Classification (NCBI taxonomy): domain Eukaryota; kingdom Metazoa; phylum Chordata; class Mammalia; order Perissodactyla; family Equidae; genus Equus; species Equus przewalskii. The sequence goes on from NC_091848.1 coordinate 36,851,404, forward strand.
ATGGTTTGAGTGTTAATTCCTCCAACAGCTTCTGCTTTCAGAGCTTTTGTGCTCCCTCTCTTGCTGTCAGGAGCTCAATCTTCATGGCTACTAGTGTGTCTATATAGAAGTAACTTTCTCCTCTTCTAATTTACTCATGGGCTAAGTAAATAGATGGCCAAGATGGTAAGAATTATATATAAAATTAGAATTCAAGAGGCTTTCCTGTGAACAAAGATGCTTACGTTTGCTATATAAAAACTTTCTTCCTGGGTCTTTAATCTGTTTGTCAGATGGCTGAGGTCCAAATACAATGTATTTATCATCTTTTTTTTCTAACACATTCCATTGCTTTAGCTGTGTCACCTGTCACATAAGGTATAGAGTACAATGCAACAGACAGATACATTTAAAAAAGTCAAGTAGGTCTTATCCTTTCATTCAAACAGAGGTATACTTAGGGATTGACAGAAACCTGCCTTATATATAAAGTTCCCATGTTGGTACACTATTCTGTGGAGAAAAATGGTGAGTTGTACTTTGAAATACTAAATGTAAGAAACGTCTCACGTCACGTCATACGAGCCTTCAACTTACAAATGTATTGCCTTCAAAATGTCACATTAGATATTTACCAAGACACAATACAGAGAGTGAGAAGAGTAGCTACAGAGCAAGAAGAGATATTTACAACATGTATAACCAACAAATGACTAATATCCAGAATAGATGAAGGAGTCCTAAAAATGAATGAGAGGAAAAAAACCAGACAATCCACTAGATACTTGGGCAAAAGGCTTGAAGAGGGACGTCGTAAAAGAGAAAATCCAAAGTCCCAAGAGGGATATGAAAAGGTGTTCCGCCTCATTGACAACCAGGGAAATGCAAATTAAAACCATAAGCAGATAATACTGCATGCCCACCAGAGCTGCAAAAATTTAGAAGGCTGACAACATCAAGTATAGGTGAGGATATATACTGGTAGGAATGTAAATTTGGTATTAGCATTTTGAAAAATAGTTCATGTCATCTAGTAAAGTTGAAGATATATGGATATATATCCTATCACCTAAGAATTTCTTTTTTTTTTCACCTAGCAATTTCACTCGTAGCTTTACACACTAGAGAAACTCAAGTACATGTGCACAAGGATATATATAGAAGAATAATCATGCAGCATTGTTCACAATAGCTCCAAATATCCCAGGTACAGAATGGATAAATAAATTGTGGTACATTTATACAGTGGAGTACTATACAGCAATGAAAATGAATGAACAACTATACACATCGGCACGGATAAATTCCATAAAAACAAGTGTTGAGTGACAGAAACAAGACACACACACACACACACAAACAAACCATACAGCATGATTCTAGTCATATAAAAGTTTAAAACAACCACATTGAAACTATATTGTTTACAGATACATACATAAGAGGTAAAATTATAAAGAAAAGTAAGGATGTTATTATTATGAATGTCAGGAGAATGGTCACCTCTAGGGGAAAAGGACAGGGTTGTGACCAGGGAGGGGTACAGGGGATTTCTGGAAACCTGGCAATGTCCTGCTTTTGTGACCTGCATAGTTATTACATGTATGTTGACTTTAAAATTATCCACTCAATTGTTTAGTAGTTTTAATGCATTTTTAGCATATATATTTTACATTTAAATTTATTTTAAAGTTTAATGTAGACCAGATGTTTATAACTAGGGATGCATTTTATCCATAGAAATAAGAGTATAAATAACAGTTAATCAGACAAGCCCATAACTCTCATTAGGTAATAGTATAGACTAAATACTGTACATTTCAATAAAAATAATAGAAAATAATATAGTTGAAATATTACCAGTTAAAGGATGCAAGAGCAATAATGAATGAGGATTATTTTTAAAGTATCTGAGATCAGATTGGAAAAGATAAGAAATACTACGATACACTAGATCATAAGCCTTCAGGGAAAATGGTGCTCACACACAGCTGAAGGGAGTGTAGACTGGTTCAATGTCGATAGAGGGTGATTTGACGACAGCCATCAAAATTTAAAATGCATAGTCCCTTTAATGCAGTAATTTTACTTCCAGGAAGTTATCCTGTTAATATACTCACAACACACAAGTGTGAGAAACTATATCTGTACAAAAATTATAGCTTGTTTGTAATGGTAAAAGATTGGAAACATCCCATACGCCCAACAACAGAGAACTAGTTAAACAAACTATGGTACTGTAAGTAATGGAATACCATGTAGCCAACAAAAAGAGGGAAGAAGCTCTACATATCCTGCTACGAAATCACCCCGATTTGTTACATGGAAAAACAGTGAGAAAAAGTACTTACTGTCTGCTACTACTAGTTTAAACATTTTTTAAAAAGAATAAATAAGTGTATGTGAGCTTTTGTATTTTTAAACAATGTCTCTAGAAGAAAACCTACATTTTGAACCATGTGTATGTATTATTGCTTCAAAAGTTCATTTTAAAAATCTTGAATGCATATGTTTAATTAGACGATTATGAGGAAGTATAAGAAGATTTTGGTAAAGATTCTAAGGGAACTTTTGAATAGTTCCCATCAGAGCTAACAGCCCCCCAGCTTTTTTCAAAGACTAATTCTACATTGAAACAAAATACTTCTTTTGATACAGATGTATCAGTAGCACTGCTATTTTACATATTGTCCATGATTAGAACAATTATTTTGGGATCAAAACTGATACAAAGGAGGAGAAATAGAAAGGATGATGAACTTCAAGGCCAAGTGGAATTTTACTTCTGGTGTAAAAGTTTCCTGGTTCCCAGGCTGTTTGTTGTCAGAAGTGGGTGTACTTCTGTTATAGAATTGGGCATATTGTGTGGTAAGTACGCATCTCATCTGCCACATTCATCTCTGTCATTTCTCTGATGCCCAGCACAGCAACTGGCATAAAGGAAGTGCTAAGTGCAACTGTCTTGTTTCATAAACACACGTAACATGTATACAGCCACCCTTTGTGGTACCATGTATAAGACACTTGGGGTGATAACTTAGAAGAACAGACAAAGACAGAGATTGTTCTTATATATCCTGAACCGCCAGGGTATGTGGTCATCAGCGGACACTCAATAAAATTCTGTTGAATAAAAGAATGAATTCAGTGTACCAATATATTTGAAATAATTTTCTATTCTGCCTCTAATTTCATTCTTCTCCATTAGTGGATTTTTCTGCTTGGTCACGTGTTAATGGCAATGCCTACTTGTTTGCCCTCTAAATAACAACCAGTTTAGTACTGGACTTTATACGCTCCTGTGAGAAGTATTGTCTCAAATTTAAATGTTAGAGAACATACTCCAAAAATCTTTCTCTTTTGGGATTTTCCAAGAAATTTTTCATGAATGCAATAACAGTTCTTAACAGCCTGTGTGTAAAGAGGCATAAAAATTGTGACTATTGTTGTTTGGGGAGGTTGTGGGGTGAAGCGGTGAGAGGAGGGAGTTTAACAAACTATTTTCCCCACTCCTTTTCCTCTCCCATCCCCCCCTTTCTTTTTTTGAAAGAACAATCTTCCTCCGATATTCCTAGATGTTTGATGAGCTAGAAGAAATGTAAAAATATTTGGAAGTTATGTGAATACTTCCTGACCTTTCCTCTTTGTCTAGAAGATCTACCTGCCATGAATGTAAGCTCCCCTAATCAGGAACCTGTTGACTGTAACTATAGCCAAAAGATGACAGTGGGGAAAAATCTAGCACTCTAGTTAGAAACGGTTATGAAACAGGGAATTAAAAATTTGGGGACTACCTTTAAGAACTTCCAAATTATCTTTTTAAAAGAATTGCTGAGTTCGTTTTAAATAAAACCTGCAATGGTGTCAAAGAGACATAGGGGGAGGTAGAGGTAAAAAAAAAAAAAAAAAGAAAAGAAAAGAAAAAGAAGTAAGTTCCAATGCATCCCAAATGCCTTAAAATTGAGCATATTTAGGCTAACATCAGCACTACGGAGAGCAACAGCAAAGAGTAAGTGAAACTTTTTAAACCCCACGCCTGCAGCTGAAAGGACACGAGCTAGCAGGGGACAAGAGACAGATGCAGTAAAATATCGAGCCTGGGTTTTTTCTTTTTCAGTACATCATAAAGGTCAGAGAGGAGTATAAGCCCTTGCAGTTGGTACAGGGCAAAGGGCAACGTATACAGGAGCATTCACTAAGCACTTCATAACCAGCATCAGTAGTGTTCATGCAGATTAGAGGAACAGCTGTCCGGAACTTCTACTTAATGTACACATCTCTGTGCAATTATTAATTTCAAAAGAATCAATTAGAGCATAAAAAAAATGATAGTAGATGAACGTTCTGAACTTGGAAGACTCAACTTTAAACGCTTTCATACAGGGAGGCTGAAAACTGACTATAAGCCCTAATAGAGGGAAGTGACTGCTCCGACACAACCAAGGCCAGGTCCGCATGGAACACAGCAGGAGAAGAATGGAAAGAATGATTAGTAGTGACAAGGGTTTGGTTGCAACTAGGGGGTGGACACCTGTAAGGGGTCGGGTCTGCACAGTTCTGCGTCTTCTTCCAGCAGTTTTCTCTCAACAGGAAGAGCAGAGGCAGGCTTCTCCCCTCAGTGGGCATCTGCTACTTAGGGCCCCTGGGAAAGGTTTTAAGCCAAAGTCATGTCTTCACTCTTGCTCCTGGTAGAAGGCCACCATAGGGGACATCCAAACTTGTTTCTTTTGACAAGGCCCCGCTTTCTGGTAATAGAGTCACATCATCTCACCCTAATGCCACAGATCCTTAGATTCACCATTCCCATCATCCATCCAGCACATTACACTGGTCATGCAGACAGGTGGGCAGTCGTCACCAACAGTGAGGGAGTGACACCAAGCTGCCAGGCAGGTAAAACCCAAGCCAAGATTTTCAATCTAAGTTCAAGATCAAGAAACAGGGTAATATTTACCCACTTGTCTATCCAACAGGCTTTCCCCAAGAATCCTATGTGATGGCCACAGACAACATTTGTCATTATTTTATAGCATAGCACACATAGGCAAAGTGAGCTAAAGCAGAGCCACCAGTTCAAAGCCACCGTCACCTGTCCCGTCCAGTCTGGCCTTACTGCTGTGGCTCTAGATGTTCATTTCTAGTAACATTTCTGCTTGAAGTTTCTAAAAGAATTAATTTTCATATCTCCAAGGAGAGCTTACCTCCCAATACCATACTCCTGGTGTCACTTCTAGTCAGCTAGGAGCTCAACTTTTTAAGAACAATATTTCCCACAGCCTGTTTCCCCTAACATTAGCTTTAATAAGAGTCTCAGTCATTCTGTTCTGCACTAAAATAACTTTTTAACTGACACAAAAGGAAAAAAGGGTAAGTGATATGCCAAGAGGCCTGTGCAGAATATTCCAGTAAAATCCTTGCCTTGAGAGCCGCCACTTCTCTCTCCGCCTACAGCCTGCAATTCTTGCTCTGCCCTCCCCTGCCTCCATCTGTGCCATCTCCCCTTCTCGTGCTCCTTGTGCCCAGCAGAACTCGTCCGGTGGGAAGTGTACTCACTTGGGTCTTGTTTGCCGTGGACTGTCGCCAGCTAATCCACTTTAACATCTTGGCTTGCTCTCAAATTTGCTTTCCTCTTCCACTAAAATTTTTTAAAATAGCATTGACATTTGTGCCGGGCTGTGGCAGGGCTGAGTCTGTTCCAGAGACTCGCCGTGTCCGGGCAGCTTGGAGTCCGGGATCAGCCCTGCCACATCTCAGTGCTCGCCGCCAAGCTCTCAGAGCCCAACAGGGAATCTGCCTTGAGAGGCTTGAAGACTCTGTCTGGGGCAGAATCACACCCCCACCAAGGCCACTATATGAGTCACAAGCACTTGGTATCAAAGTCTGTGATAGGCATTAATACTGGGGAAGTTTTCTTTCCTTTTCGCCACATGCCAGCCCCGGGGACACTGGACTGGGCTGTGGAACCACTGTGTAATTTACTTTGATTTGCCACGGATTTGCGGGGGCTGGGGCAGGGTGGTGCAGAGGCAGTCAAAGAAGGGAGTAACAATCGCATCTGGTTTTGCTACAAAGGCTCTAAAGCTGAACTGTCAGCGTTACTACAGAAGTGCTATGTTTTTAATCCAATTTAACAGGCAGGAGCTTGACTTGGGTTTGAGTCTCAGGTCTGCCATTAATTGGCTTTGTGACTCTAAGCAAGTCACTTTGTTCCTTTTAAACAGGATGAAGGCTGAGGGCTAGATGATCTCTAAAGTTCCTTTCTTCCCTAAGGTTCTACGTTGCAAATTCCAAACTCACCCTGAACCAAGGCTGGCCTCTGGCCACCCCTGCAGCTGCCACACATAGATCTAACCTACTGGCAAATCTCCTTTTGCAGCTTCCCTAGGTCTGTAACAGACACCTGGGCAAAGCTGCCCCTGAAAACAGAGATTCTGAAGGGGGCGCAGTGCTCTGAGCATCATGAGGGCACTTCTGAGCTTTCCCGCCAACTGCCTGTGTGCGTTGGCTGACGTATTGTATGACATTTATTTGCTTGCTCAGACGATTGGTAACTTTAAAGGTGAGTCTCTTAAGGGAGGTTTCCAAGCTATGGAGTATGGACCAAGATACTAAGTAAAATAATGCTGTCATGAGAGATTTGGCCTGTCAACTCAGGTTCTGTTTTTCAGCAAAGCATATTTCATACCCTTCGGTTGTATGCAACAGCTGGAAGCCAGTCATTTATTTGAACACCTTTTCATTTAGAGGAAAACCTGTGACCTCGGCTCCTTGCACTTTATCGTTTTGTTCTGATAAGCCAGCACCTTCGTACTGTGCTGAACGTTGCTCAGGAGAGGACAGAGCTGTGCTTCTGCGGAGATGACAGAGCAGCCACAGAGGGGAGCTTCTGGCACCCCGAGGACCAGGAAATCCTCTGCCTTTGTTGCCCAGCACTGCCACCTCCCCCTCCTCCAGCCACCTGCCCACCACAGATCAAAGTAACAAAGGAACGATTCCAGGAAAAGAGTTATTTTCAAATTTAGTCCTGGACTTGGATTATTCAGAAAACTGAAAAAGAATTTCACAATTTGGGTTAAAACATTAAAGTGGAGAAGGCATTTTTCCTCCTTTGGAGTGACCATCCAGTCCTTGAGGAAAACCAGAATGCCTCTCTCTAGGATCGGTACAGCAATTCCAACCCACTGTACTGCCGGGCGTGGGGTGCGCCCTAGACTCCAGATTATGTAGTTTGTCAAGTCCAAGTTTAGGTTTCAGATGTATCCATGCCAAGCCCTGGTACAGGAAGTACACTCCTATCCTCTTCTCAGGAATTTATTTAAGGATTAGAAAGTGTTTTATTACTGGATGGGAGGCAACGTAACTTTCTCCCTATAAAGAAATATTTCAGGGCCCTCAGCCCCCACTGAGGGCAGAGAAACAGATGTGCTGAGGAATCTGTCCTGGAGACCTACCACATTTTCTCTGGCTTTTAATACAGTGCATTTAATGCAGCAGACCTGCACAGGGGAGTTCACCTGCTCTGGCACCACAGCCAGATGTAACACACTGTCGCAATCACACTCTGGGGACTCAAGCTTGGATGGGCCATCTTGATGGTTGTTAAGAATTTGTCAAGAGAAAAATATTACCTTGTGTGAACGGATAGAATTTTTATTAGTCCTGACACTGGTGAGTCTCCATATCTCCAGATATTTGGTTTTCCCTTCAGTGGCAAAACCCAGTGATGTGTGGGCCCTTAAAACTCTGGGGAGCAGGTTGCCCATTTTCTTGCAAGGAAGTGCCCTGCAGTCACCTGCACAGCGACCCACGGCATGTCTCCTCTGCCCCAGATACTCTTCCATGTGGGATCTTGGCTAGTCCTTCAAAATCCCGGGAAGCAGAAATCATGCCTTCACTGTACAGATGAAGAGACTGAGGCACGAAATGATTAAAGGACCCACTCACAGTCATGCAGCTAGTAAACACTTGGGGACTGAATCTCTGCCTGATCTCAAAACCCATCCCCCTCATACTACGCCCCGTTTCCTTCCTGCAGCAGACGCCTTGCACCCTACCCAGATCCTCTTTCCTGCCAGGGCACCCATGCCCCAGCTCTTGTGCCTGGAGGCTGCTAACAGCTCACAGCTGACACAAAAGGCCGGCTCCCTTGCCTTGAGATGGGCAAACTCTGGGTGCAATTCACCCTGCAGAGCTCTGGGAGGATCAGACTGAGCTAGACTCCAGCTGATACCACATGCATATCTGCCTTGGCTCTTTCCCCCAGGGCCCTGTTTCCCTGCCCTTTGCCTGAGAGCACGCCCTCAATAAAATACACACACAGAACTCTTGGTCTCAGACTCTGCTTCTAGGGAACTGGCCTCAGGATGCTCCTTCCTCCCTTCCTGCATGCCCCCAAGCAGCCCTATCCTACCCCATTCCTGTTCTCCAGGGGCTTTTTCTATTTACGAGCCTATTTAAATGAAGAGAGTCCATTTTTTCCCCTCAGTCATCTGTCCCCCTAGTATCTACAGGGAAAATAATTTCTTACATCTGATTCAAGTTCTTCCAACTGCAGCAAGAGACCACTTTTCCTTAGAAGAAAAACTGAGCAGCCTTTCATCTCTGATGTTATTAGCAGAAGACTAGGGATGCCATCCTTTGTCTTCCCCCTACAAGAAAGCAAGGTCAAGGATGGCCTTGTTTCGTTCATTGCTGTACTCCCAGGATGGAGAACGGCACCTGCTATGGAGTAAGTAGGGCCTCGACACTGTCCATGAATGAAGAGAGATAGAACAGGCCAATGCAGGGGCTAAGCCCTCACCAATGCACCAGTGCAGGGGCTGGGCCCTCATTAATGTACCAAAGCAGGGGCTTGGCCCTCTTCAATGCACCAAAGCAGGGGCTGAGCCCTCATCAATGGACCAAAGCAGGGGCTGGGACCTCATCAATGCACCAAAACAGGGGCTGGGTCCTCATCAATGCACCAATGCAAGGGCTGGGCCCTCCCTGACTACAGCCCTCACACCTAGCAGCCTGCTCTGTGCTCCCACAGTACAGGCATCAGGATTACCAGGTTTTGATATACCAGATGAGGCCCTACGAAAGTCTATTCCCAGAAGGTTCCTGCAGTCAGGGTGCCCGGCCCCTTGTGATAGGTATCATGATACTGCAGTGAGTGACATTGTAGGACTCTTTTGACTTTCCCCTTAGTTGGGCCCTCACCAACTCTAAACCCAGCCTTCCCTTCCAATCAGTAAAACAAAATTTTGATCATGACCCACTACTTTGGTTTGACAGTCCAGAGTTTAAGAATCTTTGAGTTAGATGCTGAAATCTCTAGGCTTTTCCAAGCATTCTCCTGTTCCCCTTCAGCATGCTGCCATTATCAACCCACCTTGCATCTTAGATTACATCAGCTTGTTATTCAAATTCCTCATTGAAATCACAGTCAGCCCTGGGATGCTCCAGCAGAATTCTTCCCCTTGCAATTTTTGCAGAGAGAAGCACCTGCAACTCAATCTCACTTCAACCTCCCTGTCTCCAGCCAGCCTGGACCTGTCCAGAAATTCACAGTGAGTTTTGGATGGAGAGTTTCTCTACTAGGATAGGTCTGTAATGGCCAATCCAATAAGCATTTACTGAGTGTCTCCAGCCTGTCCAGACTAAACAATAAATACATACACAGGACCGTCACTGTGCAGAGGGCTGCTTCTGTGCCATTAGCTGAAATTTCTTCGGCAGACATCCATCACGTTAAACCACAAGAAACTCCTTCACTGCCCCCTCATTACTCAGCCTTAGCTTGACTAGAATCTATAATTCTGGGTTTCTTTGAAGTGTGGTTGCAAAGCCCCATCACCTAACAACACACACAAAGGCAAAAGACTTTTCAGTGGAATATCTTGCTCGGAGTAGCATGAACATATTCCTGGACAGAATAGGAAGGGGCTCAGACTATGATAGAACAAAGTAAGCCCACCCTTTTGCCTTTAGGGAACTAACACTTCTTCATGGGACAGGTGCAAGGTAGAACCTAATTATGCAGATCCGTTTGAGGGATGAACAGAAGCAACTTTGGGGAAAGCTATTAATGCCATTTACTGAATCACCCATGTTGGCTTTGTCAGTGTCTAATGCAGAATTCAGAATATTAGACTGATTCCTCACCCAGGGAGGATTTACAACTTAAGTAAGCAACCCCAGCTCCTCTGCTATAGAGAAAAGAGGCAAGTTTCCTCTCCTAACAAAGAGTTAGACAAGGAGAGTTCCAAGTGTCAAACCCTGGGTGAGAAATGAGGAGGGGGCTGACACTGGTCTTCTGTCCTTGAGCTTATCTTTTCAGCAAGCATTTGGATGAAGCCACAGAAGGTATGTTTATCCAATAATGCTGTGAGATGTAGATGGAGCTGACATACTCAACAAAATAATTTATATTCAAAACGTGCTGGAATACCGGGATGAAATTAAACAAGAGAAAAATCTAATAGATATGAAGTAGTCCAACACTCAGGTTACTAAGTCACCTGCCCCACTAAGGGCAGTCCATGGAAACAGGCATGGAGATTTTATGAGCCAACATTGTACACCCCTACTAGACATGGTATACGTCTTAGGGAGGACATGAGGCATTGGAGTCCTGGAACAGGAGCTGAGCCTGCATTAGCGAGATAACATCTGCAGTATATGTACCACTTGGACGTCCCATTTTATATAGATCAGCACAGTAAATCCAGAGGAATGCAACCAGGATACAGAAGGGTCTGAAAATATATTAATACAAGGAACAGCTGGAGAAACAGAGAAGATGAAGAGAAAAGACAAGACAACCATCTTCAAATGTCTAAAGGGATTGCCACTGGCAAAAGATGGTAGAATTTGAGGACTAAAATGAATCCCTGACAGTAATGGATTACAACCCATGAAATAATAAAAAAGCCCATGAGCCAATGCTAACAACAAATATCTAAGCCTAGATTCTTAGGGCTGGCAAGCAGAAAGAGGAGTCAGGTGGTTCAGTTTATAGACAGATGACTCAAAGCTACTTCCCCTTCAGTCTAATATAGAAAAGAACCTGGCAGCAATGAGTTAATGAACGATGAACCAGGAGGGCAGAACTCTACTCACAACTTTCAAAGATCCCCACAGTCTGCTACATAATTGTGCACTCTTATTCATAGCATCTAAACTTTTATGTTCCCTCTCATAAGGGTGGGAAACTAAACTTTGCTGAATGTCTAAAAGGTGCCAAGCAAATATATATATTTTACTTCATCCTCCCAACGACTCAGAGAGACAGGTATCATCTTTGTTTCACAGAAAGGGAAATTAAGGCGCAGTAACCCATACAGCGTGACCCAGAGAGTAGATGCCAGAGCTGGGATTTGAACCCAGGTGTGTCCAAAGGCCTTCCACCCAACCACAGGACACAAAATACACAAGGCGACTGGAGAGGTGCTCCTCTCCAGTCTGTCATGTCCCTTTAAAGGTTACATTTTCCTCGTCTAACCAGCCTGTGGTACCACTATTCTAGTTCATCTGGGTTAGAAGAGGAAGACCGGGGCTTTTCCTAGAAACCCGTTGTTGAAATAATGCTGATCCCTGCCCCATCCCCTCCCCACAGCAACCCTTGTTTGCCCTTCTCTTGAATACAGTCCAGTTTACCTGAATCAACTCACTTTGTTATTTTCTCTTCTTCAGAGTCTATTCACCCGACCACTTGGAAACCAATGGAGACCAGTTTCCTAGTCTTCTGGGATAGTCAGGGGGAAATTTAACACTGTTGATAACATCTATGAACTCAAAGATACCAATTAATGGTTTCTCTGATGAAGGGGAGTGCAGGTTAAGGGGGACACGTGGCTGTCCTGTTACCATGGCTCTGTGTTAGAAGAGTAAGAACATTCTGAATTACAGCGCATGGTCACAGATAGGCCCTCTCTTCATTTTATTCTGAAAGTATGACTATTTCTAAGTGATTTTCCAGGTTTTGTGTCTGGAACACGGAATCTGTCATTGTCTCCCAACCTGCTGCTCACGTCTCCCAAGGCCTGAGAAGGTAGTTGGGGATTAATGTTTCCAACAGGTCAGGCTCTCCAGCTGACTAAAGCTTTCTGCTTGGAGGTAAGGAAATTTCTAGGCTTCTTTAGCACATTTAAAAATACAGTGTTTGTATATTTGGCTACTTTCAGACCACCTGTTTTTGCTGCCTCTTAATGCTGGAGTTCCCCGTGATCAGGGACCATGTCCCCTCTGATCATTCATTCCATAAGCATTTCCAGAGCATCTGTGTGTGCTGTGTGCCAGGGGTAGAGCAGCAAAACAGACAGACACAACCCCTGCCCTCATCAGGGCTTAACAGTCTGGCTGTAGAGACACACACAAAACAAGAATTATACAAATAAGGATTCACACTCAACAAACAGTCCACATCTCTCTACAGTATCCAGCACAGAGCTCGGCACATGGTGGGTGCTTTTTCACGAATATGTGACTGATGTTTTTGTGGAAAGCGCACAAAGACTGACTAGCTGAGTTAATTTTAGCTTTGGGAGTTTAGCACTGTGACTTTCAGAGTAAGTGAATCAGGGAGATCTGGGTTCTGGTTCCTGCTTTTCCATTAACTACTAGAATTTTCTTGGGTGAGTCACTCAGTCTTCCTGGGCCTCAGTTTTCTTACTTGGAGAATAACGTGTAAGGACCAGGATTCCTCGCTGATAATGAGATGCCTGCTGTCAGGGGTGTTCTAATCTAGCCTTCCTTACCTTGTGAGAGACAAGGAACGGCTGGAGCTGAGGGCTTCCTGAGACAAATGGCTTCAGCACAAGTGTCTGTGTCTAAGTCAGGGCTGTGGGGAAGACGGAGGAGCAGCTGGAAGGAACGAATCCCCTGGACCATGAAACTACTAGGCTATGTCTGAACATGGGAAACACTGCACTGCACTTACCACCCACTGACTGTTGAAAAAGAAACACTTTCATTCATAGGATATTCTAGGTTATATTTCTAAACAACAGATCAGAGGAGAAAGGAAAGTACAGAAATAGTTTCCTTTGTATGTTTTAACAAGTGGAAAAAACCAATTTTCCATCCACTCTGATAGTCAAAAATGACTTAGAAACTTGAAGGCACGATGTCAGATAGAATTACCTTGAATGTCCTTGAACATTGGTCTAGAGTGTGATTTAGCACCATGACTTTAGGAAGTTTGGGGATAGCATTCTTTTCCCAGTAAGAAAAAAATTAGGAAAAATTCTAATGAATGCATATCATCTTAAAAAATACCCATAACTTAGAAAACTACAATGAAGCAAGGACACAGCCTTTGTCTGGGGATGAAGACTAGGCCAAAATACTAGGTCTAAATACTAGGGCCAAATCCACACGTTCATGAAGAAATTCACTAACATACAGCAAAAGATCATCTCATACTCTTCCAACCCTGAGGTAAGCCAGTGAGAGTAGGGTCGGACACAAAACCTTCTCCTGCCCCTGCTGCAAATTCAGACAGCTGGGTTCTTCTCCTAGCTTGAGCAAAGGCATCGAGTCTCTGCTACAGTTTCCTTTCTGTCACTCTCCATCAGATCTCCTCCTTTTTGCTAACTTGCTCCAAAATGTAAGAGAGCAAGCGATCAAGCTTTCTCATGAGACTACTATGTCCCTACAGGCTGCTTCATGCAACACTTCCTGGTCCTCTGTCCCTCAGGAACTGACCCCCAATAATCTGCCCAGAGCATCATTTCCACCAGAACCCCTCTGGATAGGAGGCCCCTACCAACCAGCATCTCTGTGGCCATTTCCCAAATCATTGGTCTTGGTCTAACTTTGCGATGAGCCCTGTTCAAATTATAAGTAAGAGCCAATCACAGCCACTAAGGTCTCAGGAAACTATCTCAGCCTCATCTCCCTGAGTCCCAGACTCCCAGAAGGCAGAGCAGCCCGAGCAGCCCAAGTAGGGCAGCTCAGAAGGAGAGGAGACCCAGAGCCTCTCATCCTCGCCACTTCTGCTAAACTCTCATAGCATGAGAGGGTCTGGCTGACCACCCCAATCTTCTGTCCCCTCAGACAAGGTCTCCACGCTGTGACACACCTCCTCCAGCCCTGCTCTTTCTCCTTTGGCTGGCACAAAGAGACAACCAGTTCCTGAGGTTAGCCTCCATAGCAGGAGAAATTTGTCTGGGGATAACTCTCCAGGGGTGCTTAAGCCAACAAGAAGTCTTGGGGGAAGGAAGATGGGGCACTGTCCTACCTTGTCACTGTCCACTGTGTTCTGAGAGGTCCTAGAGGCAATGGAGATGGTGTCTGGCTGGCTGCTCCCATCCCCTTGGCTGTCAACATCCTCCACTCCATCCCTGTAGGAAGAAGAAAAAACAAACAGGGGTGGGGGTGGGGGGAACCACTGTGGGTTTAGAGTACACAAGGATTTCCAGCTGGGCTGGCAGGGCAGAGCCTCAGCACTTTCTAGCAGGGATTTGTCTAAAATTATCCCACTAAAGGGAGCAGCCCTATGTGATTTTCAATGAGGTCACCTCTTACACTTAGTAAACATGGTAAATCACTATGTTGATAACTGAACACAAAATGACTCCTTCTCCATAACTCCTCTGACCCATGGTGCAGAGGGGGCAATTATTTATTCATTTTTCCTGGTAATGGGTCTATAAAAGGCAGTAGGAAGAGGTATATACTACTTAGAACCTAGGCTTCTATCCCATTGACTGGATCATCGCCCCAAATCCCAGAGTTCAGGGTATCCAAGTAGTTTTTCTGCTGCAGTAACAGGATGGGGGTTGGCTCATAGCTGGCCTATAAAGAAAACAGAACTGACAAGATATTGTTTTGACGTGTGTTTCTTCTGCTTGAGAAAATGGGGTGGGATATTTTCTCCAGGGGAGATTATCTTTGGGAAGTTCCTGATGTTGGACCCTTAACTCCTCGAGATGGAGAAGTTTATTGCCTTCATTTTGGTGGGTCTTGTTGATCTCATGCTTATTTATGATGACTTCTTATCAGCACAGAAGGCCAAGGCATCTTCTCAAAGATAGGAGAACAGTCACAGATTCCACAGCAGCTTTTGAGACAGCTGTGCTCTGAGCGTCTGATAAGACGGGCTCCCGAGAGCACTCCTGCCTTTGGACTCCTTCCTGGGCCCTGGACCATACAGCTGTCCCACTCATGTGCTCCTTCAGCTCTCCACCCTTAGAACTGTGTCCCAATTCTGCACTGAACCCATAGCCAGGGCCAAGGGGGATTAGATGCCTGGGAGCTAGGGAAGGCTGAATGGTCTGTGTCAGGAAGAACTGGAGCAGATGTGGGCCAGGGGTTGGATAAATGAGCACAGGAAATGACAGCTCTTCCCATGGAGGCTTTGATGAAAGCCGCAGCCCTGATACTGCTTATGGAGACGTAATGTCATTAGAAGGAAGGTGAACTTGCTGTCTGAGGATGTTACCACATGGTAAAATGCCCCATATATTGAAGCCACCTCATGGAGTCTAAACAACCACAATCTCTCCTGTGTGAGTGTATGTGGACATGTGTGTGTGTGTGTGGGCATACATGTGATGCATATGTATTTACACAGTGTCTACTAGTCATAAGAAGTGTTTTCTTCCACCCAGAACATTTCTAAGTTCACTGTTCTCTAACCAAACACTTGTGGGGTTGGGAAATGCCAATTTATTTTAATAATATAAACCACACATTCGTAGGAAGGAAAATCTGCTGTAAAAAGAAATTATGTGATGCATTTTGCAACCAAAAATAAAGGTCATCTGTTGTTTTAGATATCTGGGCCACTGCTCCCCACCATTTGTAGATAGTTGAGAGTTGGCTGTACTTTCTGCTTCCCACTATTCTGGCCTATAGCAGGGCCTTATGGTCCACTCCAGATGGAGCCAGTTCTGGGGGATGTGGGGAGCCTATCCAGAAGTGTGGGAGTATTCTCCAAGCCAATCCCCTCCTCCATAAACCCTGTCCCCATATCCATGGAGCCAAGCTCATGAAATTACAGATTGCCTGGCTGTTCTCTGCAGTGTCTGCCAAGGTTTCTCACCCTCTCATGTCAGGACAACGACAGAGAAAAGGTGGGGAGCATTTCCGAGGTATGTCAAGTCCATCCCATGTTCTAGAGATGCTCAAATTCTCCTACTGTAGGAAAAAGGGGCTCTTCACAGGGTAACTCTAGCTAACCTCACCTGGATATCCCTTTCCACCATGGTCCTGGACATTCAGTTCTCTGTAACTGTTTCCATTCTGTCTTCATTATTAAAGTAGGGGCTTCCTGCAGTAGGGTCTGTCTCCAGTGCTAAGCTGAGTCTACCCCTCACCTGGACTCTGGACATGGGTACCTGAAATCAAAATGACCCCTCCTCCACTACAATCACAGTTTATCTTTCCAGCACTGAGAGGTGACCTTATCCTGGCCATGCTGGTCTTGGAGCATCTGCTCTGTGGTGCTATCTCTCTCTACCTTTATCACACCCTTCTTTTGGCTACCACCTCCCTCTAGACGAACGCTGCTACTCTGCAGGCCCTTCTCCCCAGCCTGTGTATCCTGGTTGGCACCAGAGAGTGAATTACTTCTGGATTTATTCCATTCATGAAGAGGGGAGGAGACGAGAGCCTGTTACCACCAACGATCATCACCCCTAAAGGTCTTCTTTTTTTCTTTTTTCAAAATTGACACGAAACGTTTGTATGCTTTCTTTGGAAGTGTCCTCCAAAAGAGTCATTGTAGGTGACTGTCACATGGAGACTTGAGAAAGAAATACTTAAGAAGTCATCCACTAGTCTAAGGGAAACCGGGATTTAGAGGGGCCCAGAGAGATGAAGATACAAAGAATAAGTCCTCTTCCGCCCGATCACATTGCTTATCTAGGATGAATGAGGGTGAGGACTCTGGGGGGTTGCAGTAAATCTGTGAGGATAACCCGACCATCGTACCTCCCATGCATTACAATCTGCAAAGCCCTTCTCCCATCTAACGACTCCAGAGAGCTCCCCACTCTGCCCATCTCCTTCCCAAAGCCTCCTCCAGATACTCCACTCTGATGCTCATCCTAAAGCCCCCACTCTTTGAATTCTTACAGCATTTACTATCCCTACACGTGGTACTGGTTCTTCTTCTCTAACTATTCCATGGGTGAGACTTGACTGTGAGATGGTTCTTGAGGGAATGGACTCATCTTACACTTCCTGTGGCACCTGGCAGAGTGTCTCTCAAAACTAAGCTCAGTGAAACCCTGCTGAATTTAATTGACAGTCACAGATGAGATGCTTAGAGAGGAGACAGCTCATTTTAGGTAGAACTCGGTGGGGCTTCATGGAGAGGGGTGCCACCTGCAGAGCACATCGCCCCTGTGGAAGCAAAGGTTCACCCCATTCCCGCTCCCAGAAGCATGTGAGGCCGTGCTGGGGGGAGAGACGCTGGTTACCTCTTACTATTGTTCCTCTGTTTGGCTGGTGTTTTGGGGAGCTGAATTGGCTCCTTTAAAGCTCCTTTCAGGTGAATGATCCTTTCTTGAATCACCTCTCGTATGTTCTTGATCCATTCCTGCTTGGTTTCTATGTTGGAGGCCTGAAGTGCCACAGGGAGAAAGAGTGAGAACCCCTTCTGCCTTTCACCCCGCCAAAACAGTTCTCAAGCCTCCTCTTGCAGGCTGAATCCACTATTTTCAAGGATACCAAAGGCTTGAGGAGTCTATTTCTCATTTTATACTTATGACTCTTCAATCCCAGGGACATGCTTCTCTAACTCCTAGAACACACCTATGACCTCAAGATTCAATGGAGACTTGTTCAGGAGTGATTTTCAAAGTATTTAATAAGCTGTCAGGCACTGACTAATGCTGATATCCGCCCCGGGGCTGGAGCAGTGTTTGGAGGTCCCCACTGGGTCAGGGATGAACACATCAGTTACTAGATTCTGGGGAGGTCTGGGAGCAATGGGAAGGGCAGTGAGGGGGCATTTGGAGGCAGTGGCTATTTAGCAACTGGTATGCATAAATGTCAGGACATTCAGCACCTCATATTGGCTACATAGGCTTGTACGGACTGAAAGCCACTCCTGAGTTTTTAGCCTGGTAAACCTGTTAATTGAAAGCATTGCTACCATTCCTGAACATCCCGTTTGACTTTGTGGAGTTTTTTTCAGGTAATTCTGGCTCACGGCAGGTAGCAGCCATGCTAGGAATTCAGAGTGACCAAGTGTGACTCTTTTGTCAGGGTTGGACCATCTTTTCTTTGGGGATGGACACTTCCCTGATAAGCGAATGACTGGTGGGGGCTCCATCTGCAGGCTGTCTTCTCAGTTAGATTAACACTACTGCAAGCACTGACTCAGTTCCCGGGCTGCCACGCTCTGGAGAGCTGAAATGACTCTTTAAGGTCATCATCTGGTGAAAGGCCCTTTCTTAACACTGGTCTCAATCAGCATCGTTCCCATGCTAGCATGATTTACTAGAGCTTCTAGAAAGTAAGTTCCCAGAGATAGCGTCCATCTCTTATACATAACTATCCCCCACAGCACTGAGCAGAACACCTTATACAGAGGAGGTGTTCAGGAAAAAATGTTGAATGACTGTGGAGCAAATCAAGGTGCGTTTTGTCAAAGGGCCAATCATTGCTCTTGTCACTTGGAGGGGACACATACAGAGAGAACATAGTGAAGGGTCCCGTTGAGGAAAACCAATAGGCTGCTCCCTGCTTCTTCCCCCTATGCTCGTACAAGTGCACGGACTTAGCAGCCCACTGGTCTTCAAGATTTCGAGGCTGCTTTCATGACAGAATTTGCTTCTCAATACCCATGTGATGCCACCTTTCCCAAGATAGGCCCAGTGGCTCAGCAGAGTCTCCAGGGCCCCGCTTTGAGGTGAGATGTGCTCTCATCCCTCCACCCACCTCCACTACCCCACCCCTGCTCCTGTGCCCAGCAGAGAGCAGTACTTACTTTCAGCACTGTTTTATTGTCTGAGGACGGGGTGCGCCCGGACCACAAGGCGAATTTGCAGGGATCGCCTTCCACGTGCTCGGTCACACCCAGCTCTGAGGTCTGTAGACAGGAAATGCCTGTGAGAGGCGGGGAAGGGGAGGGCAGTGGGGAAACTTAGGGCTGGGGTGGGAAGGGAAGGCAACAAAGAGGAGAGGACCGAGGAGGGGCTCTGTCAATCAAACTTCAACAGACTAGAGATTCTGTTCATCTACCCAGGATGAAAGGACTTACAGGCACGTGCCTGGTTAGCAGGTAGCAGGGAGGGAAGGTGAAGAGGGAAGTGCTAAAAGCAAACAGGAAGAAGAACTGTGAACTCTAAAATGCAGAAGGGGAGTTGAGGGGGCGCGCTTTCCAATAGGAGGCCCTTTCATTTGTCCAGGATGGTTTTGGGGTGGCGTCAGGGGCAGAGAGGAGCTGAGTGTTCAAGACCCTTCCTGCCCAAGGGCGCCATGAAAACAGGGAGTCTTGTCTTACCCCACCGACCCCACCTACCAGTAGCTTGTTCTTGTAAACATATTTTGTGTGTCCTGAAGAGTCTTTGATCTCCTTGCTAAAAACCAAGGAGATCTCAAAGAGGAACAAGTGCCGTTCCCGCCCCTTCCGGATCAGCGACTTCGGGTCCCACACTTGAAAGGCATCCTGGAGAATCAGCTCCCCCTGCACGTCCAGGTTCTCATCAAACCCTGAAAAACAACCATGTCCACCCTGTGGGGTTTCTCCACGCCACATTCGGGGCACCATGTTCTGCTCCCTGCTCAGAGAAAGGCTTCCCACTGGGAGCCCTCAGCTACCACAGCGCTTTTCTCTCCTGACTGATTCCTGAGACTCCTGGACACTTGAGTGGACAGCTCCACGGAACTGTAAGCAGATCCCCTTCCCACGCCAGGTGTCCTATACATAACCAGTACTAGTGGAATCTCCTGCCAAGGTCCTATGCAACTTCCCCCAGCCTCACCGTTAGCTGGGGACCTCCTGCAAGGGCAGACTCTTATCTCCTTCTTCCTCCACAGCTCCCCGCTGTCTCTGACTCGGCTTGACGTGGGGCTGAGGACAAATACTGTCTGATTGAGTGTCCTTGACTCTACTTTATTTGTCGTGGCTTTCTTTCTTATATTCCACTCCTAGGATTCTTCCCTTTGATTGCTCCTGTACGGTGTGGTGCACAAGCCTTCAACAGCTTATAGTTATACCACTTTAAATCTGTAACAGAGGTTCTGAAACTTTAGCATGCCTAAGACTCACTTGCAGAACTTGTAAAAACATAGATTCCTGCCCACCCCTCAACCCCCAAGAGACTGGGATTCAGGAGGCGTGGGGTGGAGCCCACAATTTTGCACTCAGATAAGCTCCCAGGTGCTGTTGCTGCTGGTCCAGAGACCATGCTTGGAGCAGCTGGATCTGGAATACAGGTCAGGGACAGGCTGGAGCAGAAGGGAACTTACAGAGGAGGATACCCAGGGGTGGGCGTAGGGGTACAAACAGAAAAGAAAGCAGTAGAGAAACTGTGACAACAGGAACACCTTCAGATGGTCAGTCCTCAGTCTGGAGAAGGTAATTAGGTCCTTGCATGAAGAATTGGGGCTTCTTGTGCTAAGGGTGGCCCAGGAAGTACTGAGACTGGCCACGTCCTTTAGATGGGAGTGGGGTGGGAAGGGGACGTGATGGGGGGAGATGGAGCCCAGAAGAGAAAAAACAGCCCACAGATTCATGTTTACAATAGAGTACGCTTATCTCCCTTAACACCTGTTTGCCAGCCCAGACTGGGATGTTGAGTCTTAACTCATCTAACAACTTCCACTCAATACCGCTGCTCTGCTCATCTGTTTTGCAGTGTTAAGAGCACTTTTTTGGAGTCTCATGCCACTGGATTTCTGGGTCCCAAGAATATGGTTCCAGTAAACATAATGTGCTTGGGTGGAGTCCTACCAGGTTTATTTGGCTGGATTTCTCAGTGCTAGGAAGGGCATAAGAGTGGTTACACACCAACGTGAGTGTACTTAATGCCACTGAACAGTATGCTTAAAAATGGTTAGAATGGTGAACTTTAAGTTATGTATATTTTACCACAATAAAAAAAAAAGAAAGGCACAAGGCTGAAGACATTGTGTGTGTGCATGCATGTGTGCGCATGTGTGTGTACAGGATTTCTACTTATTCTGATGACAAATGCAATGCAAATACTGTGCAGATGAACAGGACTGCTGTGGGTCAGGGCTGTAGCACATTTATAGTAAGGATGATGGCCTGTCTTAGACCACCTCACAGGCAGCAAACTGTCCACTACCAGAAATGGCTTAGGCCTGGTCCTACCTGGAGGCGATGTTAGCTGAGCTGGCCCCTGTGGAGCTCCTCTCACACCTCCGAAGACCTATGCAACAACTTGGCATTTCTCCTCTCCTCCAGCATTGCCCCTTGCTTGACGTCATGCCACTTCCCTCCCACAAGCTCCCTGGTCTTAGGAAAGAAGGAGGCTCCCCCAGGGAGGCTGGGAGGACAGCTACCTTCCAGCATGCTGACGTGCATGGCATCATTGGCTTTCTTTGGGACACTGAGCATCACCTCCAGGCCATCCTTGAGCTCCCCTTTCCCTTCTTCACAGCAAGTTAAGAGTTCCTAGGAAAAAAGTCCAGACACAATTAGAACCATTTCCCCAGCTTCCCCACCCTCCCACACCTAACCCATCAAGGCAATTATACACCAGCTTCACTCTCTTATAATGGCTCCCTCTAAACTATAAAGAAAGTGGGTGGGGTGGGAGGTTATCTTCCAAGAATTCAGCCTCTATTTTTTTTTTTTCCCCAGACTGAGCTTCCTCAGCTCAAACTAACTCAGTTCAACCCAACTTCCAAGTGGCTGGCACTCGAAGTCAGCAAGGAGGGCATTTTCTGTCACTCGACTGCCCTCCTGGAGAAGGGAATGCCCCTGTCAAAGCACGTGAACAGAAATGCAGCACTGTGGAGTCATCAAGGGGAGACACAGGGTCTGCAAAGACGCGCAGCACTCTTAGGTCACTCACTGCACATCTATTGCTAGCAACACTTTTTTTTTTTTTTTTGAGGAAGATTAGCCCTGAGCTAAAATCTGCCACCAATCCTCCTTTTTTTGCTGAGGCAGGTTGGCCCTGAGCTAACATCTGTGCCTGTCTTCCTCTGCTTTATATGTGGGATGCTTGCCACAGCATGGCTTGATAAGTGGTGCGTAGGTACGCACCCAGGATCTGAGCCCACGAACCCTGGGCCGCCGAAGCGGAAGGTAGCACCACTTTGATTTATGTGCCTCTACTGCCTGAATGCTGACTTCCGCCATGCTGGGAGCAACCTGGGGTTACAGATATTATAGTTTTACAGCATTTCAGAAGTATAAAAGATTTTTTAGATCATATGGATCAGGAGTTCCTAACCTGGGGCCCACAGTGGGATTCTGGACTAGTCCTTTCATTGTCAGATGAGGAAACTGTGAATAAGAGTTATTCAGATTTCCCCAGGTTATAGAATTCACTGGAGGCCATGCAGGGGGCTTGAATCCAGGTCTTTTGGATCGGGGTCTAGTACTCCATCCATCATGCCAGTCCTGTCTCCCCCATGTCCTCCACCACACTGAGACTTCCCAGAGCATGCTCTCTCTTTTACTTCCTCATTGGAGACAAGACCACCTCCATAAAAGATACATAGTATCTGGGTGATGGAGAAAAGATAATTTCTAACTAGCTTAGGAATCATAAAGACCATTTACAATGATTTTGCCCAAACCAGAGGTATGCTGACTTTCATTTTTTCTATCAGGGTTATTTTATCTTGCTATCTTTGTCACTGTGTGGGGAAGGGAGGAATGTGGGATGATGGATGGATGGGAATTCACTTCCAGGAAAGAAAGAAATTGACCAGATCAAACCTTGTAAACACATTAATGACAGACCCCTTGTCAAATAAACTAATGGCACTTGCTAGCAGGGGAATCCTTATCTACAGAACACTTTTAGTAGGATATATCTGGCCTGTCTAGGACTTCTTATGATAAACCAGCCTGGAATCTGTGGCTTTAGGGTGTTTCCTCCCTGGAAAGTATCACATAAGCAACTATCTAAGTAAAAAGTGAGGGGGCCAGCGCTGTGGCTGAGTGGTTAAGTTCATGCACTCTGCTTTGGCGGCCGAGGGTTTTGCCAGTTCGAATCCTGGGCACGGACATGGCACCACTCATCAAGCCATGCTGAGGCGGCATCCCACATGCCACAACTAGAAGGACCCACAACTAAAAGAAACCACACAACTATGTACTGGGGGGCTTTGGGAGAAAAATGAAAAAAATAAAAAAAATAAAATCTTTAAAAAAAGTGAGGACATTTCATGACCAAAATGGATCTCTTCCGGGTAAGTGGTACGATGCAACACACATCATTTAGATGACCTTGTATGTTAATCTGGGCCACAGCACATCCTGAGGCTGCAAGGAAGGTCTTGGAACTGTTGGTGGTCCTGGACTTCTCTCTGTTTTACCTCTGCCTTGGGATTATTTGTATCCTTGACATTGTTAGTAAAGCTTATACTTGGTAAGATATCTGATTAGTGAGCATCTGATATGAAAATCCAATCCTTTGGGTTATCTTGGATACACTCCCATACAAAGAAGGGAGCTTTGCATGTCTAAAGAAGAGGTGAACTGTCCAGAGCACATGTTTGGGAGGTGGAAGTGACCGGTCCTCAGCTCTGCTTGGTTCCAGTCAGTATGATGGCTTCGTTGTTCAGAAGTTGCACTTACTTCTGCCAACCTATAGTTCTCTGACTCTCCCCACCCCTTTCCTAATTTTAACCCTGCCAACCTTGTTCTCACACATCATCAAAGGAACTCTTGAAGCAGAAACATAAGAGAGAAATAAGAAATATGCTTCAGTTTGCAACAGAAAACACCAATTTGTTTAACCCCCTCAAAGCAATTTGTCAAGTCCATCAATCTACCAGCAAAGCCAATAAGTTCTCCTTGGATCCTGGCTACAGTTTATGATAAGGAGAAGGCTCCACACTTAATTCAGACCCCAAAGGACAGCTGCAGCTGATTTACACAGAGAATATTGAACACTCTGACATACAGTTTTTACTTTCATGCAACACCTCCACTGAGGAACCCCAGAGGGGACTGATAATTAAATATCAATTTATTTGGTGTAAAACTGACTTTAATGAGAAAATAAATCCTGTATTATTTATTTATAGTAAAAGCTCAGCAAAACTATTTTCCTTTTACTCAGCAGGCACTCTGCCACCAGCACATTTAAAAGAGGCCAAAATTATCTTGTCTTTTTTTCCAATAATTTTACAACTTCCCCACAATCAAATTCACACTACTTCATTTTTTCCCTTCTCAGTTACCTGCACAGTCACCTGTTCCTAAACATCCAATTACAGAGTGAAGGCCCAGAGCCCACCCTCCCATCCGTATAAGCAAAACGCAGGGCAGCCTATCCGTTCTCCACTTTCCTCCCTTGTCTGTGTCACACCCATAACCCCAGGAACCTCAGCCTTATGGAATCGACAGGGAGAGGTGAGAAGCTCTATTTCCCTTAGAACTGCATCTTACTTGATTTAAGACCCTGATAGTGTGGATGGGCAAGTTGGCCTTTTTTTTTTTTTTTAAATTTACAACCCCATCCATTCCTGAAAAGCCTTTGGAATACTTAAAAAACCACCAAAATAAAATTTAAAAAATCTTCTGTCACAAGAAAAATCGTTTAGAAGGGTCAAGCATTAAGTGGGTTAGGGAAGGAGAAGATAATTACACACAGAAATCTGGGCTGAGGAGAAAGTATAGTCATGTGACACATAACAACATTTTGGTCAATGACAAACCGCAGACATGACGGCGATTCCATAAAATTAGAACCATACAGCCTAGGTGTGTAGTAGGCTACACCATATAGGTTTGTGTAAGTACACCCTTTGATGTTCACATGGAGAAACTGCCTAAAGACACATTTCTCAGAAAATGTCCCCATCATTAAGCGATGTATGCCTGTCCTGCAACTAACCACGGAACTCAACGCTAACTGTCTGATAGACAAAGGCACAAAGAAGGACCTCAAGCTCTTCTCATTTAAAGGTAGAAAGCACATCCAGTTTTCAGGCGGAAAACCCCAGGCCCTATTCTGAGATCTTTTCAAAATTTCTGTTAGTCTTTCATAAGAAACTTAAAAAAACAAAGAGGATGACATCTTCAAAACCGGTGCTGCCAAAACAGCTGCGATGTTCTGCACACTGTTATTTCTCACACCAATCCTGGATAAAGGCCCAGGGCACGAGGCCTCGGGGTCATTCTCTAAGGACGTCTGCAGGGTTGGATGACTTGAGTGCCTGGAAGCAGAAGCTCATAGTCTCTTCTTGGAGACGAGGAAGGAGGTTTGAAGGAGGAGGATGAAGGGAGAGGATGGCGCAGGGCTCTGCCCTGACCCAGAGCGGGTAGGAGAGGGTCAAGGCACGGGCCCACTGCTGTCCCCTCTCTTCTCATCGTAGAACCACAAGCACTAAGCCAGGGAGACCCCATGGGCCAGACCCACGGGCATGCTCCAGCGTGACTAGAAACCTAGATTTGAAACCAGACTGGTTTTCATGTTTAGTGAACCTAGAATGTACGAGATTCTGCAAGCGTCTCTAAACGGAAGCTGAATTTCATCTGATTTTCTCTGAAACTATACTACTTATAACATGCCTCTCACTATCCTTTTATACTTTGCATTTGAGGAGCGACCAGCAAAATATTCAAACTTAGGGAAAATTCCACTCTTACACCTTAAGAATTAATATAGACAGGGGTTATATAACTGCCTCGGTCAATTTCCCAGGCTTTCTGGGGAAATGTCATATTTTCAGACTGTCAGTGTATCTTTCTCTGAAAAGAAATCCGCCCAAATTACATATTTTACGTAATTTGATTATTTGACTTTTAAAGAAAGGATTTTGGAGAAAATCCAAATCTCTTGGTTGGCTCCAGAAGAATCCCTAACATATGGGATCCTACAGACACAAGAGTATCATGGCGTTTTAATGTGTACACTTTGATTATTTTCTCTCAAAAACCTCAGTCTTGACAAATGCAGAGATCAAGGCAATGGTAGGTGCTGCCCTGGGCCTCTACTGCCCATGCAGACTGGCAGTGCCCCTAAGACCTTGACCTCTGATCCTGTCAGAAGCAGGGGCCACTGGGAGGAATCTGCCCCAGGAGGGAAGAACAGGGGAGGCTCTGAGTACCAGCCAGTGCCTGGGGTGGCAGTCACTAAAAGTTGAGCTGTGGTAGGGTGTGAAAATAGTCACAACTGGTTCCTGCTCCCATTTCTCCTCTTTCCCCCAACAAATAAGCAATCTGGAATTTCACGGGTTAGGACATGCAGTCTGGAGGCAGCCATGCAGTGTGGGCTCATCTCTGAAGTTCTGCTTGAGGTGGAGGAAAGGTCTTCAGGTGGAAATTTGCCCATCCTTGGGCAAAACTGGGGCTCCCTGGCCTTGCTCAGTAGTGTCATAGGGGGGGTTCCATTGAGGGGAGGAGAGGTACCTTCAGGAGCAGTTGGTACTTGGTGATCCTCTGGACAGGCTTAATTAGGTAGGAAGAGATGGAGTTGGCCAGACCGTGCCGCTGCTGGATCTCCTACAGGGATGAAAACGGGCACCATTAGACACCGAGGGGATGTGCAGGTGTGTGTTCTGGGAGGAGGCAGGTGGGGCAAGATGGGAGGAGAAATGAAAAAGGGCAGACAATTATGAGAAACTGTTCTTCGACGGGGAGAGGGGATTAGAAAGAGAAACAAGAGAGAGCAAGATGCATATATAAATAGAAAAAAAGGAGAGATGGTGAAAGGGGATAAGTTTTAGGAAAGGAAAGCTTTAGGAAAGGAAAGCAGATGTGTGAAGCAGAAATGGAAATTAAGAAATAGAGAAAGATGAAAGTAGGAAAAGGGAGTGGGGACATAAGCAACAGACAGAAGGGGGAAGGAGAGGTGAAGAAGTGGAAGTGAAAGGAAATAAACCCAGAATGGAGGAAATAAAAGGGGGATGAAGGGAAGATGGGGATAATGGAAGGCAGAGCGCAAGGCTCTTATTTCTATTCTGATGGCGCCTGAGCCTCCGCCTGCCCGCAGTCTCCTTAGAATAGCACGGGACTTCTCTCTTGTACTATCTCTCCTCTCTTCAAATGCAAGACATCCCAACTTTGAACCACCACTTCATTCTTTATAACTTTCCATTGTGATCAACGGTACCTCTTTCATTCTTCAGATCTTGTGAGCTGGAAACCATGGAATCATTTTTAGTTGTTTTTCTTCTTTTATCCCTGGTGACAAGCCTTTCCTCTCCATGTTCACCAGCATCATCCACCTCATTCAGCCCCAGGCTAAGACCATGACCTCCAGCCGCTGTTTGTGGCTCTAGTCTCTTCTTTCAGTCCATTCTCTATCCTACTCTGAAAATGGTCTTCCATTCCCCGAGGTCTAGGTGTTATGAAGTTTAGAGAAGGGTACCTTTTAGTCCCTTGCCTCAAGTACCTTATATTCTAGCCAGCTGAGAATACTGACACACATAAAATAGAGAGCACAAAGGACAAGAGAAGGTTATTGCCTCTCATTGGTTATTGCCAGCGAGAACAGAGGGGAATCACTGGATGCAGGAGTGGCCGTCAATGGTTTAGTAGCAGTAACGCCTTCAGCTGAGACTTAGAGGATAGGAAGGGGGTGGTGAAGTGGAAAGCTGGAGCAATGGCAGTCTATAAAGGGGAAACATATAAAACAAAATACACAGGCTGATATAATCAGTGTGTATTTAGATGATAATGAGAACCATGCCTGAGGGTGTGGGGCTGTTTTTTGCGGTGATGAAAACATGTTAAAATTGACTGTGGGTATAGGTGCACACGTCTGAAAATACACTAAAACCACTGAATCGTACTCTTTAAACATATGTATAATCTATATCTATATCTATATCTGTAACTCCAGGTGTATAACATAGGGGCTTTTGCCCTGAGCTAGGATTAGTGAGAATAAAGCCTTGGGAGGAGCACAAGAAACATGTTAAAGTTGGACAAGATAGGACTTGCTCTGTGGCCATGGAGGAGGGTAAAGAAGAGGGAATAATGAGAAAATTATTCCATTTCCCACCAACTTGCACAGAAAGTAGCAATTTCCTTGCTCATCTGCCTCTTCCCTAACAGTGTGCCATTAAAGCAGGACTTGCTCAAGGAGGACGGGCAAAACAGCTGGCGGCTTGACTTTCTTTGGGCAAACGAACATTGTGAGTTATCTGGGAGCTTTGGCAAAAGAGCCAGGCTGTAATGCACCTCAGACACTCTTGCCTGGCTGGCAAGACACCCAGCCCTGGGGAGGCCGCATGTGGAGCATCGAGGCAGGGGCTGCCTCCAGCGGCTGGGTCACCCAAGCCACACTGAGTAATCAACTCGGCATCAGACACCACAGCCTCGCAGTTCTTACATTTACAGCAAAATATTCTAGATCATGTGAATGTGTGGGCCTATCTGGGACTTCAATTTTCTGTGTTTTCTATGACAATGGATAATAAGAGACTGCCTTTATTGAGGGTTTCTTTCTTTTACAGAATGAAGGGCTAGAGCGGGTTGTTTCCCAGGGCAGAGCTCAGGGAAACCCTTCTGATGGAATGGAAAAAAGCTAGAAGATGATGCTTTCTGGAAAGCTGTGGGAACAGTGAGGAGAATTTACTGCTCTTCCTGCCCACCCCCAGGCCAAGCTCCAGGAACTCCTACTGGACTGGGTTTCTGGCTTCCACTGGCCTTCCCAATTAACGTGGAGACTCATCACGCTCTATGTTGGAAGTGGGGCATAGGGTGGGATATTTGGGTTATATCTGACTTATCAAAGCCTAGAAATTGGCTAGAAGAAGGGATGCGAGGAATATAGGACTAAAGGAAAATACAGTTTGGCACCCGACACTGTGATGCGTACAAAAATGAACCAGGCAAACCATCAGTCCAAGACTTGAGGGGCTCACGGGTTGGGGGAGGTGTGTCTAACAGAAAGGTACATTGTTAACCTGCCAAGAGGCAAATCCGTACAAATGCTATAACAGAGATACAAAGTATAATGCACACTGGAGAAAGGGAAGAATTCATACAGGAAGCAATACTTGCCCTTTAAAGGATAGGAAGAAGTCTGAAGAGTGACTGTGTGCGGTTGTATGTGTGTGCATGCGTGCATGGTGGGCACAATCCATCTTAGGCAGAGAGAGCAGTGCGAGCAAAGACAAGAAAGCAGGAGTCTGAGGCATGCTCAGAGCACAGGACATGCATGTTTGGACAAATGCTAAGTGGAAGACAAGGCACAATGCATTTAAAACTTCAGAAAGACCCTCTGGATACTGTTGATGAATAATTAACCAGAAACATCTTAAGAGAAATACATTATTAAGCAAAAATAATAGTGGTATAGAGCATCCAATAAATTCTGATACCAAGTTAGAGTAGTATTTTTCTTGAATTTTCTGTGTTATCAAATCTAACCTCAGAAATTCCAGTTTGGGACACTTAGGATCATTTTCATATTAATGCTACATTTTTTAAAAGTCATGTATGTTTTTTCTCATCTGGATTTCTCCCATTCAAGCATTGTTCCTTCACTGAGCAACAAGACACTTGTAGAATCATTTCTGTTATGGCAGTGTCAGGCTAGAAAGATGCTCAGACAAGGTTTATTTTGTAAACTTGAGTATGGGAACCATGTTTAAATGTCTTCCCTATGGCGCCTTGCACACTATCTTGAATGCAGCAGACAGCCAAATATTTATGGAAAGAATGAAAGCAGGTAGGCAGAAAGATAGATTGATGGACATTAAAAAGTTCCGAATTTCAAGTTTCTGTCACTTCTGACTACCAGAATGGCCATCACTGCTACAGTCTGTCTCCCACTGAAATTCCTTCTATTCCCTCATTTCTTCTCTCCCTCTTGCTCATCCCTTGCATCTTGCAGTGGCCCACTTGATTCTCTTCACTTTACAGCCAACAGGTCACTCTCTGGGGACACAGAGTTACACCCTCATTCGCCGACAGTACTGGAGACTCATTCAAAACCAAAGCACCTGACGAGGCACGTCGGCCCTGACTCTTCTCCCGGCTTTCTTACAGCACAAGTGCTCAAGCCGGCTGCACGTCACTCTCACCTGGAAACTGTTAAAACTCTCAACGCCCAGGCCAGATCCAGGCCAAGTATATAAGAAGCTCAGGGGTGGGACCCAGGAATCAATATTTTTCCAAGCTCCCCAGGTGATTCCAACGTGTAGCCAAGGTTGACACAAATGCATTAGAGCTGTGATTCTCAAACTTGAGTGGGCACCAGAGTCCCCTGGAGGGCTTCTTAAAACTCAGATTGTTGGGCTCCACCTTTAGAGATTCTGAATCAACAGATCTGGAGGGGAGGGGGTCCAAAAACATTCATTTCTAACAAGTTCTCAGGTGATGCTGATGTGGCTGGTCTGAGGACCACACTTTGAGAGAGCTGTATATGAGGTAGAAGTGAAACAGCTTAATCAACACCTGCATCATAGTAAGCCTCCTCTAAACATGAGGTTTACGGCGAGCTAGGTTTGGTGTTGAGGCATGGAGACAAACACGCCTCATCCAAAATCACGGCACTTGAGATGGGATGGGGAAAAAACAAAAGACAAACACGGCTTTTGTTTTTCTCCAAGATTTATCCATGAGACATGAGGTTTAGAGTGACCAGTAAAGAAAAATGAGGAAGAAAGGATAATTTAAAAATCACTTATTCCAAAGTAGAGAAGCATTTCCACCTGCTCCTCAAGGGCTCAAGAACGGAAAATCAGAGCTTACATCAAAGAAGGTGCCCGCATGCTCCAGGATCAGCTGGTTGGAATCAGGCTTGTTTTTACAGTAGGTGACATACATCTGAAATTTGTCTGCCTAAAAAGAACAAAGACGATAATAGATAAGCATCCTTTACTTGCTCCTTCTGTCCTGAAGGCGCAGAGAGGGCTGCACAGTAAGCCCACGGATGTTGGTGCCTGGATTATCTGTGCCGAATGCTCTGGGATCATCTGACCCAGGCTCCCCTAAGAGCTTTCTGGAGGCTTCCCTCCTGTCAGCAGGTGGGGAAAGCTTGCTGAAAGCAAGCTCATTCTAACACCAGTCTGTGCTAGAAAGACTTAGAAAAACCAATTCACATATCATAATGTATTCTGAAGTTGGACAGAATTTATTTAAAGATCGTTCCCCTGTTTTGGACTACCTACAATTGGGCTTCCCATCTTGAAAAATGACAGTATTTCAAAAACAAAAATCAGAGAAGGAAAATGAAGTACGGTCTCAGAGGTGGGCCTGCTTGTTCTCCAAATGTCTCCACTGGGGGAGTTTGTAGGGCATGTCAAGCGACCATGGCATCATCCCCAACTTCCCAGAAGCAATGACGGAGGCAATGGAGAGCAGGATGACCCTGCAGGGCAGGACCTGAGCAATGATTCCTAACTGGGTTGTTACTTCAAGTCAAGAAGCTTATGGCTTGGCAGCAACTCATTTCCTATTTCTCTCGGGACCCTCTTGGGCAGTCCTACACACCCTATCCACTGGGAAAGCTGTGTGTATTTTGGCTACCAAGCACTTTTCCTGTTCTTGAAATGCTGCCCATCTTGCTGCCTACAGCACATGTGGGATGTCCTCTTCTGAGAGAACTGCCTAGACACGTGTTAATTAGATCAGGTTTCTTTCATCCAGCACTTTTCTAAGTGCTTTACGTATATTAACTCATTTGATCCTCATGAGACCCCTAGGTGGTGAGTGCTATTATTATTACCCCATTTTACAGATGTGAAAACTGTAGCATGGGTTGGTTAAGTGACTTTAAATTCCTACAGTTAGGAAGTGATGGAGCCCTGGCAACCTGACTCCAGGCTTCTTGGTCGTAATCACTGCCTTTCAATACATTACAGACAACTCTTTCTACTCTTTACTCCTGCACTACACTCATACATTAAGAATTATGAGACTTTAGAAAGTCATCTTGGAATAATTCTTAGCAAAAGGTGCATATTTTATGCAATCACCAAAGGTTTTCTGAAACCTAAGAGATGCTGATAATCACATTTATGGTTGGTTGTAAGGCAAATCCACAAATTGTATGAACCAAGATGCAAAAAAAAAAAAAAAAAAAAAATCCCTTCTCTTAATGGTCTATCTTGTTTTTTCTCTACATTGGCTGTGCAAGAGATCATAAATTATTTATCAGTATTAATGTGATCTGTGCATGGGCTCAAGTATTTAGAGGCACAAAATGAGATGGCATCTGGGACTTCCTTAAGAAATGAGAGGATGCCAGGAAGCAAACATCAAGGTTTCATGAAAGGAAAGCGACTCAGGTCTTGAGTTGTGGGAATGGCTGTGATATTTATTACACGCCAGCGGACGGTCAACCATCTATCTCATCTGAAATATTTCCACCTATAAAATCTAAAACACAACCATAGCCCCTGCCTGTTCCATAGGGCTGTGGAAAGCATAAACTCTCTGAATCGTGAAGACATTTTGAAAAGTAATTAGCCCATTTGGAGTGGAAGTTATGATTAGATAATTATTAAATATTAGAACTCCTGACCCTGGAGAAAGATTTCCATGTTTAGTTGCACTTGGCATCCTAGGTGCACTTCCCTGGAGATATTTGCACTCATATCACGAACCTGAGCTCAGAATAATGTGGAATGGGGATACAAATGGAGACTAACGTTTCTGTTTTTATAATTAGAATCTGGTACATTCAGTCCATTTACTCAGTCCATGACAATAGGACCAAGAGAGAGAA
Organism: Equus przewalskii; assembly: GCF_037783145.1. Lineage (NCBI taxonomy): Eukaryota > Metazoa > Chordata > Mammalia > Perissodactyla > Equidae > Equus > Equus przewalskii. The sequence continues at coordinate 36,884,160 of NC_091848.1, forward strand.
TGCCTAGACATTCATCTTGTAGGTCAGAATTGGGATGGATACCCAAGAAGTCTGTTTTTCTCTATTAAGGAGGAAAATAGACGTAAAGGTTAGGTAGCTTCCTAAAGTTCTAATTCCCTAATCCTCATCCTGTGAAAATAACTAGTGGGTGGAGCTAGTATAGCTCCTCTACCAATGGTGGTGGTCCTGTTCCACTCTTCTGATATCTCAATTTTAGAAAGCTCTTAGAGAGCTTAAGATGGAACTTGGGGATGATGTCTAAAAACCTTTCCCAAGGAAGTCTCTGCTCCTCGGGGATGTACTACTTCTCTCAGATCTACTCATGACCCCTCTCTGCAGTCCCTGGTCCTGTGTTACGCTGGCAGTGACACCAATCCTCAGGTCAGGCACCAAATAGCAATGCCATCTGGTGCCACTTGCACTCCTGGAAAGTATGGGACAGCGGGAGAAGAAGGATTTCAGGTCAGTTACCCAGGTAACAAAGCAGTGTCCCACATCCTCAGGCAGCTGCTCGTACTTCTCCAGCTCTTTGAGGAAGATGCTGCAAGGGGAGAGAAAGGCTGAATTAGACACCTCTGGCCTGCTGACCACCCCCAGAGGGTTACACCGAGGCCAACACAACCCTGTAGACTCTCAGTTAGTTACACGTGGCTTCTCCACTCTCTAAGTGATACGTGGTGAGGTGGAGTTTTAAATACATTTGAAATAACTTCATTAAAATTTATGCTAGTTGGGGGCGGGCCCCGTGGCTGAGTGGTTAAGTTCACCCGCTCTGCTTTGGTGGCCCAGGGTTTCGCTGGTTCGGATCCTGGGCGTGGACATGGCACCGCTCATCAGGCCATGCTGAGGTGGCGTCCCACATGCCACAACTAGAAGGAACCCACAACTAAAATATACAACTACGTACTGAGGGGATTTGGGGAGAAAAAGGAAAATTAAAATCTTAAAAAAAAACCTGTTAATTGATTGAATTACATATATATAATTGCCTCTTAAAATAATATTGTTTCCCTCAGGAGCTTACACTTCTCAGGCTGAAAATAATTAAATATTATACTTGTATTAGGCCTTTCATTTTAACAGCAACTATGAATCAAAATTTTTACTCAAGTAACCTGAGCACATTGTGACATTAAAATATAAATAGGTAGATACCAAAAAGAACAAAATAAACATCACCTACAATCCCAGAGATAAAGTGGAAAAATTTTAAATACTACACTGACTTCTTTCTAATTCTTGGCCTTCTTCCACCAGTAGCCAGTCTGTGCTAAAAACTATGAGTTAATGTTTCCTAACGCAGACATCGTTAGGAAAGAAAATTCATAGGGAAAAAGTCACAATATATTTCAAAGCTGAATTGAATTACTACCGAATTATCTTCCATTGTGGATATCCGTGCTATGGCTCCTTTCTGTGTTAACAAATAATAAAGAGTTGACTATACTCACTTCAAATTAATATATTAACCAATTGGTTTGAGCTCAGAGAATATAAACTCAAATAAGCCAGCATCATTGGAATGGAATTTGCTTTGTAAAAATCACACAAAATTTTTCAGATAAAAAATAATTAGCAAGTGATGGGGAAACATACCGATGGAAATGGAAGATGGTGCAATCTTTACAGAGGGCAACTTGCCAAGATCTATCAAAATAAAAAATGGGCTTATCTTTTGCCTCTGCAATTTTAATGCTGGAAAATTTCCTATAGTTGTATCTACACATGTATGTGATGATGTATACACGGGACCATTCATTGTGGCACTGTTTGTAATAGCAAAAGATGGTCTGCAGATGACAAAGTATTTAAGCTATGGCACATCTACGGAACTTAAGATTACATAGTGATAAAAATGACGAAGTTTTCTGTGTTTTCATGAGGAAGATCTCTAGGGCAGGCTGTCAAGTGAAAAACGCAAGGTGTGGAAGAATGTATATAATATGCTGCCTTTTGTCTAAGTAGGGAATATATTTCCTTATCCAACCCAAGAAACTAAAGGTCACAGGGTCTGATTTCAGTTATGCAAGATAAGTTCTGGAGATCTACCCATATGTCTAGTTCCTATAGTTAACAATACTGTCTTGTATACTTAAAATTTGCTAAGAGGGTAGCTCTTATGTTATATTTTTACCACATGAATAATAATAATGGTGATAATAATAACAATAGGAGTAGGAAGAAACTTTGGGAGGTGATGAATATGTCTATGGCCTTGATGGTGGTGATGGTTTCACGGGTGTACACTTATCCCCAACCTCATCAAGCTGGACACATTAAATATGTACAACTTTTTACATGTCAATCATACTTCAATAAAATGGTTTAAAAAAAGTGATGACCATAGGAAACCAGGTGAAGGAACAGGGTGGATGAAGATAGTGGTGGTGGGACTTCTCAATCTATACCTTCTTATTTAATTTTGATTTAAACAATTAATTCAAAAATTAAATCAAAAGTATAAAGCAATTTTGAATTATCCTACTACTTACCTCTAACACTGGAAAAAATAAATTTTATTGATTTGAATTACTCTCCCTGGCTACTACTGTCCAAGCATTCCAGCAGTATCTTATAATTACAATTGGTTATGCATTCTATGTATGTGTTACTTGTGTTTCCCCTATGATATAAAAAGATGTTTTTGCTTTAAATATATATATATATGTACAATTAAAAAATATTTGGCAAGTCATACTTGGAAAGCCAAATGCTAATAACAATGGGAGGATTACAGATGATTTTTTTTCTTTCTGTCCATCTGCATTTTAAACCTTTTGTACAATAAATGAGTATTACTTTAGTAATAAGAAAAAGTCACTTAAAAACACTTTGGGGACTCCTAGCAGTCCCCATTTGATGATAATCATCTTTTCCCTCACGTGTGAATTTTAGAGTATCCTGATCTGAATCAGGGAACGGGAGAAATTATAATGCAGTTTGGGCTTTAGAAATGCAAGTATACAGAATCCATAAGGTATCATATTTACTGCTACTTTCAGAAGAATTGCAGGTAACATACGTGTATTTAATACATCTAAAATAGAAATAGGAAAAAATATTATGTAATGCCATAATTGAGAAGCAAACTTTTTTCAAGGCCAAAAAGGTAACATCTTTTTTTGTTGCAAAGAGAAGTAATTTGGCTCATCACTCTCTCTACTTATATAATATGTAATATAAAGTGAATTTATTTTTAAGATATTATATATTTTCGTTTCTGGAACAGAATTTTAAAAGACATTTACTATGTGGCTCTTTTCCAGGAGGAACAATAATGATGTCCAACATCTTCAGAAGAAGTTCTTCAGGCATTGAGATATTCTTTACCTAGTCATTTCTCACAGTGGCCTTCAATATAAACCTCAGTGAAGACAATGGACATCCAGCCCTGAGCTGTGAGGGGCTGAACAGCGCCTGGGGGTGGGGCTGGAATGGCAAGTTGGGGAAGAAACTGATGAGCTGTTGCAGGACAAGGACTGTGCAAGAAAATGAACCGCTTTAAAGAAAGGAGGACCCAGGAGGGAGAGAGAACTTGGAATGAGAGAGAAAGGAGAAAGGGGGACTCTGGAGGCCCGGCACCTAGGATAAATGCTCTCGGCTCGCAGGAAACCTCCACTTCCCCACTCTCAGGACCTCTATCCATCTAAGGATTATTCTTCCCACTCCAGCCCCCTAAACTCTGACTCCCATGGCACCCAGGCCCTTCTCCTTTAAGGGTGATCAAATAAATGGTAAAACAGCCTATGTCAAAAACCCATGGGAGGGTGCTCAGTTTGAAAATTCTCAAGAGATAAAGCATTATAAAATGAATTAAATGCAAAGAATATTATTTGTACAATTAATGCCTTTCTAGAAAATGAAGGTTTTAACAGCAACTGCCACTCGCCCACCCTTCTTCTGACCCCAGGTCTCACTTTCCTTCCCTCCCACAACCAAGCCCAAGTTAAAGACCTAGACTTCACACTTAGTCACAGGTGTGAGGTCTTCCAAAGCTTCATTTTTTTTCATCTTTAAATAACAGCCTCGTGGGCATGTTGTATGGATTTAATAAATCCGCGTGGTAAAGAACCCAACCCCCGGGCCTGGCATACAGTAGGTACTAGGGAAACATTAGTCCTTCAGGATCAGTGGGTCCCAGTCTTCAAGCCCACACTCTCTTTGTCATACATCTCTCACCCTCTTCCCCACTCCTGGACACGTACACCTAGGGAGCTCTCCCCACACATCTGTTGGAAAATCTATAGTAGATTACCTCTCTTAAACCATATCCTGGGAAAATCTTGCCTGGGTGTTATGCAAAAATTGGATTTCAAGGTCACATATCATTTAAGTTTGGGAAATCCTGGGCTAAGCTGGTTTCTTTCCTGCAGGACTTCCAAAATCCCATAATATGATGAGGTACATTATAAATCTCTGAAGTAGCTATAGTGTGCATTGCTTCCCAAACTTCCTCGCGAGTAGAATAGCTGTGGGGGGAGTATCTGACCTTGCTGTTCTTGGAAAAGCCTAGTTAATGACCCACACACTTGGCTGTGCATGGACCTCTGGGGTCAGGATCAGAGCATCTGCATTGTTTAGAAAAGTTCCCTGGGTAATTCTAATGTGTCCAGGCTGTAGATCAACATTTGAAGCCAAACTAGATTCCAGTGTGTTCCCAGTCAGCAGATCCTACATCAACTCTATATGATTTAATTCTTGAATAAAAAAAGCTAAGAATTAAAAAAAAAAAACTACTTAGCTTGTGCTGGGCATATCAATTCATAACTCTGAGTAAGATATTCACTACCATCTCAATGTAATTGTTGAAGGCAAGTGGCAATATTAAACTCTATTTTGCTTTTTAATTTGCAGCTTATGAAGATGACAGATTTTCTGATCAATATCACTCCCCCTACTTCAAATAGACATGATGAGTTTAAATTAAAGCACGAGAGGTCACAACACTCTTCACAAATGATGGAATATTCCACTTCAGCTCTTCCATTGCAACATCTCGGTCCTCACGATTGCAATAATTACATGTAATAAATTGTGGGAGAATGAGCAAAGCAAGTAGTTTAAGTGTTTGTGTGAACGTCTAGCGTTTTTCCAGGCATGAATAAAACTTTTAAAGAAATGTCAGGATCAAAGCAATGTCATTACTCTATTAAATTATTATGATGCAATATGTTCTGAGGTTCTTTATGAGCAAGATGCTTCCCTCTGGCTTTGTACTGAATCCCGGGAAAGGAAACCTCTAGCATTTATTGTTAGAAAAACTTTTTGGGGTTTGTCATCAAGAACAGAGGAAACAGCACGGTTTCAAAGAGGTCCTGAGTCATTTTGATTTTGTTATTCTCTCCAAAGGTAAATTTGGGCTATCGTCTCCCTGCTTCTGGAGAAGTGTATCCTGAACCAATGGGCTCACCACGTGGTCCAGCAGACAGACCGTGACATCAAGGGTGCAGTCTGCATCTAAAGGGGAATATATTTGATGACCGTGTGTGTGTGCTCTCATGCATGTCCACCTGTTGGAATACCAGAGGTGGTGAGACGGGGAATGAAGGCAGGGCTGTGGCAAGAGGGAAAGAGCAACAATGAGGAGGATATGCAAATGAATTAAGCTGGAGGTAGGGTGGGGAGAAAGGCATCAGGCTCACTTATTGGCAGGAAGTCCAGGACACTGCCTTCTTTTTTCTTTTTTTTTTTTTTTTGGGAGAAAGATTGGCCCTGAGCTAACATTTGTTGTCAATCTTCCTCTTTTCGCTTGAGGAAAATTGTGGCTGAGCTAACATCTGTGCCAATCCTCCTCTATTTCATGTGGGATGCCGCCACAGCGTGGCTTGATGAGCAGTGCTAGGTCCATGCCCACAATCCAAACCTGTGAAGCCCTGGGCTGCTGAAGCGGAGCGCACGAACTTAACCACTACGCCACTGGGCCTGATCCCAGGACACTGCCTTCTTATTTAAGCAGGGCTGGCTTACTGCTGTCACACAAGTAGAGCTGGAGATTGTTTCTAAAGAATCCATTAGTGACTAGACAGGTTTGGAGCTTAGAATGTAAGAGGCTCTAGACTGCAGGGCCTAGGACAGCTGGTGAGCATACTGGGAGCTAGGAAACTAACAGACAGTCACACGCACTCCAAGGAAGGTGCGGGATTACTGGTGGAAGCATTTCAGCAGTCTGGGCCCCCAGGCTGAGCCATGAGAGTCACCCGGCTCTGCCCCTTCCTCCTGCACCAGGAGCTTCAGCCTTGGTCAGAGATGAAGGGAAAAGTGTGCAGAGCTGGACCCCTGCTCAGCTCATTCCTCACCCTCAGCACATTCCTCATCCTCATGCAGCACTTTATCTTGCCGCACTGCTCCCTGTTGAATAGGTTTTGTTAACATTTCCTAATTTTGTTTACCTTGTGTGGTCAGATGAATCAAAAAGTATTTGCATAGATATATAGTAAGTTTAATGTTAAAATAAAATATAAAAAAATGAGTCTTGCATTTAATGTTATTCATATCCAATAATGTGCTGCTTAGCAACTGGGCATGGATGCTAAGCAGTTGGTGTGTACAAGTTAGATTAACATTACTTTGACACATTGAAATAAATGTTTAGACTTTGCCTTGCTATGGGTATTCACCAATATCTATAACTAGCACCAATGTCAACAGCTTACTGAAAAAACAAACAACAATAAAACCACAGTTAAATCTTTATAGGGCCCTTCTGACAGGTTGTGTAAGGCCTGCAGCTGTCCCTTAGAGGGTAGGTTTAGGGTCCAAGAAAAATCACAACAGGTCTTCCCTGTACTCTTCCCTTGACATTTGAATATTAAGAAAAGGACAGTGTGGTGGAATAGGCAGTTATGAAGACCTGGATTCTTTGGCTGTGCTACTAATTGGTTTGGGCGGGTCACAAACCTTTGTAAGCTCTGATTTCTATAAAACATGGGAGTAGAATAGAACTAGATTATCTAGAAAGGTTTTTATATTTTATAATTCTATGATTTTCTGTAAATGGGATGAAACTAATACCAAAGGTATTTGGAGGGGGGAAGAAGCATAGAAAGCATATAATTTGCGTATTTTCAGCAAGGGGTCTGGGGGTTGGGTAGGTGCAGGAGAGGCACAGGAGGAGACAGCATCAGCAGCCTGGCCGCGTGGCCCTGTGCTGGGGCGGGGGGCTGCATATCATTTTTGTCACCACCTGGTGGAGCCAGCTCCTCGCCTCGTAGCTGCAGATCGACCCTCTGGGTTCCAAGGGGTTTTAACATTAATTTAGCGCATGGAATCAACAATAAAAAAGGAGGAGAAAGGGACTCTAACCCAAAATATCAGAGTGAGTCACACATGGTGAGGATGTTATTTTGAAAAACTTCATTTCGCTGTTATATATAATATATAAGCCTGTGCACATCAGGACACAATGTATAATCGTTTTCTTTGGTTCATGATCAAAAATGTTAGAAAATACCTTGCTGATTCTGCTGCCTGCCCACAGTAGCCCCAGGGAGGTCTGGGTCTTTACTCATCTCTCTCCCCATCAACTATCCCCCTCTCAACTTCCTTTCTCTCTCTATCCGCCTCCCCCGCTCCGCTATTGCCTCCCGCTTTGCTGTTTCTCCTTGTTATCCACCCCTTCAATGTTCTCTCATTTCTCCTCTCTCTGGGTATTTTATCCCACATTCCCACCTCACTCTGTCTCCCTGCTCCCTTCCTGTGTTCCCCACCACCATGTCTGACTGCACTACCTCCACCCACCACATCTTCCTTCCCCTGCTGCAGTCTCATAGACACAGAGGTGACAAGACACAGTCTAACTGGGAGTGTGACAGCTGGCCCTCTCCCCACTTTGACCCAGGGTTGAGACGCACTCACAAACGCCTCCCTGTTGCCTCTTCAGCCTCCCTGCTAGACTCCACCACTCTCCTCCCTTGGAGGGCCTTTGTTCAAACCTTTTTCAACATCAAGGGAGCCATCACAGGCTGTGAAAATCACCCCCGTCATTTAAATTCCATCTCAAATGCCCCCTCCTCGTGAAGCCCTTCCTATGACTCCAACTGAGGCTATGTCCTCTGCTCCTTTGAACCACATTTGTGCCCACCTCCACCTTATCACAGGTACCTAACTAATTCCCAGAACTCAGAGGGCAGAGCCTGGGTTTGGTTCATCACTGGGACCCAGCTCCATCTCCAAACTAGCAAAGGGTGGGTCCAAGAAGGAACTCCAGGAAGGTGATGGAAATGTGGGACTGGTTCGCAGGCATTTCCCATCACTTCCTCCACCCTGCCTTCACCCCAGCTGCACACCACCCTCTGTTCCTGGCTGACCCTGGCTACCTGGGCCCCTGGTAGGCTGACCCTGGCCTGGCCAGGGCTCCCAGCTCAGGCCCACACAGCTCTGGCCCTGCTCCCTCAGCCTTGGGCTGGGGAACACCAGCCTGGGAATGCAGTGGGTGGTGCCCAAGGCCAAATCTAACAACTTCTGGCCAAGCTGGAGGGAGAGTGTGTGCAGCAGGGAGAGCTAGCACTGGTTGCTGGCCCCCTACTTGCCTTTCCAATCCTTGCTGAAAACGGACTTCTTCAGGTAAGTACTATAAGGACTTGGATGAAATGGGTTAAAGTGTTCCTCCAATTTGGGGATCCACATGCAAGCTGGATAGATATGAACCACACCAACCAGATCTGGCAATCCCAGTTGGTGGTCTATGGAGTGGCGGAAGGGGAGAGAGCACTGATGGGTGTGGGGGGGCCTAAACCCCCAGAATCTATGCCTTATCTTTAAAGGAGGGGGTGTCACATATTGGGCAAGGCATTGGCTTCTCTCAGGGTCTCAGTGTCCTTATCTGTAAGTGGAGATGGTTGTACCGGCCGGTGAAGAAGACCCTCAGCCCTGACAGCAGAGATTTTATAAAAATGTTCCTGCTCAGTCTCACATACAGCCATATCTCCAAATAACTAAAAAGGGAAAAGGAAAGTTCCGATTTAACTTTGACGAGCATTTTAAACAAACAGCTGCCCTTACCAGAGCTAAGAATCTCATAATCAAGGCAAACTGAAAATAAATGATTTTCCTGAATTACAAGTTGTAGTTGGTCAAAGTGGGGGGACGGCATTAACAACACCCTCACCCTTTGGGGGATCTATCTCTGGGACACACTATCTTATCTGAGTGCTCCTGGAAGGCTTAGCAAAATGCTGTAGAAATGGACCTAGTTCTTGTGTAGATAAAGTTTCATGCTCTTCCTATTTAGCTCTGTAGAAAAGAGATGTAGTACAAAAGTGGGGAGAGAGGAGGGTAAAGACTAAGTATCATTCTGCTTAAACCTCCAAAGTGTGTTAAAACCGCTACTTGTAGGTATTAAATTCTACACATTGAATTGTTCTTCTTTGTAGAAATTTTGGTGTTTGACAATTTCTCCATTCGATACCTATATAGGCAAAGGACCTTGAGAAAGATAACTCTCTCTTTCTCTCTCTCTCTCTGTCTCTCTCACACACACACACAGAACTAATCTTGGGTGTCATTTTTCAAAGTGACACCATTTAAAAGGATCAATACTAACTTGCTGAGATATTTAACATATTCGTCATATCACCCTTGGTCTAGGTACTAATTTCCTGGGGACTCAGCTAATTGGGTTATCCAGGCAATGCCAGTCTCAATCCCTCTGCCTCTCAATCTCTCCATCTCCTGGTCTTCCTCCCTCCCTCCCTCTCTCTCTGGACTTTAGGCAGATAACCTGAGCTATGCACCAGAAATGAGAGAAGTATGTTTCCCTGTTAGATAGCACTTAATTGTAACTTTGGAAAGATGCAAACAATTGGGGTTTTAAAAAAAACCTTGGATATTTTCAGGTTAAAAAGTGATCATTTCAGAAAAGCATTCCTGAGAGCAAACAGGTGTTTGGACCATTCTATGCTCCTCTTATTAAGAAGCTCCCAGGAAATTCCTTCATTCAGATATTCCATTATTTTGCTTGTCTAGAAGGTTCTAGTCATGATGCGGAAAAAAAATCATACCTAATGGTTTTCCCTGCCTTGAGACTTTCACAAACAAAAGACTAAATTATGACTTGAATGGCATTAGCCATAAGTCTGCAAATTGTAATTCTATTTTTTAGTCCTGTCCGTCTGTCATCCATCCATCTATCCATCCATCCAACATCCATCCATCCATCCATCTATTCATCCACCCAACATCCATCCTTACTTAAGGTTTACCGTGTGCCCGACACTGGGGTTATGCAGTGAAAGACATGGTCTCTCATGGAGTTCAGTTCCTGGATCTTCAAAGGTGGCTTAGTTGCCATTGTCTCTCTTATGTATTAGAGATTTTAGAGACGTTATGCTTTCTTCATTAATCAAAATTTGTATAGCATAAGTAGAAAGCCTATATTATGAGTAGGGTAAAGCCTTAGCCCTCTAGATCCTGTAGGGAATTAATATACAGCTTGATTTTCTTTGATGTTCCCTTAAGTTGTGGATAATTTAAAAAAGCTGTTTTTTTTGGTGGATCCCTTCCTAAATGCATTACGGCGTTCCTTACTTTTTAATGCAGAACATACTAATGATTCAGGGTTGTTACTAATATCAATTATTATGCTATACTGTAACACAGTGGCTGTGGTGGGCTCTATATTGGGATACGGGATCGTTTGCACCAATACTGAGGAGCCCTCGACCACTATGATTTTGGGGGGTTCTTTGCCTATTTTTTTTTTTCTGAAGTTCATCTGTCTTCTTTCTTGTCAGGTCTTACTTGATGCTGCCGGTATCAAATGCCTTGATCAAGTTCTTGATTCTTAGTTGCTGCTTCTAAATTGCTAGGGCTTGGAAACAATCTAACCAAGGGGTAAGGTGGCTTTCAGGGAGGAAAGAAAGGGGCTTTTATGAAAAGATAGGAACTTTATCTTTGTGCTATCTCTTTTGGCTGCTCAGAGGCTGGTTTTTATTTTCTTCTTGTTTCTTTATAATGTTATAAATAGGTAACATTTGCTGGGTAGCTGTGTTTTTGATAATTGAATTTATTCCTGTACAGAATGCAGCACTCCATATGGTTTGACTTGACTTTTTCAAAAGAGTTTCTTAGAACTATATTTTGTAACTGGTAGGTAGACTTTCAGCTATTTAAAAAGCTACCAAATTGTTCACCATGGCTTACTAGAGTGACATCATGAAACCAGAATAAGAGGCACGGGTATGCTAGATATTTTGTTAGAATTGGTCATTTTGAAATAAATATTCTTTCCCTTACAGACTGATTTGGCAAAAGCAGGACTCAAAGGAAGTGCACACTATCATCTCTAGATTCCTATGCTTAGCCAATTTGGTAAGAATATGGGGAAAGTGAGACTTGTTGACTAAATCCCAGGGATCATAAATCAGAAAAGTAAAGTCACATGACTCACTGCTTACCAGTCTGATGTCTTCTCAGATATCCTGGGGGAGATGGGATAATGCTGAGCTGGGCTCAGATGATGCAATTTGGGATCAATAGTCAAGAATGGCCTTATTGGGATCTTCCTAAATAGGCATGAGGAGAGAAAATTTCTACATCTGGAGATTTCCAGATAAACCAAATGGAGGATGTTAAAATTTGTGATTAAAAAAAAAAGACTTGGGGACTGGCCCGGTGGTGTAGCGGTTCAGTTTACCCACTCTGCTTCTGTGTCCCGGGGTTTGCCGGTTTGAATCCCAGGCATGGATCTACACAGTGCCTATCAAGCCATGCTGTGGCAGGCATCCCACATATAAAATAGAGGAAGATGGGCACAGATGTTAGCTTAGGGCCAATCTTCCTCAAAAAAAAAAAAAAAAAAAGACTGAGAACTCTTTTTTCTTTTTCTTCTTCTTCTTCTCCCCAAAGCCCCCAGTACATAGTTGTATATTCTAGTTGTGAGTGCTTCTGGTTGTGCTATGTGGGACGCTGCCTCAGCATGGCTTGATGAGCGGTGCCATTTCCGCGCCCAGGACCTGAACCCACGAAACCCTGGGACGGTGAAGCGGAACGCGTGAATCCAACCACCCGGCCATGGGGCCGGCCCCAAGTCCGGGAACTTTTATTAAGTACTCCAGAAAGTCAGAAGGATTTTTCCCCTTGAGCTTACTGCTTTCATAATCTGACAAGGTTAACATGTCCGGGGAGCTACATATTTTATGTTCTCTTTAAACTGATACGATTTGATGACACAACAGGGGATTAATAATCAGAAGGTGACAAGAGAAGAGTGACTCTCCACTCCTTATTTAAACCTTTTAGAACTCAGGATCTTTTATACCCAACTCTTGCTTGCCTCTTAGTTATTCTTAGCAAAGGCCCTACTGAGGTCTCATTTTCTGGAGCTGAGCTGTCCAATATGGTAGCCATCTAAATTTATTAAATTAAATAAGGTTAAAAATTCAGTTCTCAGTAGCTCTAGTCACATTTCAAGTGTTCAGTAGTCACACACGTCTAGTGGCTACTGTACTGGACAGCACAGACATGGAACATCTCCATCATTGCAGAAAGCTCTGCTGGACAGTGCTGTTGTAGCATCTTGCCTCAGGGTGGCTGCTACACCTGTACCCGTGGCCTCCTCAGGAACTCTTGGAGCTGGCAGTTTTATCTCCAGCATGACTACTTAACTCAGGAGAAGCCTTGACTAGCCTGACTCCAGGACTTCCTCTGAATTGTATCCTACAACGCTGAACGTCTACCTTTGAGCCCTTCTCTGCAGCAGGCTCCTGAGAGAGCTCGAGGACTTTATGCCAACATTATTCCTTGTGTCCTGAGATTCTATTTGTCTTTTGAAAACTGTGTCATTTCCATTAGTTGGTTAAATAACTAATCAACCAACATTCTTGCTAACCCTCTGTTAACAATGGAACATGTTGTTTAGTCTGCTGTGGAGGAGATAGTTAAATCAAGGCGGAAGCTGGAGAGAATCAGTTATGAGGTTTTAGGGTTCTATGGTTCTCCTTATTTCACCAAAACATACAGGGTCGATCAATGTTCTCACCTATAAGCTGTCTAGAAATGGGTTTCATTAGGTATTTTGATTTTCTATTATCTATCAAAATTTTTTTTTATGTTGTTTTGGTAGAGGGTGGGGATGATGGAATAGTTGGGGATAGAGGAAACACTTAGGCTGAAAGAAAACTCCAATGGAATTTGAAAGCTAAGGCCCACAAGGTAGAATGGTTAGGCTCAGATGAATTCTGATGTCAGGATTCCCCATAGTTTTAATGAGTAAAAGCTACTTTATGTCCTCAAAGCCTAATTATCATTTGCATGAGGATGTTGCCAGTCAGGTCCCCAAGGAGAACTCGTTTTGCAGGGGAGGGACACTGTTGAATACTTGACTTCACTCTCCACTAGGAATTTCTTTTTGGACAATTGCAGAGAAAGAGGGATGAGTGAGAAAGAAGTCTGACAGCAACCGACATAGAAAATTTAACAGGTAATACTTTACCAAGCAAGATTTACCAGTCAGCTTTGCTCCCCTTGTTGGGAAGCCCTGTTGTTGGGTATTTACAGCCCTAAAGGTGTTCTGCCGAAACCCTCCACCAACCTACTTGTTATGAAAATCGTAGATCTCCTGGATGTTGCCAAAGATGACATGCTCTTTATTGAGGATCCCAGGGGGGATCTCCTCCACGCCACTGGTCATTTCCCACAGGTAGGTCTGTAAGAGAGCAACAATTTCATCACTGGCAGTACTGTCACGTGAAATACAGACAAAATAAACAGGCCTTCAAACTTGTGGAGTCAGACAGACTGGGAAGGCACGTAGTGTGTAAAAAGCGAGATGGCAAACAAACAGAAAGGAAGGAAAGAAAACCTGAATGTTCCATTACCTTGAACTATTGCTAGGGAAACTCACATCATGAACTTTGGCAAGAGCACAAACGCCACACTTCTTATTATATCAACTGTGTGTGTGTTTGAGTGTGTGTTGGGGGAGGACGCAGATTTCAGACTCAACTTGAGTTCATTGACTGGTCAGGGTTTTTATGTTGAATTTGAATGTCTTACATACTTTTTTTTGCTAGGTCTTGCTCCAGTCTGAGAGAATTTTCTTTTCAAAAGCACCTTAAACTCCCGTGCAATTACTATTGACTGTGGGCGGCGTTCCTCTGGTTGGCTTTTTAGACGCTAAGCTCTGGGTGAAGACAAAGGACACTGAGCTCCCCTGGAGGACTTGACACTGGCAAGGATGTCATACTTCCCATGCAGCTGTGAACTGATGACCGCAAGACTTACCTCTAAGCACTCATGTAAGTCCCTTACATAAGCTTTCTCTGTCTGGAGTAGTTCAGCCATAATGAATCTAGAAGGAAACAAATGGGCTTTTAGTTGGTCAGAGATATAATACCCCTCTTCCTTCAAACTTTACTTCCCCACTCCAGCATTTATGACAGTCTTGAATACCCTATTTTTCTACTTTACCAACATACGTCTCTTCCTTTCTTCAAAACTCCTTGCCTCTGAGTCCCCCTCAGTCTGATCACTTGCTCTGCATCCCTTCAGCATGTTCGTGCCCAGCTAGTCCATATCCTCTCTCACTTTCCTACCCTAATTCTACCATTTTGTGCTTCTGTGCTGATATGCATGTGTTCTCAGTTGCATGTTTGTGTGTTTGCATGTGTGCACAAGCATGCAGCACCATTCACATTCATTCTCACCAACTAGATAGCTCGAATCTCTGCTTCCTACATTCTCTTACAGCTCCCAGAATGATGATTTCTGTTTGGTAGAACTGTTGATTTGTACCCAAAACAGTTTGCAGTAGCCTAAGTTAAATGGGGTTTAAAAGTCAGGAACAGATGCCCAATACACCACCACTGAGACTGGGGGTTTAGCAAACTTTTTCTGTAAAAAGCTAGATAGCAGTATTTGTGGGCCATTCAGTCTCCGTCACAACCACTCAACTTTGCCGTTGTAGTGTGAAAGGAGCCACAGACAATATGTAAAAAAAAAAAAAAGTGGATGTGTTCTAATAAAACTTTATTTATGGACACAAAAGAATTTCACCTAATTTTCACATCACAAAATACTATTCTTCTTTTGATGTTTTTCAACCATTAAAAAATATAAAAAATAAATTTTAGCTTATAGGCTATATAAAATAGGTGATGGGTCATATTTGGCCTGTGGGCCATAGTTTGCTGACCTCTGGCCTAGATTATCTGGTTCGCTTCAACATTATTTCTAATGGGGCCCATTCACAACACACACTGATGCGCACGAAGCTCAGCATGTGATCACAAGCGTAGCACAAGTTAACAATGTGGAGCAACTGCTCTTCAGTCTCCATAAAGAGAAGCCTGTTCTACACCTCTGCCAGGAGAGGGCTCCCCTCCTCCGTGGGACCCTAAATGACACAACGTCCTGGGGCACTTGTTAAACTTAGATGTATGGCTTTATTAGAGTGTACTTACTTCATTTTCTTTCTTTCACAAATTTTTATTAGAAATGCTGCTTCCTAGCTGGCATGTGATATGCAATAATATCTCACTTAGTACAAAGTATATATTTATACATTTATCTTAGATTTTCAATGGCAGTTTTTCATGGTAATTCATGAGTACCCCTATTTCTAGCTGTTTCATCACATGAAAATTTTGAGAAAGATTGTCCCTAAAGTGCCCCATGTTGGAAATTTCACAAGAAATATTAAAATCAGCAGCGTCTGTTCCTGGATCTTTTTCTTGGTGTGATACCTTAGAGCAATACATTTTTCTAGCAGTGGCTTTTCTATTAAAATTAAAGTATTGATTAAAAAAATTCCCTTTTGCAGGAGTTAATCAGCCACTCTCTTTACTATTCTTACTCTATTGGTAGAGTGGAAAGTGCAAGGGCTTTGACATCAGACAGACAGGAATTGAATTGTGAACTTGGTCATTTTCTAGAGGTAGGACTTCCTTCTGCAAGCCTCAGGCTCCCTACTTATAAAGCAGCTGATCACAGAGGATTGTTGCAAGGATTAAACAAGATCATGTCAGCAAAGTTTCTAGTACACTGCAGGGGGTCGGTAAACAAGGAAAGAAGGAAGATCAGAGGGAGCATAATCTGACACGCTTTGAAAAGTTGTCTTTGATTTTACTGCCTTGGGTTTCCGGCATTCTTCTCCTTTCTTCTCCCTTTTTCTCCATCTGCTTCCTGCAGTTTTGCCTGTCTTTCCTCTTAATTGAGCTCCAATACCTTCTACCCCATTTTGCTTTATTTTTCCCCCATCTTTTACCCTCCTCTGGCTATTTGGTGTCCTGGAGAAAGCCCAGCAGGAAGATTTGGCCAAGTGTGGTCTTCTCATTTCTCTCCCTGGTGTGAACTGAATTGTGTCCCCACCAAATTCATGTTGAAGTCCCAACCCTGAGGACCTCAGAATGTGACCTTATTTGGAAATAGAGTCATTGCAGATGTAATTAGTTAAGATGATGTCATACTGGAGTAGAGTGGGCCCCTATTCCAAAATGACTGGTACCCTTAAAAAAGGGGAGGATGTGGATATATTCAGGGAAAACACCATGTGAACACGAAGACGGCATCTACAAGGCAGAGAGAAAGGCCGAGAACAAATCCTTCCTTCCCAGCCAGCAGAAGGAATCAACCCTGCCAATGCGGTGATTTCAGACTTCCAACCTCCAGAACTGTGAGACAATACATTTCAGTTGTTTAAACCACTCAATTTGTCCTACTTTATTACAGCAGCCCAAACAAACTAATACACTCCCCAGATGAAACACAAGCTCCAACTTTGCAGACCAGCTTCAGTTTCTTCAGCTTCAAGGGACCTGTAGTCCTACTTCGTTTTGACAAAATCAACTACATAGGGCTACTTAATCTTAGGACACACTATTTTTTCCAGCATTATCCAAAAGCAATCTGTCAAAATATTCTTCATAAAGCCCTTGCAAGATCTCTGGATATGTGTAACTTTGTAAAACTAATATAAAGAAAGCAGAATGATCAAGAAATGGTTTAAGGCTGACATGGTTCATTGTTTCCACTAACCAATGCCCTACAGTTCTTGATAAGAGGTAAATGGATGGAGGCATCATGTCTGTCCATTCCAACCTCTGTAGGTTGTCATGGGGACACATTAAGCTGCCAAAAGGGACAGGTGGCAGCGAAAACAAGCACAGTCATGAAGAGCCTGCTAGTTGGGTGGACGTTCCCCAAAACATACTCTTTCTTCCGGGCTGACTTCCGCTTCTCTTCATTGACTTCATGGTTGGCGTCCCGTAGCTTGACCTCACGATCCGAAAGGCTTGCTGGGATGATGTCCAGCTCCAGGTCCTTGTTATCCTACATAGAGAGATTCCAGAGGTCACCTTAGAGATGCTTTGGGAAAGCAAGTCACCAGAGTTGGGGGAGGTGGTAGAGGGAAAAAAACAGAGAAAGATATAATGGAGAAGGATGAGAAGGTAGTAGATCCCACAAACTGCCACCCACGAGCACTCTTCTTCATAGGATCATTTTTTTTTTTTAAGTAAGAAAGATATAAAATGTTCAGGTCAAATGTTCAGGGCTAATATCCACAGCAGGGAAAAACAACGAACACATTTGATAATTAATGTCATATTTCTCCAAGGACGTTGGTCGTGATTAAATCTAAACACACCACACAAATTAGTCCAAGATTGATTATTAACCGTTAAAATAGATGTGAAACAGAAACACATAAAGATGGAAGAAAACTTTCATTTGTCAAGGGAAAATAACAGTAGCAAATATTTTTACTGAAACAAGCAACTTCCCTTGGAAATAGAAAGCTAAGTGATAGAACAATTATTGAATTTTCTAATTGCCCATCTCTGTTGATATCAACCACTGTTTGATATTTATATAAAATGGAAATCTCTAGAAAAAAATCTCACAGGTTAAAGCCTGGGGGAGACATTAATTCCCTCAATTTTAGTGGTTTGATCACTTCACTCTTCAGTCTGCTCTGCTTCAGAGCACGAACCTATTTAAAGATTTAAGAATTAGAGATCCTAGGATTAAATTGCCAGCCTGTATTTAGCTCTTAATTTATAGGTTACTGACCCCTATTACAAAGAAGAGATTAAAAGTCAGTCTTCCTTTGCTTCATGGCAAATAGTTCCTCTTTTCAGCTGAAATGTCAAATAGCCTTTGCACAAATTGCACCCCTTACTCTTGAAAGAGCCCTATTATATCTACTGGGGACTCTAATCATTTGCTAATTAACATAATTGGGTGGAAGATGGTATTGATGAAGCCAAGAGAAAGGGTTTAATCCTCCAAGCCAACAGTTAAGTCTACACATAGAAAAACTCTGTTCTGTAGCCATAGGCCCCACCTCTGGCCAGCCAATTTTGCCATACTTATAGCACTAATCATGGGTGCTGGAGGCCAGTGGCTCAGCAAGGTCCATCTCCTCCACTAGAAAACCATACAAGGCAAGTGCTCAAGGGGTCAACAGCTCAGAATGGCTGCTCTGGAAACCCTGCTTCCTTCCATGGTGATGAGAGCAGACGTGCTGATGAAGATGAGAAAGGGGGATGTCCCAGATTGGCGACCCCCATACCTACCTCTGTGTTGACTCCTAGGGCTTTCTCTAGGGAATACCGATATTTTCCCATCCTCAAGGAGAAGTCTCTGTAATGCTTGTCCACCGTGGTCACCCATTTCCTGATCTCTGTGGCGTGAATGTGGCCTTTTTCCACAAAGCTATCGGCCAGCTGAATCAGGAGCTTCACCTTCTCCTTGGTTTGCTGTCCCAAAAGAGAGTCTTAAGTTACTGGATTACATTTACTCTCATGGCCCTTCACCCCCCATTCCCCTTTCTTCTTGACAGCAGCCATGGATACCTCATAGCCAGACTGCCTGGGTTTATATCCCAGCTCTGTCACCTCCTACCTGGGAGGTCTTGAATACATTACTTAATCCCTCTGTGCCTCAGTTCCTTCATCTGCAAAACAGGGATCATGATAGTACCTCTGCTGTGGGGTCATTGTGAGCACTGCATGAGTTGAGAATGTGGAAGACTTAGAACAGTGCCTGGAACACAGTGCTCGCAGTAAGAACTCAGGAAGCAATAAATGTTAGCCATTATGATTATGGATGTAAATCTCTTACATTAATATAGCACTTCATCAGTTTAAAGAGTATGTTAATGTCACATCTGAGACTCATTTGAGTCTTATAGCATCCCTAGGAGGTAGGTAGAGGGAGGTGGTGTGGGTCTCTTTGGACCACAGATGAGAAAAACTGAGGCTTAGGGCTTGTCCAAGTTCATACCGCCTGTAAGTGACAGAGCCTATTTGCCTCTGGTCCTTAGTTCCTAGTTCCCTCCCTTCACTGTACCAGCCTGAACTAGGCTTTCTAAACAGTTTGGCACATGCCAGGGTCTACAGAAATCCAACTAGCAGATTTAAGAGTAAACTCGGTCCCTTTCACCACCAGGATCTTGTCTTTAGTTTCCATTAGAGAGAGAGAGAGAAAAGAGTTAACGAAGCTAGCATCCAAAACAGGGCTGAGTAAGGTGGAGCTCTGATGTGTGTTGGGTTAATTTCATTTCTAGGAAGAGTTTGTTCAACACCTACTCAGTCCACACCATTGGGCAGAGTGCTGTGGGGACGGGCTTGGGGGGTACACAAAAGAACAAAAAAGATACTCATTTCCTTGAAACAGTCTATAATCTCTAAAAGGAACAAGATTTTCACACAGAGTGGTTAAATAACTCGGGGCATTATGTAATTGAATGTGAAAATGAGAAGTATGTATAGTTAACACTGCAGGAATTTTAAAACAGGAAAAAATGAAGGTGGGCTGGCATGGGCACGAAAGCGGGGTGAGACTTAACGCTGGGTAAGATATGGAAACGGGAGGAATGTTCAAACAAGTAAACACTTGCTCATCTTTTATCTTAAGTTTGGGTTTTGAAACTAAAATCTATGAGGGAAGCTCGATAGATTTTAAGAGAAAGGGAAGAATATTTAAATAATATTCTAAGAAGTAAAATTATCTTTTGGACTGGAAGAAAGCAGGTCCAAGGTTTGGACCATTCTAGATAACTGAGGGAAACTGAGACAGAAAATAACTGGAGAAACAGCAGAAAAGACAGAAGAGCCTTTCTTTCTTTATTCCACCATCTGTACCCTCCCTTGCCCTTTGAGGCTCATCTACAGCCCCTCCCAAGAGACTGACCCTAGTAAGAAATGCCAGAGAGGGACAGCTTCCAGCTAGAGAGGCAAGCAGAGAGGATGTGGCCCACCACACGGCCAGAGAGACTTAGGCTCCAGCCTCCAGCAACTCACCACTCCTGAGCCTCTCCTACTGTAGGGCAGTGGGCTGGTATCCAGGGCTGGGAGACATGGGCCCAGACCAGCTTTGATGTGAAGGAAGGAAGGTGGGTGTGAGGTGTGGACAGGAGAAACATCTCCTTAGCCACGAAAAGGCAACTGGGAATGGGTTGAGAAAAGATACCTGGTGTCCTAAGGACTTCTATCTTATTTAGAGGTGGGTTTTTTTCCCCTGAAAACAGAAGAAATGCCACTACTTCAGCATGTATCACAGTGATTTATTTACGTGTCTCCTTCATTAGACCATGAACTCCTAAGAAACATGTTATATCTATTCATTTGTATCGCCAATGTCTAGAAAATGGTAAGCATACTATAAATGTTGAATAAATGAGTGAGTGAGTAAATCTTGTGTTTGGAGGTAAGTAAAGCCAGACAAGAAAGAGTTGAGGGTTTATATTGAAAAGAATTAGATGATAAGTTTGGCTCATAAACTGGATACCAACCATGTCCATGGCCCCTGCTGAGAGCAGTCTGAAATGCTTTCTTATACAAAGGGACTATGGCAGCACCATGCAACCTGTCACATGCCTGGCCACAGCTGATGAGATCAGAGGTAAAAACTTGTCCCACAAGGGCAGCCCATCAATATGCAGCCAGTGATTTCTGAGGTGTCCTGGCCTAAAAGCTGTGTCGAAAGAGGGACAGTGGCAATCTGCTAAACTGATGGAGATGGTTTTTCTGGGGATTTGAAGTGCAGAGACAAGGACCTGGGCTGTTGGGTGCAGAGCAGACGTGGAAACACAGACAGCAGGGAGAAGAGAGGGGAAGCTGAATGGAGGTAATGTATCCCTGATCCCCCGCGATGAGATGATTAGATAATGTGGCTGCTGGAACTGCCCTTGGTCTCAGGTGACATCCCAATTTTCATCTCTAGAGCTGACACGATGCCACATTTCTTGTTTTTCCAATAAGGCTGAGTCATTTGGCTTTTCCTGGGCTCCTGGGAGGTCCAGCCATATAGCCTCTATCTTCTTTACTTCCACCTATAGCCATACAATATCTTCTCCTCTTTATAACTTGAGCCAGTTTGAAACTCAAATCTTACTACCAAAACAGAGTAACTTATATGGACTGATAAAGTGGGGGTCAGACTGTAGAGGGTCTTGAATGTTAGGTTCAGAAGTACGGACATGATCCTGTGGACAAAAGGGAGCCTTTGGGGAACAGAATTCATCTGGGCGTGGAAATTTGGAACTGACAGCTCACTCATCTTGGGCTTCATGCGTCCCCTAATGTATGTTTTGCCCTTTCCTTTTTGAATTCTATGTTATCTGCTGGAAAAGACAGAGGTAAAAAAGAAGGGTTCAGTTCTTTTTTTCTTTCTTTCTCTTCCTTCTTTCCTTTCATCAGTTAATATCATACCATCTTCCCCTAATCAATGAGCCTTCCTCTAAATATAGTTTTTAAAAAGCACTTTTGGTGTCTTTAGCACATTTCACAAGTCTTTAAGATTTAGCCTTCTTGACATTATTCTTATAATCTCATTATAACCTTCTAATTTGCCTTTCATTGCTGATATTCTTTGTATTTATCGATACATTCTTCGTAGATACAAACTTATTAGGGTCCCTGTGTGGGTAAATGATCCTCTCGAGATATATCTCCATATTCATGTCACAGGCGAGAGTTTGTCATTGTAGGCGGAAAACTAAACTTTTCAAGAATTTCCATCTCACGTGAGCTATATTCCTCTTAAGAGTCTCAGAAACAGAATTACGCCCAACTTTTATCTCAACTGTTGAGATTCTACTTTTCTTGGTCTAAAGTGCCTATCTGACAAGCCCAGTGTTCTCTTTCTGCACAAGACATAATTTAGTTCAGCTAAGGCTCCAGTCCCTTGCATTATCACTTAATTCTCTTTTGTTAAGAAGAATTAAGTCCAGTTTATCTCATAGCTTCTTTCACTTTCAGAGATAAAATTAACAGTTTAAAAAAGTGTATTCTCAATATAATTAGTCATTGGGAAATGCAAACTGAAACCACAATGAGATACCACTTCACACCTTCCAGAATGGCCATAGCAAAAAGAGACGATAACAAGTCTTGGAGAGATGTAGAGAAGTCAAAACTCTTATACATTGTTGGTGGGAATGTAAAATGGTACAGCCACTTTGGAAAACCATTTGGCAGTTGCCCAAAAAGTTAAACGAAGAGTCACTATTTGACCCAGCCATTCCATTCCCAGGGATATACGTAAGAGAATTGAAAACACAGATTCACACCAAAAAACGTACACAAAGGTTCACAGAACATTATTCACAGTAGCTAAAAATTGGAAACAACTCAAATGTCCACCAACTGATGAATGGATAAATAAAATGTGGTATATCCATAGAATGGAATAGTATTCAGTCATGAAAAGAAATGAAGTACTGATACATGTTACAACATGGATGAATCTTGAAAACATTATGCTAAGTGGAAGAAGCCAGACACAAAAGACCACATATTATATGACTCCATGATTCCATTTATATGAAATGTCCAGAGCAGGCAAATCCACAGAGACAGAAAGATCAGTGGTTGCCAGGGGCTGAGGGGAGTGGGAATGGGGAGCGGCTGCTAATGAGTACGGAGTTTGTTTTTGGGGTGATAAAAATGGTCTGGAACTAGATAGTGGCAATAGTTGCACAATCTTGTGAATATACTAAAAACCACTGAATTCTAAAAAATGAAAAACAGAATTTTTTAAGGTTTTGCTTTTAGAAGAAATGGAGTTCTTCTAGAAGTCAAGATTATTAAGCTTTCCTATCACCATGCACCTTGACCCGTTATAAATTTTGAAACCTACAATAGGAAAATATCATTTGTATTGTACTAACTGGATTCTCTACAGCCTATCACAAGAAGAAGATTTTGTTTTCCTCTTATCCTTACCCAAATTCTCTTTATCTTATTTTTATACTTACATTTGTGAATTGCTATATAGAAAGCACCTTTTGATATTCTGTGTTTCTTCTCCTTGATGTGTTTCTTTGGAGCAGAGTATAATAATTCAGTATACTCTATGGCCTGGTTCAATCATGAGGTCCACTATATTTACTCCCTTGTGGTTTCAGGTCAATTTGATTTCCATTTCAAATTCATTTTATTGGTTATAAAGATTAAAACCAAAGATGGCTGGTTAAAGGACGCCTCTGCGAAGGGGGAGTGGGGTGGAGCGGGAGGCTGTTGCCTTTCATCAGAAGCTCCTCAGCTGGATTTGTTACCCTGTGGATATTCTAATAGCAAATAGCTCTGAGACTCAGAACCTGATAGATGGGAGAGTGAAACCCCATTAACAGAAACAGTTAAGAGGGAGAGAGAACAGACAGAGCCAAAGTAAAATAATTATATTAAATATAGATTTGGGGGGGGGGTTGTTCAAATCTATCCAAATTTCTTTTTTTTCTTATGTTCACAAATGTTTGTGGCCTCCCTTCAATGCATACGAAACAGTCAGGTAAGAGAATAAAGTGTGCCCTTTGGGATCTTGCTGGCTCATACAGGAGACAACAGTGTACACAGATCACTGGAGAGCAGGATGATGCACATCCAGTGCCTTTAGGGTCCTAGAGACAACAGGGCTGCAGTGCAGGGATGGGCCAGACCAGATTCTGGCATGCAGGCAGGGTCACAGAGGAGGCGGCACTGAGGTGGAGAGGTGGGCTCCTTTTAAAAAGTACAGATTAGAGGGAAGGGAAGAATATTCTAGGCAGACAAATGGTATAGAAAAGGTATAGAGACAAGGAAGTATATGATGTATCGCTCAGAGGGTAAGAAAATACATCCATTTAGCTGGGGCATAAAATGTGCATAAATGAATGACTGAAGATAAAGCTGGGAGGTAAGGTGGTGCCACTGTAGAAGCTGTTGAGCATTAGCCTAGAGGCACAGGAGAAGCACTGAGGTTTTTGAGCTAGGTGGTAATACGACCAAAGCGGTGTTTTAAAAATGAATGGCAACTCAAGAACAGACAAGGGAGAAAGGAAAGTCTCTTCAATAAATGGTGTTGGGAACGCTGGACAGCCACATGCAAAAGAATGAAAGCAGACCATTATCTTGCACCATACATAAAAATTAACTCAAAATGGATTAAAGACTTGAATGTAAGACTGGAAACCATAAAACTCCTGGAAGAAAATATAGGCAGTATGCTCTCTGACATTGGTCTTAGCAGTATCTTTTCAAATACCATGTCTACTCAGGCAAGGGAAACAAAAGAAAAAATAAACAAATGTGACTACATCAGACTAAAAAGCTTGTGCAAGGCAAAGGAAACCATGAACAAAATGAAAAGACAACTCACCAACTGGGAGGAAGTAATTGAAAAACATACATCCCACAAGGGGTTAACTTCCAAAATATATAAAGAACTCATACAACTCAACAAGAAAAAAACAAACAACCTGATCAAAACATGGGCAGAGGAGATGAACAGACATTTTTCCAAAGAAGATAGACAGACGGCCAACAGGCACATGAAAAGATGTTCAACATCACTAATATTAGGGAAATGCAAATCAAAACTACAATGAGATATCACCTTACACCTGTCAGAATGGTTATAATTAACAAGATAAAATATAACAAATGTTGGGGAGGATATGGAGAAAAGGGAACTCTCATACATTGCTGGTGGGAATGCAAACTAGTACAGCCACTATGGAAAACAGTATGGAGATTTCTCAAAAAAATAAAAATAGAAACACCATATGATTCACTATCCCCCTACTGGGTATCTATCCAAAGAGCATGAAATCAACAATACAAAGAGATTTATGCATCCCTATGTTCATTACAGCATTATTCACAATAGCCAGGACGTGGAAGCAACCCAAGTGCCCTGTTATGGATGAATGGATAGAGAAGATGTGGTACACACACACACACACACACACACACACACACACACACACACACAATGGAATACTACTCAGCCATAAAAAAGACAAAGTTGTCCCATTTGTAACAACATGGATGGACATTGAGGGTATTATATAATAAGCCAGACAGACAAAGACAAATATTGCATGCTTTCACTCAGATGTGGAAGATAAACAAATACATGGATAAAGAGAACAGATTAATGGTTACCAGAGGGGAAGGGGGCTGGAGGTGGGTGGAAGGGGTACAGGGGCACATATGTAAGCTGATGGATAAAAATTAGACTACTAGTGGTGAGCACGATGCAGTCTATACAGAAACTGATAAATAAGAACGTACACTCAAAATTACACAATGTTATAAACTGTTACGATCTCAAAAAAATAATTGGGAAAAAAAAAAAAAAAAGAATGGTAGTGAAGAGCAAGACAGACTGAAGGGAAGGAAAGACCAAAAGCATGGAACCCAATTAGGAAGCTACTACAGCTCAGGGTGGTAATAATGTGAGTGGAGAAAAGGAAGAAGACAGGAGGAAGATGGTAAAGGAAGGTTGGATTAAATTGACTACATAGTTCTCCACATTTTCACTTTAGTTATGGACAGAGTATGATCCTCAGAGGTTCTGGGTATCTGCTATGATCCATCCTCTGTGGATAGGAACACCAGGGGATCTGATACTCCTCAGCCTGTTAATGGTTCATTATTGACACTATTTGGAGAGGGCCAGATAGACATAAAGTGGGTAATTCAAAGCCATTTTCATTTGGATTTGAAAAGGGTTCTGTGCCTCTGCCACCTCCCTAGTGCTGTTTGCTCTAGCTGGTATTGAAATGACTCTCTTATCTGAACTCACAGATTCTCACACCCAAAAGCTCCAAGAATGCAGAGGAGACCTCCCCACTATCAAGAGTTCACAGCGTAGGAATCATAAAGTAGATAACCACGTCTGAAATATCAGCTCCGGAATGAGGCTAAGAGCCTAATTTTGTCACAGCAAACTAGAGGAACATTTGCTGCAGTGCCAGAGGGATCTCTGGGTAGGATGGGCATTAACATGTTCCTCCCTTGACTCCCACAAAGCAGCTCTCACCCTGGGAAGAGCATCTGCTATGTATGGAAGTGATGCCAAGACAGGCTCCGCCAGGGCAGGAAGCCCAGTGTGAGGGACAAGGACGCTACAAAGAGGGAGCTGAGACAGACTGGACTTTCATTCAAACCCAAGGGTCCTCAAATCAAATCCTGGCTGTGAAAACAGATGAAAATGAGATTTCCTCCTCTTATAGCACTCTCTGTCGCAGTGTAAACAGGGGTGTGAGGGTGTGTGGTATGTGCAACAGTGCACGTTTTGCTCCCCAGAGACCCTAGCCTGGCTCATTTGTGGGTCTGAGGCCAGATGGAAGCAGTCAGCTCAGGAAATAAACTCACCTGCTTCTTGAACCCACCCACAGCCATTGGCCTTCCCATGAGGCGGGCTCCCAAGCCATTCAAATTTCAAGAATATGTGGCTAGGTGCAGATGTTCACATATGCCATCTGTATTTCACATGAATACGTTTATTTGGCTTGGAAGAATACAGCAGATTCCAGAACCTGGAGCATGAAGACAGTATTTGGAAGCCCAGTGTATAGGAGCCAACTTCCTGTATACAGATGGTCTACCCAGCACCTGTAATTCCTTGGGTATTCAGGTTTCAAAGGAAACCATCCTACCTGTGCTTCCCCCTTGCCACTGTGGTCAAGCATTTCTGTGAACAGACGCTGCTCTCCCTTCTGCAGTGTGAACCTGGCCAGAGTGGGGAGTGCTGCGTGGATTTAGGGAGGGCTCCAGGATGCTTCCTACCTTGGCAGGCACCCTGAATTCCCCATATTCTTTCAGCAGTTCCTGAGTCTCCTCTGTGGTCTCTCCAGTGGAGGTATGTGTTGAGAGGTAATATTCACCTGTTTCTTGGATCCAGTCCAGTGCCTGTGGGAGGAAAGAACCCATCCAGTGCTCCAAAAGCCAGATGTCAGTAGGAAGACATGCCACGCTACAATGAAGGTTTGTGGTTTGGGACAGTGTGATGGACCCAGGAAATGCTGGCACAATTCGATCAGTATGTACTTGGAAGTTGATTTTATGAATGAGCCCTCCCCCGTTAGACTTGGAACATCCCACCAGCAAAGAGAGTGTCTTGTCCATTAGACTGGGGACTCTCCCATCCCAGGCCCAGTATCATCCATGATATAGGGGCAATCTGCACCCAGCATCTCCTCCCAACTCCTGGTACCAAACTCTGAACAGAGAGCTTGGTAAAGGCTGAAGGTCTGGCAAGTGACAGCCTGTTCTCCTTTCTCTCTTCATCCCACCTCCCATCTCTGATCTGTCTGCTGCTATGACCCTCTTCTGGATGCTTGAAAGTCCTAGTCATCTGGGCTCCTGTGTAGTCCCCAGAACCAAGGCAAAGCCAGGAAAGCTCTGAACACACCTGCTTAGCGCTCCGCTCAAACACCACGTATTGCTGGCACTGGTCTAACCGCCGCTTCTTCAAGGTCCAGAAGTGCAGGACGCGATTCTCCCTCTGTAAGAGCTCACTTAAGATGGCTGCAGGGCAGAGGAGACGAGTGCTGGTCAATGGAAGGCCCTGAACAAATGTGACCAGCCGCTTCCGCCCAGCATCCCAGGTGCCAGATAAGCATGACCTTCCAGCCTCCCCATAGGACTAATCCAGGCATCAGAGGCAAGGGAGCAAAAACTTGGTCCAGAGAGAATTTGCAAGAGGGGAGCAAGATTGGGGAGCCTGGGGTGACAGCCTGTTGATGAGGCTCCACGAATTAAGGGAGGAAGAGTATGCTCCCAGGGGGACTTAAAAGCGATCCTGATTTTCTTAGTCCCTGACGGTGAGAGACCTTAGGAAGTGTCAGTCCCTAAAATAAATAACTCAGTGGAAGAGTGAACGGACTTGACGGGAATCCCGGCCATCCCTGAGGAGTTCCAGGAGAGGAACAGTGGCGTGAGGACTGGCGTAATTGCATGGATACCCTGCGTCACGTGCCACGCTCTCTGCCCCGTACAAGAGGCTGTGCACAGCACCTTCACAGCCGACCCTCAATTTTAAAACTTCTAAATCGTGGGCCTAGGGATGCTGTGTTGGAATCCTGTCTCTAGGCCCAAACTTCCAGGTTGTTTGGATCTGATCATAAGAAAAGCTGAAAGTTGTTCTGGCATTACTTCTAATGATGGTAAGTGCGAGGATACGCAGGAGGCACGCAGCACCACAGTGGGCCGTGGCAGGTGTTGGTCCATGTCATGTCCCTCCCTCCTTCTCCTGCTGTTCCAGCAGCAGCTGGCTACATGGATAGATTTCCTAAGTGTTTTAATAGTATGTTCTATGCTTGAAGCAATCACATTCCTTTTGTATTATATCTACCTCCTACTTTCTGCTATGTTACTAATAAAATACAAAATAGTGATATAAAAATTAATATTTATTAAGCACTCACTATATGGCAGGCTGGTATTTTCACAATACCCCATGAGGCATGCACCATTATTATCTCCATTTTACAGATGAAGAAACCGAGGCTGAGAGATGATAGGTAACTTGCCCAGCGACATTCAGACAGGAAATGGTGGAGATCTTTGACTTCAAAGTCTGAGTCCTTAGCCATCTGGTCTCCTGAGATACAGGGGCTGTAAAGCACAAGTTACTGTGCTTTACAAAAAGGGTACAACCCAAATTGCACTGCTTGTACTTAGAAGGTTTTGCTGATTTTGTGTACTTTTAATGCCCCTAGAAGTTCGGCTCTCTAAGGACAGAATCTGTCTCTCCTCCCTGAGGCTGAGAGCTTTTAAGGGTCCCAATTATTCACTTTTATGATATCTATGCCTTTATCTTGTAGCCTTTTAATTTCTCCTCAAAGAGACAAAGTGTTCTTCCTCAACCCTGACCTAGGGCTTGGCCACGTGACTTGCTTTAGCAAACAGGTTGTTAACAGATATGACACAAGCAGGGGCTTGAAACGTGCTTGTGCACTCAACCTTGCCATCACCACTATAAGAAGTTCTCCTGGGTAACCGCTGTCCCTTCAACCGAGGTCCCAGAATTAATACACACGGAGCAGACAAGAACCCAGCCTGCAGTGAAGGAGCCAAGCCAACCAGACTCACAGCCTGAAGCAGAACGGCACTGCTGAGCCCAGCCAAGAGAGCTGATCCCCAGCCAACCCACAGTCACTTGAACAATAAATGCTTACAATTGTACGCCACTGGGTTTTTTGGTTGTTATGCAGCAATAATTGTGCCTGCAATAAAAACTTAAAATAAGTGGCACTGGCTTTGGGTCCAGGCAGGTGGAAAGGAAATGGATATAGGAGAGAGTGTAGGTCCCTGCTCAGGTGGAAGCTTCAATTGAACAAAGACGAATGAGAATGTGGGTTTC
This sequence comes from Equus przewalskii, assembly GCF_037783145.1. NCBI lineage: Eukaryota > Metazoa > Chordata > Mammalia > Perissodactyla > Equidae > Equus > Equus przewalskii. Next base: position 36,913,731 of record NC_091848.1, read on the forward strand.
CTTTAGTCTCTCTCTCCCCTAGTCAGACCGTTGCTCATTGCAGCTCCTTCTACGGTGGCTGAGAGAATCAACCCACATCAGGCAAAAATCCTAGAGAACTTCAGGTTGCATTTTTCCCCCTTCTTGAAAGCTTTCCTGTGGGCAACCAACTGCCCTCCCCCTCATTATCCTGCTCTCTCTGGGTTCCTGGCACTCCTAGCACTGAGGTGTAGGTGGGGCGTGCGCTCTCTCAGCAGGCAGCTGCCACCTGCCTGCATTCGGAAGTCAGAACATATGCTTTGAAACATGCAAGAACGTGAGGGAGACAGAATACCAGCTACCCACAGGGTCCCTCGATCACAAATAGGGTAGCACGTTTAAAAAGGGAAGCCGACTTCTCTCTTCTCTGTAGGGAACTTTGATTCCTAAGCTTCATTCTTCCCAGTGGCCTCTGATCTCCCCACCTCATGAGCTCTCTGAGCAGGAAGGGGGCTTTTCCTAAAGCCGATCAGCGCCTCCCAGTGTCCACTCCGTAGCTCCCCAAGCCTGTTTCCACCCCTCACGCCAAGTCAGTTTTGGTTCTGTCCCTAGCCTCCGTCTCCAGGGTTGTATTTCTCTGCTGTGTCAAGATGACATTTGTTAAATTCTTCAGCCACTCAAAGGCTAATTTCTGTATGGTCCAGAGTAAGTGGTTCCACTGATAATAAATTAAGCTTCATGTGGTCAGCTAATAAGGAATTTTTTTTTTTGAGGAAGATCAGCCCAGAGCTTACATCCACTGCCAATCCTCCTCTTTTTGCTGAGGAAGATTAGCCCTGAGCTAACATCTGTGCCAGTATTCCTTTACTTTATATGTGGGACGCCTGCCAAAGCATGGCTTGATAAGCGGTGCATAGGTCCATGCCGGGATCCGAACCGGTGAACCTCAGGCTGCCAAAGCGGAGCACATGAACTTAACTGCTGTGCCACCAGGCCAGTCCCTAACAAGCAATTTCTAAAGGTTACTGATTTTTTCATACAATTAAGTCTAATTAAAGTCTTATAGAATTCAGAGAGATATTAAAGATTATCTAGACCAGTCTACTTATCTAAATTTTACGTACACACAAATCACCTGGTTGGGGTGGGATGGGGAGAGCTCTCACCAAAATGCAGGTTCTGACTCAGTAGGTTAAGGTGGGGCCTGAGAGTCTGTGTTTCTTACAAGCTCCCAAGAGACGTCAGTGCTGCTGATCCGGGGACCACATTTTGAGTAGCAAGAGATTAGATGCCCTCCTTCACTTTTAAGTAAGAAAGCCAAAGTATTAAGCAATAAGTAATAAAGCCAGGATTAGAACGTGGTTTCATGGTTCTCAGTCCATGTCTCATTCCCAGGCTGTAAGATACCCTAGTCTTGTGCAGTTTCAATATGTTAGCCACATTTGGCTACTTACATTCAATTTAAGTAATATAAATAGAAGTAAAAATTTAGTTTCTCAGTTTCACTAGCCACATTACAAGTGCTCAAGAGCCACATGTGACTAGTGGCTACTATACTGCACAGTGTAGATCTAGACCATTTCTGTTACTTTAGAACATTCTATTAGACAGTGCTGCCCTAGACTCCAAGATAAATGAGAAAGTTTGGGGAAATTTTATTCTCATTTTTCCATTGCAGATCTTGATGCAGGTTAAAAAATCATGCGTCACCATTGCCCATTCCATCCCACATCAAACTTTTTCTTATCCAAGGAGAAGACACAGGAAATCTGAGATTGCTTGAAGACCAGACACACAGCCTCTGGTCAGTGCTGCTGAAGCAGGTGGTGGCCGGCAGGTCTCGCACTGACCTTTCACTTGCTGCTCAGGTCCTCGGGTGTGGCTGGCCGCACTGGGCATGCTGACGTTGTTCCTGTGGATGTACTTGAGAAACACCTCCGCGTTCCGCCGCGCCAGAGTGCAGGCCTGAGGGAGACAGAGGTGTGAAACACCCCCACACGAAAGTACTGGTCCAGCAGGTGCAGGGGATCCAAGGTACCAGAGAAGGGGTGCTGGGTAATGAGGCTTCCTGAGCTCTGGGTGAGCTGAGCCCTGGAGGCCACTTCTGGCTAATGGACACTCCAATTCCAATGCAGGAGGCTCGCCCTTTTACTGAGTAAAGAATTACTCCTCGTGCCTCTCCCCTTTCCATCACAGATAAAAACCAGAAACCAACCATCCCTTGACGACTCTCTGTTGATTTGGTATTACTAACGTTCACTCTCAGGCTGGTTTTTCTCTGCCACCAGCGTGCGTCTTACATGCCCACTGGTGTAAGCCACTTTGACGTTAGTCTAATTTAGACTTAAGAAAGCAACTTTAGTAAGTAAATCTATTAACCGTTCCAAATATAAATGGAAGTTATCCACATTTTAAAAACTTATTTAGCCATCAAATCCATCCCCATCTCGATAACACTAATAAATATCCTATTGCTCAGAAATATCGATCTATAAAAAAAAATTAGAGCCATTATACTACCTCCTTTAAGACTCACAATAGCAGAGGGTGACAGAGAGGACAGGTCTGTCCCATGCTGCTGAACCCATGGAGGAGACCGAGGCCCAGAAAGGGCAGGAATCAGGAAGCAAGGCAAGGTTAGAATCTAGATCTACTGACACAGTATTACCAGTTTCTCTCAAGACCACAGGTTTTCTGAATCTTTTTAAAAAGCAGGGGTGTTTTTTTTTCCTGATTGTAGAAGCAATACATGCTAGTCCACTAATTTGTAATCCACAGTTTTCAGAATTAAATTATCGCTAGACAAAACTGTCATATTTTAAAACCTTTTTACACTTAGCATCCGACTCTACAAATTATACAGTAAAAAATTATTTGAAATGTTGCATTAGCAACAATGGCTTCTGGGAGCTCTGGTACAAGACGGATGGTGAGCCCATCCATTCTGAGGCCCCTGAATTCAACAGCTGGATGGTGGTCCCAAGCTAAGGATCCAAATAGAACAACTAAGATTGCATACAGATGAAGAGCCCGATGCTTCGTCCACTGAGCACACAGTTCCCACTACAATAGGGGCTTTCTCAACTATGGTTCTAGGCACACATGAACAACATCAGACCAGAACATTTTCTTTTTTCCTTCTTCAAAGGAAACATTTAATTTTATGAAGAAATATCTTTATACCTCTATTTAAAATCTTTGATATGCTCTACTTAAATTGTTCAGTTAAAACTTTGTTTTGTAATAGGGAAGATTTTAAAAATCATCTTAAGCCCTGTAGAGAAGAATTTCTCTTTAATCTGATTAGCAGGAGCTGAGGGTTCTGATCAAAGGCAGGTGCAGATACCAGATAGAAGGGAGGAGGGCAAAGGGAGGCATCTTTAGAAAAGAATGAGACGGAAACTCAAAGAGGTGGTCAAGTAGAGAAAATCCCTCACAAAAGAGAGGTGGTTAATTACGGAATTGTGAAAAGTCAGTGGCAACATGTCAAGGTATAACAATTCTCTTTTGTACTTTCAGCAGCCTGAGACGAAGCAGAACATGAAGGCAAGGAATTTGAGAGTAAATGGAGCCTTCAGATAAGTTTTAACACAGAGGATGCTGTCAGAGGAGATCAAAGGCTGGAGGAAAGAGGCTGAGGGGGACTTCCCACACCAGCTGAGAGCCTGTTCCCAGCAGGACCGTGCTTCCTCCTTGGGAAGCCAGGGCTTCATTAAAAACAAAACAAACAAAATAAGGTGTTTCTCTCTTCATTCAGCAGAGTAAACAGTGTTACATTTATTAGCAATTGATAATTGTTAGATGGATAAATAAAGCGTCAATTTATTTCTTTAATTCTTGCCCTAAATTTTGCGTCATCCATTTATAAAAGATTTATTCTAATATGTTTTATATCTAGGCTTACATATTTAAATTAAAACATATTTTTATAAACCAAACATAACAGTGAAAGTATGTATTTTTCTCAATTAACGTCAATGGGATATCAGAGTCTTTGAACATGGCATCAGTAGTAACGGTGTATCCTAATTGCCTAATTATACAAAAAGTGCTGAGAGAAATGATGTTTGAAGTGTAACCTTTCAACCTTTCAGATTAACCAGCCAATACTTTCTCTACAAATGTCTCCCTTTAGATAAGAAGCTAGGAAAAATAGGGGTATGGGAAGCCCATATGAAGCACAGTGCATGTGTGTGTGTGTGTGTGTGTGTGTGTGAGAGAGAGAGAGAGAGAGAGAGAGAGAAGAAGAAGAAGAAGAAGAGGAGGAGGAGAAGGAGAGAGGAGGGAGGGAGGCAGAAGGCAGATGAAAGAACAAGGCTAAAGTCCCAGACCTTGGCTGACAATGTGCTCTGACCTTAAGAAAGGCCTCTTTTTGTTCCAAGTGTTTACTGATGAGCGGAATGACATGGTCGATCTCTGCCGCTGGCCCCAGTTTATCTCGTCCACCACACCAGTCCTCATCTCTCCGGTACTCTTGCTCTAAGCTCTCCAGGACACTACAAACCTAATGAATCGTGGAAGAAAAGACTCAGTAAATGAACAGGTCAGGAAGTTTTCTATGAGGACCTTCAGCCAAGAGAACTCTGCACAGGTGTCATTTTTCATTCGAAGTTCATTTTGTAGATTTAGGGTATGCAGTGCCCCGGGACATCTCAGAGAAGTCCAGGAGGCAGAGAGAATCCAGCATCTGGGGCTTGGGAAACAGATTATGACTGAGATGTGGACTTTGGAACCATCTTCTGACAGTCAATGGCTGAAGGCTGCAGCTATGGGGGTTGATGATATCACCTAGGGATAACAAGTAGAGTAAGAAAAGAAGAGAAACTAGTAATTTTAGGGGTTTCAAAGTGTTTTTATATATTATATTGTTATAACCTTACAATAATGTGAATTAGGTACAACAGGAAAATGAAGTTTGGAGAAGATATCAGGGTTGCCCAACCACCTGTACTCGCTCTACAGGAAGCAGCCTTAAGCAGAGGGAAAAGAGGAAGTCGCCTATGTTGTGTGACCTATGGGCCATAAATGAATGCTGTCTTTCCCCTCTCTAGGGAAAAATATCCCAGCTACAACATCTCAAGGTACTACCACAAGGCAATGCCATCTCCAGGCCTTCTAGTGGAAAACGTACATTTCCTTCAGAGGGACAACAAATTTGTGTTAACCTAAAAGATAGTTAAGAAGCTTTTCAGTTCTAAAAATGCTGAAAGGCTATGCTCTAAGTGACCTTACAAATGAACTCACAAGAGAGCCAAAGGCATTTCAAATAGGTCTTGGAGGGAAAATTAGGTCGGGTTGCAACAGTAGGAGACCCAGGGCAGCCTAGTGTCAGGGCCTAGGAAAGGATGCAGAACACAGACACTCATATTCCTATACTTTCCTTTAACAGGCTTTGATGTCTTGCTTGGGTATGGCAGCAGGGGGGAGCAACTATACCTATCTGTGGCCTCCTCTGTCTGCGAAAGTCATCCTTTCTGATGAAGGGTGTGGCACTAGATAGGGCACTTACTGAGTTAAGAACTGAGCTGAAAGATGTCCTAGGCAGAATACCCCCATAGCCAATATGCTTCCCACGTCATCCTGTCCCTGGACTCTAGCTGACTTCTCTAGCACCACACACCTCTATGCAAGGCATGAAAGCATGCAGAGGACTCACATCTTGAGAAAAAACAGATTACACACATGCAAAAACTGTAAGAAAAAGAGTACTTGACACCTGTCCTATGATAGTATTGGACTTTAAACCAATCAATCTGGGAGCTAGAAGAAATGAAAAGATTATCAAGCATAAATCCTTCAACAGGCAAAGAAACAGAAATCTAGAGAGATAAAGTGACCTTTGGCAAGGTCAGTTCAGGGTCCAATTTTCTGACTCTTTATCTAGTACTCTGTCCCTTTCAGCATCTTGATCCATTTCAAATTAAAATTTGTATATGATATTAGACAGGGATTAAGCCTTTTTTTTTTCATATGGCTATTCAGTTGTCCAGCATCATCTTTGAAAAAATTTCCTTTACTTATTGAATTGCTTTGTCAAAAATCAACTGACTCATATATATATATATGTGGGTCTACTTCTGAAACCTCTAATCTGTTCCATTGTGTCTATCCTGACACAAATACTATTCTGTCTTGATCATTGCAGCCTTAGAGTAAGTCTCAAAATCAGGCAGTGTAACTCCTCCAACTTTGTTCTTCCTTTTCAAGATTGTTTTGGCTATTCTAGGTTCTTTGCATTTCCATATAAATCTTAGAATCAATGTATAAATTCCCACAAAACAGCTTGCTGAGATTTGATTGGGATTGTGATGAATTTACCGATCAACTGGGGAAGCGCTCTACCATCTTAGTCTGCTGCTCCCACTTCCATGGCCATCAAAGGCATTGTCTCTCTAAAACAACAGAAGAGAGGACTGGGAGAAGCTGTGGAGATTGGAACACTGGCTGCAGGGCCCTCTGACAGGCATGTTACATTTGCCCTGAGATGGACTTTCCCACGCTCCCTATAAGTCACCCAGAGGAGACTGTTTCTCTGATCTATTTCTACCAGGAAACTATTCAAATGAGGAAAGTATTTTACACTGAAAAAATTACTCCTGTTTTAAACCTCTATTTCATGAAAAGAATCTCCTAACAGTATCCAGATCATTTAGAAATCCTCTTAGCCCTTGTGCATAGTGCCGTGCAGATGTAATAGCAATGGGTCTGCATCTTTATGGCCCTGTTGTATGCATCTCCTGCCTTTTCTCCCACAGCTGCACCATCCTACCGGTTAGGCTCAGAGTTTTCCAGTGACAGAGAGCAGTGTTTCCCCCATTAGACTGGGAGGCCCATGAGTGAAAGAGCTGTATGTTTTTCAAGGAATGGGTAGTGCCTGATTGTGTTAGATTAGATTATGTTCAGCAAATTGTCACTCTCCTCTCCCAACCTTCACAGGAGTCATATACTTCTCTGCCTCACTGATGTTGGCTTGGCCAGGTGATTTGTTTTGGCCAAAAGGATTTTAGAGCATATGACACAAGCAGAGCCTTGAAATGCACTTGTATAGTACATTTTGGGCTCTTGCACTCCTGCCCTTCACTATAAATGTGCCTCATGTAGCTGCTGGTCAAGGAGGATGAGAGACATGGGAAAAGATGTAGACCCAATCTGCAGCTTGGAGCCTGGTTCTATGAAGCCCAGCCAAGATCAGCTGAACTCCAGATACTTAAGCAAAAAAGAAATGCTTACTGTCTTATACCACTGAGTTTTGGGATGATTTGTTACACGGCATTATTGTAGTAACAGCTGACTGATACACCACTTAAATCTGGCATTCAGCATATACCCACCCAATTCCCACTTTGACACCTAGATCCAATGAGTTTGAGAAATTTATAAGAAACAAATCACATAGCCTGATTCTCTAATAGAAATGATTTATAAGGAAGCCAACTATAGTGTTTCCATAATTCATTCTTCTACTCTCAAAGGTTAACACTGAGAGGACTGGCTTCTTGACGAGGTAGATACTACAGATTTGCAATGTGAGGCAGAAAGTAACCCTCCAACAATCTCAGCCCCACATATCCCATAGCCCTTTCTCGCACCTGTTCGGAAGTTTTGTAAAAGGCCACAGAGGCATTGACCAGTTTTAGCCGGTCTTCCATCTTCAGCATCAGCTGCTGCCAGTGGAGGGCCACCTTCTCAGCACATTCCCGGATGGCCTCTGCATCATAGTGGCCGGCCTGGAGCAGCGCCTCGGCTTTCTGCTGTACCTGCAGGGCACTCTGGTGCGTCTTCTGCAAGGAAGTGGCATGAAAGAGGGACTGGGCACAAGGGGAGGAGAGAGAGGTCCGTGGGAACGACCCAGGCGTGGTATGGGAGGGGGTGGAGCGAGGCGTGAGTGGAAAGATGCAGAAAAGTTAAAGAGCTTTAAATGACTGATTCAAACATTTTGTCACGATGATTAACACATCATTGTTTTTAAATCATATTTTTAAAAAATCATACATTTTCATTAACTAATAGCTCAGGTCCCTAACCCCTGCCCCCACTCCTTTCTCTTCTACTTGTATTGCTCAGTTTTAAAGACTTTTCAGGTTCGGTGGTAGAGAAACAGCAGTTGTGTATAAATCTGCCCCCTGATTGGTTCATACAATAGTTAAATTTCCTTTTTAAATCTAATCATAAAATTGTTCATCATCATGAGTTTTCATAGGAGGTTATTGTTCAGTCCCATTTTACAGAACAAATAAACACAGCACATAAAAAAATCCCCATGTAACACAAATCTCAGCCAACAATGCAATCATTTTAAACAGTAATAATCAGCTGAAAAGGATTCTAGTAGAATAAATTTGGCAGGTTAATAAAGCAGAAGAGCACCACCCCTTGGTTACCTCACCAAGGGAACAGAGCAGGACAGAAGATAATTCTGTTCAACACACAATCCCCACATGATGACACTATTTATGTTTGCCTTTATGATAATATATATATTATAGAAAGTTTATTTTCTTATTCAGGCTAAACGTGTTTTGCATTCTTTGAGTTCACATTAGCTGTAAGAGGTGGGGAGACCAGGCTGGAGGACTGGGTGGCAGGGAGAGAGCCAAATGGGATTAAAATTTATTAAAACAAAGGGCTGATGTGGATGAGCCATATGACTTCAAAGAAGTAATGTAATCCCAACCTCAACTGCAGGGATCATTTCAATCCAGTGGCATAGCACCATCGGCCTTTGCACATTTAGGAAAGCATAGCTCAGCTGGCAGTGAAAACGGGCAGCTAGAAGCCCAGTAACTTACTCCAGAATTCTTTCTGCCCTTCTTCTTGGGCAGCAGTCCTGGGACAGTTCCCAAGAGCGAATCCACTCAGCACTCCCTGTGTGTGAGTACAATCTTGCACCTTTTCACCCCTATCTTGCCCTTCATCCTCATCCCTGATGGAAGTCTACACAGTACTATATATTTTTCCCAGTCTATCAACCACCTCCTGGCTTCCCTTCCTGCTCTCCTGAATCTGCACTCAGTGTTAGCTAGGTTAGCATGACCTCCTCCAGGAACCTAGAATCCTTTATTCCCTTGCTTTGCCACTGAGTCAGCCTTCAATCCCGATGACCACATCAGCCTTTGGGTTCCTGATTGCTGAATGCAGCTAGGAAAAGTAAACTAATGGGCAGAAATGCTCCACTAAAAATCCCTGGTTCCTTTCTCTGTTTGACTTATTGGTATCATTTTCTCTTCCTGTCTCCTAAGTGTAGAAATATCCCAAGGTCCATTCTTGGTTTTTGTTCACTTCTGCAGAGGTCTCTTGGTTTCTATTATCTCTTTCTTGTAAATGACTCCCAATTGATATCTCTCGTCTTACTCGTCTTACATTTGACCCTTATCTCTGTCTTTGGATGTGAGGGTGAGCTGCCTGCCACACCTCTCACCTAGGGCAGTGGAACTCATTCGGTTGATCTAGCTGTCTGCCCCATGTTAGTCACTTACAAAGATGCATTCTCAGTAAAAGAAGTGAAAGATCTTCCTAGAGAGGGGAGCAACCCTTGCCAATGAATGCAAATGGCTTTAATGCCCTTTCAGATCCTCCACCTTCCACCCAGACAGCTCCTCAAATTTCTCACCTAAAACTAATCTCCTTCTCCCTCTAAGACAGTCTTCCCACTGCAGTCTACCATTCTGTTGATGGTGCACTCCTCGCTGCCACCCTGGATTACAATCTCATCATCATCCTTGCCTGCTGTGCCTCACCCTGAGTCCCAGTCTAGCCCTTACCACTTCACACCTAGACTACTGTGGTGGTCACCTAACTAGTCTTCTGGCCTTCCATTTCTAATCCATCAAACCCATCCCTTACATTTCTGACAGACTAATTCTCTGTAATAGGAAGTGCCTGGATTAAGTGACTTCTAACATCCTTTCCAGCTCTAAAACTCTAATTTTGTGCTGTAAACATCACTCCCTTCTCTCAATTCAAAAGCCCTCAGTGGTTCCCCCATTGCTGTGAAATTGAGTCTAAACTTTAGAGGATGTCATTAAAAGCCCCTCACAATGTGGTTCAATTACTTCCATAACATTATCACCTACTACTCCCTCACAAAAACCCTTTGAATACACATGCACTTTCTTGTTTTTGTTACCTTCATTCCTCCTGCCTTTAATGAACACCCCTTACACTCTCCCCATCTATGTTCCAGTCTTCCTTTGAGACTCAGCTCAAGTCCGACCTCCTTCAAAGAGGCCTTTCCAGACAGCCTGAGACTCACTAAAAACTACCCTTTTCTGAACTCCTATATCACTCATCTAATCTTGGCTGATTCTCCATACTTAGACTGTGAAACTCTCAAGGTAAGGACTCTTAAAAAATCACTTTAATAGCTGTCATTTAACCAAGGTGCTAGGCACTGTGCTTATGCATATTTTTTCCTAGTACTCATGACATTACAACAAGGTGGTTATTATTATTCCCACTTCACAGATTAAGAAACTGAAGCTCAGTCTGGTTAAGTGACTTGCCCAAAAATGAACAACCAAGGAAGTGATGAAACCAGGAATAAGATTCAGGTTTGACCTTATTTCCAAACTTATTCCTTTCCACTACGTCACACCATATCATTTTATTTCTAGCACTTGGGATCGTATCTACAGTTTCCCATTCAGAGGAAGCATCCACCAAACGAACATTAGTGATTATGATTATCTGGCCTCTCCTCAATATATGAAACTAGCATATAATTGTCATCGTAAACCCGTTATTACGTCTTTTTCTCTGAGAGTGGAGAAGCAACTTTAATTTTCCTCTAATGTTTGCTATGTAATAAATCTCTTCCTTATTCTGAAACTTATTATCATCTAATAGTGCAGGAAACCCCTTTCCTCTTTAATTTCCAAAATGATAAACCCTTATGCCTATGACATAATCTTCGCTTTGCTAAGCTTGAGTCATTATTTTGCATTTATCTCTACTCTCTGTTATCTAATCCTATTGAGTGCTATATCTTTAAGACGTGGATTATCAAGGATGCTATTATTTAGTAGCAATACATGGAAGAAAACTGAACCAAATCAACTCAATTTACTATCCGGTTTTAACTACTATTTCTGCCATTATGCTTATGCTTAGGAGGATTTCAAATAAAAATGGATTTCAAAATTGAGCTGGTCTCTATGATGTTTCTAGTTCTTGAAGACACATCAGCCACAGTGTCATGGATACTAACAAATAATAATCCAGGTTTATTGATAAAACTATGCTTCTGGGTGTTGTGTACTGCTCTCCATTCTGAATAAAAACATTCTGGGGAAAGTTTTCCTGAAACCAAGGCTACATCAGGTAAAAATTCTGACCTTCTTTGGGGAGACCAAAACCTTCAAACTGATGAGGACACCCATCCAAGCCAGGGTGAGCAAGCATCTGGGTTTGCCCATAATAGTACTAGTATATGCCTATTTTTCTGGCTTAGTTATTAATAATTCCCTCCTTCACTCTTAAAAGTGTCTCAGTTTTAACAATAAATTATATGATCATCCTTCTTATAACTATTTTATTTTCCCTTCTGGAACCAAGGTTTCTTTCCTAGGGCCCACGAAGTCAAATTATGTTCCCCATCAGCAATCACGGTAAAGGCCTCTAGTAACACCATCAAAATGGTTAAGCCAAACCAGACTAGTTCGGTTCCCTTTCAAACTGCTTAAATCTTCCCTGACATATTTTCCCTCAATGCAGAACCTGGTCTAAACTGACAGATTTAGAGAGAAGCACAAGGCTGCCTGGAGAAGGAGCATATGTTGAAATTCTGGTTCTATTCTCTTCATTATTCTAGCCATGCTGTAGATCCTGCCTACCTTCCATTCCCAAGAACTTCCAGAAATCCCATCTGCTCCGTCATGACCTCTTGAGACCCCGACATAAACTCTTTAGGGACCTGTATCTCAACATCAATTCCAAGAATATTTTATCAAGTTGCACTCATGTAATTAAGAGACAAAGATGCTTAGTGAGCCTCTATTCTGTAAGGATGCAACAGCATCTAATACAAATTAAGACACACTGAATATGCAAGTCATGTGGAATCTAGTGATTTCAATAGCATTGCTAATGCATTTACCCACTATTTTCCATCAGCTCATTGAGGTGTTCAAGACACTCGGTCTTACTTGCTCAACATTTGATTAAGGGATTGAAAATGTGATTACCCAACAGGGCAGATAAACTTTCACCTTCAAGATAAACAAGGAGGAGGTATGGCAAAGAGCTATCTTCTCTCTGCCTAGCATCCCTCACAGCTTCATGCCATGCCTTTAGACTGACTTCTCAACTTTCCTTTTCTCCTTTGCTCCCTCTCTATGGGGCCTTGACCATTGTCTGCCTGATTCTTGATTGTAAGCCCAGTCCTGATTTTTACTTTACAGTGAATATATCCTCATGCTCTCATATTTGGGTGTGCCAGTAAAACACAAGAGACAGCTAATGATAATAGAAGTTCTCTCCTCTGGTTAGTTTTTCTTAGAAAATGATTTTCCCATATTGTGTGTAGAATATACAGTTTATTTTTAAATCTCAACCCCACACAATACTCTGGTACTAGCAATGGTTCCTAAGAAGATATCAGGCATCTTATAGAGACGTGTCATTCAGGTCAATGCTATATTTACACATACCAGACGGCTTCTGGAAAATTAAATTGCTGAAATTGATCAATACTAGTTTAAAAATGTCTAACAATCAGTTGGATTACTGTATTAAAGATAGACTTATTGGCATGGACAGTTAAAATTTTATCATTGTTGCGTAAAATTCTCATTAACAATTACTTTTTTTAGTAGACGATAACACTTTTGCATTTCTTACACACTCAGAAATGGGTTGACTTTTACACTGAACCATATGTAATGAATTTTTTTGAAGTTTCACTCTTTATCTCTTTTCCCATTGGTACTGAACTTATTTTTATTTTTAATATAGTTCCCATGTCCTATTTCCCCATACCACTCTAAAGCAATCAGCTCAAGTCTCTTTGGGAAGGAGAGTGCTCTAGCAGAAAGGACAATTAAAGGTATTATTTAAAGCAAGTCAAAATTTATATGAGATTATCATAAGTGGAGTTTTATTTTAAAATAGCCTTTAAAACAAGTCTCAGTTGGTGAACTTTGGGTTTCAGTGTATTCTTTAAATAAGACTTCCATCAGCATTATTGAACGACTACTTTCCATGAAGCGAACTACCTAGTGTGATCTGCTCCAGGGCTCATTGTTCGCGTTAAAGGCAGAATCTGACAATGGAATCTAAATGTTACACATAAACCAAATATTTAAACATGGAATCCTAACTTACTAATGACTTTTGTACTTGTTTATCCTGATTTCTGAGTGATTGTCAATTGGAAGTGACTTCTAACCTTTTAGCTTTTCATTTCTCACATGTTGCATAGTTCATAATGTATAAAAAACTCAATGTACCTGAGGCCTTGAATGTTAAAGGTACCAATGAGCAAGAAAGATCCACGTTTGTAGTGTGAATACTTGTCTTCTAATATCAGGCCTCCTTGGGGTGATGAACCCCTGTATTTGCTGCTTCATCAATTCCTCGGTAATAAGGAGGCAACCTGGACCATTTCACTAGAATGAGTAAGGGCTTCACGACATAAAAGAATGCCCACTTCTTGAGGAATCATCCTGCCTGAGGTGCAGAGCAGAAACGGGAAGGGAGGACAGTGTAGCCAGATTTGGGTGTTACCTCGATGGCCAGTTGGAACTGCTCGTGCTCCCGCTGCAGCTGCTCTGCTTCAGACAAAGAGCTGGCATTGACCAGGCTGGCGTTGAGCATTGACTCCCCATTGCGGATCCATCCCAGGACCTAGGGAATTGGGACAAAAAGGTAGGTGAATGGTCTTTGCAGCTTCCCTAGAGCTGTTGCCTTCTCTGATGGATCCATCAATCAGAGAGCTTGCTATCTTCTACACACATTTGGACAGAGGACGGGAAGGGTCTGCACAATTAAAATAGTCATCTTCCTCCTACAATCACAGCAAGAAGAATAAAATATCTAGGAAGAAATTTAACCAAGGAGGTGAAAGACTTATACACTGAAAACTCTAAGACATTATTGAAAGAAATTGAAGATTACAAAGAAATGTAAAGACATTCCACGCACATGGATTGGAAATAAACATAGTTAAAATGATCATATTACCTAAGGAAATCTACAGATTCAATGCAATCCCAATCAGAATCTCAATGACATTCTTCACAGAAACAGAAGAAAGAATCCTAAAAGTTATGTGTAAAAACAAAAGACCCTGAATAGCCAAAGAAATTCTGAGAAAAAGAATGCAGCTGGAAGCATCACAAGTCCTGACTTCAAAATATACTGCAAAGCTATAGTAACCATGACAGCACAGCACTGGCACAAAAACAGACACACAGATCAATGGAACAGAACTGAAAGTGAAAAATAAAACCAAACATCTATGGACAGCTAATCTTCCACAAAGGAGCCAAAACCACGCAATGGAAAAAGGAAAGTCTCTTCAATAAATGGTGTTGGGAAAACTGGATAGCCAGATGTAAAAGAATGAAAGCAGACCATTATCTTGCACCATACACAAAAATTAACTCAAAATGGATTAAAGACTTGAATGTAAGACCTGAAACCATAAAACCCCTAGAAGAAAATACAGGTGGTACACTCTTTGACACTGGTCTTCGCAGCATCTTTTCAAATACCATGTCTACTCAGGCAAGGGAAACAAAAGAAAAAATAAACAAATTGAACTATGTCTGACAAAAAGCTTGTGCAAGGCAAAGGAAACCATGAACAAAATGAAAAGACAACTCACCAACTGGGAGAAAATATTTGCAAATCATATTTCTGACAAGGGGTTAATTGCAAAAATATAGAAATAACTCATACAACTCAACAACAAGAAAACAAACAACCTGATCAAAAAACGGGCAAAGGAGATGAACAGACACTTTTCCAAAGAAGATATACAGATGGCCAACAGGCACCTGAAAAGATGTTCAACATCACTAATATTAGGGAAATGCAAATCAAAACTACAATGAGATATCACCTTACACTTGTCAGAATGGTTATAATTAACAAGATAAAATATAACAAATGTTGGAGAGGATATGGAGAAAAGGGAACTCTCATACACTGCTAGTGGGAATGCAAACTAGTACAGCCACTATGGAAAACAGTATGGAGATTTCTCAAAAAAATAAAAATAGAAATACCATATGATTCACTATCCCCCTACTGGGTATCTATCCAAAGTACATGAAATCAACAATATAAAGAGATTTATGTACCCCTATGTTCACTGTAGCATTAGTCACAATAGCCAAGATGTGGAAGCAACCCAAGTGCCCTGCTACAGATGAATGGATAAAGAAGGTGTGGTATATATACACAACGGAATACTATTCAGCCATAAAAAAAAGACATATTCGTTCCATTTGCAACAACATGGACGGACCTTGAGGGTATTATGTTAAGCGAAATAAGCCAGACAGAGAAAGACAAACACGGTATGATTTCACTCATAGGTGGAAGACAAACAAACACATGGATAAAGAGAACAGATTACTGGCTACCAGAGGGGAAAGGGGCTGGGGGGTGGGCGGAAGGATTAAAGGGGCACATATGTATGGTGATGGATAAAAACTAGACTATCGTTGGTGACCACGATGCACTATACAGAAACTGATATATAATAATGTACAGCTGAAATTACAGTTATAAACCAATGTGACCTCAATAAAATAATTTAAGGAAAGAAAATGGTCATCTCCCCAATCTTAATCTGGCACCCTGTACCATAAGGCACAATTATAAGTACCATCCTCATTTCCAGCTTCATATATTCTTTCCTACCCTTGTCACCCATCTGCCCCATTTCCTTACCCACTTAATTTAGAGATTACTTTATCTGATTGCATTGTATGTACATTTCTGAAGTTCCTTCAGGAACACAGAATAGTATAAGTAAATAAATTCCATCTGTTGGTATCCTTTCCTTTAATTAAGGCCAAGTACAAATATCAACAGCTTCCTGAAATCGTCCATACCTTATCACTTCCGTTAGAAATCATCTTTTCATCACCTAGCACAACCATACCATTTTGTAGGTACCACTTTTGTGGCACTCACCACACACTGCTTTGTTCAGCTCTTTCAACCTACGTTTCATTTCCCTGCTTAGAATGTAAACTTCTGGAAAACTAGAGTAATATAACAGTCATATTTTAATCTGATAAAGTACCTAGCATAGTACCTCGCACATGATGGGTATGTAGTAATGTTTTTGAAAGAGTGAACGATCATCTATGGCGAATACCCGAGTCACACCTGAGCAGTGGGTCTAACCTCCTATGCCTTGCAAAATAGCCAAGAGTAGATAGGTTTGAGCATTGATAGGTAAACAACCCAAAGGAATAGGGAAAGAGAAAGAGAACAAGCAAAATAGCATGAATAATCCGTACACTGGATCTTTAGAAAAAGAGAGATTAAGTTATAATTGATTTAAATTATTTACAGTCTATGGCTAGGCTGGGTAAAATTTCTAGGTAACCTTAATTAGTACTGGTGAAAAGGAAACTCAGCTAGAGAGTACTAGACTAGAAGGAGAAACAGCTGATACTATCTAGACAGTTCTAGGTGAAATGGAGATGTGGCAATTATTCAGCTAATAGAGTCAAGCACAAATAAACTGGAAGAATTAGGCCTTGAAAATCTACCTTGTGTCTGGTCGCCAGAAAATTGCCACATATTTTTTTTATTAGGCAATCTGAGAGTTTGCTTGGAGAGAAAAGAAAAAGTCTTCTGAAATTTCAAGATTAGTAAATACCATCCATCTGTTATCTCAAGGCAAAGCAGAAGACATCCAATCTGTTTTAGATTTTTTTCGGATTTTTTTTCTCCTCTCAAGTTCTTCATGCTAAACAATTAGAAAAATATTAAGCCTGGTCTCCTATTCCATAACCCTCATAGGCATTTCTCAAAGTTCCTCCTTGGGCAGAAAGTGACTGATGCCATCTTGCGCGTGAATAAGATCAGGGCATAAATCCCAGTGAAGCTGGGCTATTTGGATTGAGGTGTTAATTCATGGTGAGTCTGGCAGATTGTGGATGAGATGCCAATCTGTAAAGCAATTAGTCACCAGAAATAACTACTCAGAGTGTATGTGTGAAATGTCTGATGCCACTGGTGTACTGTGGCTGGCTGGCTGGCTGGCTAGTGGTGCTGATGATTTCCAAAAGCTGCCTGTAAGTTTGGGTACATGCATACATGGACCGCATGCCCAAATGCTTCATCATTTTGGAAAATGGAGCTCACAGTGTATATTTTTGAACTATGTAAGTCCTTCTGCCATGATTCGTTGCATTTCGCTTGGTTCAAGATTCATTTGAGGGTGTCAGAGAAACATTTTCTCCATGTGCACCACAAATCAATGCTCGAGGGACAATTTGACTCCTTCTGGGCCTCCTGAGTCTTACTGCAATATTTTCGTCTCTAGTTTCAGCCAATTGGAAACATCAGTTATAGCTGTGGTTGTGGGATCCTCATTTACCAGCTTTTCCGTTTAGAAATATTATAGGCTTCAGTCTCTACATCTTTCATTAAATCACGCCATATCCTTGAGATTCTTGTTTATTTTCCAAATGCTGTTTATAGAGGCATTCCAGGACTTCAGAGTGGGAGATCTGATTTTAGGAAGATAAAAAGGCATGGTAGTTTATAACCACGGCTTAGGTTCAGGGGTGGCACTTATCCCTATGATTGAGTCAGCCCTAGAAGCAGAGCTGGGAGAGTGCAGAAGAGCACAAAATGTGAAGTCAGAACACCTGGCTCTGTTACTGCCCGGCAAAATCACTTAACCCCTGGGAGCCTCAGTTTTCTCATCTGTAAAGTTAGGATAACAGTACCTTCCCTGTCTGTATCACGGTTGACACAATGTACTGTAAAATGTAAAGCCTGATGATGGTGGTTGTGGTGGTGATTTTTAGTTTTGGAGCAAAGGAAGGTAATGCTATCATTCTTACTTTATTCCTCTCACAATGAGAAGAGAAAAAGTTTAGAAAAATGAATTTTATTCCAGTATTTGTAGAGCTTATTGGAATATTCTGATGTGGTGTGGGTAACTTAGCTGTTTTGTTATCATCATTTTTTGTCCTCTGATCAATGACAACTCTTTGTCTTCCCCTCCTCCCCATTCTTCTCCCTCTCCTCCTTTCTTGATCTTCTCCGTCTTCTCCTTCCTCTCTTCATCCTTCTCCTTCTTCTCTCTCTCTTTTTTTTGGTGAGGAAGATTGTCCCTGAGCTAACAACTGTGCCAGTCTTCCTCTATTTTGTATGTGGGGCACCACCACATCATGGCTTGATGAGCAGTGTGTAGGTCTGTGCTCAGGATCTGAACCCATGAACCCCAGGCTGCTGAATCCGAGTGCTTGAACTTAAGCACTACACCACCAGGCCAACCCTTGATCAATGACAACTCTTGCCGGTATAATTTTATATTACTGTAGTCTTTCATCTTCCTGGTTCATAAAATTGGTTATTCACTCTTCTGTGAACATCCAAATGAGTGCAAGGTAGTAGAAGAAATATTGTATAAAATGAGAAAAAGTTGGTCCTACTAATCTTGAGCTGTGTGACTTTGGAAACATCATTTAATCTCTCTGAGGCTGTTTTCTTATCTATAAAATGGTAACACTTTGCTTGCCTAAGTCACAGAGTAGAGATAGAAACGAAATAACTAATGTAAAAGTATTTTGCAAACCATAAGATATGAGCTGTAAAATGAACATTTATGTTGACCAATCGTCTTAGGCAACAGTTACCTATAGGTTAGATCACCTTTGAAGGTCACTCTGAGCCCTAACATTCCACACTTCTTTCAAAATTCAGAGACTGGCCCTATAACATAGGACACCAGAGAAACTGAGCTGTGTAGAAATGAGCAACTGGAAGAATATTGCTGCTTGAGGACTTAGGAGCTGGGCCACAAATTCAGCTCAGACAGAGCAGAGAGGGGAAGCTGAAAATGGAGATCAATTGCTTCCTCAAGCCAAGGAAGCTCAGATAACCCCAAGTTAGGAGAAGACTGGATTTGGTTAATTGGATGTGGATATCCACAAATGACAACGCCATCTAAGCTGGGCAAGTTGGACCCTGTACCATGTAGGCTGGGAAGCTGCTTGTATATGACTGTGTTCTCTAGGTCATACTGACAATAAAGCTATGAGGTTGCACTTAAGGCCAGTGACTCTAAGGCCTGCCATTGCAGAGACTTATCTCAAGGCACAGTCATTTCTGAAACTCCAGCCACAGGAAAAATTGTCAGCCCCTCAGATGGTAACTGGGAGCCTGTCATGTTTCCAGTGTTGCTTAGTTCTAAAAATTCACAATTTATGAGAGTATACGTGTTCATCCTTCATGGTTTTACAGACTGTGACCATGCATCTTCCTAATTATCTCCACTTTGAAACAAATGGATAGTACTTGTCCCTGTGGTTGCCTCTTTTGGATGTATTCCAACTCCTTTCTAACTTTTATGTACTGTGAACAGAACTGAACACAGTATTCTCGACAGGAATATGGGACAGGACAAGTTTCTCCTTCGTTTTGAATGTCCATCTTGATCATATGCAATTTTGGCCAGTATTTAGTCCACAGGGGTAATTTAAGGCAATGTCTTTAGTAGACAAATAAGTATGATTTCTTTCCCCATAGCTTAGAGCCCCAACATCTTATACATCCATTTTGGCCTATGTTCTGCTAAATGCACTGCTCTGCAGGAATACATATGGAAATTCATTTAGTTTTATGCCCGTTAAGTAGGTTTTTCAAATCTTTCTGAATTATCTAATAAATGTGAGGTCATCTTTACCAGAGCAGTAATTGTCCTAGAAAGCAATCAGAGCATTCTGCGGGGTCTGGAGGATAATCTGATCTATTTTTCTAGAAGAAAAGGGCTTCTGTGTGACCTAGGGTCTTGGACTATGGGCTATAACCAAGGGTGTGCCTTCCCTTCGAGATTTAACATTTCTCTGGAGGTATGTGGGCTGTTATCTTAGATACAAAGTCCTATGTAATCCCTAAGAAAGAAAATCAGTTGCATTAATCAATTTCATTTGTTCTAAATACTTGAAAAGAATTTTCAGCCTAATGTCTGTGGCATTGTCATTCCTCAAAGCTTCAGTTTAATATAATTGTGGTGTAACTACACTTAAAGTTATGAAGGCCAAATCTAAACCTTTAATCTATGAGCTCTAATGACAGAGCTGTGTAACACTTTGCTCTCCCTTTCTGTTCCCATTAATGGCATTTCAAATAAAATGTCCTTTTTCCATCTTTTTTTTTTTTAAAGATTTTATTTTTTTCCTTTTCCCCCCAAAGCTCCCCAGTTCATAGCTGTATATTCCTCGTTGTGGGTCCTTCCAGTTGCGGCACGTGGGACGCCGCCCCGGCGTGGCCCGGTGAGCAGTGCCATATCCACACCCAGGATTCGAACCAACGAAACACTGGGCAGCCTGCAGCGGAGCACACGAACTCAACCACTTGGCCATGGGGCCAGCCCCGCGTCTTTTTTTTTTTGAGAGAATATTCAAAAGAGACACTCTCAAGCTAGTGTCTAAATTTAGCCCACTGATCAATACTGACATCTAAATTAACTCCCTCTTTCCAAGTGTCAACAGCTTCCAGATCAATATTTCCCGCTCCACCAACTTCCATCAAACACAGACGCCTCCTCTGAAACTGGATCAGATGACTCCCTAAAGAGAGAGCCCGACATTGACAAGGAAAACAAGCCTGTGTAATGAGGCACGGTGGCTTCACTGAGCAGCAGTCTCCTGGCGCCTCCAAGGGCTGCTGTCTTTTGCAAAGGCCTTCCTAAAGTCTGACTCAAGCAATCTAGTACTGTTTTGAACTATGATCCCACTGTGTGCCATTCTCGCCACAGTCAGAGAAGGAATTTTCTCACCCCCACAGAAGAATTCTGTTTTTGTCCTCCAACTCATGAAATACTGAATGGGAATGGAGACAGACATTAGTCAAGCCTGACTACTCATTTACAGATGCTCCACCTCCCATTCGACAAACCTATCATCATCCCAGCTCCACATCCTACACAGAATGTATACTTGAAGGATGAAAATTCACTTCCATTTTCCTATCAGTCAAGAAAAACGTAAGTAAGGAGTTGGCTGTACTGTTAATGCTGGAACAAATAATAAATAAAATAAAACACCTGAAACAAAAGCAAAAGTAGATATTTCATTTCAAAGTCAAATAGGAATAATTTTCCTGTTATCTGCTTTGTTCAGATGTTCATTCCTGCCACCTTCCATTGACGGAAATAACCAAGCATGAAGAGCAGACGACTCCCACGACCAGCTGGAGCCTGCTGACTGATCAGGCAGGTGCCACTCTCTGACAGGTGTAGGCCATGCCTGCCTGTCTTCTCAGACGTGGTACTGCAGACACCAGGAATATCCCAGACTGCGTTCTGCTGGAGGGCTTCTTTCTATTTCTCCTGGAATCCCAGGGTGGGAATGGGGCCCAGCAGAGGCAAATCGTAGGACCTTAGATTTAGGAGACCTGGGCTCAAGTGTCAACTAACTAGTCAAGGGGCGCTGGGAACACTAATCTATGGTGCCTCAGTTTCCTCACTTGTAAAGTAAACATACACCAGGTCCCCACGGGCCTGTTCTCCTGAAATGAGATCACAAATGAGATAATACTTCTCACATGAAAAGAACGTACTATTATTACTGCCAAAAGTTTCAGAATTTGTGCACTCATCACTGCTCTGGGCCGGCTAGGATTTCCACCATGTCCCCATGAATAACATTTCTCTCTGAGATTCAGGTGTGATCCCAGTAAATAGACAGAAAACCACCTGGATGGCAGTGCTTGCTCTGGCCTGGCTTGGGGCTCAGTGATCCCACCTGTGCTGAAGATTGCTGTTCGGCACAGTGTGCTGGGCTCTGGCTGAGCACTGATTGGAAGAGAATGGGAGCAGAGAAGATCATTTTGCCCATTATCATAAATAACAATAGAATAACTAAGACATAGGCGTTAGCAAGGAATACCCTGAATATGAGGGATCAAGCAATAATTAAATAAAATGTTTCTTAAATCTAAAAGCTCTAGCAATCACTGTACATAAGAAAAAATGTTTAAAAGAGGAAGATGTGTGGGGCCAGCATGGTGGCACAGTGGTTAACTTCATGCACTCTGCTTCAGCAGCCCGGGGTTCACAGGTTTGGAGCCCAGGCACAGACCCAGCACCAGTCATCAAGCTAGCCTGTGGCAGAATCCCATAAAAAGTACAGGAAGAATGGCACAGATGTTAGCTCAGGGCCACTCTTCCTCAAGCAAAAAAAAAAAAAAAAAAAAAGGAGGATTGGTAACAGATGTTAGCTCAGAGCCACTCTTCCTCACCAAAAAAAAAAAAAAAAGAAAGAAAGAAAAAGAAAATGTTTCCCTGCTTAAGATATTTTGGGTGGGGCTCTGCCTAGAGGAAGCAGGGGGATGGGATTGCTTGGGAGAGTGTGGAGCAGAAGGAGCAAACACTGTGAGGGTGGCAGTGTATTCTTTCCTTAGTGTGACTAGCGTCTGGTGACCTCTCTAAGCTTCAGTGGCCTCGTCTGTAAAATGGGAATAATATCTGCTCCAGAGAATGGTTGTGAGGATTGATCGAGAGATAGGTGTAAAAGGCACACAGCACTCAGTAAATGGAACTATAATTATATTTGTATCTCTTCAACCTCATTTTGTCTAAATAGGAAATCCCCTGTCATTACGCTAACAATTCCCCCTTGGTCTGTTCATAATATAAATAAGTAGTATTTTAAAAATGTGCCCCTGGTCATTGTGTGTCTGTTCCTAGAGATCTGGGTATGTCCTTTCGTAAAATGGCTGGTACATGGGCTCATACAGATAATAACTCTTTTTTCTTTTTAAAACTGACTTTAACATGGCAAGAAAATTTTCTTATCAGAGCCACACACATTGAAAAGAATGATGGGAAGTGCTACCACTTATCAACCATCCACAGTGTCAGGGACTTACTAGGCACACAGGTGCCCCAAATTAATCTACCTGGCTTAAAGGCTGAAGATGCTTATTGATAAAGGATTTGTATTTCCCATGAACTGCATGCCAGGATTGAGGACAGAAAGGAAGAGAATATATTCAGGGACTGAGGACAATGCGGGGAAACTCTGGAACGCTCTCCTTATATTGTTATGAGAGAGAAATAATGCACTTGTCATTTGAGCCATTGTACCATTAGGTCTATTTGTTAGATAGACCAATAGAGATAGACCAAGAGAGAGCAGTCTAGCTTTCAGAAACTAATACAACCATTCCTTAACTCACCTATTTTCTACGTCTTGGTTCCACCTGTGGCTCTACAGGCCTAATCCGATACCAGGAGCGGGCCCCAGGCCAGGCTCAGCCGCTGGGAAGCCCAGGCTCACCTGTTTGACCTCGGCCTGGAGGTGCCGCAGTTGGAGGCACTGCTCAAGCCGCTTGTGGGTCTGCTCCGCGTTCAGCTCCAATTCATGCTGCTTCTCATGGAGAAACTCCAGTAGCTCTTGTACCTGGGCTGCCAGATCAATATCTTTCTCACAGATTAACTCAATTCCTGATTAAAAAAATAAACAATTAAAAACCAGGTAGTACCATAAAGACTACATTTCCTTCAACATGCATATGAAGGCTGGGACCTGGGAATCACTGTTTGCAGCACCCTCTCAGCCTCTACATATCCCTCCGTGAAACTGCATAGATCACCATAACAGGGCTTTGTCTGGAATGCTCGAACCATGTCATCTCTTTTGGATTAACTGATGCTTTTCCTGGGAATAACCTTTCAACAGATGACCAGCTCCTTATTACCAAATGGAGCTAGAGAAAGGTGGTTGTCTGGAAGTCCATCCCCAGACAAGACAGCACTGGGCAGTCTCTGCTGGGGGATGCGCCAACACCCAGAATATTCACAAGCAAGCATCTGGATTATATTGGGAAATACAAAACAAAGCCAAAAAGACCCTGTCTCAGGAACTTCTGCCAAAGGCACACTCTCTTTCAGTCGCTCGGATGCAATTTATCATTTGATAGTCCCTTCTGATGAGAGTAGCTGGGCAATGGTGATTTTTTTAGCCAACTACTTAGGTCCCCTAAAAAAGCAACTTTTAGGAAGACATGCTAGCTCTCGTATATTGTTTATCAAACACATCTGATAAACGCACTCCAGCAATACCACAGAGGAATTGAGTGCTTATCCATTTAGCAAAACCATCACATTAAAGTTGTGCAAACACAAGGAGGGTTTACTCATTGTTCTTTTACTGATTCAAAGGAAGCCCAGTCAGTCACTGACAAGAGTTCCCAATGTTTCTGGGTATCCCGCCCGGCGTTAATAAACTGCCAGCTGTTGACTTGTGATGGGAGTCAATACCTACCAGGCAGAAGCTACGGCTCCATTCCTTGTCTGTCTCCCTCCCCATCTCCCTGTCTTATTTTTTCTATATACCTCTCCCAACACATGAGCTGGGATGTACACATTCTTCCTCTTTTCACCAAGCCAGTGCTCCTATTTGTACATAATCACCAGCAGGCCTAAAGCAGCCTTCCTCAAATAGATTTCTGCTTCAGGAAGGGTCATTAACAGACTCTGAAACAGAGCAAAGAGACTGCCTTGGTATCAAAGTCCTTCTGGCTGCTAGCGACTTGGATGTGATTCCTTCCAAAGACTACATGGAAAGTGTACCAGCTTCGCAGCCAGTCCTGAGTCAGAATTCTGATCTTCGGCAAGTTACCTAAGCTCTCAGAAGCCTGACTTTCCTCATTTGAAAAATAGGATTTTACCAACTACCTACCTCATAAGCTACGACTGCAGAGCTCATTGGGAGGATTAAATGAGATAAAGCATGTAAAACATCTGTCTCATGACACAGTAAACGTGGATCTTTGCTCCTTAGTCCCATGACTTTCCCGATTCCTGACTCTTAAACTTTCACCTTTCTGCCTTCTTACATTCATGCCCTTTTGGTTTCTATCTACCTCCACCTTGATGCACGTGGTACACATGTTCTTTCTTGATTCTGGTTGTCTACCTATGATTCGGTCTTGATCAGATCAGTAGTTTTCGGAAAATCCCAACTCTGGATTGCTTGCCTTCTGGTCCCTGACTCCACCCGGCTCTGCAGCTTCTGAATTCTGTCCAGATCCTTTCCCTGGCTCCTTACCTTGTAATCTATGACCAGTGCTCCTGTGGTCCTGCTGCTGATGAATAGGGACCCAACCAACAAGGAGGTTCAGACTCAAAATCCTAGCAGACAAGTCACCAAAGGGTAGTGTCCTTCCATGGGGATCAGATCCAAAGGAGCCCACCAATCTCAATGTGTGGCCAATTAAAAAATAAATCCTCTTTGGGAGACTTCCCCATCACTCTGACTCACACCATCAGAAATTCATCACTGCCACCACTAATACACCTGCAGGATACATTCAGGAGAGGGTCAGGAAAGTCTTCATGCTAAGGGAAATTCACTTCTAGGGGAAAAAAAATAGTGTGTTATATAAGGATAGTATGGGAAAATGGGAAAACTTTTTTCTGGTGTTACATGGTAATAACTTCAGTATCTTTTCATGTTTATTTTCTCTGTCAGTTTCATAATTCCAAATCCCAGCTCCTGAAATATCTGTGGGAGATGGAGAAAAGAATGGCTTGTTCTTTTGGCAGTCAACTCCCTCTAGTTACTATTTTTGATTACCAAAAGGATGAGGTAGAGCATCTCCTTGATGAATAATACAATAATACATAAATTTCTACCTCTGCAGTGCTCACCATAGTGGGATGACCCTTGACCCTCATGTTTACTTTCTGAAAATGTAATTTAGGATCCATCTGCAGAAGTAGATGCTCTTCCCTGCTTTCAGCTACCATGTGAACTGTTTTCCCAGCTCGTTTTCATTCTGTAAGCGTCTCCAGTGTTTAGTATGCTAGGCTAGGGCAAAGTGTCTTTCTATGGGAAGCCCGTGGCTCCCCCCTGCCATGGCACATGTAAATAGGCTCTCTAAGCCTGGTAACTCATCAAAAAGGCCAGCCACCTGCTTAGGACATCATCCAGAACAGGCTCCCGGTCTGCCCCAAGACTCAAGCCCTTTACTTTCATCTATCTCGCTTGATATTGTTTTATGTGAGATGAGCACAGGAAATAAAATGGGTGAAGACAATGCCTACGGCACTTCTATACTCCTCAACAACACATCATATTGTGGATAGAGTGAATGGGAGGAACAGGAAGACTTACTCCAGCTGCACCTAGAAAATAGAAACTCATTCCTCTCCCACTGCCCTCAAACACATTGACACGAGTCCCAGCTAAAACCCATCACCTGGTAAGTAGCCATCGATCAACAGCAAATAGAGTTTGCTTGTGTTGACATTACTGCTCTCAATCTAATCATAGGCTTAACTGTTTACCTTAGGGGCTCTCAGAAACGCAACAAGACATGTTTGTTCTTTCCGTCAAGTAGTGAAAGATATTCGTAATGAAATAGTTTATCAGTTGTATTAAGCTTTCTTTCTGATGTGCTCCCACAATGTGCCAACCCTCCATCAGAACACTTCCACTGAGGTTGGTTCCTTACTAACTTGTCCGGTTCTCGCAGGAATGCAAATTCTCTGATACCAGGGCCATGCCTGTCTTATGCCTCTCTGTATCTTCAGGAGCTAGCACGGTGCTTGACTATAACATCCAGTGAACACAATGGCCTCTTTAGGGAAGAGCTCGGGCCATGCACTGTGGTGGAAAGCACCTGAGAGCCTGGGGAAGGACAGACTTAGGTTTGAATCCACGCTCTGCAACCTATTAACAGTGAGTCTCTGGGCCCCGTATCCTCTTTGAGCCTCCGTAAAATGGGAATCTCAACAATGACTTCTTGAGGATGTTGTAAGGACTAAGAGATAAGGTATATACAGTGCCTGGCATTTAGCAGGCTCACAAAAATCCATTTTCCTACTTTTTCCTTTCCCATGGAGAAATTATAACATTTTTATTGGTGATTACTAATGGGACTCTTGAATGACTTGTATAAAATGTAAATATAAAATCTTACCATCAGGTGTTTATGTACTTGCTCAATGTATATCATTAGAAACCATGGTGGTTTGGATGCTATTAAACCAGTGTTTTCAACCTTGGCTCACATTAAATTCATCTGGAGAACATTAAAAAAATCACCATGTCCTGGCCATACCCCAGACCAATAACATCAGAATCTCTGTGGGAGGGACCCAGGCATCAGGAAGCTCCCAGGGTGATTCCAACATGTAACCAAGATTGGGACCCACTGGATAGGATGGTATAATGGCCAGCAATCCAGGGACAGAGATATTCCTCATGCTATACTCAGTTATAAGAATGCTTGGCACTGCTTTATTTAGGGCTCAAGGCTACAGCTAATAATAAAATCTTACTTTGCTTTCCTTTGCTGCCAAGGTGAGGGTACCGTTTTAGTTTCCTCTATGAGAGAGTGGCTGTCGTCTAGGGAAAGATTTAGGTATTCCTAGCTACGCTGTCTGCACTTGTAACATGCTTTTTGACTGTGTTCTTTAAATATCAGTGTCTGCCTCAGACACAGAACACCTTTTCTCTTTCTTGCCCCACTCCTTTCTGTGTCACTCTCTCAATATAACACCCAGTTTGGAAATTCCAAAGTCCTTTAATGAGGTTTCTAGATTAGTATACTCAACCCTAGCTGCACATTAGAATCACCTGGGAAGTTTTAAAAAGTCTGGGCCCACTCCAGACCAATTAAGTAAGAATCCCTGAGGGGTGGGGCCCAGACCTTGGAATTTTTAAGAAGTTCTCTAGGTGATTCTAAATATGCAGCCAGGCTGAGAACCATTGCTTTACATCGAGGTTCTCTTCCCCTCCCCTCAGCCCCCACCAGATCCACATTCCTATTAACCCCAGAGTAGCTTCCATTCTGGAAAAAAAAAAAAGGCCTTTTACGACGCAAGCAAAATTATGTGTGGCCCATTGTTTTTACCTACATCCGTTCTACCCACACTGATGCTCAATCTTGATTAATTCAGCAAACAGTATTACTGAGAACTTGCTTTGTGCAAGACATAACCACTCTGCTAGCTTCTGGGAATGTAAAGAGGAGAAAGAAAGAGTCCTGCCCTCATGCTGCTGGAGAAGCTTCACTTATAAACCTTGCATAAAGAAGAACTTGATGCTTTGATTAAACCACAAAAGCAATATATCCAACAGATATGCAGCTCCTGTCTTACTCCTAAGGTCAAGTGTAACAGTCACATGGTCAGATTACATTGGAGAGAAGGCCTGTTGCATAATCAGTGTGGGTGTTTAGGCTGAATCAAGGAAAGTGAGAACAGCAGGGAAATTTAGGAATCAAGGTCCACCTGCCACACTAGACAGAAGCAGCAGCTAACGTCTAAAGAGAAAGAAAGGATTTTCAAAGTCAGCCTACATGTTGGTGGTGGAACTGGAACTTGAATTCAGCCATTGTATTTCCACAGCTTGACTATTTCCTGCAAACCCTGCCATCTCCCAACTTGAGGCCCAAATAGATAACGCAATAGTGAGGAAAGAACAATGAGCAAGGGAAGAAATTGCTCCTGTTTTGCCTTCTGTTCCTAGGGCTGAGGTAGATTTAAGCAAAGGCTTTTGCTTTGGTTGAACTGTTGGCACGCCAGAGGGATTCAGTAGAACCTGGCTCAATGTGACGAACTTCACACCTGAAAATAAGCATATGGAAATTCCCTACTTCCATTAACTCCTACAAAATCAAAGCATGAGCCCTTAATTAATTTACCATGGAGGGTTAAATACCAACCAAATTCTTCATTTTGCTAACTGTCCTTTTTCTAAGACGATAGTTTATTTTACCTGCAGTTCAAATATATTTCGTTAGACATATGTCATAAATGCCCAAGACATGTACTGCCTCAGTCCTGTGTCTCTGAAGTTCTGCATTTCTTGGCCACTTGGGAGCAAGGCCCACCCTCCAACCTCCAACCCTCCCCATCCCCAGCTCTGGCATGACTCTGCCCTCCCTTCCGCCAAGACAGAGATGAGACAGATGCCTCCTCTGCAGGCCAAGACATTCAGCAGCAGACAGGGAGTGAGCTTCCCTGACACCCCTGGATTCATCCCCTTTGAAGCCTCATGGGCTATGCCAGGCTGAACAGCTAGCTGCGGTAGGAGCAGGAGAACAGCCGGTCCCAGCAGAGAGGGCTGAAGAGGCCAATCAAGCCTCTCTTGACTTAGCTCATTTCCAGAACAGGATACTGCGGGGGTGGGCAGCCCATCTGCCTGGGGTGTTTTCACCCACTCAGCCATCATGGTTAAGGTGGCCGCCAAGCACAGCCAACCCCCAGTCACAAGCAGTCTTCAGGGACTGCCAGCCAGCTCCCAGAAGGCTTTCTGTTACCATGGATACCTGGCTCTTGGGACAGAGGTGGGCTTGCCCAAGGTCATGCCAGCACCCTGGTCCTAAGTTCCGCAGGTTTCCCAGCAGACAAGCTCTCTTCCTGCCAGACGCATCATACAGAGGGATGAAGGGTGAGCATCCCTGCAGGGCTGCTCTGCCCCAGCCTCTCTTGCAGGTACCGTGTTGGCGTTCTTCATGGTTCCCAGGCATAGCTGGATAGCCCGCTATCATGAGGATCACGATGGCAAGCCATAGGGTGAAGCCCTGAGTCCAGGTAAGGTTCTCAAACACAGAGACAGGATCACAGTTCTCCCCCTTCCCGAAAAAGGCCTTAAGAAGGCGCAGGCCATGGCCTAGAACTCTGCTTCTCAAACTTTAACGGGCACATGATTTACCTGGAGATTTTGTTAATGTGCAGATTCAGATTCATAAGTCTGGGATAAGGCCTGGGATTCTGCATTTATCATCAGCCCTCAAATGATGCCAGTGCTGTTGGTGCAGGGTCCACACTTTGGGTAGCAAGGTCCTAGATCAGTGGTCCTAGATTAGCAGTGTATCAGAATCACCTGGGGGGCTTCGAAACACAGATTTTTGGGCCTGACCCCAAGAGATTCTGATGTGGCAGGGTCTAGGGATGGGCCCTTGAATTTGCATTTCTAATAACAGGTTCTCGGGTAATGCTGGTGCTGCTGATCTGGGAACCACATTTGGGAGTCACTGTCCAACGGCAAGCCATAGACATCAGCTGTTGTGATTTAACTACTGTGGTGTAAAGCAGTGGTTCTCAGCCCTGGCTACACAGTGGAATCACCCGAGGAGCCTTTTGCTGATGCCCAAATCCCATTCAGAGATAGTTACACCAGAAGACCTGGGCATGGGGCCTGGGCATTGTCACTTTTAAAACAGTCCCCAGATAGACTATAACATGAACGGCCATTCCTGAGGCTATGTGGGGCACGGTCTGCACACTTATAAACAGACCTGGGTCTCATAGGCAGCTGCAGCCTCTCTTCACAACACAAATGAAAATTCAAGGAAAGATTATGCTGACTCAAGCAAATAGAATTTACTAGGTTCTCTCTCCTCCGGTTAGAAGTGAAGTTCCTTTGAATGCTGAAATGATTTATTCCTTCAGGTGATTAGAAGAAACAGAGTACCCTGAATTAGAAATTAAGTTTGATTGCTAAGGTCCACCTGACAATCTCATGATTCTAAATATCTCTCATGATCAACAGGCACATGGGTCAATGCTGTTTTAAAGGGTTGATGGCCTGAGCCCCTGTCTGCCTCCTCCTGGAGTGTGAGGAACCTGAGCCAACAAGGACCCAGGAGGAGGGCAATGGGTGAGTTTGGGCGTAGAGACCTGGGTTCTAGCACTCCACTGGCATGTGCCCAGATGAGTAACTTCTTTTTCTCGGACTGGTTGGACTAGGGGGCTGCTATGAATCTCTCCAGTTCTACCATCAAAGGCCATTTTGGAGGGTGGCAGGTATAACGGTAAGGGCTCACACATTGGATGGATAACCACATAGTAAATATATCCTGAGCAGTAAAAGAAGTCAAATCTGGGTGACTCAGCCATGTGTTTTTGAGAAGTTATAAAATTATATAATGTTGCTATAAATTTTTATCAACACTTCTTATGCTCATGCACAGACCAGTGATAAAAAACTGAGGACTCTGAGAGGCATGAACTGGAGACAAGGAGCCAGCCCTGGGGTGGAGGATAGGGCAGGAGAATGTGCGTAGCGGGAGGCGGGCGTGGAATAGCAGGTATCTACACATTTGAATACAACTCACACGGATGGCTGACTGCTCTTGGAGCCCACCTGTTTTTTTTTTTTTCCAAGCCACCATTCTTTTGAATCTGTGCTAACTTCCATCACTGGTTTTTCCCATTCTTCGCACAGCACCAGGACACCCTGGCCCTATTCCCATCTTTACCATAGACTGACTGGGCAACCTCAGACAAGTCACTTCAGCAATCATGCTTCAGTCTCTTTTTCTTCAAAATGAGGGCAAAAATCTATTCCTTGTATCTGTAGGAGTAAAATGAATGAACAGAGTGGAAGTGCTCATTGGAGTCAAGCTCGTGTTCTGGTTTTCATCATCTCCCCACCTGGAGAACAAGGATGGGACAGGCTGCCTACCTGAGGCCTGGACCTCCATGATGTACTGGTGCAGATCCTGGCCCTGCTGGATGACCTCGAAGGTCATGTTGTTCATGGCTAGCTTCCGCTCCGTGTGGCGCTGCAGCCGCTGCTCTGCCAGCGTCAGATCCTCCGTGTTGAAGTCATTCATCTGCCGGAGCAAGTCCTCATTCCAGGCATCTAGCTCTGCTGTCACCTGTGAGGGACACCATCAGTATAGGCTCACTGGTCCACAAGAGACTGCTAAGTTGAAGCTCACCAATTCCAAGCCTTAGTAACTAACCCAACTTAGATCAGCCTCTGCTTTGCATCTCTGACCTCTAGACTACATTTAAGCAACACTGCCATGCGCTCACGTAGGCATGCCTTTAAAAGTGTTCTCCGTGTCCTTCAATGTCTATAGCAACAGATAAGGAACAGCAGCAAACATTTATGTGAAGAATTATGGTTTAAAAAAATTTTGCATACTCCCTCCCATTCAACCCCCATAATGACCCGGAGAGGCAGGCAGGGTGGAGGTCTCCAGACTCGTCTTACAGAAGAGGATGCTGATGCTCACTCAGACAGATGGATTGGTTTGCCTAGAGTTCACTCTGCTCTTGAGGGGAGACCTAAGGACGTGGCTCAGACTTCTACTGCAGACTTTGTCCACCATACCACAACAGATACTCTGAAAAGCTCATCATGGAAGAGGTCCCAGAAATTAAGTATTGAGTCTAACTCTTTTAAAGAAACAGAAACTGAGGGCTGGAGAAGTCCAGTGAATGGCCTGAGGGTACACAGTCAGAGCTGGTGGACAGCAAATCCTGGGGTCCCAATCTGGTTCCTGTGTTCTACTGTGTGGGATTCTCTTCCTCTACTACCAAGGCGAACACCTGGGAACGGTGACTAAACAAGGTGTAAACATACAGCAGACCTCTAGAAGTCTAAACAGCTTGCACTATTGAAAGGCATTATGATTCTAATGACTCAAGCATGTAATGAATGGAAACTTTGCTCTATATGGATTTTCTAGGTGCTTCTTGCTCTACACCTTCACTCATGTGGCTTCCACTAGTTTACTCTCAAATATGTGACTGCACGTGGAGACTGAATCCTACACTTCTTACCACCACTGCAATCACTGACAGAGTAGGAACTCAGAAGTACTGAGCTAGATAACAACCCCATCTGATATAGGAATCAAATGAAAACTTTCTGACCTGGCTTTTGGGTCTATCATCTCATGCCACCCCCACGGCAGCCCTGTGAAAGCAATGGCACAGGGACTGTCACCCTCTTTTCTGAGAAGAGGAAATGAAAGCCTCACTCCACCTCAGTTGCAGCATGGCCCAGGCAGCATAAGCACATGCCCCAGAGGCCCAGCTTAGTGATTTTCAGAATGCTGGGCTCATCCCAGCTGACATGTGGCACAACCTCCCAGTTACCAAGCGTGGCTGTTCCAAGAGCATCAGGGACAAAGGGAAGAAGACCAGCTGGTGGCAGCTGGGAGATGGCACTCTTACATTCCATGCTGGGGCCGTACAGAGTGGGATGGGAAAGGCAAGCAGGGCAGCACGAGGGGCTGCTGTCGGGGGCACAGGATGCCGTTTCTTGTCTAACAGTAAAAGCTTTCTTCATTGAAAGTGTATTTGCCCTTTGAACTATAAAAATACCACCTTCGCTGTGCTGGCTTCCCATCTCCTGCCCCCACATCTGTTTGGATCAACAAAGGGATCCACCGAGCTCAGAAGGAAAACCTAGTATCCTTATTGTGGGGAGTCCTTGGGGTCTGGGAACCAGCAGGCTGGCAGGTAAAACAGGCTTGTGTTGTACCCCATCTTTGAAAAGCACTTCATTCTCTAACTAGAGAAAGGAGTTAAACTGAGAAGAAGACGAGAGAGAACTGATTTGTAATTTTAAGAGATAATTTCTAGGATGAATAGGCCTGTATAGATGAGGCTTATAAATGTTTCTTCCTGTGTCTAAAAAAATTGAAGTATAATTTACATACAGTAAGATATACATATTTAAAGCATTCAGTTCCATGAGTTTTGACAATTTTATACACCCATGTAGTCATCACCAAAAACACAATATGAACCTTTCCACTGCCCCTTGGAGTCTACTTGTGCCCCTTTCCAGTCAGTTCCTGCCCACTCCACCCCTCCCACCCCCCGCCCGCCCGCCGCCTCAGCCTCAGGTACCACTTTCTGATTTCTATCGTCACAGATGTAGTTTAGCCTATTATTGGATTTCATATGAATGAAATCACACAGTATGTAATCCTTTATGTCTGGCTTCTTGCATGCAACATGCTGTATTTAAGATCCATCCATCTTGTGTGTATCAGTAGTTCTTTCCTTGCCACGGCTGAGTGGTATTCCATTGTATAGATACACCACAATCTGTTTATCCATTCTCCAGCTGATGAACTCTTGGGTTGTTTCCAGTGTTTGGCTATAATGAATACGGCTGATTGAAAGTTCTTATACAAGTCTTTCTCTGGACATAGGCTTTCATTTCTCTTGAGAGCTATCTAGGTGTAGGGTCATAGGGCAGGTGTTGTTGAAGATTCCCAACAGGATGTATGAAAGTCCCAGTTGCTCTACATCCTCACCATCATTTGGTATTACCAGTCCATTTAAATTTTGTCATCCTAGTGGGTGTGCAGTGATATCTCATTATGATTTTAGGATGACTAATGATGGTGAGCACATTTTCATATGCTTATTGGCCACTTGTATCTACTTTTGTAAAGTGTCTTTTAAGTCTTTTACTCATTCTTCAAAAACTAGGTTATCTTTTCATTATAGATTTGTAAGAGTTCTTAATACATGCTGGATAAAGCCCTTTATCAGATAATATATTGAAAACAGCCAAAGAAAATTTTCAGTCTATTTCCTTGCCTACAAACTAAGAGAAATTAGAATAAAACTAAGACATCAAGCATGAAAGAAGAGCCTGCCTTTCTTTCAATTTTGGCTTTTGCTTTGTTTACATGAAACTGAATCTATGAAGGGTCTGTTTGCTGCCAGAAGATCCCAGAGGGGTCCCAAGGCCAGGAATCTGTGGCGTGGAAAGCGTTGAGCGTCTGCTCCTGGTGAGGTGGAGCAGAGTAAAGCTGAGGAGCTGTAGTTGGGAGAGTGAGGCTCAGAGGTCTGGCATCTCGGGAATTTGAATCTAAACCAAATGTGAAATATATCCAGGATGTATACCCAATGTTTCCATGTTCTTTCCTCCCCTTTCCCTACGGTCCTCCACCCTCACCACCTGACACCATTATGCTGTAGGGCCCAAGTCTGTTCTGAAGCCTGAAGAGTGAGAATTTCAAGGGAATCCTCAACAGAACAGGCTGACTCCTAAATCTCCCTCCCTGTGTCTACACGCCCTTATTCTCTGTGTCTGACTCTCTTCCCATTCTCCCCAAGCACAGATGCCCAGAGCCTTAAAATAGTCTGATTGGTGTATTTCTAATGTTTGCTGGAGTTTAAATTATTTTCTTTCCTATTTTCTGTTGTCTCAAGGAATGTTCTTTCATTGGGTTCTTCCTCTCCCCTTCTTTCTGGGGTACAAGGCTGGCACATAGCAGGGACTCTTTTTTTTTTTTTTTTTTTTTAAGAAAAATCTTTCTTTTCAAACTTGAAGCTTACCCACTGCTAATGAGCAACCATAGCTTTCCAGCCTCATTGCATGCTCTTCTGTTACGTGAACCAGCCAGCCTGCTTGCTTGCTGATTCCGACAGTTCGCTCTGCCCTCTCCAGCTACCTTCCCTTGTCCAATAGCCCTGAAATGCTCTTGTCTCTCCTCTCAGTAGGCCCAAGTCCTCACCAGTCTTCAAAATAAACCCTCTGGCATGAAAAGAGCTTCATGACAACCCCAGACCCAGAAGTTTTTCTCCGGCTTATCTCATAACATGGGGCATGGGCTAGTTTGCTAATACAGGGACAAGACTATGAAAAGAAAAACCTACACAGGGAATTAATTTGGTGATTTAACTCCATTTGGAAAAGAAACCTGGAAGAGTTTGTTCAGGGCAGAAACTAGGACCTGAACCAAATGAATGAAAGATAGAACACAAGGTGCCCCCAGGGCATTCAGCTTTCAATCAACCTATTTTGCTTTCTCCTTCCACTCAGTTAGCTCCATCTCAGCTCCTGGCTCCTTCAGTTCCCCTCTTGGCTCCAGTGGCCTCTATCTCCCTCACTCTCCTGAATTAATTGGAGTGTTAGGATACATGGTGACCTCTTTGAGAGATACATTGGCAACATTTCTAGTCTGACAACTGTCTACTCTAGGGCCACAGCCATAATGGAAATCAGAGAAGGAGCTAGCAGACATTTAGAAAGGGTGACAGGCAGTGGGACTGGTTCAGCAGCCGTCTTGGGCTCTGTTCTCAGGGAGCCCTCTCTCCACAGGCTCCTCTCATTTTCTGGGTCCTCTCCAGTATTTACGTGCAGAGAACACTTTAACTCCTTCCCTCCAAATGTTTTATTCTGTTCTTGCCTGAATCAGAACTCATCTATCCCTTCTCTTCCCTTCCTATGGTTTATTCCCATGAACTTAGCTCTTTGTTATCACTTGCAATGTTGGAAATCTCACTGTGTAGTCCTTTTCTTCACATCCCTCTAAGATGCTGGTAATCATGAGGAAGATGATGATCATGGTGGAGGAAGATATTTTACCCTGTATGGTGCATTTATTATGGCATAGACAGTGTGTTCAACATCTGACTTTCTTTTTTTTAATCTTCATAGCAACTCTAGGAGGAAACTAAGGCACAGAGAAGCCAGATCATTTTCCCTGGTCTCAGAGCTGGCAGTGGCAGAGCTCAAAGTCAGTGCTTCTAACCACAGTGTTATATCAATAAGGCTGGCCCACGAACTGATTTCTGGGGGTAGCCTTCTTTTCATTATTCTCCCTTCAGAGAAGTGCCCACTTAACCTTTCCCCTCTTTTCTTCTTAAAAATAAAAAAACCGTGATAACTCCATTTTCTTCACTTCACATGAACCTTTTAAATTAATCGTGTGTTCTTTGAACAGATCAATAAACGAATTGTGTGCTTGTGGCTGTATATAAATGCCAGGAATAATTCACCCTTGTGAGAAAACACACAGCCTTCCCCAGTAGGATATTTTTGTTTAAGAGTTTGGTCAATTTTTTAAATGGACCCTGCCAGATTATTCAGTATAAGGTAATGTTAACCTACCTAGAATTCTCTGGTGCCCTAGGGGCCTCTGTCATGAACAGGAGACACAGCTGCAATCTAGTATTAGGGTGTGAACAGCAGGATGAAAGCTGCAGCAGAGAGAAGTACGAGCTGCCCTCTGTGTGGGAGAGTCTCTGTATTGCAAGAGGAAATGCCTTTGGTTCTCACAGCAGTGGCATGAACACCCAGGGATTGCCCAGTGTGACTCAGTAACACATTCAGAGAGAAACAGTGGGAGAGAACAAGATGGGAGGTTTAACTGCATAAAATCTGGAAGCAAATATATATATATATAAATATTGTGAATATAATAATAATAATAGCAATGCCGATTACAATGCATTAAGCATTTATTAAGCGCCAGGAGCTTTGCTAAAAATATTCTATGTGTTAACTCATTAAATCCTTAATAACCCTATGGGCTAGGAATTATTATTCTCATCCCCACTTCTCAGATGAGGAAACTGAGTAAGTGACTTGCCTAAGGTCACACAATTAGTACAGGTGGTGACACAGGTTTCAAACTTAGGCAGTCTAACTCGAAATACTGCATACTCAATGACTGCACTATACTGCCCTCAGCAAATGGGTGTGTGCAGGGGGTGTGTGTATGTATGTATATGTAATATATTTGTGTATATATACACATATACGTAACATATATAC
The DNA here is from genome assembly GCF_037783145.1 of Equus przewalskii. Classification (NCBI taxonomy): domain Eukaryota; kingdom Metazoa; phylum Chordata; class Mammalia; order Perissodactyla; family Equidae; genus Equus; species Equus przewalskii. Next base: position 36,951,170 of record NC_091848.1, read on the forward strand.
ATTAAGGTCCAATCTCATTCCAACTAACAGTGGGAAGGAAGGGTCCAAGGCATTTCCTTGTGGTGGGATGCTCTGAAATACACGAGCTATCAATTGCAAAACAAGCATCTCTGTTTTATGATGCCACTATCTTTATTAAGATGAGAAAAATGAAAGCTAAATATTCTCCACTGACCTACAAGTGTTGGATGATAGGGAAAGACATATTGCATCTAAGGAGAGTCTCGTTGCACAGGAAGAGCTATTTTATCTCTAACGGGTTTGTATATTGATACAGGGTACCACTGTGAAACTAAAATAAACTCAATTGTCATAGTCATTTATTCTTGTCTAATGGAAAGTTATTTTCTCTTAATTTATAAAATGATGAGATTAGTGAATTCTGATATAGATTATTTTAAAGATATAGCATTTCCTGCTATTTTAGAAATATAAATAATCTGCCTAAGGAGTTAAAATATTTATTTACATAGCTATATAAAGACCTTTGGGGATATCACAAGAATTTTCTGGAAAAACAGAAGGACTTGGCAGTAAAAAAATCCACTTGGTTGTTTTTAATTTTTGGCAGAGTAACATAAAAGCATATTGCAACATGTTGTAATTGATGAGTTCCAATGTTCAGCATCTAATTTCTATTCCAGTTGGATAATTTAGATTCTTGAATAATTTTTACGACCAATTTATTGTTCTTTTCTTCATTATCATCATGATTAAAACTGAGATCTTTGATATAATCATGACTGATCTTGAGTGTATCTTAAGGTTATTTTGTCCATCTCTTTGCCTCTTAATCGTTTTGAGACTTGTGGAAATCTATTCTGTTTTTCTCTCCCCTTTGTTGAAGAGCTCCTACAACATACAGTGTTCATTCCTTCCACTAACTTATCAATGCTTGAGTGTCAGAATGCTTTTTCTCCCAAGTAAGCTAAATACCTAGTGCTGGAGCTTATATCTGCTTCCTCCTACCGAATCCCCTGCATCCAGAAACGAGAAGCACACAGCATCAGAGCCCTGGTAATGTAAGCTGGCTTCAGGTCCACAGCCCCAGACCCACATCATGACAGACTGAAATGAAAGTTTCCATCAGGGATCTTTCATCATTTACTGAAAACAGGTGACTTGCCAGAGTAGTAAAGCTGTGTGAATAATCCTTTTGGGTTTTTTTTTTTAAAGACAGGCGATGAGGTCACTGAAAAGGCTCCCGTCTCCTGGGCCGCAGTGGGAGAGAGCCAGTGTCCTGAACACGCCCACCCAGGTGCGGGTATGTAAGCCGGCATGGCTAACAAGCATCCCTTCAGCAGAGGGCAGCCAGGAGAGTTGTCTGGAAACCATGACACATGCAGAAAGAGCTGAATAAACTGGGGATAGGTACCATATAGAAGAACTGACAATAAAGAGAAATAATTTTTAGAGTCTGAATGGACTGCAGAAATAACTTATATAATCTCAATATTTTTCGGATAAAGGAAAAGAAGCTTATGATGACCATTTTCAAGTATTTCTAAGGCTGCTAAATATAAGAAAAACAGATTTGTCCTATTTTTCCAGAGAGCAGAACTAGGACTGAAATGTAGAAGGGTAGAGATTTTGGTTCAACACAGTAATGAAATCCTGAGCTCCCTCCTCTTTCTGCCTTCCTCCCATCTCCCCACTCCTCCTCGCTTCTGGGCTCTGAAGATATTCTGGTAGAGGCTGGACAGCAGCCTCCAGGGATGCCAAATCCTGGCCACCAACTTTTACCCATCCTCCAGGTATAATCTCATCAGGAGGCCTTCTGTGGGCAGCCTGACTAAGCATTTCTGCTTCAGTGTTCTCGTCAAATGGTGAGGCTCTCTCTGTTACGGAATTATCACTCGTATGATGTTCTGTTTCCGTGTTTCTCCCCAACTAGCCCCCTAACGTCAGGGACTCTTTGTATCCTCAATGCCCAACATAGTTTTTGGAACACAGTAGGTGCTCACTAAAGGTTTATTGAGTTGAATTTCTATCAGGTAGAAGGCTGACTGAATGAGTAATCTCCTTCCAAGAGAAAAAGCTAAGGGCCCCTGCATACAACCAACTGCAGAGCTGAGACCACCAGCAAGTTCCATCAGCTTTCTCTCCTCTAGGTGGAATTTTCCTCCTTGAAGGCCATTTGTTCCCAGCCTCAGCCTGACCCCAACTTGTCCTGATGCGAGACCCACAGATTTATAGTTGGTATTCCATTCCTTACTCAGGTTAATTACACAGATTTAAATTTCAGGTGCTTTGAGCAAACTTTGATTGTAATTATAGAGTCAGAGACTTAAAAGAAAGACCATAACTCTGGCCCATTTTTCATAAAGTTCCCTGTTTAGAGTACTTTCTTGGTGTCATTTCTAGTACTGTCCAACGTGGGTATGCCCACCCCGGGGGATGCCCAAGATGATCCATTGATAACAGAGAGGAAAATTCTCTGTATATAAATATGCACACGTGTATATGTATTATATGCACACATATTTGATTAACCCAATAAAAACACATGAAGTTTACCTAGACTTTCACTAGTAGAATGAGGCTGGAGTCCCACTCGGACCACACGGCAGATGGGGTGGTAGGAGAGCGTTCCTCGGGGAAGGTGGGAGCAGCACAATGTAGAGGGGCAGTCTGTGGCTCATTTGTTCAGTTGCTTTCAGCGTATTTCAAATTATTGCTCTTTTCATGTGCCCAATGAAATAGATTTATGTATTATCTAGTTTAAACTAACCTTCACAAAGAGACACATGGCTTAACAAGTTTCCTCAAAGAAACTGCAGTTTGAAGATAATACTAATCACGAAAGCACAAGGGAACTTTGAACTCTTTGTCAGCCACATGACAGAGTGAAGAAACAATGACAATCTAATCAGATCTGTCAAGGAACCAGGCCAAAAAAATAATTGGAAATTATCGAGAAGACTATTTGAAATATGGAACCACAACTTCTAATGAAAAAGCTAAACTTTAGGCTAAGGGCACACTGACTTTAGAGATTATTAGCCAGTGATAGTAGAACATGTATATAATTTATAAACTAATACATATGCATTTATGGGGGTTTCAAGTTCAAAAATATTTTATTGAGAGAGTGCATAATCAAAAGAGTTTGGAGACCACTGGCCTGTTCTTGCTTCTACAAATATTTTTTGTTTCTTTCTGATCATTCTGATTAATTGTAGAAAACTTGAAATGCACGGAAGCATCAAAAACAAGAAAAAATTATCCATATTCTTACCACCACAAAATAAACATTATTTGCATTTGGAGAAGTGTCTCTTCTATCATAACCATTTCATATAAAATGTCTTTCATAGAAGGAGGCTGAACCTCTAGGAGAAAACCTTACAGAATATCATGTTCCATTATGGGTCGCTTTGTCTGGTCTCCACGGAGACTAAGAAGGTATGTCAGGAATGAAGCTACAGTCCTGGTTTTCAACATTTGCCTGATATATTTGGGCTAAGTTTCACTGTTAGTGGAGGTGTCCTATGACCTCATCCCAGGTTACACTGTGGGCACCATATATACCATTATTATTGAGTAAAAGGAGACTGTAAAAGGTGCAGCAACTCCTGTACTATCTTAATGTTTAAATTAATTAGCCCATCTCAGCCATCAGTGATATGGCTAAGGAGTCATGCTTAGATTCCCCAGATGTCAGGAGAGCAGGCCTGCTCGGGTTGTCAGTAATCCCCAGGAATTCCGAATATGTCTATCAAATTCCTTCCCGTAGGGAAGGAAACCACAGCTGCAGGTCCTGCAATGGCAGCCCGTGCCCTGGCTTCTGTCAGCTCCGACAGGTCTCTCATTACAGAAGCCACCCTCCGTTTCACACTCTGAATCTTCTCTAGATGTTTGCCCTTCATCCCGACAGTGAAACGCTAGCTGGTAGTTGAAATAATCTCATCACCCTCAAAAATAACTTCTGACGACCTGACTTGATGTAGAACTTTTCCATAGGTTTGGCAGGATTTCCATTTCTATCTAGACGAAATGCAGCATTTCCCCAAGTTTTGGGCCACACCCAAAATGGGGAACAAGACTCCTTCTAAAACCTCGATGTCACTGCGTAAACCAGAGGGTGCAGAATCAAATCACTATGTTTATCCCACTCATTGTATTAGGCCTTCACACTATGTCCCCCGCCCTTGCTCGGCTGCAAAGCAAGCTGTCCGAGTTGTTGTCTGGTATTCAGGGCGGGAGGGGGAACTTTTGGAAAAGAGAAAGGCTGGAGAATGCAAATCCTACAATTTAAATATCAAGCTCCCCTACTGCACCATTTAAATAGGAACCAATTTTAAAGTATTTGGTTCAGGGTCAGCTTTTTGTTTTAAGGATATTTTTTGCATACACTTTGGGTTGTTTTTCAGGAGTAGAAATGGATTTTCCCACAATCACTGCAGGCAAACACCCCTAGCGATGCCCCCAGCTGATGTCAGGAGTGCAGGCCATGGCAAAGTGAAACCAACTGACCCATTCTCAAACAAACCAGGAACCCTGACCTCAAAACCACCGCCATCTAATCAATTAAAACTTTAACATCCAACTCCTCAGATTGTTTCCTTCCCCTTGAGCAGTTTTTGATGTGGACCTGGAATGACAGGGGAGTAAATAAGGAATACAACAGCATTCCTGCTAACATAACTTCCCCATGGCTGTACTTACTCTGGGTGGGTAAAGTAGAGCCAGGATGGATAGTGGGAATGCCTGGGGCCTCCATCACTGCAGTTAAATGTAACCGCTACCTGTCTTTGTGATTACCAAAGAACTCCCAATTACCAAAGAACAATAATTCACATCCTCTTTCCTTCTTTATTGCCTTCGTCAGCCCACCTTTATGCAGTGAATCCCCACCACATTCCCTCTTCACTACATGCCAATATCGCTAATTTTCCACTGGCATTTTAACTGGTCTTTCAATATATATTTTAACGCTACTTGTATTAAATCTACAACTTGTTATACTACTTATAAATAAAATCTTCTAAAGTTATGGAATAAGTTGGAAGGATAATCGAGATCTAGATTTAAAGACTTATCTTTTCCTTTGTTCCAGCAACAGCCCAGAAGGTACCTTTTAGAAGACGAGATCTTTATGCAAGAAATTGCAGTGGCTTCCAGGGAGGCAGGGGTGGAGGTGTTTATAAGAAGAGAAGGGTCATAAGACAGCGAGGGATAGAAGGACTGCCTTAGGACTGCTTTTCTTAACATTTCCGATTTTCGATACAAAACATCTTGGTCTCAGGATTGAAGAAAAGGGCAGCTGCTGCCAGGACAGTGTTCTGGTCCTCCACGGGTTTGGGATTGGGATAGTGGAGCTTTCAACGCTAAAAAAAAACACCTCATTTTCCTTCCAAACCAGTTCCATGGACGTTTCCACAGATACCGTTGGGAAGATTAGTCCCAGACACTCAGAAGTCACAACTCAGAGGAGATGGCTGGAATGCTAAAGAAAGTTTAAAAAAATGGTGGATGGAGAATTGCCTTTCCCTTATACCACATCAGCCAGCTGCAAAGAGAAGACTGCCTTTAATTTAACCCTTCGCCGTCCCTGAAGAGGACAATGCGCTTTAGGTGCTAGATAATCTTTATACCCCAGAAACTCTACTGGCCTGGCTTTAATTATTGATTCATAATGGAAAATAATAAAAGGTAGATATTATGCGGGGCAGGCATGTCACCAAGGGGACATAAATATACCAGAACACCCAGTGTGGACCTTCCCAGAAGGAACTGATGAACCTATGAGATGAACCAACACATGGCCTTCGCACAGACTGACTTTTAATGAGCATAAAGCAAACTGAGGATACAGGTCTTCCTTCTTGTGGCTCCTGACTCCCTGGCTGCTGTGTGATTTCATCTAATCCCTGATCTACAGTCATCAGCTGAGGAGGCTTCCTAAGTTTAACACCTCCCTACTCATGAAGCTATAGAATCCAACGACTCTACCTCCATCACCAAACAGGCAACTCCACAGTCTTTCAGGAACCAAAGCACCAATGAATACCAACAAAACCTTCTCAATGAAGTCATCCCTGGACAGAAAGTGGAAGAGAGGAGCTCTGCTTGGTAGTAGGGGTGAGAGGGACAGAAGGAATATGACATGGTGGAATGTGAATTTGTTAATTTCTAAAAATGTATCCTTGATGCATAATCCCCTCTAATTCCCTCAGGCTACTGCCCAACACTCCTTTCCCAGGTCCTGGGGCAGTGCCCTGGCCAGGAAGCAGGCACTCTGCAGGCCTCCCCAGCACTCTCCATGATCCCCCCTACCTCCCACCACACTCCTCCCCAACCTCTACCTCAATGGTATACTGCTCAAAGATGCGCAGCTGCAGGAAGATGTCCAGCTTGATCTTCCGCTCGTGGAACAGCTCCTCCATCTGCACCTGGGCGTCGTCCAGCTGCTGCAGGACTGATTCAATGTGGCTGATGGAGCTACTGTGGGGCGTCTTGTTGTTGGACACAGCCGAGTCCCTGTGGCAGAGTGGGAGAAAAGAGGGGAGGGGCCTGGCCATGTTAAAAGTGACAGAGGAGCAGGGGGCCTTCCTCATATGAGCAAGGCAGATGTGAATCAGTTGAGTCATTCAATCGACAGACGTTTATCAGACTCCTACTGTGAGCCTGGCACTATCTGCTCGGTAGGCGAACCAAAGACACATGCATCCTCTTTGGGGTTCACAGCATGGTAGCTCTGAGACTAGCTGCTCTCCTATTCCTTAGACAAGTTTGGGAAAGGGGTCAAATGAAATAACATATGGGAAAGAGCTCTACAAAGCATAAAATATTAGAGAAATGGAATAGTTCCATACACATACTTAGTCTAATACGCGTAGTTTTAATACACACACATACACATGCATAAGACTAGACACATTAATCACAACGCATAAGAGCAGACAAATTAGAGGCATGTAAAAAAAACCCTTCCTAGTTCTACCTCACAGGATCATTGTTAAAATGAGATCACAGCTGCCAAAATTATTCATCCACTTTATAATACTATGCCCAAGTTATGGGCTGGTGTTATTATACAGGCTTCAAGTTGTAGTTAGGAAAGCATGGGACCTGGAGGCTGCAAGCCCAGATTAAGTCCTTGCTCTGACATACACGCCTGGTGCCCTTGGGAAATCGCCTCCCTGAGCCCCAGTTGCCTCCTAGAAAATGGACTTAATAATCCCTGCCCTGCTCACTTCACGGTTTGCTGTTAAATAAGATGGTGCGTGTGAACGTGCTCTGTAAGCAGGAACGTGTTGTACAAATGACTGTTAATCCTGAAAGGACACAAGTGAAGTGTCAAGTGTGACTGGGGCACAGGCACAGTTGGGGAGCGTAGAAGGTAGGACACAAGAGGCTGGGACAACAACAATGTTTCAAGAGGATGAGTTCTGATTTGGGCATTGAAGAAAAGGATGAATCCAGCCAAGGAGACGGGAGGGGTGCGTTTTCTGAGCAGGGAGTCCATTCAAAAGTAGCAGGGGGAGGTGACACGTTATAGAGGGGAATCAAGAGATAAACATATTGACCTGCTCAGAAGAGTGACGTGTGGTGACACCTCCAAAGAGATCATCATAGCAGGAAAACTGTGGAGATTAAGAAGTTTAGATTCTATAGGACCTTGAGTAAGCTAGAGCCCCAAACTTGAAATAAACAGGCATATTCATTATCTTGTGATGTCTTGGTTTCTTATACAATTTAAGTCAGAGGACAAGGGGAAAATCATTAGTTTTGAATCCTCTCATCAGTAGGCTTTCTGAAAATCGGTCCTTTTAGCCTGCGTTTTTCTCAGAAGTAATAGCATCTGAGCTCACACTGTCTGTTTCTGAAGGGAGCTTAAGGCCAGTTTGTCAAGAGCCTCTCCTGTCACTCAGAAAGCTCCCAGTCCCTACCTTCTCCCCCTGGTCTATTTGGGTATGAAACCCCACTGCATGGATGCCCCAAATTATGAAAAGAACAGAAGACGTGTAGTCAACACTATGCTTTAGGCATCTGTTGAGGACTTTGCTGCTGGGAGGATATCATTCTTTTTGATTGCTCCTCTCAGTCTTTCTCTATCACACAGCTTTCAGAGGAAGAGAATGATTTCTGACCATTTTGTACGGCACCTATGTCAGTGTCATCCTCCCTAGGAATCACAGAGATGATGCAAAAACTGCTGAGGAACTTCAGTGCTGAGTGCTCCAAGAGTCGTGGAGACCTGGAGAAGATGTGTGCTCCGGTGCGTGTCAGGCATCCTGCAAGTGCCCACTAGGCACCATGTACTTATTTTTCTCTTTGGCTGCTCTTGATATCAGGGAGGAGAGTCTGGGCTGGAGCCAGGCTAGTGGGGGAATGAATGGTCAGCAGTGGTTCTTGGTCACACGCCTATGGTCCCCTGTGAAATCCATGGCACTTAAACTTGTAGAACAGGCATCAGGCACATCACTGCCTTCACCATCCCTGAGCAGCCTGCAGCCCGTAGGCATTGTGCAAGGTTGGCTGTTGGTAAGAGCAAGTGGCATCTCCATAGACCCAGCCCCACAGAGAGTGAAGCCAGCCAAGCTTGTTAAAGTATTTGGAGAGAAAACACAAAGCCATCACAAAATTCTAGAGCTGACAGAGCTCCTAGAGTGAATTCCTTAATTACACAGGCGAAGCAGCTGAGGCCCAGAGAGGTTAAGTGATTGCCACTATTTGGAATTTTCTTCAGAAGCAAATAACAGTGGAGTTTCCCAGGTAGGCAGACAAAACTGTCATGTATTATATATTCATGAAGATGAATTGGGTGAAGAAGGGAAAGAGGCTATCTTGTTAGTATGCAACAGGAGGACTCAGAACATCTCAGGTGCATGTTTGGAATAGAAATGATTAATTTCCAACAGAAACACATGCCAGGGCCGTCTAAAGGTAAGTTCTCATTGTTTATTTAATTGGACAACTGGTGTGGGGGGAAAAAAGCCCTCTCAGCTCAAATAATTCCCTCAGGCCCCAGGGTTGGCCTGGGACTTGTTGATGAGATTATTTCTGTCCGGAGCTGGCAGAGGTCCCAGCACTCAGTGATTTTGGGATAGGAACAAGTCCCTGAGGGCAGACATCATTAGCACCATCAAATCCTATTTATACAGCACCTGGGCACAGGGCTGGTTGCTGAGGGCTTGCTCAAGGCCTCATGACACTTGATCTGAGGAGCCAATGCCCTTGACAGGCACAGAAAACTAGATATTGATGCCAACAGAAAGGAGGTGATGGTGTGGATGATTCTAAATGAATATAAGGTTTAGACAGGTTTTCCTGCTCAGTTACATTAGTTTAGGTTCATACCGAAGGAGTTTTATTTCCTGGGCAGCAAGGAACGGTAGGAAAGGTCACGAGTGGGTAATAGAGTAGAATGGGACAACATCACACACTCTTTACATTCTCATGGGGCCAAAGCCAACCATTTTTGGCTGCCGACTGGGGCCATGGAGTTCAGAGTTCATCCTGAGATCAGACGCCAAATATAGTCATGCACACATAATGACAGACTGCATATATGATAGTGGTCCCATAAGATCGGTACCATTTAGCCTAGGTGTGTAGCAGGCTATATCATCTAGGTTTGTGTAAGTACACTCTATGATGTTTGCACAATGAGGAAATTGCCTAATGACACATTTCTCAGAACATATCCCCATCATTAAGTGACACATGACTGTAACACTGTATTCCAGAATGGCTATTTCTCCACGTGACCAAATATGCCATAATTCTTAATGAAAATGTTATTTATCTTTTGTTGAATGTTGTTAATTTTTGTATACATTACTTATTGATTGCTGAATATCATCATGAATGATAAAAAATGCTTTGGAACTTTTGAGATTTTCCATTTACTATTTCAATCTAAACTTAAGTTGAGTATGAGGCAGGCATTTTTATATCTGACAGATGGAGAAACTGAAGCTCACACAAGACCACAAAGCTGGTTGTGGCTGAGCCAAGACTGGGACATGACTTATCTCGTGTCTAGTCCAAGGCATTTCCCACTGGAAAGCACTGCCCATGCTGACCTGGCCTCGCTGGGCTCCCCCAGGGAGGGAGACGCTGACCTGAGCTGCTGAATAAGGTCTTCGCCTTCCTTGATAACGTTGAGCGTTGCATCCAGAGTGGCGGTCTGCTGCTGCTGGAACTGCTTGATCAGTTCCTGGACCGCATCCACTGAGTCTGCACAGACATCCTCTAGCATCTCCTTCTGAAGGTCTTCCATCCATGTCCACAACTGTTGGGGAGAGAGCAGAGACTCCACTCAGGGCAGATAGGAGAGGCCAGGGCTGGGGTAAGGACAAGAGAGTCAGATTGGGGTGACCCAACCTACCATCAACAAGTCAGTGCAATGTCAGACTGTCCTTCTCATCAGCACATCTATGGGTCAGTTCATGTTCCCATATTTATATTCATTACTCATCTCTGCTAGGTTTACTCCACTAGGGTCAACATTCCCTATGGATGGGAACCATCCTTGGCTTAACTTCCTTGTTGTTTAGGGAAACTTTTAGTCTTAGAACAGGGAGATCATTCATCTTGGGAGACTAGGATGAACAGGAGACTGGTGATGGGCAGATATTTCATCTTTCAGAAAGGAGGGCTCTGCACACTTCTTCCAGGCAGCTGGACACTGATTCCTAGAGATGTATCATGATTTTGCAAATATGCAAAAAAGAATGTGATGCTCAACAAGAACAAAATAAGATTAATTAAGAAAATACGTGTTATGCTAAATTATTTTGTTCTTTTCAGGATTGCTAGGTTGGTTAGAAAGTTGAATGCTAAAAATGTAGCTTATCTTAATTTCAATATAAGTATGAGATATTCCTCCACGACATTCAAGATGATGAAATGCAGTCAGGATGATATTACTGGTCAGACAACTTAAAAGAACTAAGTATAGTGTTTTGAACAGAATAAGCACTTGAAACGAGGAGTCGAATTGAATTACTAGAAATTCATTTATTGCTAGTTCTTCCTCATACTGAAGATAGGTCTCCACTGGCTTGCCACCATATTCCATGTATGATTACCCTTATTGAGCATTTTCATAAATGATGGAGGGAAAGATGAGTCTGATATTTGCTTAGAAACCAGGAATCTTCACCTGGCTGGAAGAAAAGATAAGCTTAGGGCTCTACCAGGACAAAAGCCAGTACAGAGCGAAAATTGATAGAGTCAGAAGGTGTAGATTTTGGCTCCTCTTCTTCCCATAACTCATGGTACCTTTGAGCAAATCACTATACCCTTTGATCTCCATGACTTCATGTGTAAACAGGTTGGGGAAAACATAAAATAAAATGGTTAGTTCCCGTCTGGTTCTAACATTCTTTAAGTCTTCCACGTTAAAAACATGGATAAATATCTACCTCGAGAATATCACGTCAGCTAGTTGGTTCTCAGTATGGTAAATCATGGTATGGTCTTTACAACAAGAGATAAGAAAAGAAACAATAAAGAGAGATAAAAATAGTCTTTAGATTTCAGACAAGTTGTTCTTTGTTCTTTAGACAGGAGAGGCCCCTAATGTGCAGAAGAGGTTGGGTTAACAAGAGTAACAAGCCCTGGAGGTAGCAAATAAGGGGGGAGGATATAAGGAATGCCCCCTTGGACAGGTGAGAATCTCTCTGAGCCTCAGTCTCCTAATCTACAAAATGAGAATAAGAACTTCCCTGCTCACTTCAAGGATTATGAGGATGGAATGATTTACTTATTATTAATGCTCTAAACAAACATACAGCATTATTAATAAGCTTACAGCATCGTGATGACTGTTAGATGGAATACAAATTATTACTACTCAGTGTCCCTATCATTTAGCAGCTTGTAATCTGTTGTAAGCAGTTCAGCCTTTTTTTTTACAACTAAGTTTTTTGTTATAAAAACATAAAACAAGTTTTCCAGACCATATAAACTGGGACACATATTCCTACAAGTATGAATTGTACTTATTTCAAATCACTATTAAACCAGGAAGTTCAGGATATTGGTTACTATAGCTTAATGTCATTTCATCCTTTCTGGCTGTAGTTTTGTCTAGAAAGTAAAACCATCTTCCAAGTGTGCTGAATTCCCTGGTTAAGAGATAATGAATTCTTGAGCCAGCCCTGATGGCCTAGTAGTTAAAAAGTTCACCACACTCTGCTTTGGTGGCCTAAGGTTTGGTTCCTGGTTGCAGAACCACATCACTCGTCTGTCAGTAGCCGTGCTGTGGTGGCAGCTCACAAGGAAGAACTAGAAGGACTTACAACTAGAATATACAACTATGTACTGGGGCTTTTGGGAGAAAAAAAAATGAGAGAGGAAGATCGGCAACAGATATTAGCTCAGGCTGAATCTTTCCCAGCAAAACAATAAAAAGAGAAAGAATGGATTCTCAAAAATTATTGCAGAAAGAGGCAATATAGCATAGTAGTTAAGAGTTTCAAACCCCAGTTCTACCACATATTAGCTATATAATCTTGGGTAAGTAACCTACTCTCTCTGCACGTCAGTTTTCCTTATCAGTAAAATGAGGATAATAATAGTGCTTACCCCCACGGAGTTGTAAAGATTACTAAGTTGTATATATATATATATGCATGTATACACACAAAAATAAGTTATATATATACATACACATACATACACACATATGGCACTTACTACATGCCAGGCACTGTTTCTAAGTGATATATATACCGAGTGCCTGATATATATAACAGTGCCTGGCATACAGTAAGTGCTAGCTATTATTATATTTCAAAGATATTTTTGATGCAAGCCATCTCTAGTTCCCACTAGAAGGCAGAGGGATAGTTTGAAGTACCCCTTCATTTTGGAATTGGTAAAATATCAACACTGGATTTGGTCCTTCAATATGCTAGGTTGGGCTGGGCTTCTCCTTTCTGATTTTGCAGCTTTGTCTTGGGATGTCTAAGGGAAACCTAGAGACAGGAAAATCGAGACATTTCTGGGGGAAAAAACGCAAAGCGAAGAAAAGACGACGTGAAGAGAGAGAGATGGAAATTGTGGACATGGAGCAGATCATCTAAATAAACTCGATGTCTCGTGGGGGACAGACATTGGGACCGAAGACTGAGTAGGGTAAGGCTGGCACTCGCTGTTACAGGAATAAGAGTGATAGGTGACAGGCTTACAGGTATCTTGAGGATTTTACTGTATTCAAGATAATTTTGTTCTCAGTACCATCCCGAAGCTATGTTAATGGCTTCATAGCTTGGAGGTCCTTTTTTTCTCCTTAATAAAAACTTGTGGAGGTCTAGGGAAGAAAGTCGGCATCATTCCTTTCTGAGGAAACCCACCTGGCTCACCACACTCCCTCCTCATGCAGCTACACTGCAGGGACAGTCAAAGACAAAAACCGCCAAACAAAAATGACGGGTCAGTGGTACAAACAAAAAGACTAGGGCATCCAAGGAGACACACTGGCCTCTGAAGTCACTCTCATTAGAAAACGTGTCCTCCCCCCAAATATTCTGTGATTAGTGAACTGAAACTGAGTTCTCAAATTTCTGTTCATATATGCTACTGAACTATAAGAAACTCTTGTCTAAGGTAGAGTTAAAACCTACTGCTAAGGCAAATCAGCTAAGAGAAAAACAACCAAGTATAACACTCGATGCAGCTCAGCCCAGGGGTCAGCAGCCAGATAAGGAAAGGAAGTGGTGGTCTACCTTCAAGAGGATAAAATGCCAACTAAAACTGCCAGTGACGGAAGCAAATTTGTCCCAGATAGGGAACGGGATTACAGCACCACAGACAAAGCGTTAGTGACATCTTTCTCTGATTTTCTTCCTGTAAAACCAAACAAATAAACCAACCAACAAGCAAAAAACCCAGAGGGAAAGGAATTCTTGAACTGAATTGACATTTACTGGGGACAATTCTTGATTCTGCCCTTATTTAGCTACTTCTGTGACCATGGGAAAACTATCTTACTTCAATTACCTCATATTTAAAATGAAATGCGTATATGTGTACATGTGTGGGGGGTTTCTCTAGCTTGTCTCTAAACTCCCTTGCAGCTGTTACATGCTATGGTTTCTCTTCAGAAGCTGAAGTAAAGAAGAGGGCAGCAACAGAAATGCCTCTCTACACTGAAAAACTGCAGTCACAGCTTTGACACCAAGACATCCAAAGTCCAGAGAGTTTAGCACCAGTTTGAGGATAACAAGTTAAGATACTATTAATAACCTGGAAAGCTTGAGTAGCGAGCCACTTGAAATCCCATGAGACCACATGCATACAGTCACCTCCTGGTGGCAGCAAATTTAAATTGCAGGCTCATAATTTTGAATAAGCACCTTGGAGGCAAAAGTGGACAGAAATAAACATTAGTGTCATTAAACTATGAGTAAGGGTCAATATTCCATTTCTTAGGCTGTAACTTGCCTACTATCTGAATGTCTTGTAGGTTTCCTTCCATGTACGTGCCCAAATGACTTACTCCTAAAGAGCATGCCTACACTGCTTTGAAAAGAATCCAAATCAGACAGCCACTTCTATTACTAATTTATTAATTATCAGGCAGTCAATGAGACCCAGTCAGAATGATCTCTCACTTCAGGCTACCACAAGCCAATAATGGCCTAGTAGGTAAAATCGTGAGTGAATAAGGTAGTTTTGTAGCAGAACTACATGTTTTTTTCTTCTGTTCTTCATTTTGGTTTCTCTCCCTAGGATAAACCTCTTTACCCTCTGCTTATCTAGAGTCTAACATGTTAGCACTGTACCTTCTCCATCAACCCACCTGCTCACCAGAAAGAATCTCATGTTTCAGCCATTTCTAGATCCTCTCTTCTTGATCAAACGCAGCTGTCCTGTGACCCATTCTTTCAGAGTTCTGCTCTCTGCTTGGCAATGATTACTTGGTCCATGCTGAAATACGCACTCACATGGCTTTATGTGCTCTTTCTCTCAGAGAATATACGTGGTTGTGGCCCAAAATACCTACATCCAAAAGAATGGGCCTAATTTGAGAATTTCTAGAACCTTGGCAGGGGTAAAGTGAAGGGAGCCTTTCAGTGCTCTGTGTAAGGTTAGTTTAGTAGTGAAACCAGTGAGTTCAGGCGGGGCCAGCCCGTGGACCCTATCCTGCTTGCAGACTGGGGCAGCCTGAGAAAGGAATAAATGAAAATGGTAGGAAAGGAGAGACAAGAGAGGGAGAAACCAGGAGGTGTGTAGAAATAATGAAGCTTATGAATGAGCGGTTGAGGAAAGAGGTAAGTTTACTCCATCATCTTCTCCTGCTGATTGGCTGCTCCATTTGTGTGGCTCTGGCAGCCACCATGCTGATACAATTGACTCACCCCTAGAGATGTTGAAAGGACACCAGTTCCACAGCGTGAACTGCCCCTCTCTCATTTTGAAGAGATTGTTTTTCTTTGGCATCAACTACCAGCTTTTATTTCTTAGATAAACATTATGACAGTTTGGTAAGTGAAAGAGAGGGTGAAGTTGTTGTGTTCTTGAGGCCATCACCCCTTGTGAAGACTGATTTAGTTGTGGTTCTACAGTGGGTGGGTACAAGAACACGTGCACATGTGTCTGCGGAGTGTGTATGTGTGATTGTACCTATTTGAGCAGGAAATAGCTTGGAAGAGTGATTTCACAAGGTTACAAACAAATGGAAATGGGCATTTAATTAAGCTGTCTAATAAAGAGCTGAGGTTGATTATTTTGGCCACACTCCTTAGTTCATTTGACTCTCATGTTATTACTACAAAAGTATCTAAAAATGGATATTTTGAAAGCCCAGCAATTGCAGCATTTCCATGGAAACACAGCAAGGAAAGAAAAGCCTGTCTGGACAATCTCTGCAGAGCAGATGACACTTGCTACAAACGACTTTTCGCTGGACAAAGAAAATGAAAACTTGGGTAAATGCTTCTTCCTATATGCTCCCTAGCTCTCTAGACCAGAAAACAGCCAGCTGCCCTCTTGTACCCAGGCAAAAAGAAGATATTTGAAAGTTCAGCATAATTTGTACTCATAGCTGAGGCTCTGGATGTATAAGAAGGTCCCAAGGACATGTTTGTCACCTCTTTGTATTGTGTACCTCTTGTAAGTAGGGATAAAAAAGGATTTTTTTTTTGTAAAATAACATCCCTGTTCAACTGAAAAATATCATTGAAGAAAACTTACAAAACAAAAAAATATGCAAAGGAAAATTAAATCACCCATAACATTCTTAACTTCTTCGTATATTTCTTTCTAGGCTTTATTTTGTGTGTGATTGAAATTGTGGTCATGCTGGACATACAGTTTTTTACATATTATATCACAAGTCCTTTCTCACGCCATTAATGATCTTTGACAAGGTGATTTGTAATGACTGCATAATATTTCACTATAAAGTTGAACTATGATTTGTTTAGTGAATTACCCAACAGGGGATATTTAGATGGTTCCTAATTATTCAAGATTATGAATAAAACTGCAATGAAATGGTTAGAAAGTTTAACCCTCCAGACTCCTATGGTAGCCAAGAATTCACAAAGCAGGGCCAATAGAATTAAGCAGACTCTTCAGTCTGCAGGAGAAATGAGCCTGGAGGATATGTTTTTTGTATCTTCCTTCTGTTTCCTCTATGATCCTAATTAGAGTAAATCTTTTGATGTAGGAAGTGGGAAAAGTAAAATTATGAACTTTAGCCTGGGGAGTCATAGGAAGTCTAGGTTAAATAATTTATGAAGATAGATATTTAGTTCCTGCTCAGAAATCTCCTATAAAGGAGGCTTTAATTCCTTCAAAATTACATCCTATAATGACTTTCTATTATGCACTGGCACTAATGCAAAAATTCAGCAAATGATTGTAGGTAGGTAGGAAAAAAGAAAGAAAAAGGGAGAAAGAAGGAAGGAAGGAGGCAACCATAACTAGGCAGGAAGGATCTATGACAATATTTATCAGCCAACTCAATACCACCCAAGGCCATTTTAACAAAACTGAGCAGAAGATCATCCTTCCATTCACTCTATTTACCATAAGAGGGAAAAACAACCATACCAACTCAAAATTCCCTAACAGACTTGCACACTAGTAGACTTGGCCACTAATCTTGCCTGGAGTAAAAAAGCCAGAAGTTGGACTATAGAGTCAAGATGAAGGAGTCAAGAGTTAATTGACCTTGAGAGGTATTAAATAGAATACAGAAAGATCAAACCACAGGAGGTCCTTCTTCATTAGATCATCCAAGGATGCTCACTTCTGCCTACCTAATAATCCACTTCTGCCTGCTATACAGGTGAGGAAAGCTCCCATGGGCAGTTCAGATTCCCCACCCCGCCTGTCTTTACTTATATTACCTGTAGAGTTCAAGTCAGAGAACTAGAGTAGGTCAAAAATGTGATAGAATGGGCTTTGCCTTCTTTTCTTTTTTAGGAGAAATGACTAGCCTCCCATTGTCAAGAAAAAAAATAGGTGAGCATTCTACTACTCGATTTTGTAATCATCATCATCATCATTATCACCAAGTAACAGACATTAAGTAATTTTCCCAAAGGTACACAGCATACCCAATGAAGATCTAGATCTGGAAATCAGACCTCCCTGGCATCTAAGATCTCGCTGTACTTAATGTGTGTGTGTAACACACATATGTGTATGTGTGCACAGATACACATGCAAATATATGTATATGCATACACAATACATAGTTGTGTACAAACATACACATATGTCTTATTCTCTACCCTGCTTAAAGGGGGCCTCGGACAGACTAGTTGGGGAGTGGGAAGGTGACTGAAAGGGAACATGCAGATAGCAAGTCCAGCTGGATGGCCCCAAGAACAGCTCCTCCATGACAGCCACTCAAAATGATGCTTTTCTTTCCATCCTGACAAAAAGTCAGAATCTGAGAGCTGTACATCTCTTGAATCAAAAGATCCTCACAGTCACACACCCCTTTGCATCCAGGCAGGACTGCTCCTAATTTCTCTCATATTTTGGGATCCAGGGAATGAGACTATGCTACTTCCTGACAGCCGCTTGCTTGAACAAATTCCCTGTTGGAGAAAACTCCTGCCAGCCTCTATTTCCTGGCCTTTATATGCAAGTCTACATGGCAAAGAAGAAAAAGCATGGGCTTTGGAGTCAGAAGGACTTGAGATCAATTCCTACATTTACCACATCCTAGCTCTAAGACTCTGGGCAAATTATTAATTTCTCTGATCTGCAAAATTGGAATAAAAAATGACAATTCTCGTGGCTAGTGATTAGACAGATAGATAGATAGTCTAGCACATGGCAGAAGCTAAATACATCATAGTTCCCTCTCTTTCTTCCCCTGCCTTAGTATCAAGTTGCTCTCTTTAGTACTATTTCACATGAATGTGCTTCTATAAGCTGAGTCTGAGTGGGAGAGCAAGTCTCAGGTTCAAATAGGACCAAGCTTAGAAGGTTGGAGAGAAATCTGGGAAAACCATGGTTAACAATGACTATTCCCATCTCCCACACCCTCAACCCTGGTAACACTTTACACTTCTCAGCTAAGATCTGCCCTGCCCATCAAGTCCCTGTGTTTGGGTTTGAAAACGTAAAGGGGAAACAGAAGAGTAAGGAGAAGGAAGAAGAGCAGAGGAGACTCAAGAGGAAAAAAGAAAGACAGTGAGCGGGGCTGGTGGTTAAGAGCCCCAGGGCACTCGAGAGGAGCACAGGTAACATCTCTGCTGTGCTACTGAGAAGCTCTGTAACCTCAGACGGAGATCCTTCTGAGCCTTAGTTTTCCCACATGAAAATATGTTTAATAAAATCTATATCATAAGACTAACATGAGGATGATATACGTGTCTGGCAAGTAGTAGGTACCCAAATTTTAAAAAATACTACCTAATATACTTTGAGTGCTTACCATGAACTAAATCTTAGGCTAGAAAAATCACCTGGACTACTCCAGGCTTAGTTACTATTATTATTAATTATTATTATTATCAATATCAAATAAAGAAGAAGACGAGAAGAAAAAGAAAGGAATCTTGGACTCACATGAAAACCATAAGAGGCCTTATAGCCACTGAGTCCAAGTGCATAATTTTATAGATGAGGGAGCCCAGGGCCAGGGACATAGTGATTTGCACAAGTTCACATGGTTCTGTAGCAGCAGAATCTGGACTAGAATCCCAGCCTTTTAGCTCCATGTCGAGAAGGTGGGAGATTTGGCTAGAAAGGCTTCCTGGAAGCCATGGTCGCCCTTTCAGGAGTGGCATTTCCATGGAAACTGACCGTGTCCACCAACTCCTTGGGGAGCCAGCACCCCCACAGCCCTCACAAGGAACATGACTCCCATTTATTCACACTCCATTCCATCACCCACAGGATCATAATTAAAAGAGAATACACATGCCTTTGGTTTTTGAGGCCATTATTAAGAAGTGGGTGAGCCACAAGCAAGCAGACAACCAGGCAGGAAAACCTGGATTAAAGCTAATCCCCTCGATTTACAGAGACTCATCAGAGAGTGGTTGTGGGTCCCACGGAGAGAAAGCAGAGCCAGCGTCAGGGGGCTAGCTCCCCAGCCCTTCAACTGCCTGGGGAATCTCAGTTTAGAAAACATCATCTTTTCAGGTTTGTCTCTGATAGGCGCTGCACTGCTTCGCATTCATTCTCACAAAGCGTCAGAAAAGCCTGTGAAGTAGTAACAACCAGGCTTCTTAACGCATTTCAAATATCAAAAAATCAACTTAATTAAGTAGGGTTAATTTTTCTTTTCCTGAGCAGCAATTAAACCTTAATTAATACTCCATTAAAATGAATTCCTGGGGGAACACAAGCATGCATACACCTAATGAGTCCATCTGCCAAGGGTGGTATTATAGAAGACGCTAAGTGTGCCTCCTCACTGGCCACTTACTCCATTTCAGAGTGCCCAGGGTAATCAGAAATGAAAGGCAATCACCGGTTTGCAACCCTCCTCCTCTCTAAGGGCCCCTCTGCCTTGCCAACAACAGAATGTAATCCAACCTCCCCTCTCCTGTCTCCACTTCGAGAATGATTCAGGGCCAGGTTTAAGCCCAGCTGGCCTCCTCCTGTGTGGAGGGCACCTCGGTCCCCCTTCCTTCGCTGGCCGCCACTCCACGATCAGGCAAGGTGAGGACCAATTCACTTTAACATGCCCCTGCGGCTGACCTCATTAAAAAGATTGAATCCCTTGTTTTAAAAAAATAAATAAACATACGAAACATTTGCAAACTCTGTATGTTCCTTGCTGGTAGCAAAGATGATCAAGTTCTGCAGGACTCTGATTTTTGACAGCAAACAGCAACCAAGAGAAATTAGGGATGAGATGGGAGGGAGTCTCTGCTGTTTTCTGTTTCCTCCCGCAGTGAGTTTCTATACCAGGGATTCCCTAATTTCTCCAGCTGCAGACTGAACACTCTAGCAGACTCCCCAGGCCACCTGCTTCTGCCACCCCCTCCTCACTAGGGACGAGGAGGAAATTTTGCCGCATTTTGGTTGAGACCTAAATACAGGTTATCAGGAGCAAATTGTTAATATCATCACCATCAGGAAGCTAGCAATCCTAAGACCCCCAAGATACTGGGCATACCTTGGGGACCATCTTACCAGGAAATGGACCTGCCCCTGGCCAGAACATATCAACCCAGACAATGCCCTGTCTCCACCAGCTCCGCTTACCTCTTTGGTGTGCGTGTGGAAGGAGACAGACATGTCCAGGAGAAGCTTCCGCTGCTCCACCCTGCGCACAAAGTCTTGGATGCGCACCTCCAGGTGTCGAGCTGCCTTGTAGATCTCCTCGGGGTCACATTCCCCCGTCTGGGCCAGCTGCTCCGCTGCTTCTAGGAGCTTGTCAGCATTGGTGTATGTGTTCTGCCGGCAACAACAGGGAGGGAAAGTCAACCTGCAGTCACGGACCGAGCTTCGCGCCTTCCCCCAGCCCACCCGGGGCTGCCCAAAGCTGGAGCACAGGGCGTGGGCGCTGAGCCGACAGCTCCCTGATCTGGCACCGAGGAGCGGAGCGCCGAGCTCACCCGCCGCCTCTCAGCAAGCTAGCAGCCTGCTTGGCAGCTCAGCACCAGCGGGCACTAGCTAGGTGCCTCCTCCGTCCCTGGGATTTCTCAGAGGTGGGGCGTCCCTGGAAAGAAGCGAGGAGACAAGCGAGAATCCTCATTCCCCATCCGCTCCCCTCCCACCGCAAAGATCCATCATTGCCCCCACATCTCAGGCAGTTAACTGCCAGAGTCGGAAATACCTCATCCACAAAGATCTCTGGGTTTCTATGTGAGAACGCCAGGGAGACAATAACTGGGAGACTTGCTCAACTTTTCCCCCAAGTTCCTTGTAACTACTGGTGTTTATCTTTTGGAACAGTGCTATCTCTTTGGAGGGGAAGGGGTCAGCAACTCAGGGAGCTGACAGAAGGAAGCAGGCACAGGCTGAGGAGATGCAGACCATTCCCTGTGCCCAGGGAAGGCTTACTGCTTGCAGGAAGGTTGGGGAGGAGCCTGATTTTGTTTATCATAAGCTGCTGCATGCATACCACTTTCACCCACACACACTCGCTCCCACACATACTCCTCCACGTCTGTACACACCATGGTATTCTCCAGATCATTTTAAAAGGCAACCAACTTGTAATTATTATTTGTCAGGATGCAAGCCACTGCCTTTATAATAGTTATTACACCTATGCCACGGATATGACTTTTCCTGAGCAGGTTTCCCTTAAAAAAGATCTCTTGGTATACCTTGATTTAGAGCTGGTGACCCAGGTATACAGTATATTTCTGAATATCCCTCTAGTTGCACAATGCCCTATAGAGTGATGAACAAGTAGTTGCTGGTGACGATGTGAATCTGGCAGCAGAAACAGTCAGGGTCACACGCAAAGTGAGTGGAGAATTGAAAAGGATTAGGGAGCAAGGACGGTGTGTTGCTTTACTTTGCCCACAGAGAAGTGGCCTCCAGTCTCCATGGAGGTTTTGGGACTCATCTGAAGATGGAGGTGTTAAAGATTGCGTTGTGTCCCCCCACTAAATTCATATGTTGAAGTCCTAACCCCCAGGACCTAATAATGAGACCTCGAAACACAGTCACTGCAGATGTAATTAGTTAAGATCAAGTCATAGCAAAGTAGGGTGGGGCCCTAAAGTGTCCTTACAAAAAGAACCCCATTAAAGAGACAGACACACACCAAGAGAGAACACTGTGCGAAGGGGAAGGCAGAGATCCGGGGATGTATCTACAAGCCGAGGAATGCCAAAGATCGCCAGCAAACCACCACAAGTTACGAGACAGGCATGGAACAATTCTCCCTCATATCCCTCAGAAGGAACCAACCCTGCTGACACCTTGATCTTGGACTTCTAGCCTCTAGAACTGTGAGACAATACATTTCTTTTGTTTAAGCACCCAATTTGTGATCCCTTGTTACAGCAGCCCTAGCAAACTAATACACAGGGGTGGAGCTTTTCAGAGGCTGTTGACCCAGCCTCTTGATTGTACTGCAGATGAGCAAGCCTTCAGCAAATGTGTCACAGCTTTAAGGAATACCAAGAGAGGCTATGGATCCTACACTGTCTGAACAGCAACTGCCCAAGGTAAATGCCATCCTACAGCAGGTGAGGTGGGGGTGGGGCTGAGGCGGAAAAGGAAGAAAAATCCTTTGGCCCCACCTGGGGAATTCACACCAAACCAGATGATCCCTGTGTGAGGAAAGAGGCTCTGCCACTTAGTTAAATAAAGGTGCCTCAATTCTGGAAAGCAAATGAAGCAAGTACTCAGAGTCATGATGGAAACACCCGCAGAGGTGGGAAATGACCCACAGGAGGAAACCTCTGGGGCTGTGGGTCAGGTTGAGGAAGGCTCTTATGCAGTTGTCCTTAATTTCTAGAAAATATACCCAGAGCTGACGGGAGAGGTTTTTTTTTTTCAGGAATCCCTCAAATTTTCCGCTTAAAACGTTAGGGAATCTCAAGGAACCCCAAAGAAAGCCAGAGGCTGTGATTTTGTATTTTCTAGCCAATAAATAAAAATTTGTGGCAAAGCCAAAGCAAGCTTGCTTTCAAGTTAAATTTGGAAGCAATAAGAGATAAATAAGGGGCCGGCCCCATGGCCGAGTGGTTATGTTCGCGTGCTTGGCTTCAGCGGCCCAGGGTTTCGCTGGTTTGAATCCTGGGTATGGACATGGTACTGCTCATCAAGCCATGCTGAAGTGGCGTCCCACATGCCACAACTAGAAGGACCCATAACTAAAAATACACAACTATGTACCAGGGGGCTTTGGGGAGAAAAAGGAAAAATAAAAAATCTTAAAAAAATTTTTAAAAAGAGATAAATAAAAAGCAAAACTGAAGTTGAAACCGGGGCTCAACTTGCTTTAACTATACTCAGTTAACTATACTCAGTTGTCTATTTGTGAAAGTGGTTAGATGATGCATTACTAAAACCCACCCTACAGATAACATCTCTGACGGCCTGGGTCACCATGGTAACAGGTGCTTGAGTTTTTCAGGAACTGAGAGTTGACTCCCTGGCCAGTTAAGGCTGGTTAAGACCACCGACTCATCAACTGGGCCTGTGCTAGATGACCCATAGGTGACCCTTTGAGGTCAAGGAGCTGAAAACTCCACCCTCAGATCATAGTAAAGCCACCATTTTGTGAACATGCATCCTAGAAAAAGCCATGAAGCTTGACTACGCTTGTGCAGATCATAAATTACCTCCCTTCTCCTTACCGCCAATCATCTATTCCCACTTCAGACCACCCCACACCTTTATCCCAGAAACATCCCTGATCCCCATTTCTCTGGGAGGTGGATTTGAGATTGGTTCTCCTGCCTCCTCGCTTGGCTGCTCTGTGATTAAACCCTTTCTCTTTGCAAACTCATCATCTCGGTGATTGGCATCACTGTGCAATGGGCAAAATGAACCGAATTCAGTATCAAAGTGACTACCAGATGTAAGGTGGATAAGTTGTCCTGGTATGCCCAGGACTTCTCTGGTTTTAAAACAGAAAGTCCCATGTCCTGGCAAGCCTGTCATCCTGGCAAGCCTGTCATCCTAGGCAGACTGGGATGGCTGGTCACCCTAACATATACCTATCACTGTGGGTGTCTCAGGAGTACAGACACATATACAATGTATGCTGCCTCAAAGGAGAATAGAGTCATCCCTGAGAGAAATAACATGACAACACAGAAAATGGGGCAAGCAACACAATAATAGATAACTAGGGGTTAAAGTTTCTCAACACGAGATAGGTGCTGAGAAGAAAATGAGTAAAAACTGAGAAAAATAGCCAATAATGATTGAATATTTTTCACACACCAAGAACCTTCTAAAGGTTTATATGCATATTAACTCATTTAATCTTCACAATAATCCTATGAAGTTAATATAGCCATCAACCCCATTTTACAGATGAAGAAACTGAGGCACAGAGAATTTCTGGCCAAGGTCACATGTTTCATAAATGGTAGAACCAAGATTAAAATTTTGTTGCCTGGCTTCAGAGCCTGAACTCCAAACCACTGCACTACCCTGTCAGATGAAGAAGGGCCTTGCATGCCACGCTGAGGTGTTTTACTCCAAAGTAGTGGGAGGCCACAAAACAGTTTAAGTAGAAGAGAGGTGCGACTGGTTTATCATGTAGAGAGACACGACCCTGAATCTAAACAGAGTGAAGGCAGAAGCCTGAGGAGGGGCAGGATTTAGCAGAGAAGGAGGAGGTCTTCTCACAGTCAGGACTCTCTCCTTTTGCCCACGGTTCTCTCTGTTTCTTCCATACCGCAGCCATTCTCATGCTCACAGTAACAATGTGCTGCCATGGGTATCTCCATACTGGTCTGTGCACTCCTTAAAGGTGAGTTCCATGTCTCATTCATCTTTGGTTCTCCATGCCAGGCACGGTGGGTGGTACACAGTAGGCACTCACTAAATGTTTGTTGCATGAACAAGACTCAGAGATGGGAATGAGCATGGCATGTTTGGACAAGTTGAGCCAATCTGACTAAAATTGGGCAGTGGCAGGAGATCCCATTGAATAAGGCAGGGAGGAGCTAGATAACAGATTTCATAGAGAGAAAGGGACAGTAAAGATAGGTGGGAGGCAACGGGGTCAGCACTAAAAGCTGGGCTCCCTGCTCTACCGGCTGCCCAGCCACCCTCCCCATCACTACCAGAAAGAGCTTCTAAAATTCAGATCCAGTCACCCCTCTCTTCTACTTAAAACTGTTCAGTGGCTTCCCCCTACCTTTGAGGTAAATACCTTAGCATGACATGCAAGGCCCTTCTTCATCTGACACCTGTTTTTCCATTCAGCTTCAGCTCACATCACTCCCCTACAAACAGTCTATAAAATAAATTGCTTACACTTCCAGAAACTCACTGCACTGAATCATTCCTCTGTGCTTTTGCCCAGGACGCCATTCCCTGCTTTCCTACCTGACCAACTTTTACTTACCCTTTAAGACCCAGCCCAGGCATCACTTCCTCCAGGAAGTCTACCCTCATAGCCACTTCTCTCTCAAGGCTGGCTTAGATGTGCTCCTCTGAGCTCCCAGAGTGACCTGTCCAACCTCCTCCTTGGTACCTGCTATATTCTAAAGCAAATGTTTGCCCTTCTCATCCACTTAGGGGCAGATAATGTCTTTCACCTCTTTCCCTTCATGCTTTGCACGAAGTAAGTTCTCCATAAATATTTAGTGAATGAATTAATAAATTAAAGAATGCAACAATCCCCATCAATCATAATAATCAATCCTTGGCCCTCATCAACGACTTCATACAAGACCTGACATGCTAGAATTCATGTTCAATGTTCAATCCCATTTGGTTTATCCTACCTCCTGGCACAATCTTGAAATACGAATGTGCTTAGAGAATATCAACTGAAGTGTTAACAGAGCAATACACTTATGCCTGTCAATGCCCCAAGGTGGGGCAAGGATCACAACAGGCTTCTACTCTCCTTCCGATCAAATAAACAACAGCTTCTGCCCCAGGGCCAGAGTCCAACCTCACTCTGAATGCAGTTCCTAGGCATTCTTTGGTTTCCTAGCCTCGCAGACCCTGCCTTGGATTTGACCCCTTATCAACATTTCCCAACTGATACATCAAAAAAGAGTTATGAGTGCTGGGATACCAATCCCTCGGCCCTTGGGGCTTTCAAGAGGGCCTGTGGTAGCCAGAGCCCTGAGTCAGAGATTTGGGCCATAGGGATGGCTGCAGTTCCTAATCTTCCCTCCCCAGCCCCCAAGCCTGTGTCAACCAGGTAAAATGCCCCAGATAATTCAGCCCTAAAGTCTACCTCCCATTCCCCTGCTGCAGCCTTGGTCCATTACTTTTTTGCTTTTTCCTCAGGGAAAAAACAAAGCATTCTAGCATAACTTGTCTCCAAAAACACAGGCATCCCAGAAATACAGGTATGGTTTCAGACTTCTTGGGGTGAAGCAGAGGGACAGGAGGCAGGCTTCTTAAAGGCAAGGGATGAAAGAAACAGTGAATATAGACACTTCTGGTGTCAGGAGTTGATCTCCTTGGTAACATGGAGTTAGCACCTTGCTCTGGGGATGAAGGATGAGGCCTAGAAGTCACTCATTATTCAAAAGAGGCAGTGTGGACTGGAAAACATGCATACCAGAGGACCAGGAGAGATCGTCCCTCCTGATGATTATTTCTCCAGGTTGGCATGACTGGAACCAATGGGCAGTGAGAGGAAAGAAGCAAAAGTACACAAGCATTAAAGGAACAGGAGACACGCAGGCACTAGGGAGGGGCAGACTTGTCTCTGGATCTTGATATTAGTGAATGGCAGGCAAATCAAGGTAACGCCCCAATCTTTGCATTTAAATAGTACTTTATAGTTGACAAACAAATCTCTTTCACTTTCCCTTCTTACCCAATCTGGGGCAGATCTGCTGAGGATCCATCTGTGCGTGAGAAAACTATGCAATGCTGGGGAAAGAACCACTTGAAACGATTATAGGTAACAGCACCCAGGACCCACACAGGGCTAGGAACAGTACCTGTCTCCACCAGTGAGACTGGAAAACCTCCTGATTCACAGGATATTGAGTTGAGTACTCAGAGGAGTCTTGCCTCAGCAGGGGTAAATAATGAGCCCTAGACTGAGCACTGCTCTAGTCTCACCCAACATATTTTAAAAGAAAGACCTGAAAGGATCAAACTTTTTTCAGTAACTTAACTCTGTCCCAGAACAAAGCTTAAGAATATATATAGGAATACAGAAATATCCAGCAACCAAGAAGGTAAAATTCACAATGTCTAGTATCTAGAAAAAATTACCAGGCATACAATGAAGCAGGAAAATATAAACTATGATGAGGAGAAGAATCAATCAAAACTGAACCAGAACTGACATAGATATTAAAATTAACAGACAGGGTATTAAAATGGTTATTAAAACTACTTCATATGTTCAAAAAGTTAAGTAGAGAAATAGAATATATTAAAAAAAAGACCTTGCTTTTCTAGATATGAAAAATATACTGGATGGTATTAACAGCAGGTTAGACATTGCAGAAGAAAGGACTACTGAAGTTGAGAACATAGCAATAGAAACTATTCAAAATGAAATGCTTCGAGGAAAAGAATTTCTAAAAATGAAGCATCAGTGAACTCTGGGACAACTTTAAGCAGGCTAATATACATGTAATTGAAATCTCTCAAAGAGGAGGAGGGGAGAGGAAAAGATATTTGAAGAAATAATGACCAGAAAGTTTCCAAACTTGATGAAAACCATAAATCCATAAATCCAAGAAACTCAACAAACTCTCAAGACAAGAAACACAGGGAAAACTACACCAAAGCACATAAAAATTGAGTCAAATCAAGTGGGGGAAAAAAGAAAAGAAAATATTAAAAGTGGCTAAAGGAAAAAGACTTGCTACACACAAAGGAACACAGATGAGGATGACAGAAGACTTTTCATCAGAAACAGTACAAGCAAGAAAACAGTGGAGCAACATCTTTAAAGTAAAAATAAATAAAAGTCAACCTAGAATTCTATGCCCACCACAAATATTTTTCAAAAACAAAGGTGAAATAAAGACACTTTAATGCTTACAAAAGCTTGAAGATTTCTTTACTAGCAGACTTGCATGACAAGAAATGTTAAAAGGAGTCCTTCAGGAAGAAGAAAAGTGGTAACAGGTGGAAACATGGATCCACACATAGGAAGGAAGAGTACTAGAAATGCTAACTATATGGGTAAATATATAGGATTTTTTCTTATTGTTTAAATCTCTTTAAAAGATAACTGAATGTTTAAACAAAAATAATAACAATGTAGTATGGGGTTTATAGCACATGTATAAGTAAAACATAGGACAATAATAGCACAAAGGCCAGGATAGAAACAGAAGTGTACTGTTGTAAGATTCTTATACTACATGTAAAGTGGCAATAATATCACTTGAAAGTAGACTGTGATAAATTAAAGACACATACTATAAACCCTAAAGCAACCATTAAAGTAACAAAGAGTTATATTTAATTAGCCAACAAAGGAGATAAAATGGAATCATAAAAGATATTCAATTAATCCAAAAAAGAAAGAAAGAGAGAAAAATAACAAAGAATAGATGAAACAATTAGGAAAAAAACACAAGATGATAGATTTAAATCCAAACATATCAATAATCACATTAAATATAAACTGTCTAAATGCTACAATCAAAAGACAGGGATTAAAAGGTAAGTTCCAACTATACGCTGTCTACGAGGAATGTGCTTTAAATGTAAAGACACAAATAGGTTAAAAGCAAAAAGATAGAAAAAATATAGCTTGATAACACTAATCAAAAGAAAGCTGGGGGGGCGGGGCTGGCACAGTGGTTAAGTGTGCATGTTCCACTGTGGTGACCCGAGATTCGCCAGTTCAGATCCCGGGTGTGGACGTGGCACTGCTTGGCAAGCCATGCTGTGGTAGGCTTCCCACACATAAAGTAGAGGAAGATGAGCATGGATGTTAGCTCAGGGCCAATCTTCCTCAGCAAAATGAGGTGGATTGACAGCAGACGTTAGCTCAGGGCTGATCTTCCTCAAAAAAAAAAAAAAAAAGAAAGAAAGAAAGCTGGGGTAGATATAATAATTTCAGACAGTAGATTTCAGAGCAAATATAATACCATGGAAAAAGAAGGTCATTTCATAATGATAAAGAAGTCAATTCATCAAGAGAAGATAATAATCCTAAACATTTATGCACCTAATAACAAAGCTTCAAAATATGTGAGACAAAAACTAATAAACTGCAGGACAGCTCTGGTGGCCAGGTAGTTAAGTTCAGTGTGCTCCACTTCATTGAATCATGTACCTCTCTGAGACTCAATGCAAAATTTCCATTTCCTCTGCTTCTCTGTTACTTTGCATTATACTCACTCTCACTGCATTCTCCTTGAAGGAACGAGTCCTATCTTAGTCATCTTTTCTATCTCAACTACTCATCAGTGTACCTAGTAGGCACAGTGCTCTCCTTTCGATAGGCACTCAACCCAAAAACTCTGCAGCCCAGCATCCCGTCAGCAGTAAGGCTTGGAAGTGGATGTTTACGTTATCTCCTAATGTAGGTAGTCCCCAGTTTAAGAATGAGTAGTGATCCAAAAGTTCCTTTGTGAGCCTCTTATTCAGCACTAGAAATGTACTGTCCACGTAAATGGGAGTTAGATTACCAGGATAAAGTAAAGAAATTCAGTTGAGCACACAATATGTTTAAAGAATAGTACTGATACAGCACATCATGTACAATCAACCAAAATTTATAACTCGGGTGGTACAGGAAAATGTTTTCGAGTTTTCATCTTGGAGCACCAGGCACACATTTCTCCTCCATCTGCTGGCCCTTTCAGGGGAGGAAGGGGAGGGACTGACAAAGGCAAAGTGGTCTTTGGTGGGAAGCAGTAGGAAGGAAAGGAAGAAACCACTTCTTGGTACCAGTGGTGGGTTAACCCACCACATTACATCCGCTGGAAGGACATCTTCCTAGATGTCTTGAGTAATGGAACAAACAATAGTCACCTCCATTAGGGCAATTTGTATGTCCAAACAAGGAGTGTCTAATAGTAGTCCTAATGAGATGCTCCTTAAATTGGAGACTGTACAAATCTTCAGCCTACTAACTGGGACTGATACCAAAAATCACTACTGCAGATGCCGATACCTCCCAACACAGATAGTTTGGGTGCTGAGATTATCTCTGGGAACCTACACACTGGCTTTACCACATTTACATACGCGATCATCACCTGTCCCATTCTCATACACATCTCTGCTTGCAGAGAGCATTTTCCTCTCTATATCTAAAATACTGCAGCACCTTTTCCTATTAATGAGAAATGCTTTATTTTCAGAACTCCACATTTTTTAAAGTAAAGTTTTATTTTCCTGCAGTCTAACTTTTATGTGTTTTAGAATGTTCCTAGTTCTAGGTATTCTGAGAAAAGAAGAGCAGTTGTTCTTTGCTAGGGTGTTCTCTCTTTTGCTGATTCCTTTTCTTTCCTTGTAATCCTCAGGAACCCTCTGCATTTACATGCTATGCTCTAAACTGAAAGGAACTTCAAGGTATTTCCCCTCAGCTGCAGGCTGGCAGATGAATGTCTAGTCACTCTCAGGGAAGACAGCAAAAGAAACAATGAGAATTTACTGTTAGCATATTATCTATTTTATAGAATAATAACAACAGCATAGACACACTTTGCTTCTGGGCCAAAAGGCAGGGTCAGTCCTAGAGGCTGCCAACACAGGTTACAAGGTGTGATTTGACAGAAGACACCAGGTCCAGCTTGTAAGAAAGGACTAGCCAGATTCCAGAACATGCGACCACCCTTAGGGAACTGAGACAAAGCAAGGAAGGACTTTCTCCCTGACCCTCTCCACCCATGCCTCCAGGGCATGGAGAGCAGATGAGGGCAGAGACAGGGCTGTGAGGCAGGCCTGGGAGAGCCAGGACTGGTGCCTACACCGAACACAAAGAAGATGGTGCAGACAGAAAGGCACTAGAGGGCAGAAGTTGGCCCAGAGCTGCAGCCTTGGGCAAAGCAGAGGGTCCTAGGGAGCTGAGCAATTAGGAGATCAACACCAGGAGAGTGTCATGCATAGACAATGCTCTGAAGATTGTAGAGGGAAGCATTTAATCCTCTTCCCACTAAGAAGGCCCCAGATGCAGCCAGCTGGCATCCATATTGCTGCTGGGAAGCAACCCACCACTCTGGGAATTTGATAACACGTCTCCACCCTGGCTGCCCTCCCCCGCCCTCCTTCCCCTCTCTCTCCTCAACCTGGCAAAATAATGAAGGGCAACACGTAACCGCAACAGAAGAATGCGGACAGAAAATATTTTACAAGTGAAGAAGGTAGACCTACGTATTCAGACGTGTATACGTGGACTGCCCAGTTGCCCTGGCCCTGTACAAGCTCATTCTCACGTGGAATTCTTAAAGCCAAAGAAACAAGCAGTCGGCGAGACAGCACCTCCATAGAACAAAGATGAGTAGGGCCACCTGCTGCAGGGTTTGGCAATTCAAGAGATTTGGAGGGAGGAGGGGGGATGTACCCAAAGCAATCTTCTCTCTCAAAAGATGTAACTTTCCCGTGTTGCTGTTTTTCCTGTTTTCCATATTCTATGTTTGGCTGTCAGTGGGAGGCAGTGGGCGCGAGAGGGAGAAGACAGGGCTTTGGAGAGACAAGACAGTTGGCTCGAAAATACCGCTGTAAACCTTGGGGCTTATGGATTTCTTTCTCTCTTCTGTTCCACCCCTGAAGGGGACAGACAGGGAAAGGCTGTGTCTGACCCAGGGAGATGCGGGTCAGATGATGAGCAAACAAAGCAGAGGGTCTGGCCCATACTCCTGCTTCCACACTGGTAAGCTGTGCTCTTCAGGTCCTTTCACCCCTTTTGGTCACATGTAGCCCTGGGGGTCCAAGGCTATCCATATCTAAAGAGATCTGCAGGGAGCCCACCATCTTTGACCTAAAAGCAGAGGCCACTGACCCTCTTGACTGATAGTGGTCCTGCTCACTTTCCACCTTCACAGACCCTGGACCCCTCCTACCTGCCCTGCTCTTACCTTGGTTGACTTCCCTGGGTTTGATCCACATGTGGAATAGGGTTTCTCAACAGCGGCACTGTTAACACTTTGGGCTGGATAATTATTTGTTTTGGGGGTTGTTATGGGTTGACTTCTGTCCCTCCAAAAAGATATGTTGAAGCCTTAACTCCCAGTACCTGAGAATGTGACCTTTTTTGGAAACAGTGTCATTGCAGACGTAATTTGTTAAGACAAGGTCATATTGAAACTGGGTGGGCTTTAATCCAATATGACTGGTGAGCTTATAAAAAGATGGCCATGTGAAGATACAGAGAGAGAGAGAGAGCCATGTGACGGACGTGAAGGCCAAAATTGCAGTAATACAGCCACAAGCCAAGGAATGCCAAAGATGGCCAGCAAACCACCAGGAGTTAGAAGAGAGGCCCGAAACAGATTCTCCCTCACAGCCCTCAGGAGGAACGAACCCTGCTGACACCTTGATCTCGGACTTCTAGCTTACAGAACTGTGAGACAATACATTTCTGTGTTTAATCCACCCAGTTTGTAGTACTTTGTTGCAGAAGTCCTAGGAAACGAATACAGGGGCTGTTCTGCGTACTGCAGGATGTTTAACAGCATCCCTGGCCTCTACCCACAGAATTCCAATCGCAACCCCTTCCCCAGAGGTAATAGCCAAAAATGTCCCCAGATATTGCCAAATGTTCCCTGGGGAGTAAATCATCTTCCGGTTTAGAACCGCTGTTTTAGACCATAAGACCACAGAAGAAGCCCCAGTGAGGGAGGCCATATAACTTACTCAGTTTACAGTGCTTTTCTGATAATCCTTCCGATGGCAGAAGCTTACTGAAGGAATCATCTAATGCTGTGGTTCTCGTCCAACAGGATGAGGGGGTGGGGGAAGCAGTGCCAGGCCCTCCCCCAGATTACTCAAAGCAGAACAGGCGGGGAGGCGGGGCAGGGTTGGGAGAGTATCTGATGGCATATTTTCAAAAGCTCCCCAGTAATTATAATTGCAGCCACTATCTAAGGCTGAAACCACTGATCCAAGAGCAGGGCTCAAAGCCTGGGCTGAAATACTGAGGTGAGATAAATCACTTGTGCCTTTGGCTACAGCCTTTCCATGAGTGGTAATGCTCTTGAAGACCCGAAAAACTTGGGGGAGCTAAGGATAGAAAATAGATTTAACACTTTACTTAGTAAGTACTGTAACTGTGGTTTATAAAAGTAAAAAACTAGAAATAACTAAAATGTTTAATAATAGGGTGTCAAAATTGACTTTATGGGAGCCATTTTAAAATGGAGTCAGAGCCGCCTTTCCCGAGAAATTGCCTTCCTGTCTTGAACCTGGGACTGGGCCAAAACGGCAATTGTTTTACAAGCAATTGTTTGAGAAGTCATCAGAACAGACATCTCGATCACAAAGACTGATGATTGTGGACTTTCTGAAGATAGAATCAATAGTCAATCAATATTTAGCCAAGACTAGCTCTCTGCTCCAACGCCAACCAAAATTTTTTGTAATGCAACCATTCCTTCTTTGCCTTCAAAAATCCCTGACTTTTACTTCCTAGCAGGACACTATTTGGGTTTCTACCTGAATCTGTGCTCCCTGAATTGCAATTTTTGATTCCCAAATAAACTCTTTGCCTCTTAAACTGGTTTCTGTTTTTACGGGTTGACAAGGGGGATGGCTCACTACATTGTGCTACAGCCACATGAGGCAATCATTACAATTATGTTTTGAAGACTATTTAGTGATCTGAGGAAGTGTTCCTGATATAAGATTAAGTGAAGAAGTCAGGATAAACCAAAGTATAGTTCTGATTCTTCCTTTCTTTCTGTCTACCTATCTGTCTATCTTTGGGAAAAGCTACTACTGATGATGATGGCTGCCAGTTTTGGACCCACTCACAAACATTATTACATGTGGTAGGTTATGCTATTATGTCACGTTACAGATAAGAAAACTGAGGGTTGGAAAGGTAAAGAAATTGAGTAAGCTCACATAGCTGGTGAATAGCAGATGGTGATCTGGAATCACATTTACTTGACCCCCAAGCAAAACATTCTCTGCATTCTGCTGTGCTGAATGAAATCTGCCAATAATATTAATAGTTTATATATAATTATCTCTGAGTGACATTAGGGATGATTTATCTTTTCCATTATTTCCTTTTTTCCAAATGTTCTAACATATTAATTTCATAATGTTCCAAATATTCTAAATGTATTAATTTTATAATCAGAAAAAAATGGAAAAATCATTTAAAGTATAAAAATTATATGCAAGGTATTCTTTAGAAATTATTCCCAAAAATAAACAAAATTTTTGTATTTCCATGTGTTTGCTTATTTTGTATGTGTAAGAAAGATGTGCGAGATAACTGTGATTACCTAGGGAGGGAGGGGTTGTGAAGTAGGAGTGGAGGGGTAATTAGCATTTTTATTTACATATCTTTGCAACGGTTTCACTTGTTATTAAAACAAACAGGAATCTCTTTCAAAATCTGAAAAATACCAAACAAAAGAAATTTTAAAGGAAAAGATAAGGATCCAATATATTTATGTCAATTGAGCGCATTTAGAAATACACATAAATTTCATTACAAATGTATTTAACTTAGAGATGAGTGAATTTTCCTGGTTCTGGGATCCCGAAGATACTAATGCTTGACCAACCGCAGTGAAATATACAATCACAAAAATTGTAAAATCTCTCTGTAGCCCCCAGTCAGAGATTTCACCTTTCTCAGTTTGGACTTTATGACATCGCTCATCATAGCTCAGAGGAAACATGATTTTGGTATGACATATATATGTAAAAAAGACCCAGCTAAAAATAATCACCTATGAAGTGCTAGAAATTATTCTCCCTGGGCAGAGTGCCAGCATCAACTACCCATAACCCTGAGTTGTCTTCCTCAGCAGCCAGAAGTAAGAGACATGTCAAATTTGGAAATACTTAAAAGTAAGGCAGCCTCATGGACAACACTCCCCAGAGCCTCTGTCTGGAACGGGGCTGTATGGCTTGGTTGAAAGGCTTCCCTATCATCATTATATAAATATCAAAGCCCTAGTGCCCAGGGCAAGGAGCTGAATGACAGCAGCACAGTGTGACAGGCAGGGCCAGTCCTCTGGTACTTGGAATATGAAAGTGACATGCTGGTGTGGGTTGAAATGCTTAGGGTTCTTTAAATGAAAATCAGCAAAACAAAGATGGAGTGATGCAAAAGTGAAAGTGATAATAGGAGAGATCCAATTCTAGAAGAATCATTCTCCCTCTTCCGGTCTCGCTGGTCCAGTCAGGGACTGGGATTTCAGTGGCTTTAGAAAGACCTAGGTCACTTACATCTCACCTTCCCCAGGTGTATCATAAAAATCATCATCATCACCTAAGAGAAATATGGCTGTTAGCCACAGGGCCGCTCCAGAGCCCGCAAGGAGTGACACATATTACTCTAGAGGCTGTATTCCCTGATCAGGCCCCCCTGAACACAGGCCAGCCCTAGAAGGACACTGCAGTGTTGGGAAGGACCCTCACTGAAGGGAAAACCTTAGCCTCTGCAGTGGCCCTAGAGTGTCTCTACTCATGACTGGAATTAGTGAACATTGCTGTGCACCCCAAGGCATCAAAAACAAAGGGGGCGAATTACATTCAGGCTGCTTTGTATACAAGGCACGGAAAGTTGAAACTCTATTTCAGAAAGTTCACCATCAATAGAAATGAAATTTGAAAAGTTGCAGCATGAAGTGCTTAGGGTTAAGTCTTGGTTTTCTATGAAATTAAATTATGTAGAACAGTTCATTCTCCAAGGACGCGAAAGAAATGAGGTGTGACAGTAGTATAAAGTGGTGATTTAATGCTGAGGGCACACTAGGTAACGGAGCCATCAGGGTAAGATGGATAAGTGTGGAGAAGTTTTCAGAAAGAGGCAAGTTTTTGAGCCAACTTTAGAGTCTAAAATGTGAAGGCAAGGGGAGGAATCTGCCAGGCAAGAAAATGACTCAGGCAGAGATCCAAATTGGGAAGTCGGGAAGATGTGAGGGGCCTTAGCAAGGAACTAAGACAGTTACAGTCCTGGGGGTTCTCCTTCAAGCCAGGGTTGGTGATGGAAAGCTTGTTGGTGGCACATGGCAGAAGTAGCTAATGTCTCTTCAAGAAGAATGGCCCAACTATCCTCAGAGAAGCTCAGTTCTGGAGTCAGAGAGCCTAGCTCTGGTCCTCACTGTGGGTCAAGCCCCAGAAACTGGCCATGTGGTGTGGAAGAGTGGTGGGGAAGGGTGTGAGGGATGCAAGAGAAACAGAAGAAGCAGAACCTAAGAACCGGGCCACCTCCACACTCTTCTCAAAGAGGGCTGGATTCAGACATTTGCTCCAAGACAGAACACCATATATCCACTAAGGGCTGTTCACCACAGACGGTTGGTCAAGACCCAGGGCCCTCTGAGAACTCAGGATCCCCACTTTCAAAAAGCAAACAACATGTTCTTCCTACTTCCTTTCCTTAGAAGATTGAGTGAAAAGACTCACCCACTGGGGCATTTTCTTAGAGTAGAGATCCTATGGGAGATCAAAGTCTCCCCACTTATGGCCCTCAGGGAACGGGGCAGAATCTGAATAGCTGGAGATTGGATCAAGAGACAGGGAAAGGTCCTAAGATCCAGGCTCAAATCCCATCATTCACCTCTTATCTGGAGCTCCTAAATGTTCCTAACTTTCGCAGGCCAAGAACTAACTTTCATGACCACAGACTACACCCATAATCCTCATAGTCCTGAAAGCCTTGGCAAGAACAATGAGCAATTCAATACAAACCCACCCTCAACACTATAAAGGGAGAAAGAAACAATAGTGTTATGTGCATGGTAATGTAATGCATAGGAGCAAGCTGGCTAGGAGATGGGGTCTGGCAGGTGTGAATAATTTCACAGAATCCCAAAAAGGTAGACTCAAGAGCCACTGTAGACCCCCAGGGCTCTCTGGAAGGGCTGGGCATGAGCTGGGGCGACATTGCTTGCTGTTGAGCAGGTCACTGTGAGCAGGGCTTCCCTGTTCTCTCTGGTTAGAAGGGCATGTAAGACAACTGGTCAGAGCGCTCTACATACAAAGCATCATGCTGTTTCCACTTGATTTTCCAAAATCCACTACTGACCCCAAAGTCTCATGAATCTGCTCTTATACAAACATCAGAACAAGGCTCATTAAATCACTAGCTTTAGCTTTATAATGTGGAAACTTTCCCCAGTTAATCCTGTTCCTCATGGGAATCTGGCCCTCAAACAGTATAAGAAGCCCTAGGCATGAAGAGTCCAGTTAAACTCAGAGACTGGTCAGCACATTCTCTCTCTTGGGAAGCACCCAGTATGGGGCAATATCATCAATCTTCTCTATATCTTTAGTTTCTCTTTTCTGAGTGCGTTCCAGACATGATCTCATCAACTGTCACTATATCCCTCAAATAATAATGATCGTAATTTACATTCCCTCTGTGCTCCAGACGTAAAGTGCTTTTAAGTACATTATCTCATTTAATACCTACTTCAACTATGATGGAATAAATATTATTCCCATTTTATAGATGTAGAAATAAGATTTGGTGAGGTTAGGTGACCCGTACATACATGTGGCTCTGGGCCTCCTACCAAGGTGTTCCCATCCCTGTATCCTTCTCACTGGATCTCGTTGCCTTCCACAAGGAAGAAGGTAGGAAGAATCTGTAGCTCTCATTTGGTTGACGGGGAGATCATGGCACTAATAGTTGAAGTGGCTTTCACGTGAGGCAGAGGGAAAGAAGAGAATCTAGGAAATTACCCTGTGTCAAGGTCATCTGGTACCAAAGCTTCTGGCCACTTGAAACCACATGGGAATGTAATTTCTTGGAGTAAATGTCAAATCTCAAGCTATTCTAACTTTATAAACTTGTAAAACTTTTACCAGAGTGACCAGTAAAGCAGGTGGGTCAGAGCCAAGGTTTGCACCCAAATACCCTCTCTTCTTTAGCTGTATTTTTTTAAGCAAATGAGACTGACCGTGTGAATTTCCAAGACACTAAAGAGTCCATAATTTAAGGCAGAGTCCAAGTCTCACAAAGAAGGAGAAAACAGAAAAATGCCTATCATGTGGATTTGGAGATCTCTTTTTAGCCTTATTCACTGCCCCCTTCCCTTGCTGTTATTTTCA
The DNA here is from genome assembly GCF_037783145.1 of Equus przewalskii. Taxonomy (NCBI): domain Eukaryota; kingdom Metazoa; phylum Chordata; class Mammalia; order Perissodactyla; family Equidae; genus Equus; species Equus przewalskii. The sequence goes on from NC_091848.1 coordinate 36,989,387, forward strand.
AATTCTAGGCATGTGATGGACTAAAGTCCACCAGAGCTATTTCAATCCATGCTTGGCATCATTGAGGTTCAAATATATTGTACAAAATAGCCCACAGTGTGAAACACCATGGAGATATGTAATTACAGCTGAGGTTGCCAATATGTAGGGTTGTCAGCTCCTAGAATACAGTAGGACAGTTGCACCATTCTCCGCTGAAACCCAAGGGCAGCGCCTTGGGCTGGCTGGGCATTTGCCTTGCGGATCCCAAGACAAATACAGGCACCAATCCTGATGCAGCTGGGAGGTCACCTGGTATTGCAGGAGGCCATAAGAGCTCAGCTCCCTCTGCCCCAAACCTGGCTTCCTTTCCAGGTGGAATAACTCGATGTAATGCTTTGTCCCTGTCAGAACCTGGCAGCGGGCTTTTCTCCAGTTAAAAATTTATTCCAAACAAAATTGGCTCATGAAAATGCCTCTGGTTGCTCATTGGCAGAGAAAAAAGACACATATCCACTTGGTGGGTTGTTCTTATTGGTAATGTGTGTTTATTTTTTGGTTTGCATAATATACAGCCTGAAGCTCTTTCACTCAGAGCTCTTAGGGGCTGGTTCCTGGTACTTGTAGCCTACCTCAGCTGCATCATCTACCCACAAGTTCTCAAAAGCCCTTACCCTACAGCCCCGACACTCCTGATTTTCCCTATCACCCTGAATACCACAGCAAAGGAGTACTCACATCACAGAGCCCTGAGGGGTCCTGGAAAACTCTGCCCACCTGAAACCACACTTGGACTAGAGCTGAGTGCTGTATCCTGGACCCTCAATAGAGCCCCTATTTCAGGAAAGGACCTCCCAGGAGAAGATGGGACAGACATGAAGGAAAAAGAGGAGGAGGAGAAGGAAGAAGGAAGAAGAATGGAGGAGGAGGAGGACAGAGGCTACCAATGTTACTGTTTTGAAGCACTCTCCACCACAAGCACCATCACTGTGCCCCACCCCAGCCAGGGTGAGGAGCTTGGGAGGTCCTCAGGCCCCAACACACACACCTACAATGGGGACCTGAAAAGGCTGGGAGGGCACTATAAATCGCCGTTCTCTGAAGCTTTCTCTTGGGAAAAGATTCTGAATGCTTGGCTTCAACCCAGCCCACTGTTTTCAATGCTTCTCCTTACCCACTTATAACTGTACCTGCTTTTAATAGCCAAGAGTAAGAAGTCTTAATATTAAAGACTTCACCAGCAAAGAAAAATAACTGTAGATATATATGTATTACCAAGGATATATCATTAAGTGAGAAAAGCTGGTGAACAACGTACATACACATAGAAATAGGGGAATGTCTGGAAGAATAAACACCAAAGTATTAGCAACTGTTAGACAATTAGACAACTGAGTAGGTGGATTATTTTTGCTCATTTTTGCTCATCTCCACTTCTATATTGAAAATGTGTAGTTTTGTAATTAAAAATAAAAAGGTAAAAATAAAATAGAAACTTCACTTGGAAAAATAATCAAAATGAGAGTTGAATAAACTCAGTTTTTTCCCATTACTCTGAATGTATGTGTGCTAGAATCGTGTGGGCTCTGGGGTCAGCCGACCTGGGTTCAATTCTTCCCTCCTGCACTTGAATGATCTTCTCTAGGCCTGACTCTTCATCGGGAAAATGAGGATAATATTAAAACCTACTCCATAGAGTTGTTTCAAGGATTAAGTGAAATATTTCTGGTAAAGGTATGTATTCAATAAATGGCAGTTATTATTTTGTCTTTATAGCACAGGTTTAAAACCTTGCAAATACTTTGAAAAATATTTTTATCTAGGAGAAATATTTCCATTGTGGAATTCGCATACATTCCCCCGTATGTAAATCCATCACGTGCTCCCTCTTACTTTCAGCTTAGATATGCTGGCTTCCACAGCAGCAAGCACATTCCTTGCTCACAACGTGTCACAGAAATGAAAGAAAGGAAGAGAAAGGAGGTCGATTTGATTTCTCTTAATCTGGGCAGGTTGACCTATGTTGCAATCAATTATTGGAAGACATGGTAGGTAATATGTGGTTTGCTTTCAGAATCGATACTGAGCAGATGAGAAAGCTCTCCTCTGGAACAGTGTTCTCTGTTTCCTTTCTGTACTGGGTCAACGCTGCTGAGAGACGATAACTTTATTCTTCCCAACTGTATGTTATTTTCACTGTGCAAGGTAAATATGTTGTCACATAGTGAAACGAGTAGTTACACACTTGGTACCCCTCTAAGGAGGCCAACTGAATCAGAGAATCCTTAGAAGGGAGAGTGCCCTTACTTGGTGCCCAGACTCTTTGCTTCCTTCTCCCTTTTTTGGGGCCCCATGGCAGGCTCAGCTCCAGTCTAGCTACAGAAATCAAATGGAACACATCTTACCAACAGACTGTCTTCCATATCAGGTTCCACTGGCAGCCAATTCAGCCCTGCCCTGGGGCCCAGGTTTGATAACTAGACTTTGCCCTGTCCGTAAGAGCCAGCCCTTCCTTGCCTGGTGCTCCAGCAATCCTGCCTCTGATTTGCAGCCCAGTGGCTAGAGCCCTGCTATTTGTTATGAGCCTTCCCAAGGCAAAGTGTCCATCCTCCTTGGATTTCTGAACGTACTGGCTCCTGGATGCCCAGTGCTGAGTACCCCCTACCCACCACTCCTAGGCAGGACACACCATTACTCTATTGCCTTTCCTTGGTTCTGGCTGGTCAAATGGGATGGCCACCTCTTCCATAATGCTTAACCCAAGGGCTTAGCTCATCAGTACCTGTAGCTGATCTGTCCCCTTGGCACCTGGCCCATCTCAAAGGACAGGCCTACTCTTTGCAAAATAGTTAAGCAGACCACACCAAGCTGAGTCTTGAGAGATGACAGCACAGTACTTGATAACCTAGCCTGGAAGGGAGTGAGGCTTGGATGTATTCAATCACCACCACTACCACAGTCACCACTTCTGCCACAGAGGCCACCATTCATCTGGTTCCTCCTATGAACCAAATTCTCTATTAGGCACTTGCCATATTTATTTCTAACCCTCACATCATTCTTCAGGGCAGGTGTCACTATTTCCATTTTAGAGAGGACACTGGGGCTCAGGGAAATTAAGTGATTGTAACAAGGCCCAAGGCCAATGAAAGGAAAGAACAGACTGACTGCAGATACTACACTTTTCTTCACTATCCCATATGTTCCAATAGATGGGAACTCAAAACTGAGTGGGGTTCTCAAATAGGCTTGAGGAGCTAGCAAAGGGGATACATTTTGGAAATTAGGAGGTTTGGTTAATGATAGCCTGAGCTTAGCAAAAGGTGGAAGATAAAAAATGATCTCCTGGGCTGGGCCAAGTGTTGTCCACCATTTTGGGCTAGAAAATGGAAATGAAGACTCAGGCCAGATACTGGTCAAGTTAATTGCTAAGTAGGCCAAGGTCCAGCAGAGAGCAGAGCCAGAACTCACTCAAAATTTGACTCAAAAGATGCTTCTTCCAAAGTGCCAGATCCTGGGCTGAGGTTGTCCAGGCTGACTCCAGCTCAGTCTCACTAATCCCATCAGGATGGCTCTCAATTAGGTCCCAGATTATATGATTCTGGGGCCTGTGTTCTTATGAATATTCATCTTATGCACCTCTCTTCCATTTACCATTCTTAGAATTGGAAGGGGCCTCAGAGATCATCTGGCCTTGCTACCTACGCAATAAAGGAATCCCCTCTATACCATTTATTCCTTTACTTTTCAAGTACCACTCCATGTTATGCTCATCGTGCTAGGCATTGAGATAAAAAGACAAATGAGACAAAATTCCTGCTCTAAGAAAGGTCACAGTCCAGCTGGGGAGTGAGGTTAGCATAAAATTAATTACAACACTGTGTGATAACTAACATGATAGGGATGTGACCAGAATAAGAGGAGGCCTAGAAAAGAGGAATTTGATCCAAACCATGGAAGTCACTGAAGGCTTCTTGGAAGAGGTGATATTTGAGATGAATGTTCAAAGATGAATATAAGTTAGTCAGGGGTGGTCAGAGTTAAAAAGGTGGAAGGATCAAAGAGGAGACAGCAGGAGATTTGAGAGCATGGCATGTTCAGGTAAACTCCAGGACATCAGGAGGAAAGGGTGGGCTAGAGGGAGCACAGGAGGGGTACAGCCAGAGAAGGCAGTCCCCAGGACATAAAAGGTTTATAACATCAAGAGTTTGAACTTTATCCCAATGGGAAGCCATCTGTGGGTTCCATAATAAATGGAGTGGCATGATGACATGTGCATTTTAGGAAAACCAGTTTTGTGGCAGTTATGGGGACAGATTTAAGGAGACCATGACTGGAGTCAGGTAAAACAGGAGGGTATTGTGATACTCCAACCAAGAGATAATGAGACTCTGATCTAAGGAAGTGGCAATGAAGAGGAGGGAAATAGACACATTAAAGAGGTAGAATCAGTAGGACTTTGTGATGGACTCATGACGGGTGAGAGTAAGAGGAGAATCAATACTGACTTCCAAGTTTCTGGCTCGATCAACTGGGTAGTTGATGGCCTTCACTGGCATAGGGAATACAGGAGGAAGAGCACACCAAGAAGGAGTGGGAGATGATAAAATAAATTTTGGACACATTCAGCTTGAGACCCTCTGAGAAATCAAAAGAAAGGTGTCCAGAAATCCAACAGATTTATGAACAGAGCACTCAGGGGTGAGATCAGAGATGAGACATGGATTTGGGAGCCATCAAGTAGGGGTGGCAGCTGAGTCTGAGAAAGAGTATAAAATCATGCAGGGAGTGTAAAGTGAGAAGAGAAAGTCTAAAGAACAAATCCTGGGAAAAAGGGAGAAAGTCCAAGAAGGACCAACAAAGAAACCAGGAGAACATGGTGTCATGGAAGGCTTGAGAGAAGAGAACGAAAAAAGGAGGTGATCAACAGGGTCAAGTGCTTCAGAAAGACTGATTAATATCTGAAAACTGTCCTTTGGATTTAGCAAAAAAAGCATTCATATGAAGACTTTGGTAAGTTCAACCTCAGTTGGCCAGAGAGAATAGAAGCCCAACGGCAGGTGTCAAGGGGCATCTAGGAGGTGAGGAAGTAGAAATGCAAATACAGACTCTTCTCTCAAGAACTTGGGCTATGAAGGGATGGAGAAACAGGGGAAAGTGGGGTCCAGAAAGTAGTCTTGGCTTCTTTTTATTTGTTTGCTTGTTTTTAAGATGAGAAAGCTTGAGGATGTTATATCCTAAGGGAAAATGTTCACCTCTACTGGAAAACCTCCAGTGACAAGGAGCACACTACATCGCAAGACATTTAATTCTGGTTTGAATAGCTCATAAAAAAGCAACCGTGGGTTAGAAGTGATACCTGAATTGAGCTAAAATTGTCTTCACTATACCTTTCACCCTTATCTCTGCTACAGGGAGACTTCAACTATCAAACCCACCCTCCCTGCCTTCCATAAAACGTTATTTACTCAAAACTGAACATATTTAGTTACTTCAACTCTACTCTCCTGGCATCTTTCCAACAGTCACAGTATAGTTTGTCAATATCCCTTTGAAAATATATTTTCTAAAATTAGGCACACTATTCCATATGTGATCTAAACAGCCAACATACAGAGAAATTCTTATTTCTCTGATTTAGAGGTTATATTTTAATTTACGTCATCACTCAAAAGTCTTTAATATTTTTCCTTACTCTGAGAGTAGAGCCTAAACTCTATCATCTAAAGGTCAAGGTTCTTGAGAGTCTAGACAATCTATACTCTTTCGAGCTTTTCTATAATGATATTCCCTCTCTACCATGCAGAACCTTTTGCTTTCATCAGTTATTGATGTTTTATTTACAGTGTTGCAAAATTTACAAGAGACGCCAGGAAATTTGAGGGCTCTCATCACCATCATAGTTTTCCTTGAGCCAGAACTGAAACCATATCAGAATAGCATTTTTCAGATCTTCCATCTGATAGAGCAGACCATGCTGCTCTCCAGTAACAATCATGCCTTCTTTTTTGTTCTCCTTTTTTTTTTTCTTTTTATTGCAGTAAGATTTGTTTATAGCATTATATAAATTTCAGGTGTACAATGTAATATATTTTGAATTCTGTGTAGATTACATCATGTTTACCAACCAAAGACTAATTAAAATCCATCTCCTTTTATCTCTACTATTTCTCCATATTGTTTACTACCCTCAGGCTTATAGATTTCATAAAGATGTGAACCTTTCTGATATGCCCTCACCCCTCCCATTAGAACAAATCCTTTAAACAAAAAATTCTCTTCCATTGACATTTTCTACTTATGGTCTCAACATCCTAAAGTCCCAGGAATATTTACCATATTTATCTTCTTGTGTTGAAGTTTAAGTACTTTACTTGTTATGGATGCTTTTTGTTGATATATGGGTAAGGAAGGCTATACATATTGTTTTCAGTCTATATTCTTGGTACCATTTTTTTACCTAAGGTGACCTAAGAGCCTTTCCTTCACAAGGTGCTTCTCTCCATCTCACCTTTGTGCTGCCTCATATATCTGGTTTTGGCTTTCCCAGAATAATTTTCTCCTTTCACTTTAAAATTTACTTAAATCCTTCTAGATAGATCAACAAGGTTTTCTGTGAAAGCATATCCTTCCCAATCTTTACAAGATGCACTCTACCCCTCACCAGAAGTCCAGCATCCTGGCTCTGTAGGATATAGTCCAGAAAACTTTTTAAACATCATCTACATAGGCAGCCATTTATTTCTCAAAGCCTCCCTTCTTTTCCATAGTCATTGCCGTCACATGGAACAAAATACAAAAACACCACCTGTGCTTTTGAATCTTTCAGTTTGCTACCCAGAACTTTAAAGTCATTAGAAATGCAGTCCCAATTTCTTCTGAGTGTGCCATTTGTTCCATACAGGAAGCAGCGAAAGCGAGGGGACAACTCATGATCTTGGTAAGAGGTTCTTGCCAGGCTCCTACAATATCTTGGATATTGACCTCAACACCTTCTCAATTCTCCACATCCAGTGTAAAAAAGTGACCTTCCAAACTCTTGGTTGGGAGTTATCCACAACATAAAACATCTTTCTTCCTCCTGAGAGTGGTCACAAGACCCCTCCCATCAGCTCATGCCAGCAACTTCTCCCCACTGCTCCGTGGAGGGACTATCCTGAATCCACTCCAACGGGAAGATTACCACGCAAGATCCAAAGGGTAAGACTGTCCTTCATTTCTCTGCTGTTTCACATTCTTCTACTTGCCCACTTCATGACATTAATTTCTCTGCATTTTCCTGGCTTTCTTCGGCACTATTTTTTTTATCCTGCCTAAGAACCTTTCATCCTCTCTAAGAAGCTGGAGTGTGAAAAAGCATCTATTTAAGCTCTCCCACCTTTTCCTTCTGCTTGCATTTGCAGATGCTATAATTGGTCACCATCTCAGGCATGAAAAGAAAGATGGAACTTACTCAAAAGGTCACTACACCACCCCTTAGGCAGGCGTATTTATTGGATCGCCAAATGAACTAATGGTTTCTCTTGGTTTCACTAGAAATGTTCCTTGAAGACCCTAAAAGGGTAAAGGTTATGTCTCCTCTTTTACTATGAGCCTTCTTAGAGGGTTAGAATATGTTTGCTGCATGTTTTTCAGTAGATTGTGGGTTTCTCAAGACAGAAACAGTGCATCTCTTTAATTTTCCATGGTGCCCAACACAGAGACTTGATGGGACATGGAAACTGATGAGGGTTCCTGCCCCACTCTGAGGGCACAGGCTGTCCATCTCTATGGATTACCCTATTTTATTTGCCCTTAGTACTCTGTGAGGTTAGCTGATTATACTTTGAATATCTTTGATGGGCAAGGTTACTGACGGGTCCACTAAAATGTTTCCTTTCCATTTTTGCTGATTTTGACCCTCAGTCTCAGAATGATTTTTTTAAAATGTATTCTATTCAAGTTTGAGAAAAAGTAAGAGTCAGATAGAGAAACAACTAACCAGAGAGTACAGAATGAAGTACTTAATTGTGCCTGTATCTTTCAAGTCTTTCTCTAAATGGTTTGTTTTTCCAAAAATGTTACACTAATTGCTACTTAATATGCTTAGCTATTTAAATGGGATTTTATGCTTTGAGATTTTAGATAATTTATATTTGAATGGAAATGCTTGCTAATTTTTGACTAAGCTAGCTTACAGAAAGTCTGGCATTTCAGATAATGAAGTCATAAAGCAGACCACTAACAGAGCAGGCGCAGCTGCTATCTAAACCACAGGCACTTGAGAACCCTCCTATAGAGTAGTAGCAAATCTCGCAGGACAAAATAGGAGTACCCTATTCCATTCTACCTTCTGGGCAGCCATGGACATATCTATGCCCTGACAGCTATGCTATTATGGGCAGCAAATCCATCTTATACTTGTTTACACTCCTGATGACACCTAACGTGCCACACACAAAAAAAGTAAAAATATAATGTGTCTTTTAAAATCTGATTTACACTAAGGCCTGAGTCATTTGATGTTTGTTGGTAACTTGAGCTAAGTATCTACCCGGACCAGAAGAGGTTCCCACTAGTACTCAGTTCTTCCATTTGAACATGGACAATCTCAGTAACTTGGACTAGAAAAACCTGTAGAGACAGACCCCTGTGCATCCCCTGGCCACGGACCCTCATCACCCGCCTGTCAGGAGCCTCCACCATCAGGCCGTCCTGACTGTGGCTCCTTTCCACCCTCAGCTCAGCGTCTATGTAGGCTATTCAACGAGTGCCATCTGCAGGATGAACTGAGGACTCATGAATACTTAATTCACTTCCTTCAAACGACAGGTGAAGAATTTGTTTAAAACATGTTCAAGAGCTAGTAAACACAACATTTAAGTTAAAGTTTAATGACAGATAAGGGGTTGCTACCTTAATTCTTCAGAGATATCATTTATATTTATTTTAATAACTGCCTTAAATGTCTTTACCAGAAAGAGTGACCAATGGTGAGGATCACAGATGCCCCCACTATCCCAAGGGTGAAGACATATTTGTTCTGGGCCTTCAAGCTGCCCCTTGACCTCTCGCTCTGCATCGTCATTTTCCCTGCTTGGGGGCTTGCTCTTCCCTGCAGAAGGGCAAATTTCCAGGAGCTGTAACAGATGCAACAGCTCTCCTGCTTTGATTCAAGACAATTTTTTAAACCTGAATACAGAGAACAGGAGCTCAGAATTCCCTTCTCATATCAGCCTCGGGTCAAAGAATGATGAAATCATAAAGTTGAAAGACGTTTCTTCACTGAACCATGAACCTCTATAATACTGCTGACAAGTGACCCCCAGCATCCTACTTCACACCACGTGTGACACCCTTCCTGACCATAGCTCATAATCAGCAACCCAAAACAACAAGGGGCAAGTTTTCTACACTTTCACTTTGGGCCTTTGATCTCTGGCTAACTCAAGCATTATCCAATTCCTGCTTAAATCCACCCTTCTCCTTCCAGTAGCCCTTACCTACTTGAGAGCAGAAGCAAGAGAGAGAGTGCCCTTCCTCGCCTGGATCGCCCCCTTTCTCACCACCTGAGCGTGATGATCACCTTGCACAGAACAACGCAGGGCTGAGGCAGGCAGCTACCAACAGTCCATCTGCCTACGCCATGGTGGGAGTTGGTTTTCCTATGTGAACTACCAATTCCTGGATGCTCGGCAGCTCCACTGCCCACTCCCTTCCCCAGAGTGGGGATGGGGACACGAGACAGGATTAACTTCCAGACTAGGAGACCCATTTCTGGGGGCCTATTTACAGGGCAATGCAGGGACCTCATGGCCTCTTGCGTAGGTGTTCCCTTTGTGGCCCACATCTGCTGCTCCGCTTTCCAGAGAAAAACACTCCTCCAAAAAGCAGGACCCTTTTGGAAGGTAGAACTCTCTTCTCTCTCACAAAGATACAGTCGCATCAGAAAGCAGAGGCAGGAAGAAGAGATTATACCAAGATTACTTGTGGGCAGGGCCAGGGAAAAGTTGTAACATATGCCAAATGGGATGGCCACAGCAGCATGCTCCCCCAACCCCCCAATTCATGCTCTTTGTCTGTACTCTCCATGAGAAAACTGGCACTAGGAAATGAATTTTACACCCAGTTCCTATTCCTCAATAAGGGACAGCAGGGAGTTAGGGTAAGAACACGACTCTGGAGTCAGACAGACCTGGGTTTGAATCCCAGTAGAACCACCGACAAGTCTCATGACTTGGGCACACTGAAGAACTGAGCCTTAGTGTCATCTTCTATAAAACAAGGCTAATGCTATCCATCACTCAGGATTGGTAGGAGATAAAATACATAATGGAACCATAAGCTCTCAAAAATGTGTCCATTCTTTCTTTAGTATGAATTTACGTTAATGTGTCTCTGCTGCCAAATGAAAGGCATTGTCCCATGTGAAAGGCATATCAGCCATCAGTGAGAAGGTAGAGGAGCAACTGGGAGAAACGGGGTTGAAGTTGGGGTGGCCACCAGGCTTGCTGAGTTGTAACAACACACAAAACAACCCCCTCATGGGTCTATAACTAATGCTGGCATTGCCTATGAGACTGTAGCAGGAAGAGGGCAAGGAGAAGTGGGCTGAGTCAGGGCTGTGGGTGGCTCTGGGGACATCCTTCCCAAGTAAGGAGGGGCTGCACCAAAGGACAGATGAAAGGCAAGAGCACCAAAGCTATGGTATGGTTCTAGTCCAACAGATTGTCCCAGGTACCATGACCCCCACTCTTAGCAGACAGGGAGTCCATGTGGCCCTCTCCCATCTTTTGCTCTTTAACAGGCTGGAGAGGCACCCAGAATGCCTGGTTACCCAGATATTTAGGGTCTGTGCTACATCTTGTCCACCAAAGGCACATTGGGCCTGAGTCTATATCACATTGGCATAGCCCAGCTCATTCTGCAGAAGGTCCTTGTCTGGCTATGAGGCATGCTTTTTTTGTTGTGGTGGTGGCGGTGGTAAAACATACATAACGTGAAACTCTTTAAGTTCGGTGGCATTAAGTAGATTCACACTGCAGTACAACCATCACCACCATCCATCTCCAGAACCCTTTGTCTTGGAAAACTGAAACTCTGCATCCATTAAATAATAACTTCCCATTCCCTCTAACCCCAACCCCTGGCAACCACCATTCTGTCTCCATGAATTTGACTATTCTAGGTACTTCATATAAACGGACTCATACAATATTTGTCCTTTTGTGACTGATTTATTTCACACGGTATAACGCCTTCAAGTTCCATCCATGTTGTAGCATGTGTCACATTTTCCTTCCTTTTTAAGGCTAAATAATTCCATTGGATGTATATATCATATTTTGTTCATCCATTTATCTGTAAATGGACACTTGGGTTGCTTCTACATTTTGAGTATTGTGAATAATGCTGCTATGAACATGGGTGTACAAATATCTCTCCACACCCCTGCTTTAATTCTTTGGGGTGTACATCCAGAAGTGGGATTGTTGAATCACATGGTAATTCTAGGTTTAATTTTTTGAGGAACCATCATACTGTTGTCCACAGTGGCGGCACCATTTTACATTCCCACCAACAGAGCACAAGAGTTCCATACGAGGTTTTCTTTATTCCATAGGTGGGGTCTAATACACCTGCATTCCCCAGGTTCAGGTCACTGCTGACTCAGTCTTTCTGGCCGCTGTTAGGGCTCTGACTTTTCAGCATACACTTGCAGCTCCTCTAGAGACGTGGTAGCTCCACAACTTTCCTGTCCTTTAGCAGATTCCTTTGGTGTTTGGCAGGCCCTCTCCTTTTGCACCCACAGCTCATGTCTGTCTGGGGCTGGCAGCCTCCCTGGGTGAGGGTTGGGGCTCTGCACAATGCCCAGCAGGACACTCACATTGAGGATTGCCTACATAGTGTGATGGGAGCCAGCCCTGGTTAAAGCTGTGATGTGGCAAACCCTAGCTTTGTTGTCCTCACCACTCCAGCAGCATACACCTCTCTGTTCTACACTCATACCTTTCCCAGCTTTATTCTTAAGAGTCTTATTTTCTACTGCAACTGATCACACCTGACAAAACAACTGGACAGCAGTGCTTCATCTTGAAGATGAAGATTTTCAGGATCCATTTGGAAAACTCCCCAAAAGAGGAATAAGGGAGTTAGGATAAAATTTTGAGGATGAAGGCTCAGAACAGAAAGCCTCTTATATCATTCTATTAAGACAAATAGGTAAGCCCTCTCATACAACAGCTCTGTGCAAATTAGGAAACGGTGCCCTTTTTGGACCAGGTGTGCAGCTCAGCTAAAAGGCTGAATAGTGTGTAAATTACAGACTAAATATTGTGCCAATGATACAAAGGCGCATTCTTTGGGCACATTCAGCCTTGGGGGTGCATGGCTTGGTGAACAGGTTCCATCTCTCCCTCCAGAACCTGGAAGGCACACAGCTTTGCAGGCAGAGCTGGTGCTGATTTTCAGCTCCCAGTCACCTGCAGTGACAACCATAAGCGGTAGCTTTGGCTGTTGACAGTTCTAATAATGTTATTCTCTCCCACCATCAATACCTGTGGGCAAAGCATTTACAGATCATGCTGGCAGGAAGATTTTCTTTGAAGACCATAAACTGAAGGTCTATTGACCACTCTTGTAGAGATCCGAGAACAGACAGAGTTCTCCTTACACCAGGCAGGAAGGCAGCCCAGAGGTGCCATGGGCTGTCAACTTGACATGCCCCACCAAACACCAATCCACAGCCCTGGTCTCCCTCACCAGGCTCCACACACACACACAAACACACACACACACACAAACACACACATACAACCACACACAGCATCTCACCTGAGCCACCTCTTCGAAGTCATCGTGCCTCTTCTGTAGGGCCCGGGCTCTATGCAGGGACTTCCCAACCCCTGTGTGTTTGCTGAGAAAGGCCTCACCATGGTTTTCAATCCAGTCCAACACCTGGTCAGAGGAGGAACAGAGAAACAATGACTTTCTGGCAGAAGGAAAGACATGTGACAACACGTGCGACTGCTAGAGTCCTGGAGTCCCCATCCCAATCAGAAAGCAGCGGTCCAGGTGAAAATGTTCAATCCACTGTGGATTCATGGGATTTCACTGCTGTCATTGGCAATATAGCAATCTCACCCTTAACTAACTTCAAGTCATCCTCTTTGGTCTCCAGAATACCTGCTCGTTACTTTTTCAGTGTTCTCAGCCTTAATTAGTCCATTATTTTAAACAAGTTACACAGACCATCAGGCACAGTTTAACCCTCTCACCACATTTACTCCAACCACATAAAGTCAGACATATCGGTGAGAAGTTAGGCAGTGTCAGGTCAGGGCAGTTCCTTGGCCCTCATTCCACCATAAAAATGCTCACGGCAGCGGCAACCAGTCATGGGGTCCTGCCTCATGGTGCTCCTGGGACTCTCTTCCTAATCTTGGAAGGAGATTCCAGAGCAGTCAGTCCCCAGATGGAGCTCTGCTCAAGGGAGCTGATCACCAGGACAACTGCCCATTCTGGCTTCTTTCCACCCCTCTCCTCCAATCAACCAAATAAAGAAAGGTCTTTGAATTCTAAGGTCTTTAGTATCTATGACTCTCTTAGGAAGCGGTGGAGACGCCATGTTCTTCCAGGCTTAAGATCTAGTGATTTTGCCCCAAGACATTTTCCTTGGTGTTTAGAGAAGCTGGAACAGAGGTGGCTGGTGCAGCAGGGGGATGAGTGAGGGGATGCTGAGAAAATATGTTGTCCCGAAGGGCACTTGGCAGGGAGAGTGGAAACCCGTTAGTAAAAGCCTTGAAACGTAGGGAGGATCAAAGCATTTAACATCCATTTTGCGTTTGCCCAGATGGCCTAACAAAAATGTGCGCCTCTCAGAGAGAAAGGAAGCACTTCACCTTCTGGTCTCTGAGGAGCTGGCGCTCAATAAATCAAGTGGCCACAGAATTATGTACCAAATCAGAATTATGGTACAGACTCACCTGTTACAGATCCTGCCAAGACTCAACGGAGCCCACTCTCCTCCTGCTATACTGAACTTTACTTTAATGTTGGATTAATGAGGTACTAGCCTTCTCAGATTTTAGAATGACTTTTGGGGAAATGATTTACATGAACTAGGCCTGTTTAAAAGAATGCTTTAAACCATTTTTCTGTTTCTTCTGCAGATTGCCCTGTGGCAAGCAGGCAGACCAAATCATTCCATGATTCTGTGGAGCCAGGCAGGGGAGTTCTGGCTCTGCAGAATCTAGCCTTTGGCTTCACTTCCTCTGCCATTTGAGATAAATTATTGCCTGCAATTGTGCAAAGTATGAAAGCCTTCAAAGCTTTCAGTGACAGTATCATAAAGCCCAGACCAAGATGGTATTAGTTCAGAGAAACACCCCTATGAATATAAAAATGAGGTTTAGCAAACACCCACTTAACAAAGCCAGAAGGTCAGGTACTTATCCACTAAAATGAAGAAAAAAACGGCTTTTTAAAAAATGACTTTATCTAAACATTAGGTGTAGAGATTTTAAACATTTTACATAACAAATTCTGGCAATACGTTTTTTGAATATTCTGGAGGAACATCTGTAAAAACAAATTGCAGTAGTAAAGGAACTGGATTTTCACTTTTTTGCAAATACTGAAAGGCCATACCCAGAGGAACTTTAATATTCCTTTCTTAGAAGAAAGAAGGGCCCACGGTTCTCCAAATAACTTACAGTGAAATTTCAACCAAAAAAATCAGGAGAGTGCGTTGTTACTTGCTTGCCATGGTTTGGTCCCACAATTCTGTATCGTAAAGGGGATGATGAGCACCAGCTTGCAAGGTCAAAGATCAGTATTTCTAATCACCAAGTTCCCTATATATTGCGTACTATGAACAGTGCATTTTTACAATTTTTATGCATATTTAAACTTTTATTAATCCCCTTATGAGAATGAATTGAAGCTTTAGAATAATTTTTATATACCAAAAAGCTATCTTGCAGCCTTCCATGAATGCTTTGGAATTTACGACAGACTTTCAGATTACAAATTTTTTCTTTAATTTAGTTTTGAGCAGCTGAGTATGATCTGCTTGTCCAGCACTGTTTTTATTCATTTCATTTCATTTCATTTCATTTTTTATCTCTAGCTAATAAAAGTAGTTATTCTAAAGCAAATTGGTTAAAGAGGAGTGTTTTTCATCCACTAGTTCACAAATGGTTAGCTTTTATACTCTCTGGGGGGTATTTCATAACTTTTAAACTTTTTTTAAAAGCAGTTTGTTTCCTGTTTAAGTTATTTTGCTTTCTTTAAAATGTCAATTCATTTTCAGTTGGTGACACTTAGTTTACTCAATTAGCTCTACCGTAACCACTTAAAAATCGATATATTTCATACGTGAGAGGCTTTCACTTAAGCATAGCTCTGCTCTGTGATGTTACATTGCCTCATTCAGTCCAGCTTCTGCCATTAGAACTGAAGCTGCGGGGAAAACGTGCAGCTCAGTGAGGATTCAGGGACTGCACGGAAATCAGTTTAACAAATATAAGGCAATGGTTTAAGAAGTGAACACGATTAATTCAGTAATACATAGAAACTGAAAAAGTCCTTGAGGACAGATAAACATAATCAATACATGAGGTGTTGTTTAAAATGCTGATTTCTGACTGTTTTGTTTCAGATAGTTCATTTAGAGCCAGCCTGGCTTGATACACACATTTGGACCACATGGTCCTTTGACCCTTGATTCCATGTCCCCCATCCTTGTCCCCCATACTGTCCAGTTTCCTGCATAGACTGCTCAGCAGAGAAAGGTGCTTCTGAGCAGACACCAGCAGCACCTGACCATTACACTGCACACCGTAAATTAAGGCCCAGCACTGGAAGTCTGGATGTCCCTCAGTTTCTGGTGAGTCCCAGAATCTGAACATCATTGGTTGAAGAACACAGTTACTAGCCATACCCCGGAGCCTACCAAAGTGTAAGCACGCATCGAGGTAACCCTTATTAGCTGCCCCTTGTTTAATTTCTCTGATCCACAAGATCTTATATAAAACATTCAATTATCAGTTATAGTCAGGATAGTACAGGATAGTTAATCACGCTTAGTGATAGCTTTGAATTGGTATTTAAGCATTTCCAACAATAGGAGGTTTTATCTTTTTGTTTTTATCTGAGGGGTCCTCAGGATGTGGGATATGAATATTCACATATTGAAAGAGATATCTACTAGCCTTATTGTGCCCTAGTGCAGGTCGCTGAGACAGCCCGGGGTGCAGTATTAAACAACTGCAAGCGAGGCCCTGACCCCAGGAACTCGGTCTAAGTGGGTAACAAGCACTAGACGCGAAATCACACAATTCATCATTAATCGCAAAGGTGAAAAGTGCCAACGAGCAGGGAAGGCTTCTCTGAAGAAGTGAGAACTCTGAAGAAGTTAGCTGAGACCTGAGAGAATGGCACTTCACCAAGTGAGGAATTAAACAGATCAGCAGGGCTTGAGTAGGACGTGGGTAGGAAACAGGCCCAGAGAAGGCAGGGACCAGACAGTGCTGGGCCCTGGTGAGCTGAGTCTGATTCCAGCATTCATCCTAAGAGCCACTGTAGGGCTGGAAGGAGGAGACAGACCTCAGGAGACCTGCACTTAAAATGATCGCTCTGACTGCTTTGTGGAGAATCAGCTGGAGGCAGGCGAGAATAGAGGTGGGAGAACAGGAGGTTACTGCTGAAACCCTGACAGGAGGCGATGGTGGCTCAGATGCGGCCAACGGCAGTGTGGAGAGACAGGTTTGAGTAATATCTAGGGGGGAGCATGGCCAGGATTTGCTGATTGGGGATGGGGGTGATGGAGAGGCAGGAGGAAGGCTGAGCCCTAGGGCACAGCTTGAATCACGAACCGCACGGAAGGAGGGACTGGTCACCCCAAGTGAGTTACGAGGGATTAGCACACAGGACATCTTTTCTGAAGTTCTCTTCCAATTTTCATATTTGCACTCTGGCTTTGATAAATGACAGTTGTGCCTTTGAACTTGAGTGGGAAGTAGCACCCAATGATAGCTGTCAATCTGATTCTGGCAAGATGTGCCTTTCGTTTCAAAGAAGCAATTTTACATACTAAGGTTTAAAAATAAATTATAAATTGTTAAAATAGCTGGATATTAATAATGAAAAATCAGGGACACCAAATCCATTTGAAGAAGACACTTAGGCATAAATGGAATTAACCATGTGTTCTTGAAGGGGCATTCCACCGGGATACAGTTTTTGAGGGGCCCCTTAACCTGACATGCAAAGTTCTGTGTGGCCAGCCCCACCCCATCTCAACCCTGCCTCCAGTGAATTCCTGCCTCACCCCTAAACACCCCAAAAGCTGCTTCTCACCTCCTGAGTTTTGCCCTCACTATTTTTAACTTCATTTGAAATGTCTGCATCATTTTCTCCCCATATCAACTTCTCAGGCTCCTTCCTACTCAGCCTTTAGGCGCCATCTCAAAATCACTGGTTTTGGAAAGGCTTTTCTCTTTAATAATCCACCCAGGCTGGGGTGATACCACTCTTCTCTGATTCTTTTCAAACCACAATTATTGCTCACAGCCAGTCTCTCCCACTAGACTCTGACCTCCTTGTGATCCCAGGAGACAGCATGGTACTCAGCACAGAGTGGTTTGCTTAAGACATATTGAACTGAACTAAACTCAAACTCATCCCCCCGACACACAGCTTGGGGGTGAATGTCTCCAGTTCCATACTCCCATCATAACTCTATCTGAGCATCTCTCACAGTCTGCATTCAAGTTCTCTTTGTGTGTCTCCACCCTTTCCACTGCCCCACTTGGCAGGTAGTTAGCTCCCGAAGGAGTATGGGGTTTTCATCACTGTGTCCTATCCTTTCACCCTCCCTCCATCCCCAGCATCCCTGCCAGCACTGCACATGCAGGAGACACTCAATGAATGTTTATAGCCATGGATTGTCAGGTGCAAATACAGCTTAGGCACCCTGAATGGAGAGGCCTGACCTTGCCCTGTCATTGGGCACAAAAGCCCAGGTAAGCTGGGAACCCCTCACCACCACAGCAGGCAGGCAGTCTTGCAGACAACTTGTAAAGCTCTTCCTTCTTTCTTGTGCCCCAACTTTTCAACCAGAAATTAGTCCTTTCCCAGAACAGTCTTTTCCAAGACAGATACTCACATCCTGAACCGGATTTGGGAGCCAATCTAACAGTCATTATGCATAATTCCCTAATCACCCCCTTTCTTCCTCATCTAATTGTGTTTATTCCAACCAGCACACAATCAAGACAGTGCTTTTCAGGGGAGGAGACAGTTTTTTCTAGCTGCTAAGGAGAAGAGAAAAGTCCTTTTGAAGAGAACTATTGATATTTTCTGAACAGTGGCTATGCATGCATCTGAGTTAATGGGAGAAAATCAAGGGCCTAGCCGCTTTCTGTCTCCAGACTCTGATTTTTTGGATTCTTCTAACATGATAGAATCTTAGTGTTAGAGGAGACTAGGGTCACTCAGCCCAGTGCAGGAGGCCCCTTTGGAACCAACTTTGGAACAATGTTTTTAAGTTGATATCTAAGCTCTACTTACATATAAAAGTGTTTTAGGTTCCTAAAACATCATTAAAATGTGGCACCAGAATGATCACCCTAACTTATAGACACCATCCTTGGGGTCAAGAGGAACCTGGGTTCTTGTCCCAGCTCTGCCCCTAACCCGTTGTGGACCAGCTGGGTGTGTGCCTTCTCCTCTCTGGACCTCACTGCCTCAAATGCAAATGTTGGATCAGACCATCTCCCTGAATCTCCTTCCAACTCGAATATTTCATTATTTTATTCTATTGAGGGTGCAGCAGCTCCCCTCCTTGGAAGAAGAGACTATTGTCTTTGGAGAGTTTGCTCTTTGTCAAGCACGAGGGAGGCCAGGTCATGCTGCTCCTCATCTCCTCTATGCTTTGGGGATTACTACCCTTGGCTAAAGATAGTATCTTACCCAAAGCTGCACCCCTTCCCCGGTTGGCCTGCACCCAGTGACAGACTCCTGTGTATAAAGGCCCAGTTCTCACTCCCCAACATGGGACAGCCCTGAATGGTCATCCAGTCTTCAGAACAGCCCCATAGGGTTGGCTGGGGATTCCCTTGAGATGACATTGCAGCTCAACTTCACCCTCTGTCTAATCCTGCTCCTTCCCTTCCCTTCCCTTCCTCAGGGGTTGATTCCAAGACCACTTCCTAATAAATGTCCTCTGGCTAGCCCCCTGTGTGGACACCTCCTCACCCTGTTTAGACTCTGATCCTCTAAGCTGAGCTGCCCTCCCTTCATGGATGCCCTCCTCACTCCATCCAGGCTGTGACACTGCATACCACAGCCCCTGCTCCTCATCGATGGCCTTCTTAACCTGCTCAGTCTCTGCACCTATGCTGGACCACCCTCTTACACAGATGCTCAGCTCACCTTGCTTGGGCTCTGACACCCTGCACCAGGTTGCCCCTGCACAGGGACTCCTTCTCACTCCACTCTGGATCATTCTTCCCTGAGAATTCCCAGTGCTGGGGTGCCCTCCCACCAAAGTCATCCTCATCCACTTGGGCTCTGAATCCCTTGGCCACTGTGGCCCTCCCTCCTTATGGAGATACCGACCTTGTTCAGCCCCACTTAAAAGGAAGAGCCTCCCCTTTCTGGAAACATTTCTTCACTAGCTCCTCAGACACCATCCTCACTGAGAGTTCCAGTGGCTCACTGACCCCTACTGCAGTCCTCTTTTCTGAATCCTCCTAGTTCCCAGCCTCTAAGTTTTGGGATACCCGAGGGCTCAGTTCTGGACCTCTTCTCTTACTTCTTGATGATCTCATTCAGTTCCATGGCTTTAAATATCATCTATGTGCTGGTAATTTCCATATTCACAGTTCTAGTCCTAATTTCTCTCCTGAGATTGAGACTCATACACCCAACTGCCTACTCTTCCTCTGCAATTTGGCATATAACAGGCACTTCCAACTTATCTAAAACAGAACGCTTGATTCCAGTCTGCTGCACTCCCCTTGTCTCCTGGTCTACCTTGTCTCAGCCAAAGATACCACAATTCACCCAACTGCTTAGCCACAAGCCTGAGTCTTTTCTTATTCACTCTTTCTTGTACACTGTTTCCACCACAACCACCCTAGTGTAGGCCACCGCCTTTCCTCACTCACCCACCAGCCCTCTAAGTGGTCTCCCTCCTTTTACTTTTGACAGGGCCATCCACACGGTCCTCAGACCTATTTCTATAACCATAACCATGACAGTCCCCTTATTGAAACTCTACAATTGCTTCCGATCACACTGAGAAAATCCAAATCCTCTCCATAGCTTATAGGGCCTGACTGGATCTGGAATCAGCCTATTTCTCCAAACTTCTTACTCCTTTTCCCTGTTCTCTCTTCACCAGTCACTCTGGCCATGCTCCCATTTTCGTGAATGCACGCAGCTCATTCTGGTCTCAAGGACTTCGTAGGTCCCATTTCACATGCCTGGAAGGTCTTCTTAAGCACCTCCGGTGGCTTGTTCATTGAGCTCTCTGCTCATCCGTCCCTGGCTGTCACTATATGATCTACCACATAGCTGTTTGTTTGTGGTGATGTTTTTCCCTCTACCTCCTAAATTTAAGCTGCATGTGGGCAGAGCTTTGTTTGGTTCACTGCTGTGTTCTCCAAGAGCACTTCCTGACAAATGAGTGAATGAACTCAACCAATCTGATAAAGGACAAAAACCATTAAAGGAAATATAGACGTTTTGCAAGTACATGTGGAATCGAATGCCAACTCTCTGATTCCCTCATCTGGCTCTGTCTGGTTAAGCATCTTATATGAAATGGGTTATTAAGTTTGTGTTGCAATTTGATCCATGGCAAAACAACCAAGAAGTTTTATTTTTTTTAAGTAAACTTTAGAACTCCTCCCTCTCAGCAACTACCTGCCAGCCCCCAGCCTCCAGACTCTTTGGAAAGCCATCATTCTGAGGTCAGTGAAGGAGAGTTTACATGCCATCAGGTGTCCACAACACATTTTGTTCTGTTCAAGGCTCAAGTACACACGACGTGAATGAGCACCCAGGACGGTCCATCAAATCATTATTTCTGTCTCCTTGCACAGAATACTAAGCGTTAGTTCTGAAGGAGAACGGCTCATACGCTGCCAGTACCACCCAGCTTCCCATCGGGCTGCGACTTGAAATGCCCAATTACCAGCAATTTATTTCCTGTCCCCTCTTTGGAACAAGTATGATCAAAATAAATGTCTTGCTATGGTGCGAGAAGCCATCATTTTTCTGAAAGGGCTCAGCTGAAACTCATTAGCAGTGTATAGTCTCTCCTTCCCCTGAGAACTGTGGTCCTTTCTCCTGACAGACGCGATGCTGAATGGAAGCTGGCTAAGAGACCAGAGGACCCAAAGTTTCAGCCCCCTCCCTCGTTCCCTCGGGCCCCTCCACTCCCAGCCAGCCCACACCTCTCCCTCCCCAACAGAGCCAAGACTGAGCGACTGGAAGTTGCTTTTGCCTATGGTACCTCCCTGAGAGAATCTCCTCACTCTGGTCCCGCAATGTCTGTTTATGGTGTCACCATACTTTTCACCACTAAAGCTTGAATCACTTAAGTCAGAGGTTCTCAAACTTGAGAATGCTTAAGAATCACCCAGGGTTCTTTTCAAAACATAGGCACCACCTCACCCACAGATTCTGAATCAGAAAGTGTGGAATTAGGGCCAGATAATTGTATTTTTAACAAGTCCACCAATCTGGCCAGATGATTTTAACGCCAGGAGTCAAAGGGCCACCTTTTGAAAAATATAGTTCCAGATTCACACTTGACAAATCCCTTGTTGTCCATAACAAAACGGATAGCAATTTCCAGTGACTTTTTTCACAAATGCTCTCAAATCCACACTTGCCTCATCACCCTAGTTCAAGTCCTACGGCCACAGCATGACTGTGGGTCCCCGGATCTTTCCACTCCAATCCAGGCCCCTACTGGCACCAAATTATCTCAGACCTTCACTCTGGTCACCTGTTTCCTCTGCTCAAAATCTTCCAATAGCTCCCACTAGTTATAAAGTGTGAGTCTTTTATCCTTTAGCCTGGTATTCAAGGCTCCAGAAATAGCATGTTGAGGTGAAAGATATGCTGCGCATAGGGGTTATCGGAAAGAAGTGACCCTGGATGGTGACTTTCTTGTTACTTGTTAACATAATAATAAAAAAGGAATTGAGGACACTAAAGGTGTTTAAAATTACCCAGATCAAGAAAGGCCTGAGGCTCAGTAACTCCTGAGAAGGGGCCTTTTCCTCTCACTGCCTCCCAGGCCCCACCAGCCTCCCAACCCTGCCAGATGGAGGAATCCAGGTCCTTCCTAGGAAGGTGCTCCCCCCACACAAAGGACCACTCTTCAGGCAAAACAGAGTTTGCCTTCAGAAAATCAAAGCAAGCACCAGGAGAGAAGCCATGGTGATGAAGAGAAGAGAGGAAGATGGAAAGTAGGGCAGACAGGAATGGGGTGGGAAATAGAGTGCAGAAGGGAGGAGGAGTCCATGAAGTTCCCAGGCAGGAGAGTCTGAGCATGTCAGAGGCAAGCCTATAAAGCTCACTCCCCAACCTTGCCAATTCTAGCTAGGGAATACACAGAGAGGACTGGAACACCGCCTTCAGAACCAGTCTTCTACTAAGGGGAGAGGGATAGTGGGCTCCTTCTAAGATCAGAGACACCAAAGAGGCGGATGGGCATGCTTCCCTAAATTTTCACTCCAATCAGAAAGCCACCCTGAGAAGCAGAGCCCTCCCTCTCTCCCTGTTCTAACTCCCAGCTGAGCCTCAATCCTGCTCTTTCTGGGCATTCACCCTGCCCAAAGAATCATCTATTATCTCCTTGAATGTAGTTAGATGATTGGATTATCACCATCAAAAAACTTAACTGAGATCTTTAACACTGCTAAATACTACCAGGGACAAACGGACAGCATTCAAGATATATGCTACAAAGGAAAGCATCGGAAATGCTGAGTTAACATAATTAGGATTGTAAAGAACAAATGAGAATGGGTAGCGTCTGTTTTAGGGAAATTTGTGTTAACTGTAGAGGGCAATTTTACAACGATGGAACAGATGGAAAAGAGTGTCTGGGTGTAAGTATGACTATGTGGGTCTTACTGGACAGGCAGTTTGAGGATGAATCTCAGCTGTCAGAGGTTATATGACCTTGGGCAAGTCTCATCCTTTAGGACCAAGTAATCTATCAGGGCCTTTTGAGCAATGGCATTCCAGCACTAAATCGTAAAGCCCTCAAGGGCAGGGGCTGTATCTCTCTGCATTCCTGTTATTTAGCATAGCGCCCAGGGCAGAGCAGAGAGGTTAAGAGTGCGGACCCAGAGGGTACACGGACTTGGGTTGAATCCTCGCTCTGCCACTAGCTGTGTGAACATGGGCAAGTTCACTCCACCTTTCTA